>NC_143021.1:17261666-17873750 GCF_055824585.1 Amblyomma mixtum | reverse complement strand
AAAGAAACTGCGCCGAGGGTGGGAATGGAACCAGCGCCTTTGAAGCAGAGATGCTACCACTCTGCCACGAAGGCTCAAGGTTCGAGCATGAATAAAGGCGCATCTGTGAATGCACAGGCTTCATAAGTAAAATAAAAGGAATAAAGTCAAGAAAATGAAAATTAAGAAAATAAAAAAAATAAGACATGAAAATAAAAATAAATATAAAAGGAGCAAAAATAAAAAAACACGAAAAAAATATGAAACTAAAAAAGTAAATAAAAACGAACAGTGCGCCAGGAAACGCTTTCGCCTTGCAGCACTTTAGAGAGCCGAAGTGCGCCCTGAATTTTTTTATAGTTTTTTCCCTCATGCCTCTCGTGCTTGGGAATCTTGATCATAGTATAGACCAAATTAAAACAATTATCTGCTTCATGACCTTTATACAGTAATCTAAGAACAGGAAATAAATTTTATAGGTTTACTTCAGCAGTACCTACCTCTTACAAGGTATGGCATGTTTGAAGTGAACCAGTGGTGTGGTAACTGTATGCCAGGCATAGCTTAACGGGCATAATTGCATAATTGAGTATTAGTGTGGTGTCTGGTTCAGACCAGACGCATGACACGGGACCACGCAAGCGCAGTATGCAGAAACACTCTCCTTTATTCGTCACAGTCAAGCCACTTATATAGGAAATCATATTGAATGACGATGGCGATATGTACACTGAAAGAAACTAAACTGAAACAAAGATACAACATCGCCTCCCGCTTGAAAATACAACATAGTAATTTACAACAACCAAAATAACACGAACTAAACACTTATTGTTCAGGTAAAGAAAACCCAAATCTTTCTACAGGTCGGCGTACCCTAGTGCTTCGACGCAAAGGTTGCTCCACCGAATCCTCTAAAGGAGCAACCACTTCATTAACTTCAGCACTTGTTTTCGGCAATCGCAACAATTCACCCTGTTGAGCGCCTGCGCGGCTTTCAGGCCCAGCGGTACCCGAGTAGTGATGAGGCAATTCCCATGCCCATTGTTCTATTGTCTGCGATTGATTGCAGGGAACCCGAACTAGTTTAGACGCGTTCCAGCAACGACCGTCGCTCATCAAAAAGCTATTTTTGCCTTTTCTGCCGACAATCTTGAAAGGTCCCATGTAATTTACCGACGCTTTCCCACCGCCTGCTGGCTTGCGTACACGAACGAAGTCCCCTACTCTAAAGGCTGGTCTTTTCGCACCTCGCCTCCTGTCCGTATACTGTTTTGCATACATCTGCTTCGCCTTAACCCTAGCAGGAACATTCGAACCGGCATGGACACTCTATCTTGTCGGCAAACCCACTGTATTGAGTCTTGTCCTTGGCTGACGCCCGTGGAGCAACTTAGCTGGCGACACACCCGTTGTCGCATGCGGCGTGGACCTATATATGCCGAGATAGTCAACCACAGCAGCCTGGAGGGGCCGTTGTTCCAATCGGGCAACCTGCATGAAATCTTTCAGCACGCGATTAAAACGTTCAATCGCGCCGTTTCCCTGTGGATAGTACAGAGAAGAACAACGATGCGCAATACCCCTCTCTCTCAAGAATGTTTCAAACATTTGCGATCTAAACTGAGGCCCATTATCTGTGACAATTTCTTCCGGATAGCCTTCTCGGCTGAACACAGTCTGCAAAAAATCGACCACACTCTGTGACGTTACTGTAAATGAAAAGGCAACCTCAGGCCACTTGGAATGATAATCGATCAGCGATATCATGTACCTACAGTTTGAAGGGGCCCAGTCAATCGGTCCCACTATATCCATTGCTAGCTTCTGCCATGGTAGCGCTGTAAACGTCACCGGCTGCAGCGGTGCAAACGACGGTTTAGCGGACTTGTCCGCGGCCTGGCAGATATGACAAAAATGAATTGCTTCTTCTACCTGTTTATTCAAACGCGGCCACCAGTAAAGATCACGTAGTCTCTGCTTCGTCCTCACAATTCCTGGGTGACCTTCGTGCGCAAAACCAACCAGGAGCGAGGTTAATTCACTCGGAACAACTACCTGCTCGCCGCGCATCAAAAGGCCATCAACGAAAGAAAGCTCTTCCCGCACGTTAAAGTACGGCATTACTTCTGCTGGCAAAGCTTTTCTAGGCGCCCAACCATGTACCACGTGCACAACAACCTGTTGCAGTGTGCTGTCTGCAGCAGTGGCCACCTGCAGCCGTTCCTTTGTTAGGCACTCTGATACAACGGACACAATTTCTTCCTGCATCGTCTGCTGCGAATCACAGTCAAGAGGTAGGCGTGAAAGCGCATCGGCCACGACATTTTGCGATACCTTTTGGTACTCTACGTCGAAGTTATAGTACAAAAGTCGAGCTGACCATCTCGATATACGCAAAGGTCGGCGTCCTGTACCGGCAGCTGAAAGTAACGTCACCAGTGCCTGGTGGTCCATACGTAACAAAAATTTTCTACCCCACAAGTAGACGTGCCAGCGCTCGCACGCGAAGAGACAAGCAAGGGCCTCCCGTTCCCCAGCGGAGTAATTCCGCTCAGCAGGAGTCAGGGCACGTGATGCGAAGGCCACCGTGCGTACGCTGTCACCATCGCGTTGCTGAAGAACGGCTCCCAGACCCTTATCAGAAGCATCTGTCGTAACAATTACATCAAGGTCTGGGTTAAACATTTGTATGACTGGGCTTGAAGACAAAGCTGTCTTAACAAGCTGGAAGCTACGCTCAGCCGCATCATCCCACGTGAACTGTTGACCAGACCGCAGGAGCCTTCTAAGCGGCTCGACGAGATCAGCAAATCGCGGCACAAATCGAGCATAGTAACCAGCGAGACCCAAAAATGACCTCAAAGTGGCAACATCGTGAGGAGCAGGCACTTTGACAATAGCGTCAACCTTAGACTGCAATGGTGTGAGCCCTTTTGAGCTCACCGTATGCCCTAAAAAGGATAGTTCTGAAACAGCAAATGTGCATTTCTGGTTGAGCTTCAAACCTGAATCACCAATGCGTTTTAGCACCTGGTGTAGATTCTTGTGGTGCTCCTAACGTGTCTTGCCCCACACAATCACATCATCAATGTAACAAAGTACGCCTTTACAATCTTTCAAAATATGCTGCATCATTCTCTGAAAGGCTGAAGGGGCAGATGCAAGGCCAAAACACACTCTCTTAAAACGAAACAATCCTTCGTGTGTGATAAAGGTGGTTAGTCCCCGACTTTCCGGAGTCAGTTCTAGCTGGTGGTATGCCGACGCTAAGTCGAGCTTTGAGAAGCACGTTCCTCCAGCTAGTTCATGAATTCCTCTGTATGCGGAAGAGGAAAAGCATCGGCAATTACTGCCTTGTTCACTTCACGTAGGTCCACACACAACCTAATTGAACCGTCCTTCTTCCTCACGACGACGATCGGTGAAATCCACTCCGATGCGTCGACAGGTTCAATTATATCTTCGGCCAGCAGGCGTTGTATCTCTACCGATACCTGTTGCCGTAGCGTGAGCGGCAGGCGTCGGAGTTTCGCAACGACTGGTTTCACAGATGAACGGCATTTAACATGGTGAACAAAGCCTTTCACATGCCCTAACTGTTCCGTGAACAAGTGCGCAAACTGGTGCGTAAATTCTGAAGGCAGTGAATCAGGGCATGTCACCTGGCAGCAATTCAAGGTTGAGCCGTTGATAGTGATTCCCAGGCTCCGAACGGCATCAAGCCCCAGCAGCGAAGTGCCCTTGGTTGTGACATGAAAAAGCACACTGGCTCTGTTTCCCTTGTAAGATACGTCAGCAAGAAAGCAACCGCTTAACTTGATTTGTTCTCTGGAATAGTTGCACAAATTGGCAGTCGGCGGTCGTAATGAGTACGTGTCGGCTAGATATTTGTGGTAGTGCTCTTCACTGAGCAAAGAAACCGTAGCGCCTGTGTCGACAATCAACGACAATCTTATCTTCCCGATAGAAATGTTGGCTCGAATATCTTTCGCCGACGCATTACGGTCACCGATTTGAAGTACCGTGACGGCGTTGGCCTTCTCGGGCTTTCGAACGGCATATTTCTTTTTCTTCGATTTGCACATGCTTGAAAAGTGACCAATTTTTCCACAAGAGTGGCAACGCTTGTTCCTCGCCGGACATGCAGTCGAATTAGCCATATGCGATGACGAGCCGCACCTGTAGCAACTTCCTTGCTCAGAGTCTGACCTTTTTCGCACATCTTGAATCTTGTTCACAGTGCTATGCGCGAATTCCCCGAGCTCTTGTTGTGTTTGCTCAATTTGCTTCCCGATGTCAACAGCACGCTGCAATGTAAGCGAAGACCCTTCATAAAGCATGCGTTCACGTGTTGTTCGTGACGAAGTGCCTTCCAGTAATTGGTCTCGAATCATGCTATCGGTAGCACTGCCAAAATTGCAAGTAGACGCAAGGTCCCGAAGACTGTTTGTAAATGCTTGAAATGTCTCACCAGGCAATTGTCGTCTTTGGCGAAACCGGCGCCGCTCCACCAAATCATTCGTAGCGCTCGCGAAATGCGTATCCAGTGCAGCAAGCGCGTCCTTGAACTGGTCCGCCTCTTCCTCCTTGTCCCCGGCCTTGGCGTCCGCATTCACGTCTGCTCCTTGTGCAAGGATGCTGTAGAATATTCGCTGGCCTTCAACCCCGAGCGAGTTTAGCAGAATTGCCTTGCAACGCTTCGGCTTCAGTTCATCGCCGCCAATGGCCTCCAGGAAATTCAGGAATACGCGTTTCCACTGCTGCCAAGGCACAGCCGGGTCACCGGGTGCAGGCAAGAAAGGGGGCGGTGCTGGGAAACACCCGAGTGACATGGCTCCGATACTGATCCTCGCAATATGTGGTGTGAGCAAATTTCACTTATCTGCGTTCTTGCGCTCCTCCGGCGTTCTTGCGCTCCTCCGGCGTTCTTGCGCTCCTCCGGCGTTCTTGCGCTCCTCCGGCGTTCTTGCGCTCCTCCGGCGTTCTTGCGCTCCTCCGGCGTTCTTGCGCACCTCCGGCGTTCTTGCGCACCTCCGGCGTTCTTGCGCACCTCCGGCGTTCTTGCGCTACTCCTGGCCGCCGATGAGATCGTGGCTGCAAGGGCTCCGTGTCGCCTTGCACCGTAGGCGGTTCATCCTCGTCGCCAATATGTGGTGTCTGGTTCAGACCAGACGCATGACACGGGACCACGCAAGCGCAGTATGCAGAAACACTCTCCTTTATTCGTCACAGTCAAGCCACTTATATAGGAAATCATATTGAATGACGATGGCGATATGTACACTGAAAGAAACGAAACTGAAACAAGGGTACAACAATTAGCGTTCAAGTGGAGCACTCTGCTTTAGAAGCATAGGTGTTGCTAGCATCAATAATTGATACCTTACCAGATTATCCTTGCATTACATGAAACCCTGTAAAGCTTATATTGAAGCTGTACAGAAGAAAGGTGCTTATTCGATATGTCATGAGCGAGCATTGCTGAGGTTTTCTTTCACACTCCCTTTGTCACAACCGGCTGCACTGTACAGTTGAAATGCATTTGGAATTGAGTATTGGTGGATGGTTATTTTTATTCATGCCGAAGTTCAGTTACGGGTTCCATTACACTAGCTGAGCCTAAGTCAACAAATATTGCTGTGACCTTAACATGACCCCTTGCTGTACTTGAACCAATGCGTTTGATGTTGCCTCTCTCCCGTGCCATCAAGGTTTGTAATAAGCTGTGTAAATAACTTAATTTACTTTCTCGAGGTATTTATTGCTGCAATTAGTAACAGGTAATTTCCTAAACAACAACCTAAGTACTCCTTTGGAACACTTGTTTGCTTGTTTCCCTTGTATTCTTAACTTAAACAGATATGAGCAGGCCTCAGCACTGAAGGGATGTGCTGTGGGACAATTAAAAAACTACCAGTCCAGCTGCTCCCTTAGGGGCACGTTGCTGAGGCTTTTATCGCTTGTAGTTCTATGCATCTGTACTTACAAGTGTTATATCTGACGCAGTGTGTGCCTTAATATTTTGATTCATTTGCTTTAGAGTGTGTCACTCTTCCCCTGAGAACTTGCTCACCTCTGTACTCTGTGTTCATACATTTTCCCTAAAACCTGGCATAGCTCCAAATGATGCTACATTATCTACAAGCTGGTAAATAAAATGAACAGCAAGTAAAGTTAAGTTACTCCCTCCTAGCCGCTTTAAGGGAAAGAAACATATGCGTTATATTGCAATGTGTTTGTGGCATCACTTTTGAAAAGAAAAGCTCCCTGAATTTTTGTGCAGACAAATCAGAAAAACAAAACAATTTTCATATTTGATGGCCTGCATCTTTTCTTCACAGACTGCAATGGCTAAATATCTCTTTGTGGTAGCCTAATTAGGCGTAACACGTTAATGTCAGTTCCTGTGAATATCATTCAGTCTTTGAATGTGGGGGCAGAATTGAACACAACAGCATGTTATAGCTTTTTCTTGTTCAAGGAAGCATTGCATTTAGCTCTAGTCTTGTGACTGCTGCTTATGCTATTACTCAGCAGCCTTATCAAACGCACTCGGAGTGCTGCATTTTAGTGCTCATTTAACTGATTATTGCTTCTCTGTGTTTGATTCTATTAGAAGTTACTATAACTGTATACCTTGAATGGTTTCTTTTGCAGTTCTCTTGCTGCTGAATTCCGCCATGGAGGAGGCTACCCGTTAATTGGTGCACACGTCTCATCACTAGGACGCTACCTCTTCCGCTGGTGATGCAGACAAGTAACGACAGGGTTAATTGGAGAGACATGAGAGACGCCTTTTCCCTGCAGTGGGCGTAGTCGGGCTGATGATTATGATGAACAAGCAGGCTGCCTGATATTGAGGACAAGTGTCAAGATAGTGCACCAACAAAGTTGCTTAAGCATTTCTGTGCTGATGTATGTTTATTAAAATCAGCTCATAGCTTGATATCTACATCCATGTGGACATTTAGCATATGTTTGGCATCCTGTTTGACTTTTAATTGACTAGTGTTTGCAGCCTTCAAGGTTGGTCTTAAGACAGTGTAAGCATTGTTTCACTGTGTGGGATTTTTTAGCTTTTTTGGAGAGGTGTGTGTGTATGCATGCACAGTTTTTTTTCCACGGGTTTGTTATGTGGCTCATGGAACCTTCATGTTACAGAAGAAATTATTTCATTTCTGTGTTGTACAGGAAAGTGAGCAGTATATATATGCACGAGGTGTTTCAGGGAAGCATAAATAGTTTTCAAATATATGGCTTTTGCTGCATAGTATTACCAGCCTTAGCAGGCACCAGAAAGCTGGTTAGGTGTATTTAGTAAGCTGGTTAACTAATTTCTGATAATTAACTTTAACTAACACAGGTTTGCAACTGGTTGCAGTTAGAGACTTTTAGCCAGTCGTTATTAGTAGCCATATCAGTTTTTAGAATATACAAAACATGATTACTTTCGCCGCTGTGGCTCGACAAAATTTGGCTGCATCGTGCGAAAATGCATGCGCTTTTAAAAGGACACAGGGAGAGCAACCCCTCCAGTTCATGTAACTGCTACAAATCTCTAATTGCAACTAGACGCCTAACTCTGATCGTTAAAAGGTTCATTAATAAAAAATTAGTTAACCAGCTTACTAGGTAAGACGATTCACCAGTTTTCTGGTGCCTGCCAACACTGGTAATACTATGCTGAAAAAGCCATATATTCATCTCAAAATACCTGTTTTTTTGAAAATTACTTAGTCTTCCCTGAAACAGCTCGTATATATGTAAGAAAAACCTATCGGTATTTAATTCACGACGTTTTGGTTGGAGGGCCAGCCGTTTTCAAGTGTACTACTGCATTTGAAGCACACAGCTTTTATTTTGAATGCTGTACTATATTCGAAAAAGGCTCGTCCTCTAGCCGAAACATCATGAATTAAAACCTGTTATGTTTTTCAATTTCTATGTGTCAGTCATTGTTACTAAGAGGGAACTGAGGGGAACTGTGCCGAAGGCAATATTCTCTTCCTCTACTGTTCTCCATAAAATATTTTGATGCATCATGCATATCTTCTAGCGTGTATGTACACTTCTGCACAATGAATGTAATAATTTGCATTTTGCTTCTATTGTTCTTTAAGCAGTCCAGGATACAGTGTTCACAAAATGATTTTGAAGTGATTACACTATGTTGGTAAAAGTGTTGTACTGTGTAGTTAAGACACACTTTTCCAAACGTTGATTTAGGAATTATACTTTCTTCGTACTTGAGTCTTTTGAATAACGGTGGCCAATTGTCGGAAGACCGTTGATAGGGTGTTGGTAGACATTGTCGGTATGTGGTTGATAAGAAGTGTAAAGACTTTCTATGTACTTGAGTCTTTTGGATAACGGTGGCCAATTGTCGGAAGACCGTTGATAGGGTGTTGGTAGACATGGTCGGTAAGGGGTCAATAGGAAGTGTAGAAACTGTCGATAAGGGGATCATAGGAAGTATAAAGACTTTCTATGTACTTGAGTCTTTTGGATATCGGTGGCCAATTGTCGGAAGACGGTTGATAGGTTGTTACTAGAGTGTATAAAGACGTTCAAAAGACTTTCTGTTCAATGTTGATAGGTTCTATTAACAATTGTCGAAAGACTTTCTAAAGAATAAATCAAATCAAATCAAAAATTTTTGTAGGGGCCAACACCGAGCAAAATCATCCGTCGTCTGTTCGCCGTTCGCCTAGCGCGAGTGCTTCATCGAGCAGCACTGCCGCTCATAATAATCTTCTAAATAGCACATATCCATTCGATGGGTACCAGCCGCGAGCAAAATCGCCCGTTGTCAGTTCCCTTGCCTGTTCACAGCTGGCCAAGCAAAAGCGCTCTCACCCGCGGCACTGATCTTCGTATTCTACGCAGTACAAATCCATGCCAGTTGAATGTAGTAAACATTGTCTGTAGTTTTTCGCAGCGCTAGCAAGCGACCGCATAACTGTTGTGATCTCTGCGGCATTTTTATTTACCACGGCACCTGAGTAGTAAACGCAGACAGACTATGAAGCAACACTTGTCATGCAGGATACGCCCGTTCTTTTCTGGCAACGCATTATAGCTGAGGCAACCGCACGCAGACTGCCTCCACTGCCATCCCTAAATAGCCGCACACTAATAACGCGTGTGAATACAGATCAGTAGCAGAGAAGTGCTGACGGGACTCACCGACCATGCGGCTCATCCAGGCTTAGTAAAACCGCGCCGTCGTCTTCACTGCCTTCACAGATGACAAGACGACGTAGCGCTGCCTTTCTTGATGGCTTTGCCCGTCCAAACTCACCGATGTTGACTGGGCGTAATACTCGTCGTTGGCTTCCAAAACACACTTCTGTTCTTCGCACATGTCTGCCGCACAAGCACTCAAACAATGCCATGAAAAGCCAAATAACACAAAACGTGAAGCAACGCAGGCACTGCCATGGCGCCGGCGGCAGCGGTTTTGCCCTTGTTTATGCGTCGTTAAAAAAATGCAACTCGAATGCGCTTTTTTACTACTGTAGAGTGGTTTATTGGCACGTTGAAGCGCTGGCAACGAAGACCCGGGCGCTAGTCGTCTAGGAACCAGCGAGGCGAGAGCCCGGCACAAAAGCGGGCAGTTCGCCAGCACGAGCCTTTCAAGGGCGGCGCTAGCGCTTCGTCGTCGTTGGTGGCGGTGATGAGCCATCTTCTTCATTCCAGCTGCCCCGGCGGAAAGAGGGAGCCATCCTGGTGACTCAAGGCGAGGAGACGACGAGAGGGCTGTAATAAGGCTTCAAGCGGCTGACATAAACGACGTCGCGACTACGGCGGTGATGGTCCAAAGAAGGTGTCACCGGTTCGATGATATAGTTAACTGGTGACGTACGGTCTAAGATGCGGTAAGGACCAGTATGCTTGGCCGAAAATTTGGGCGCAGCCGGAACAGAGAGCCAGACCAATGATTCAGTGGAGAAGTGTGTAGCGGGCGTGTCTTGGTCCGACTCATGTTTCCGGAGCCCTTGACGTTCGCCGGTGAAGGAGCGAGCCAACTGGCGGCACTGCTCAGCATGGCGGGTAATGTCCGAAAGGGAAGTATATTCTGAGCTGTCGGGGTTGCAGGGAAGGATTGTGTCCAGCAGACAGGAAGGCTGGCGTCCAAATAAAAGAAAGAATGGGGAAAAGCCAGTGGTTGCTTGAGATGCGGTGTTATACGCATAGGTCACGAACGGAAGGACTTGATCCCAATTAGAGCTGTCGGAGATAATGTACATGGCGATCATGTCCCCAAGAGTACGGTTGAATCGTTCGGTGAGGCCGTTGGTTTGGGGGTGGTAAGCGGTTGTGGTACGGTGGACTGAGTGGCACGCATCGAGAAGCTCGCGAACAACTTCAGACAAGAAAACACAGCCGCGGTCACTGAGAAGTTCTCGCAGAGCGCCGTGACGCAGGACGAAGTGATGAAGAAGGAAGAAGGCGAGGCGACGTCGCGAGCAGTAGCCGCAGGTAGGGCAGCGGTCTCAGCATACCGAGTAAGGTGGTCCACGGCGACTATAATCCATCGATTCCCGGCGGTCGTGAAGAGGAGCGGCCCAAATAGGTCGATGCGCACACGATCGAAAGGGCGAGCCAGGCATGGTAATGGCTGTAACGGGGCAGTCGAGGGTCGAGGTGACGACTTCCGCTGCTGACAGGCTGTGCATGAGCGAACGTAACGACGAACAAAGTTGTACATGCCCCGCCAGTAGTACCTCTGGCGTAGCCGCTCGTAGGTTTTTAAGGATCCAGCGTGAGCGCTTTGAGGGTCGGCGTGGTAGTGCGCACAGATCTCAGACCGAAGATGGCGGGGAATCACGAGGAGCCACTTTCGGCCGTCCGGACGGTAGTTGCGGCGGTAGAGGAGATCGTCGCGGATGGCGAAATGGGAAGCTTGGCGACGAAGGGCCCGAGGGAAGGAGGACGTAGAGTGTGCACGAAGGGCATCGAGCAAGGAAGAAATCCATGGATCCTGGCGTTGTTGATTGGGCATGTCGATAGTAGTGAGCGCTGCGAGTAGAGAATCAGATCCGAGGGAAGAGGGCGCAGGAGAGGGCAGCGGCGAGCGTGACAAGGCGTCGGCGTCGGAGTGCTTGCGGTCCGACAGGTAGACTACGGTAATATCGAATTCCTGAAGACGGAGTGCCCA
The DNA here is from genome assembly GCF_055824585.1 of Amblyomma mixtum. Taxonomy (NCBI): domain Eukaryota; kingdom Metazoa; phylum Arthropoda; class Arachnida; order Ixodida; family Ixodidae; genus Amblyomma; species Amblyomma mixtum. The sequence continues at coordinate 17,862,607 of NC_143021.1, read as the reverse complement.
GCGGCCAAGGCGTCCTGAGGGATCTTTGAGGGAGGCCAACCAACACAAGGCGTGGTGATCAGTAACGACGGTGAACAGGCGGCCATTTTTCAGTCGCGGTGTAGTTCGACTCTGCTTTGGTGAGAGCACGGCTGGCGTACGCAACAACGTATTCCGAAAATTCGGGCTTGCGCTGGGCCAGGACAGAACCGAGGCCAATTCCGCTTGCGTCGGTGTGCACCTCAGTAGGAGCACTGGGGTCATAGTGCCGAAGAATAGGGGGTGAAGTAAGAAGACTACGGAGCGCAGCGAAAGCTTCATCGCAGGTAGAGTCCCACGTAGACAGGTCGGCCGGACCATTGAGGAGTTTCGTAAGGGGCGGAATTAGGGACAAAGCGCCGAAAATAGGAGCAGAGGCTGTTACGTTCTGGGCCAGCCGAGTGAGACGCGCGCCGGCGTTCTGGACCAGCCGAGTGGGACGCGTGCCGGCGTTCTAGGCGAGCCGAGTGGGACGCGCGCCGGCGTTCTGGGGATTCTATATAAACGCCACGGCAGAGCGCAGCGCCGCTATTTCCTGCCCGTCTGCCGAGTTGGAATAAAAGTGTTCCAGACAACCTTCGGTGTCGCCGCTTGCTCGTCGTTCGTCGATTCGCCCGAAACGTAACAGCTGGTGGCAGCCGGTGGGGATCGACGACTCCGAGTTCCGCGGCGGTGGTCAGTGAGTGCCTGAAAAGTCTCTTTTGTTCACCAGGTAGCTTGAAAGATGAAAGTAGACTGTAACTGACTAGAAAGGGCAGTGGGTGGAAAGCAGCCAGATTTTTTCCTCATAAAAGTTCGGTCGTAGCAAAATGGATCTCTGTGCGATTATTAAGCCCGAATTAATGCTCTTAGCCGAAGAGCTGGGCGTAAAGGTGGCGAAAGCCACGAGAAAGCCCGAGATCATCTCGGCCATTGAAAAGTGTGGCGCGGACGCCGATGAAATTTCAATAACCCTGGACCGAGGTGCAGATGAAACGGAAGAAAGAAGAACTTGAGCTAGAAATGCTTAAGCAAAAGGTTAAGAAGGACGAGGAAGCCATGGCGGTCGATATATCGACAAAATTGGACATGCGAAGTCTCTTGCAGCCCTTTTGCGTCGGGGGAGACATAGGTCTCTACTTAGTAAATTTTGAGCAGGTGTGCAGAAAAGGGGGCTTCGTAGAGTCGAGCTGGCCACAAAGGCTTCTGAGCTTGCTGCCAGCGGAAGTGACTGATGTTTTGGCAAGGTTAGATTGCAAAGAGGCGGATGATTACTCGTCCGTAAAAACCTGTCTACTGAAGAAGTTCAGGTTGTCCCCTGAGGTTTTTCGAATAAAGTTACCAGAGGCAAGGAAACAGCCGGAAGAAAGCTATGCCGAGTTCGCTTACAAGTTATTGGGCTTTCTAGAGAGTTGGCTCCGTGGTGTAGACTCTTATGAGGACCGCGAAAAGGTGCTAGCGCAGATTGCACTTGAGCAGTTTTTCTGTTCCATTCCTTCAACCCTGAAGGATTGGATTCAGGACAGGCCAGATGTAAAAACCATACAACTCGCGGCAGATTACGCAGACCTGTATTGCTCCAGACACGGGAAAAAGTTTAATAACGAAAAGCCTAGCTTTGTCCGAAGCCACGAGCGAGGAACGGTTCGTGCGTTATCCAAAAACGCAGAGAGTTCGACGCTTGTTCCACCTTCAAAGGAAGCATTGGATCCAGAAAAGCAAAAGCTAAAAACAAAGTCGTTTGAGGCAAGAAAGCCTATTCTTTGCTACAAATGTCACCAGCCGGGTCATGTGGCTTCAGGCTGTCGTGTGCCTAAAGTGTCGCCGATTAACTTGTGCATGGATAAGGCAGAAGACCTGCTTAAGCGATACTTGTACGACATAGAAGTAAATGGTAAGTCTTGCAAGGCTTTAAGAGACACAGGAGCCACACACGTCCTGGTTCATTCCTCGCTAGTGAACAATACGATTTCACAGATGACTGCGTGTGGGTTGGACAGGCCCTGGAAGATCGTACAACCAGCTTGCCAGTAGCCAGAGAAACTAGACGGGCCTTCCGGTGTAGTAGACACGGAGGCAGCAGTGTCCGACGGGGTATTGCCAAACTGCCCGTACATTCTTTCGAACAGAACGGCAAGGCAGCTCGATGACTCGGGCGTCTCGCTTGACATAAATCCCGTTCTAGTAGTCACTCGCTCCATGACGTCAGCGAACAGCTCTGAGCCGCAAACGCTCGCGACGAGGGCAGAAGCTGATAAGTCAGATAACGAAACGGCAGAAAGGATGCCGCAGGATACGCTCGAAGAAGCAGACGTAACCACGCTGGTTTCGCCGGAAAGCGCGAACTTCCGTGCTCTGGTAATTGTTGATAAGGCCACACTTACCAGAAAACAGGCCACGGACCCTACGCTAAGAAAATGTCAAGATAGCCTGGGAAAAAGTTTGGTTTTGGTTTTGGTTTTATGGGGTTTAACGTCCCAAAGCGACTGAGGCTATGAGAGACGCCGTAGTGAAGGGCTCCGGAAATTTCGACCACCTGGGGTTCTTTAACGTGCACTGACATCGCACAGTACACGGGCCTCTAGAATTTCTCCTCCAAAGAAATTCTAGCCGCCGCGGCCGGGATCGAACCCGCGTCTTTTGGGTCAGCAGCCGAGCACCGTTGCCACTGAGCCACCGCGGCGGCTGGGAAAAAGTGTAACACCGAATATCTCGTTTTATGTGAAGAACGGTATTATTTATCGCCACTTTAAGGACAAAGGAGGGAATGAAGTAGACCAGCTGGTAGTTCCATGCAAGTACAGGCGTGACCCCTTGGCACTTGGTCATAAGGAAGGATGGTCGGTGCACTTAGGAATCACGAAAACGAAGTGCAGGCTATTGGCAGAGTATTATTGGCCCATTTGTTTCAAGGACGTTGAGGAGTTCGTTCGTTCGTGTGACACGTGTCAGAGGACGCGACGTCCGAACGAGCGACGAAAAGCACCCATTACCCTGGTGCCGATGGTGCTAGTGGTGATGTCTTTCATCGGGCTGGTGAACTACTACCATCAGTACATTCCCAGGCCCACGGAAAAGGCAAGTCCACTTACGGATGCCCTCAAGAAAAGGGAGCCCAATAACATTGTATGGGACGGTCGTAAGCGTCCAGCGTTTGAGTCCCTGAAGCTGGCATTGACAGCTCAGCCTGTGCTGGCCACCCCAGACTACGCGAGGCCTTTCCTGGTGCAGTGTTGCGCTGGCTAATGAGGTATGGGCGTGGTACTAAGCCAAGAAAACGACGAAAGGGAAGAACACCCGATGTTGTTTGTCAGCAGGAAGCTTACTTCGAGGGAACAAGCTTACAGCACAATTGAAAAAGAATACTCTTGCCTGGTGTGGGCTGTCGAGAAACTTCGCTGTTACCTTTTGGGCTCTGAATTTATAGTACTGATCATCGACCGTTGACATGGCTCCAGCAACTGTCTCAAAAGAACGGCAGATTGCTCCGGTGGAATTTAACTCCCCAGGAATATGCTTTTGTGGTAAAGCATAAGAGAGGTAAACTTCATGCGAACGCAGACTTCTTAAGTCGGGCGCACGAATAAGTACGCCATCTAGAGTTCTTGTTTCTTTTGGCGCATCTGCATCGCTGTACATAGTCTCATTAGACAATCATTCATGCTTATTCCTCTTTTCAAATGTTCGCTACTAATATTTTTCTTTTAGGGCAAAAATCTGGTTGCATTTAGGAAGACTTTTGGGCAGTATAATGAGGCAAACAAAGCCATTTTCGGTGAACAGAATTCACATATTGGGCACCTCGGTGGCTTCTGTGGGGCTTGGTTGTTGTTTGTTTCCCCGTCTGCCCAGCCATCAGCCTCTTTCAAGAATGGGACACCGGTGGCTTCTGCCAGAGGTCCAAAAGGCACCGTCGGGCAACCCTTGATGCCTGACCAGTGCAGTCCACATCTCTTCAACGGCATGGAGGCCGTCACAATGATGTGTGGGTGAATTCATCCTCGTGCTACAACCCCCTCCTCCAGCCAGACCTCAGAACGGTGTGCTGCTGTGCTGTGCTGGTGTTTTCGTCTGTGGACTCCGCCGCACCAGATCTCGGAAGCAGGATTTCAACAGCGCCGAACTGGTTGTCATGACTGTTATATGGAGCAGCGGTGCGTGTTGCACTCACGAACTACGTTATTGTTGACTTGCGACTGTGGGGCAGTGTCACAAAATTCGGCGCATTTTAAAAACAAACAAAGAAAAACCGCCGCGCGCACGGTGTCTCGCCGGCGCGAGACCAACGGGAGAGAGGGAAAGCCCCCGCCGAGCGCGTGCCTCTCTCTCCACCGCCACGGCGTGCAGGAATGAGTCATCCACGCCGAATTCTCTGGAACATACGAGTTGCTTCTGCAGCTGACGGGGGGAAAGGGCGTAGCCTTGCGTGCACTAAGACACGTCCCCCTCGGCCGTCGGCGACGGCGCCGCTCATGAACACGCTCGAAACTTCGAGATGCGACCCCCGACCTCTGACCAATGGGACGCGCGGCCAGTGAGAAGAAGGAAGGGAGACAGCACTGCAAAGGCTGCGTGTATGTGCGCGCCTACTTTGGCGCCTGCAACAAACAGACGGGAGAGCGAGCCTATAAAAGAAGGACGTTGACCCTGTAAAAAAGTTGTATCTGTTCTCGCTTCGGCGAGCGCGGCTTCGGCCGCTTATCTGTTTATTGAGCAGCGTCCGCTCCGGCGGACGCAGTTGTTGCTGCGACGCGCGTCTTTCCTTTCCTCTCTCTCCTTCCTCTGATCTTTTAACTCTCTTGTATCTGCACGTGGCAGCGGTGGTGGCTTGGCTCGAGCCAGTAGCAGGCCCGTGCAATTTTCTTTTCATCCTTCTCTCAGTCACAACAACAACAACAACAACTGTAAAGTCAGGCGTGGGAGTATCTGTTCTCGCTTCGGCGAGCGCGGCTTCGGCCGCTTCTTTTTGAGCAGCGTCCGCCCCGGCGGACGCAGTTGTTGCCGCGACGCGCGTCTTTTCTTTCCTTTTTCTCTTTCCTCTGATCTTTTAACTCTCCTCTATCTGAACGCGGCAGCGGTGGTGGCTTGGCTCGAGCCAGTAGCAGGCCCGTGCAATTTCCTCTTCATCCTTCTTTCAGTCACAACAACAACAACTGTAAAGTCAGGAGTAGAGTATCTGTTCTCGCTTCGGCGAGCGCGGCTTCGGCCGCTTCTTTTTGAGCAGCGTCCGCTCCGGCGGACGCAGTTGTAGCTGCGACGCGCGTCTTTTCTTTCCTTTTTCTCTTTCCTCTGATCTTTTAACTCCCCTCTATCTGCACGTGGCAGCGGTAGTGGCTTGGCTCGAGCCAGTAGCAGGCCCGTGCAACTTCGTCTTCATCCTTCTCTCAGTCACAACAACAACAACAACTGTAAAGTCAGTCCGGACCGCCGTTTAAGCTTCATCGAAGCGCGCCCGTTCGAGTCCCGGGAAAACACCACTCGGCCAGCATCGGACCAACGAGGCAACGGTCGCCAGTCTGCGGGACGGCATCGTCGTGGAACTGTGTTCGTCGGACTGCCGGAGTGCCCGGTGAACAAATTGTGTTTTGTTTGTTTACCTCTCTCTCGTGTGTTAGTGCACTTTAGGTGCAATAATTCCTCTGTATTGTAGTCTCTCTCTCGAGTTTAACTTTGCACGAATTGCATTGTTTGTTAATCACTTGGTATGTGTTTGTACTAGTGTTTGTGAAACCCTCTGTATCGTCTCAATTGCTATATAAACTTTGTTTTGTTTGTGAACCTTTGGCTCCGACCCATTCTCTGGCTTGCGACCAGCGAAAGCTGGGCACCGAACGCCCAAAAACCTCTTGTCACTTGGTAGCTGGTCTCCGCTGAGCTTGCCACGCTGAGTCGAGGGCATCTCCTTCGAGTCCGAGACCGCTACCCCCACACGCTCTAAGGGTGTCTGGGAGCTTCCCACTAAATATGCGCGAAGTCTTGGTGACAGGCAGCTCTTCACAGCTGTTGGCATAACAGCGAAGAATTTGTTCAGTTTATGTGGTGCCCCCTCCTAAAAGGGGGAGGAGTTGCTACGTTCTGGCCGAGCCGAGTGAAACGCGCGCCGGCGTTCTGGGCCAGCCGAGTGAGACGCGCGCCGGCGTTCTGGACCAGCCGAGTGGGACCCGTGCTGGCGTTCTAGGCGAGCCGTGTGGGACGCGCGCCGGCGTTCTGGGGATGCTATTTAAACGCCACGGCGCTGCGCCGCTCTTTCCTGCCCGTCTGCCGAGTTGGAATAAAGGCGTTCCAGACAACCTTCGGTGTCGCCGCTTGCTCGTCGTTCGTCGATTCGCCCGAAACGTAACAAGGCCCACAAATCGGCGCACCTGTTTCGTAGAGGTCGGTTTAGGGAAATCAGCCACAGCACGGACTTTGTCAGGATCAGGTAGGAAGCCATCTTTGGATACGAGGTGGCCGAGTATTGTCAGTTGCCGGGAGCCAGAGTGACATTCCTTGAGAAGTTGAAGGCCAGCATTGGTGAGGCAGCTCAATATCTGGCGCAAGCGCTGGAGATGCGTCGGAAAATCGGGCGAAAACACAACATCACCCAAGTAGCAGAGACAAATGTTCCACTTGAGGCCGCGCAATATGTTGTCCATCATTCGTTCGAACGTGGCGGGAGCGTTACAGAGACCGAATGGCATTACGGTGAATTCATATAGGCCGTCAGGGGTAACGAATGCCGTTTTAGGACGGTCGGACTCAGACATCGAGACTTGCCAATAGCCGGAACGGAGATCCAGAGAGGAGAATTCGGCGCCTTGCAAGCAGTCAAGGGCGTCGTCAATACGGGGTAGCGGGTAGACGTCTTTGCGCGTAATTTTGTTGAGCCTGCGATAGTCCACGCAAAATCGTATCGAGCCATCCTTCTTCTTCACCCTTATTCTCAATATTTAAATTATGTTCAGAACAAAAACATCCTAATTTTTCTAAATTTATTTTTTTATTAAATGCGAGCACTAAAGCGCTTTTAAATACTTTTGCTGACATGACGTTTGTAGAAGCTGCGATCCTGTGATCCCATCACCCAGGGTGCCCCGGATGTCCTAGCAGAGACGACGGAGCAGACGACGGTGCAGACGACGCTGTTGACGGAATGAAATTTCGTTTGCTGCCAGCTAAAATCTTTTAATTGCGACAAAAAGGGCAAAGAAATGCACCGTATCTCAAGCTGGTGCATATCAAGGATTTGTTGGACTTGAGCGGTAGGACTGAGAGCAGCTGCGACGCATTACTTTGACTGATGCGGGAATGCTCGTCGGAGATTTACTTGAAACTGAGAGCTTAACTGTGACCCGTACAAGCGGATTTCTTTGATATCAACTGCTTTACGAAACTACACCGATAGTTGCGTCACACTTTAGCTGATATGCAATAGCGGCTCGCACTCGCCGCATCTTGTTCGCGTGTACTTTCACAATTAAGCAAGAGCCCACATGGAAGCCTATAGAAGCAACTGTGTTTTCGAGTTCAGATTGTTCCGAGAAATACGAGCAGTTTGTTTTAGCACGCACTCGAATAGTAGTTCTCAGCCAGTGCGTCAAGAGCGGTGACGATGGCGTCGAGGACGAGCGTAAAAATCACCTTAAGGTGGCCGCAACGAAGCCGGTATCCCAAGCGTATGTGCGCTAAAAGTTGTTTACCTGTGCTGCAAACGTGGGGTCAGTCGCCGTCCAGCCGCTAGCTGCTCAGTTTTCCAGCCTTGCGCGCCCAAGTCGCAAGCTGCTGAGCATTGAGGGAGCCGAGCTTTCAGCAATGACAATGCCCACGAGCGTGCCGAGCGACGAAGTTTGCGCTGCTCCCTGGATGTCGTATTCGTCGCTAAGCCTAGCAGGTTTCATATCGATGCCAGAGCTTGTGGGAATCCTGGCTTTCCGCCATTGCCTTTGCGCGGCTGTACCGGCTTCCTGCGTTGTTTCTCCTCTTTCCCTTGATCCCGCCTCAGGCGGTGGAGAGGACGGCTGGGTGACTAATCACTGTCATTTAGCCACAGCTCCGCCCCGGCTCCCCAAGGGCCTTTGCCATTGGCGCCTTTTGGCGGGAATTCGGGACCCGTTTTGGGCGGCCGCGCACCACGCGACCGTCCGAGCGGGGCCCAGAGAGAGAGATCCCTCCGAGACAGCGTAAGGTGCGTACGCAACTGTTTTGTCTGTGCCGGCCTTTGCCGTTCGGACCAGTGCATACTCGAGCTCGCCCGCACATGTCCTCTGACCTGCAGCGGCTCGAGCCTGTCCAGCGGAGTCCAGCGACCTCCGACAGGCGTACCTTGTGTTGATTGCCCACTCTCTCTAGCAACCGGCCCAACGGTCGACACGAGAGAGAGATCACAGCATTGCCGCGGGGACATTCTCCTGCAGCGGCGTGTTAGCGGCGCGCATTGCTCTAGTCGCTTCGTGCGCGCAGCGGAGCCTTGCTCCTCGTGCGCCCCCGGGACGGGGTGACTATTGAGTGTTTGTGTACCTGCTGAAGGATGACGTGAATAAACGTCTCCTTTGTGAACTTGGAGGCCTATTTCTTTGCGGCGAATCGCTCTCCTCCCAGCGGAGGTTGAGTGCACCGCATCGGTGTCCCAGTGGTGTGTGGTGACGGCTGATCGGGGCCCTTGGCTCGCGCGAAGCTCGAACCCGCGGTGGTTGGTGGCCTGTGTCCACGTAGAAACCCACAACTGGCGCCCAACGTGCTAAGTCATTGGCGCTTACGCCTTTGATGATACATTAGCCGAGCAGGTCGCCTTGCCGATCACGCTTACGCACCATGTCTAGCCCCAGCGGGGCACTCGGCAGCTACATGTCGGCTCCCTACGGAGTTGTAGCGTCGTTTGATCCGCTGGCTGCTGTTCCTTCGAATAGCCAGACACCGTGGTTGGCCGCGGCCCCCATTGGGGTTTACGGCGACACAACCCAAAATGTCGACCACGCGGCTCCCATTGGAGCAGTATCGGAAGCACCCTGCGGTGCATCCGCTGGTCACATGCCTCAGCTGTGCACACTTTCCGCCGAGTGCGAAAGCAGTTCGTGTCACGCTGCCGCAACCGGCAGTTTCGAACAGCAGCAGCCGTGCCCCGCGAGCAGTCAATTCTGCTCTGGGAACGGCGAGGCGCTGGCCCGGTTCCCTGTGGAAACCGCACCGCTCATCGAACTAGGAGCCTTGCCTCCCTCGTTCGTGCAGCCCGCCCAAACCTCCGCTGAGGCCGGGGCGCAGGCGCTGCTAGCCAGTGCTGCCCAGATGATCCAGTCGCTGTCAGGGGCTGTTGGGACACTTTTGGCCACGCCGAAGTTTTCTCACCCCGCGGTCAAGTTGCCCATGCCAACATACCGCGGGTGTGATGACCTACTCAGTGCCCGGGATTTCCTTGAGTCCCTCACCCATTATCAAAGAACTATGGGTCTCACTGAGCAGGTGGTGCTTGCACACATCATCCCCGCAGCGCTGACTGACACGGCAGCTCGGTGGCATCGGCTTTCCGGCCACCGGGCAGCGACTCTCGAGGAGTTCCGTGCAGCATTCCTGCGGGAATTCCTGCCCGCTGACTACGAGCGTAGGATGCGGCGAGAGCTGGAGCTCCGTACTCAGGCTCCGGATGAGTCGCTGCAAGAGTATGTTCGTGCGATGGAAGACCTTTTCTCAATCGCCGAGCCGAGAGCCTCGAACGAGGAGCGTGCCGAAAGGACGATCAGGCAGGCACATCCGACCTTTTCGGCTTACCTGCGCGGCGGCCGATTCCGAGATTTGGGGGAGCTGGCCGCCGAGGCAAAGCGCATTCAAGGCGACATTCTCGCCGCGCGCGCCTATCGTCCGCCACCGCCGGCAAGCGAGGCCCTTGAGCCACGCTGTGCATGGAGAGGGGCCTTGCCCTTACCCAACCGGCGACCACCCGCACAACTTGCCTTTGCAGCTTTTAGCGGGCAAAACGAGGCATGGGAGTTGAGCGACAGAGCTCTCGATCCCTACTCGTACGGGAGACGGGCAGCCTGCGCTGCACCGTTTTCTGAAGCGCGTGCTGAGGGGCGCCAAGCGCTCCAACGCACAGCGGAGGGGGAAACCCGACTCGGCCGACCCTTTGGTCGTGCAGCGGGCGGACCCAGGCAGGGAGAGGCGCCATTGTCCCGCGACCAAGCTCGCGGCGGTGTGCGCTGTTTCCGCTGCCAAGAGAGGGGCCACTTAGCAAGAGAATGCACCGTAGCCAGGCCTCCTCCGAGGCAGGGAAACGGCGGCGGGGGTCGGTCGTAAAGGGATCACCGGCCCAATCTCTGGTAATTCCCTCTGCGTACAGAGCAAGCTGCCTTGCTAATGCGTACACGCCGTTTATTCCGGTCACCATTGCTGGCCGCGAATATTCGGCGTTACTGGATACGGGAGCCAGCGCTTCCTTGTTCGGTGAAGAGGTGTTGTCCCACTTGCAAAAGCACTCTGTGCGCTTGCGGGACTGCCGTACGGCATTAAACCTTGCGAAAGGCGTAGCCCATTCGGCTGGCGCCGCGAGGCTGACTGTCAGGTGGGGAGAGCGGACGAGACGCACGCGTTTCATCCATCTCCCAGGGCTCAGTGTGCCCATGATTCTCGGACGGGACTTTCTCCTGAAAACCGGGATCGTGGTGGACATTGCGAATGGCGGCTATCGCGACGGACCATTTTCCCAGCTTAAGTCGTTCATTAGCCCACCGGCGTCACTATCTGCCTGCGCAGTGAAGGCGTTCGGAGAGTGCCACGCTCAGCGGACAGGGCCACGCCCTTGTGTCGAGCGTTCCGTCGTTCAGCCTCCCCATTGGGACCGAGCGGCGCGGCACGACCAGGCACCACATCCGCTGGCCGCCAGTGCGGTAACATTGGATGACACACAGAAGGCTCGTTTGACAGCGCTATTGCGTCAGTACGATGAGCTCTTCACGGATCAACCTGGCTGTACCACTTTAGTGAGCCACAAGATCCACACTGGAGACGCGCTTCCTTTGAAGTGCAACCCTAGACCCGTCAGCCTTGCGAAAAGGCAGGTGATTGATGGGTTGCTGGATGAGATGCTGTCGGCGGACATTATCCGCCGCTCGTCCAGCGCCTGGGCGTCTCCGGTGGTGTTGGTGCCTAAGAAAGATGGCAGCCACCGTTTGTGTGTGGATTATCGCCGTCTAAATGCGCTGACTCGCAAGGATGCCTATCCGCTCCCGACGATCAGCTCAATCGTAGGAAACCTGGGCAGCGCGCGGTACTTTTCCACGCTAGATGCCTCCAAAGGTTACCTACAGGTCCAGATGGCTGACATTGACCGGTCTAAGACCGCGTTCACGTGTCACAGAGGGCTGTTTGAGTTCACTCGTATGCCCTTTGGTCTCTGCAATGGTCCTGCGACTTTTCAGAGGCTCATGGACCGCGTCCTGGGGGAAGCGAAATGGTCCCACGCCATGTGCTACCTGGACGATATCGTGATTTATTCACGAACCTTCGATGAGCACTTAGGCCACATTGCCGACGTGCTCGAGAGGGTACGGGCTGCTGGGATGACTTTGAATCCTGGGAAAGCCCAAATAGCGCGGACCTGGGTTCAGTTACTAGGGTTCACGCTGGGCGAGGGCTCCATTGAGCCTGATGCGGAGAAACTTCGATCCATACTCGAATTTCCCGCGCCCAAGGACGTACGTGGCCTCCGCCGCTTTCTGGGAATGGCCAATTTTTATCGGTCGTTCATCCCGTCCTGTGCCCGCGTGCAGGCACCCTTGACCAAGCTCTTGGGAAAGACTGCAGCGTGGCGATGGGGGCCCGAGCAAGACCGATCCTTTCGCCTCCTGTCTAGTGCCATTGCCGAGACAGCGCAGCTCAGGCTACCCGACCTGACCAGACAGTTCGTAGACCAGACTGACGCGAGCGATCTTGGTTTAGGAGCAGTTCTCCTACAGGTATTCGATGGCGTGCTGCAACCGCTGGCCTTTGCCAGCCGCTCCTTGCTGCCCTCGGAGAGGAATTATTCCGTGACCGAGAAGGAGTGCCTCGCCATCGTGTTTGCACTGCGCAAATTTGACGTCTACCTTGATGGAACGCAATTCGTGGTGCAGACAGACCACAGTGCGCTCAGTTGGCTGATGCGGCTCCGCGAGCCTGCGGGTCGGCTGGCGCGCTGGGCTCTCCTGATACAGCATTACGACTTTTCGGTGCAGTATCGAAAGGGGAGCACAAACGTGGTAGCTGACGCGCTATCCCGTGCCCCACTCGCCAGCGGCGCCTTGACGCCTGTAGGCGGAGGGGGCGAAACAGCGGACGAGCCGCCGGGCGGCAAGGAGGGGGAGCCGCAAAGGGGTTAACCCATTCCGCTAACCAGGCAAGCAGCGCTTCGCAAAGCGGACGAGAGGCAAAGCTCTTCGTGAGCGCCTCGGACTTGCCGACGAGAAGGGAAATTTTGGCTGCAAACCTGAGTGGGGACGAGACCAGGCTCCCCTCTGGGATGAGTGGAATCGTTTTCAGCCGGAAAGAGCTACTGAAAGCCCAGCAAAATGACCCCTTTTGTCGCGAGGTGAGCGACGGTCTCAGGGAGACGGAGCGCCGTGACGCTACTGGTATTGTAGCGGGCGCAGGGGGGCAGAAGGTAGCGTGTGTCGCGGCTAACCCCGGGGATTCATATTTGCTGGACCATGACGGGCTCGTGCTGAAATACATAGCCACCGATGACGAGTCCATCGACCCGTTCAAGGTGGTTATCCCCAAAAGTCTGAGAGGCGCACTGTTGAGATTCTCTCATGACGAACCACTGGCCGGTCATCTGAGTGGCTCCAAAGTTTTTGCAAAACTGAGTCATTCGGTGACGTGGCCCGGCATGAAGCGTGACATTTTCCGCTATTGCCGTTCCTGCCATGTCTGTCAAGCGGTGAAGTCACGGGGCGGCAAGCCGACTGGAATGATGAAACCGGTTGACAGTGTGCGTCCGTGGCAGATGGCCACCTGCGATTTGATGGGGCCTTTCCCCAGGAGCAAGCAGGGGTTCATTTACCTGATGGTAGTCGCTGACCACTTTTCCAAATGGGTTGAGTTGTACCCCCTTCGGAAAGTGTCAGCGCGAGCGGTGCTGGATAAACTCCAGGAAGTGTTCTGTCGATTCGGCTTTCCGGAAAGACTGATCACGGACAATGCGTCCTATTTCACCGCTCGGGTGTTCGGTAACACGTGCCGTTCCCTCGGAATCGAGCACTACATCACTTCACCCTACCACCCCCAGTCCAATTTGACCGAGCGAATCAACCGAACGCTCAAGCCAATGCTTGCGGCCTTTGCCGAGTGTCAAAAGGATTGGGCAGACCATTTGAGCGAGTTTGCGTTCGCCATCCGAACAGCTGAGAATCGCTCAACTGGTTTCTCTCCCGCCTTCCTCAATTTCGGGAGGGAGCTGGCGAATCCGATGTCAAACGTCGTGCAGAGCCAGCTGGGGGATGAGCAGACGCGGGCAGACTGCTCTGCTTATGCGTCGACGCTTCGGGACCGGCTTGGTCGGGCTCTCAACAGAGCAAGGCAGAGTTTGGCGGCAGCCAGAGCCCAACAGAAGGCTCAATATGACCGCAAGCACCGCCGCCTGACTTTTCAGGTGGGTGATCTTGTCCTGAAGCGCAACCACGTTCTTAGCGATGCGAGCAAGGGGTTCTCAGCCTCGCTCGCTCCTAAGTGGCTTGGTCCGTACCGAGTGGTCAGAGTCTGGTCGCCACTCGCGTACCTGCTGGAGGATCCCCTTACGGGAAAAACCAGCCGTGCCCACATCGCAGACCTGAAGGCCTACGCGTCACGGTCTGACGAGCTTGCGCCGGTACCCATTGGTATCAAAGGCAAGCGCAAAGGCACAACTGGTGCTTCGGAACGCAAGCGTACGGAGCACCGGTACAATCTGAGGCGACGGTCACCGGTGTGATTGATGCCGGACGGCGGACTTTTCCGCAACCGAAGGCACGCAGCCTCAGCTAGCTGGCGAGCTTTCTCGTCAGGCCCTACCCAGGTGAAGCACGGTGTGTTATTTTTTTTTTTGTTTTTGCAGCATGCTCAGTTCCAGCCTTGTGTGTTTATCAGTTTATTTATTTGTTTGCTTGAGTCAGTTTCTAGCCACTTTCGTTTTCCCGCTTGCTCGTCTGTTTTTGTCTAACGTACCGAGATGTACATAGGCAAACTTCAGCCCGCTCGTGCTTGCTCTTATCTTCTAGAAGGAATAGATTGGATTAGGTGTCGTTTGTACAGCGCGCCTCTTCTCATTTCCGGCCCGACTGTGGGTGGTGGGCTCGTTAAGGAGCCGTGTGTCGCGGTGCGAGTTTTGTGCGGCCCGCATGGAGGGGAATTTGGCGGGGCGTTTGGGGCGATGGGGGGCGGAAAGTGCACCCTTTGACCCTCGCCGCGGCGCCTCTGGACGCTTCTGATGAGGGGATCGTTGTCGCCGACCAGCGTCCGCGCACGTGCCGGTGTATGCGTGTTTGTGGCTGTGGCTGTGTGCGCGCGTAACCATGAGCCAAGGCGACGCCTGTGAGTTGTGCTGCTGTGCTTCTGCGTGAGCGCGAGGATGAGAAGGACCCCTCGCTGTGGCCAAGGTTACACATCAGGACGCCGCCGAACGTCCTCGCCCGTTTCAGCCGGCGTGAAGGGGGTGTACTAACTGTCTTGTGCCGAACGTGATGTCGTGTCCAAGGGCGCGAGGTCAGTGCTCTGCCGCGGCCCCGTCGTCATCAACGCACCCTACATCAACGGAAAGACCGCCATCAGTCGTCGGCCCTCCCAACCCGTTCAACTTGAAGCCTGCGAGCGGTGAGTCGCCGACCGGCCCATTGGGCCGCGCCATCGAACTTTGAGGCTGACATCCACCTGTCACATAGCTGTACAGTTGTATTCACATCTTCTTGTGTACCGTGTATATAATCTGCAAGCTGTTTTGATTTACTGAAGCGTATGCAAGTGTTTTTTTTTACGTTGTTCTGGCTGGAACTGAAGTGTAGCTAGTTTTTTTTTGTTTGTGTATTCATTTCTTTATTTTGGAACTGAAGTGTAGCTAGTTTTTTTTGTGTATTCATTTCTTTATTTTGGAACTGAAGTGTAGCTTATTTTTTGTTTATTGATTTCTTTATTTTGGCCGCGTGCTTTGCCGATGGGTAGGAGGACATTTAAGGAGAGGGGGATGTGGGAATCCTGGCTTTCCGCGTTGCCTTTGCGCGGCTGTGCCGGCTTCCTGCGTTGTTTCTCCTCTTTCCCTTGCTCCCGCCTCAGGCGGTGGAGAGGCGGCTGGGTGACTAATCACTGTCATTTAGCCACAGCTCCGCCCCAGCTCCCCAAGGGCCTTTGCCATTGGCGCCTTTTGGCGGGAATTCGGGACCCGTTTTGGGCGGCCGCGCACCGCGCGACCGTCCGAGCGGGGCCCAGAGAGAGAGATCCCTCCGAGACAGCGTAAGGTGCGTACGCAACTGTTTTGTCCGTGCCGGCCTTTGCCGTTCGGACCAGTGCATACTCGAGCTCGCCCGCACGTGTCCTCTGACCTGCAGCGGCTCGAGCCTGTCAAGCGGGGTCCAGCGACCTCCGACAGGCGTACCTTGTGTTGATTGCCTACTCTCTCTCGCAACCGGCCCAACGGTCGACACGAGAGAGAGATCACAGCACTGCCGCGGGGACATTCTCCTGCAGCGGCGTGTTAGCGGCGCGCATTGCTCTAGTCGCTTCGTGCGCGCAGCGGAGCCTTGCTCCTCGTGCGCCCCCGGGACGGGGTGACTATTGAGTGTTTGTGTACCTGCTGAAGGACGACGTGAATAAACGTCTCCTTTGTGAACTTGGAGGCCTATTTCTTTGCGGCGAATCGCTCTCCTCCCAGCGGAGGTTGAGTGCACCGCATCGGTGTCCCAGTGGTGTGTGGTGACGGCTGATCGGGGCCCTTGGCTCGCGCGAAGCTCGAACCCGCGGTGGTTGGTGGCCTGTGTCCACGTAGAAACCCACAAGATGAGTGTGCTTTCGAACTGGCTAGCGCTGCGGGGCTACTCTCTTCACTGTACGTTGTACTGTGAACCATGTCTCGTAGTGAAATAAAGATATCCGCGGTTTCCGCGCTAACGGTGACGTCGAGGACGAGCTTAATAAACGCCGTAAGGCAGCAGATATTCGATGCATATATGTGTGCTAAATTTGTTCACCTATGCTGCAAACGTGAGAATAAAGTCTCGCTCAGTCGCAGGACAGACGCTCGCTGCTCGATTTTTCAGCCTTGCCTGTTCAGTTCGCAAGCTACTCAGCCAATCATTCAGCGAGCCAAGATTTCGGTAACGACGCCGCCCGCGGGCGGGCCGGCCGACGAACTGCGCGCTGCTCTCTAGCTACCCTTGTCGTTGCTAAGCTTAGCCGATTGCACATCGACGCCTAAGCTGAGTGCGATTCGGAACTGGCTAGCACTGAGATGCTATCCTCGCCGCCGTTTTACTGTGAGCTCCGCGTCATAGCGAAATATGCTCGGTTTCCGCGACCCCTTCAGGAGCGGAGCTAGCAGAGGCCAGGCGAGCTGCAATGGGCAGCATAAGCGGCTTGGGGAGAAAATTTGTTTTGCTGTTATCGCTTCTACCAACAACTCGATATTGGCTAACGATACTCTATCGCAGAGCTTAGTATATGAACGTGAACAAACAATACCAGTGCATTTTTCTGACGCCGGCATCCAGGCTGGCAGGCCGGTCCCGAGAAGAGCGCCCTTACGCTTGCATGGCAGTGGCGCACGTCAAAACTGCCCCGACATTCTACTCTTCGCTCAGGTTGTCGTAGCACACAATAGCGAGGGACCAGAACACTTTAGTGGACCGAGCGTGAGGGACCAGAACACTTTAGAGGACGAAGCGCGAGGGCGCAGGAGACTGAACCAAAGCGCGCGAT
This sequence comes from Amblyomma mixtum, assembly GCF_055824585.1. Taxonomy (NCBI): domain Eukaryota; kingdom Metazoa; phylum Arthropoda; class Arachnida; order Ixodida; family Ixodidae; genus Amblyomma; species Amblyomma mixtum. Next base: position 17,845,723 of record NC_143021.1, on the reverse strand, counting down.
CGACTGACGTCAGTCCCAAGACTTCTCATTTCACGCGAGAATGAAACGGGCAGGCGAGCTGCAGGTCACTCTTGTAGGTGTGAGGAAGTGTCGTAGAGCTGCTGCCCAATCGCAAGCGACTGCTGGTCGCATGCCCTTTGCTATTGCAAGTGTTAATGGGCATTAAACGCACGTTTACAGTAGGGAGTCACAGAGTTCGCGCGAGTTAATTAAGCCCCTTGGTAACGGAGGGGGAGCCCCGAACAAGTACATCCTCATGGGGAAGTCACTCACTGACCGAATTCTTGCGGCGCGACTTCATGTCGCAGAACTCGCCACCCAATCCTTGGCGTCGCGGTGTACAACGCCACGTCGACTAACAAATATTCGGGTTCTTGCTCCTCCGGGAAATTACAGCGAAGGCGCGAGGCAGAGGTACACGCGCGCGCCCTTTCAAGGCGTTCCTGTTCAAACACGCTCATGGCTGTATTGGGCTTTAGGCTGCGTAAGCTGTCCTCTATATTTAGCGAGATGGTTGTGCCACTGTCATGAAATTTTAAGCGGAGGTAACGAGCGAAGCCGCAACAATATTTTTTATGCGAAGCATATTACTAGAGGTACACTACAGCCCTTCGCCGTGGTTACGCGCCGTGCACACCACGTGGTACAGTGACGTCACACCACGTGACACATGACGTCACGACAGAGGAAGACGGAGGTATCCGGGACCCTGTATCCGGGACCTTGTCTAAATAAAGATCTATCTATCTATCTACACTACAGCCCTTCGCCGTGGTTATGCGCCGTGCACACCACGTGGTACAGTGAGTCACACCACGTGACACATGCCGTCACGACAGAGGAAGACGGAGGTACACTACAGCCCTTCGCCGTGGTTATGCGCCGTGCACACCACGTGACATACCACATGACACATGACACGACAGAGGAAGACGGTGGTACACTACAGCCCTTCGCCGTGGTTATGCGCCGTGCACACCACGTGGTACAGTGACGTCACACCACGTGACATACCACGTGACACATGACGTCACGACAGAGGAAGACGGAGGTACACTACAGCCCTTCGCCGTGGTTACACGCCGTGCACACCACGTGGTACACTACAGCCCTACACTACGTGGTACAGTGACGTCCCTCCACGTGACATACCACGTGACACATGACGTCACGACAGAGGAACACGGAGGTACACTACAGCCCTTCGCCGTGGTTAGACACCGTGCACACCACGTGGTACAGTGACGTCACCCCACGTGACATACCACGTGACACATGACGTCACGACAGAGGAAGATGAGGGTCCACCTCGCGCCGTCGCTGTGGTTGCATGCCGTGCAGACCACGTGGTACAGTGACGACACACCACGTGACATACCATGTGACGCATGACGTCACGACAGATCGCCGTCACGCGCTGGGAGAGGGAGAACGATGCCATCGCACAGACACCGGAATGTCCTCGAGCGGCATTCCCGCGCATTTCGAACGGGCGTTCACACTCGGTGTAGGTGAAACGCAGTTGGGGTTGTAAATATCTGGATAAATGTGCGCCAACGTGCTACCTACGATCACATCCTGTGGGACTGCAAAATAGAGCCACCTCCGGGTGATCTAGTTACAGCTCCTTCTCTCGAGCGGTGGGAGACCGTGCTGGCTAGCTCTGACCCCAGAACGCAAGTTTTGGCGGTGGAGTGGGCTGACAAAGTCGTCGAGGGCTATGTACTCTCGACCACTTAACGCGACCTCTTGCCAAGCTCTTCCCGGCGAATAAAATGTTTTACAATCAAGGTGAAACGCTCGCTTCACCAGCAGGCAGACGCGGCTTCCGTGGCAATCCAGGCGCCCACCCAACGCGCGTCTCGGGGTTAGTCGGCATTCCGCTGTAGCCATGCCGTTGTCTTCCCCCACGACGAAGGCTTCTAGTGGTTGTATTAAAATGACCAAGTATTCAACCAAGGAAAGCCATGTATTACCAAGCCTAGCCATCAATATGCTTCGCATCTGACCAGGGTTAACCAAGTTAAGCCTCAGCCATTTTTTTTTCATATTTTATGATAAGCTTGCAGCATGCGCCGCTACAAAATTGAAACGTTAAAACTTGATATCAGAGCCACCTTGAATATTGATACAGACGACAGGTCATTAAGCGTGCATGTACATACATGCTGCCTTTGTGATAGCAGGACGATTACTGCGAGTAATCTTCCAGATTTTTGGCGATCAGGTTTGTAAGGGATCGTTAGTGTACGCGGGGTCATCGGAACGCGGCTGGGGGCGCTCAAAGCGAAGCGTCTCCTTTCTCGGAACGCGGCCGCTTGGGAACGCGCCAGGAAGTACGGGTGTCCCCCGCCCCGCGGTACCGATTCGCGCACGTACTGGCACGAATGTGTATTTATGTTTATTTTTATTTTGTGGTGGAGAGGGTTCTTCACCTTACGGGAGCTGGAGGGCTGGCCAGGCTCTCGATAAACCAATCATGTGAACATTGTAGCATGATTGGAAGCCACCAAATGTGGGCCGGGCCTTTAGGGCTTTAAAACCGGGCCCCGGAGCCGGAAGCGAGGTCTCTGCGCCAAGGTGAGATGCTATGCATCTTCGGCTACGCCGAGTAGGGGCCGCCTCTAGTATTAGCCAGTTCCACCTTTTTGTTGTTGTGTATCTCTTTGCCGTCTCGAGTGCCTAAACTTGTATATGCAATGTAAATAGCTGTATATGAAACTTCAAGTATTCGCCTTACCCCTGCGTCTCCACTCATCACGAGAGCGTCTCTGACGGGGCACCCCTGGTGCAGAGATCAAGCTTCAGTCTCAGGAATGAAAGAACCTGTGAACTTTACTGGCCCAGCCGACAGGATCCTGCGGCCATCGGAAAACGGCGCAGGAAGAAGATTGAACGCAAGGAGAAAGGCGACGATCAGGCAACAGCAGCGTTCGAGAAAGGACCTGCGGAGAGACGGCGGCGAGGACGCAAGGACCACGGCAGTAGTCCAGCGACGTGGGACTGCATCCGGTCAAGAAAAGCAGCGCGTCGAGAACTTGACGGTCACCGGCGGGTCACAGCAAGTGACGACAACGTGCGCAGGACCAGCGGCGTGCGACAGCTCATGGCAGCGTCCGGTGAAAGTGGCGGTGGACTGCGACGCCAAGGAGCTGGCAATGCGGATCGACGCATCGAAACTGTGAGTTTCCTTCGTCGGATTGTTCACGTCCCTGTGCATGTGTTCGAGCCGGTAGGACAGTTGAGGGGTATAGACGGCGGTATGGAGAGTTATCCATGCCGGCCCTCACTCGATGTGAGGTACCAAGTGGAATTAGCGAAGCCGCGCTTAGCGTACTTTCAGGCTGAACTTGCGAAAGTGAATGGAGGAAAGGCGCCGCTGTGCGAGGAAAAACCTCAGGATGTTAAGTGCGTCTTGGAGGTATTAGAAGCAAAGCGCCAGCAGCTAGCGCTGGAGCTCGCTGAGCTAAAGGAGTCTAGGAAAGCTAGTGAATCAGCCAGGGAGAACTGCTCCGAGTCCCGAGAGGTGAGGCCGCCTGTGCTGGAAGACAAAGGAGTATGCTTGTCATGCACAGGTCAGGGAAAGAGCAGTGAGGACGCTGAAAGCAATCAGCCGGCATGCGGGAATGCATCTTTGTTAGGAAACGCCGCAAAAGGTTCAGGAAGTGAAAACAGGATTCCTGAAAGACGCGGAAATATCACAGCTTTTCCGCCAACGCGGGCGGCCAGCAAAGAACAGGAGCAGCCCAATTTTCATGATCTAGGGCCAATCGAGACCAAGTTGTCCGATAGCAATCAGGGCAGCGATATAATTCCTGCAGGCTCTATGAATGAGAGTGTGACCTTCAACACGGAGCTAGTGTCAGGAAGAAGTCTAACGTTGCCGCAACGGAAGACGGTGTCGGGCAGGTGGCAGGAAGTGCCTCGTAGCGTTAGTGAGGGCAGGAGCGTTCCATCTGAGCCAGAGAACGGAGGTGGGCCTGTTGCGCCTACTGGGCGGAGCGCCGCGCAATTGTCGAACGTACCCGATGGTCGTCCGACCAGGTCATTCGAGGAGAAGGACATGCTTGACGACTTGCCAGAAGGCAAGCTCGGGTCATGCGACGGCGAGTCAGCTCGTGCAGCAGACGATGCCACGAGGCCGGCAAGAGCCTATCAAGCAGGGAGCGGCGATTTCAGTGTTTGCCCGAGCAGGAACGGGGCAAATGGCTCTAAGCGAGGCGAAGTGCCAGACGGCAAGGGCGAGGCTTTCAAATTGAAAGTCGGTGCGAGGAACAGTATGCTCCGTGCTACAGGTCGCCAAATCAAGTGTAGCGAGACTGACCGTACTGATATATTTGGACGGGCCAGGGGCTATGCTCCTTGCTCAGCACGCGGTTCGTACCGGTACGCCGGAGAGAGCGTGCCCTCAAGGGCGTTGCGTGGTCAGGGATTTGGACCCATCGAGTACCGCGACGTTTTTGATCCTGTAGGGCACCGGCTTTCGACCTCTCGCCCCACTGTGGCACCAGCCTAATGAGCCGAGTGGCAGTTAGGTGTTAATCGTGTCGATTGAGACACGTGGGGGCTCGAACGCACACAGGGACGCTCGGTGCGACCAAGGACGCTCACGTGGCCGCTAACGGACCCCATATCAGTGCTACTGAACGCTCCAGTTGCGAGTGTCTGTGTGTGTGTGCGCTCGTTCGCGAACAGGACGAGGGTGTGTACTGGGTGCAACCCACCAACTTGGACGCCGTGTTACGGCGCACGGCAGGCATGCCACAGTGTGTATTTTAGTGTGCAATTTGCTTATCTTTTCTTGGTGCCCGTAAGCATTTTCCGTAATGTTGTGTTGGTGACCGTGTGCATTATTTTGCTTTTGGTTTTGTTGGTGCCAGTGCTAGTGTAGCTGCGCTATGCCACCCACAGGGTGGTTTTGTGACCCGTACCGATCCCTTTGTTATAATTCTAAAAGTGGCATTTGAGCCCTTTGTAGAATCTTGGGAAGGGCGTGTAAGGGATCGTTAGTGTACGCGGGGTCATCGGAATGCGGCTGGAGGCGCTCAAAGCGAAGCGTCTCCTTTCTCGGAACGCGGCCGCTCCTGAACGCGCCAGGAAGTACGTGTACCCCGCCCCGCGGTACCGATTCGCGCACGTACTGGCACGAATGTGTATTTGTGCTTATTTTTATTTTGTGGTGGAGAGGGTTCTTCACCTTACGGGAGCTGGAGGACTGGCCAGGCTCTCGATAAACCAATCATGTGAACATTGTAGCATGATTGGAAGCCACCAAATGTGCGCCGGGCCTTTAGAGCTTTAAAACCGGGCCCCGGAGCCGGAAGCGAGGTTCTGCGCTAAGGTGAGATGCTACGCATCTTCAGCTACGCCGAGTAGGGGCCTCCCCTAGGGGTAGCCAGTTCCATCTTTTCGTTGTTTTGTATCTTTGTGCCGTTTAGTTCGTCTCTAGTGCCTAAACTTGTATATGATTGTAAATATCTGTACATAAATCTCCAAGTATTCCCTTTTTATCCCTGCGTCTCAGCGTCTCTGACGGGGCACCTCTGGTGCGAAGATCAAGCTTCAGTCTTCGAGTTAAACCAACTGTCTCTGGCGGGGCACCTCTGGTGCGAGGAAGATAAAGAACCTGTGAACTTTACTAGGTTACTCTCATTACGCGTCGTTGGGCGACGCGTATATGTGCCCTTAGTTTTTTCTCTGCTTGTGGTAGTGGGTACAGTATGTTACATGGCCAGACGCACAGGTCACAGCAGCCAGGAGGACACTGACCTTCGGTACCGCCATTCGTCACGCTCACGCCAACTGGCATGCAGACGCTCGTGTGGGTCGCAGCTTGCCGCCACCGCAAGCACGGCCGCATTCACAGGCACCGCCGGCTTTCTCGCTGGTGCATTACAGCTTTCTGGGATTTTAAAGCCGCATTACTCTCGAGCACCTTTCGCTCACATTGTCATGTGCGAACTGAAGGGAAGAGTGCGTGCGAGCGGTGCCTCTCCTCCCTGCCAATTCTGGTGTGGCCGGCAGGTAGGTTTCGGGAAGCAGGTTGCAAACTCGAGCCGCGTTTGTGAATTAACACTGCATTTAATTCCCTCGATGGTCGTCCCCAATCGACGAGAACAACTCGCACCGTTTTCGTGGCTCACCAAAGTCAAAGCGGGTTGCAGTTTGTGCTGTGTGGTTGTCTGTTTCTTTTTCCTCGATCGGGAAACAGAAGACGACCACGAGTGCGATTTGCAGGGGAAAATAGAGTTCTTTTCCAGCATAAGCATGTTTTAATCGTATGTAGCTGTGGCACAGAGGTGACGTCGGCTGCCGGAGCTTGCATGAAAGCCGCCAGTCGCGAATAACCGCTGTGCACACAGCACCCGCCGCTGCACCGACAGCGCACTCGCACGCACACCTCTCAGTTCATCGCCTAGTTCGTCGCGCAGCTACTCCGTAGTCTGCCTCTCTAGTCGAAAAAGGCGTCGAAAGAGCTCGTCCGGCAAGTTGAACGCGTCTTCGTATGCCCTCCTTCGCCGTTTGCTCGCGCTGGCGCAGCCGCCATCGCCACATACACCGCGCGCCGCCGCCGCCATTTTCTGTCAAAAACGCAACGGTCGAATTTTGACCGCCTCGAAGCGGTTAAAAAAAAACAAAAACATCAGATTGCGCCTGCATAATTAGGTGAGCAACGTCACCACTTCTGTCATGTCCGTGACGTAAACGACAGCGACCTATGAGGCAAGAAAGCAACATGGCCGCCGGCCACGCCCGACCAATAGGAGCGCGGCTATGGCAGGGCTAATTGACACTTTTTATTGCGAAAGCAATACTACTTTCACTTTCAGCTGCTCGCGTGGCGAGGCCGCGGTAGCTACCATTGACCTTTAGCTTGACCTCTGCTATGACGTCATACCACCTGCCGCAAAACCCGGGGCTCCAACTTGTGCCGTCGCGAGGCGAGGCCGCGCTTGGTAGCTGCTGTGCATTGCATTGCATTGGATTTCATTGGATTGGATTGGGTTGCATTGCATTAGATTGGATTGGATTGGATTGGATTATATAACCGATGCATAACCAAAAGTCTAACCGCAAGCACCACCACCAGCTATACTACGAGCTGAATCATGGCGCAGCTACGGATATTACTTTCGCAATTACCGGGCTTAACCAAGCGAAGCCACAGCCAATTTTTGACAAGTTTTTCACAAGTTTTTGATTTGACAGTTGCGTAATACGGGCCCTGGCGTGCCTCGCCGCGAGCGCTCGCCTGCTTCTGCTGCAAAGGCGTTCTTCTCTAAAATTCACACACCGACGCTGCCTGTCAAGGCATTACTTCATGCTGAGAAGATGTTTGTGTCATGGACGGTAAATTGCCGCCTGCAGAATGCGCCAAAGCCTATTGACCATTCTTTTATTCTGTGCAATGATGCTACGTTCTTCTGGGACATTACGGCGAACGTGCACTTGAGAAGGGCATTGAAATCACACGGATTAGTACCAGTTTTTTTTTTCAGTGCTGAAAAACTGTGTTGTGCCGTGCGATCTATTTGTGTTGCTGTGATTGTTTAGTGTCAAGAGCCGTGTGATGGACCGCCGCCGAATCACCGTGGTCATGGAACTCTTTGTTCCGTGAGCAGTGCGCTTTGGTGAGGGGAGTATACGTTGCCCTGGAAGAGCCGCCTTGCTGGCTCCCCTATAGGTGCATGGGTGTGCCTCTCAGACTTCTGATGTTTAGGGAGGTGGGGATGTGCAGGGGTATGGTGGGCTCGTATTGCACAGCCTGGTGTTTTGTGGCATTATCTTACTCCAGTTTTTCTTTTCGGCACTATTTCCATGCAATAAAGAAAAAAATCGTCGCCGTAGGTCTGTTGGTAGAGCACCGGACGCAAAATTCGAAGGTCAAGGGATCGGATTCTACTGGCGGCATGTGTTTTTTTTCTGTTTAATCAATTACCGTTAAAATTAATTATTATTAAGCTCCTACTGATGAACACCACAAATTACTTTTAAAAAAGTACATCCTTTATGCTCCTTGGTTTCGGTCATTGTTGGCTTCCCTCATGTGCGGCAGAGAGGCAGATATAGGCCCGTCAGAGAATTCAAGATACAGCATTCTGAAAACAGCGTGACGAAGCTGCCCGCTAGCGATTAGCATTTTTTTTATATCAGCAGAACAATTTCAATGCATCGACATAAACGAAAATCACTTCATCGCAGTTACATTTCATTTCAGTAGCACCTTTCTAGGCGTTTTTCACATCTCAGCGACCGCATGTATTTCCGCATTGCCTCTTTGTGTAATCACTATTTTTTTTTCTAAGTATCGTATCGCTGCTACATGCCCGCTTTTCATTGTTTATTTTCGTCGCGTGCGACAAATACTGTTCGGATTCTTTAAAAAAACACGTATGTATATTTCTTTGTTTTGTAATAATAGTATTGTGTGTGTTCTAACGCGTCAAAGCGGCGTGGAGTCTATAAGGAACACTCTAGTGGAGAACTCCAGATTAGCGTAGACCAGCTGGGGTTCTTCAGCGTGCACTCACATCGCACAGCACACACGCATTTTTTGCATTTCGTCGCTAAAAAAACGCTCCTCGCCACCGGTATCAAACCAGCGACCTTGGCATTAGCAGCCGAGCACCACAGCCACTGAGCCATCGTGAGGGGTCTTATTCATTATCTGCTATCTGAGACAAGGAATACCTCAGAAAGTAAACGTTGCACAACGTGATTGGTCATTGCGCCTATGATTCACATATTTATGGTACTCGACACAAAATAAGGAAATCATTCTCACTCAGTGCTTTACGAGTTAAAGCAGTGTTAACAATTCGAGCAAAGCTGTACGCAAGCATGTCAAAGCGGGATACTATAAAATCCAGCATTCCACGTCAGTCTGATTTAAAATACTTCAGAATTACCAAGAGCACATTGCAGAAACTCGAATTAGCTTTCTTCCTAGACACGAGACTTCTTTCAGTTTTGTTGTTGACCTGGATGCCATTTCGACTGGATGCCAATTTCGCAATCAATAGCGCCGACAGCTTTCGCTGGATAAACCTACCCGCTGGCATATGCCATTTGGCCTGAAAAAAAGAAAAAAAGTATGCCGTGTTGCAAAAAATGGGCGGCTGAACCGAGTCTCGAACCGGTTCGGAACGGTTCCTTTGAATCGCTCCTGTTCGGGTTCAGTTCCAAGATGGCGAAAAAAATTTGGGTTCGGTTCGGTTCCAGTTCCGGGCTAAAATTAGGGTTCGGTTCCGGTTTCGGGTTCAGGTTCGGTTCCGGTTCGACACCCTGGCCCTAGCGCCACTGACAAAGGCTCTTGCTGCTATCCCAGGGCTCCACACAGCCATATACGCAGATGATATAACCCTCTGGACAACGAGAGGATCCCTTGGAACCACCCAGGATATCCTGCAATCTGCCATAGACATGACCACCACTCATTTAGCAAACACAGGCCTCCGTTGCTCTCCAAATAAATCGGAACTCCTGCAGCTGAAGCCCCTCCCCAGTGAACCCCAGATTGAACTGCACATGTACGGGAATCCAGTGCCCATTGTACCTCAGGTGAACATTCTCGGCCTTCTCATTAGCAACACACTCGATGCAGCGCCACCCTTCAGCTCTTGCAAAAACAGACCAAACAGGTCGCTGCACTTATCAGGTAAGTGGCAGCACGCAATCATGGGCTGTCTGAACGCGAGACCCTCAATATGACAAGTGCACTAATCATTAGCCGCATTATATACCACCTCCCATACCACATACTCACTCAGCGGCAAACACAACAGGCAGACATCCTAATACGCACGGCTGTCACCTCCGCCTTACGTCTTCCACGGACGGTTAGCACGAAACGTCTCCTGGCCACTGGTACCCACAATACAGTGATCGAATTAATAGAGGCTCAACGCACCAACCAATTAATCCGCCTGAGTCGCACAGAAACTGGACAACGCCTACGGCGACAGCTACGTCTCAATCCACCCATTCCCACCCCAGCAAGTCCTACACCTTACATGATTTCTCTGCGCTGTCACGATCATATATATGAGAAGCCCCTACCGCGCAATATGAGCGCTAGTCTCCATCAGGGTAGGCGGCAGGCACGAGCGACCTATTACACGAAAACATACAGCAACCGCTCGGATATCCTTTATGTCGACGGGGAAGAAAATTCTAAACCAGGATATTTCACGGCAGTCGCATCCTATGAGGACGGAACAGTGGGGGCCGCCGCCACTATCCGGACTTATTCGCATGCAGAAGCGGAAGGAGCCGCCATCGCACTTGTTGTGGCCCACTCCGCCATTGACAAAAACGTAACCGAAATTTGTACAGATTCCCAGGCCGCGTACCGCCACTACCTAAAGGGCGTGGCGATGCCGGCAACACATCGTATTCTTGCCACAGTCACCTCTCTCGACCGAACGGTTACTCTGTCGTGGGTCCCTGGGCATGCTTCGATCCCCGGTAATGAGCGCGTTCATGCGCTGGCCCGAGAACTCTCCTCCCGGGCCCCGGATGATCAGGCACCCAACCCTGCGAAGGAGGCCCCATCGGTCCTCACTACATATCATCAAATCACAACATTCTACAAACTCAGCCGCATGACGCTGCCACCACCCTACAGTACCTTGTCGCCCTCATCCAGCGCCGCATGGCGACAGTTAAAGACAGGCTCTTTCATTTCCCCCCATCGCCTCTCATGCTTTCACCCCACCTTTCCTCCTGATTGTACAACCTTTGGCGTGCCCAGATCCACACTTTTCCACTACCTTTGGGAATGTCCTTCCCCAAAGGCAGTACCCCCATCCCCAATCCCACTCACTCTTCCTGGGAGGCTGCTTTACGGACCGCTCAGCCCGCCGGCCAGAAATGGCTGGTGGATCGGGCTTTAAGTGAAGCACAAGCCCGTGGACTCCTGGACCAGTAGGAGACCACCCTGGAAGATTTTTTTTATTTTTTGTGTAATAAAGGTGTTTCCATCAATCCATCCACTTCTAAAGGCGAAGCTTAAGCGTCATCAATTAGCAGTTAATTAGTATATAGTCATTAATCAGTAATTAGTCACTAATTAGTAATTTGTCATTACTTCCTCATCAATTATGTGTGACGTCATCCAGCGGTAACGTCACCAGTGTCACGAAGGCAAAGTGGTGCGGAAAACGCTTTCGCCTATACGCACTTTTCACAGCCTAAGTGCCCCTGAGTTATTATAATTAGCGATAGCAAAACTGCCATCTATAATTTTGGAAAGGCTAGGATCTCGCCGGAAGTGGCAAGGATTCTGGCTAGTAGACAGCTAAGCAGAAAATTTAGCCTACTTTGTACTCCCGCACACGCGTCCATTCCTGGCAACGACGCGGCCCACGAGTTAGCTTGAGCTCTCTACTTCCGGGTAGCTATGGAGCCGCACGACTGCCGGAACATGGACGAGCGTCTGCAAAATTATGCGGAAATTGTTGAAAAGCATAGGTTACAGAGGAGACTGGTGCCACCACCGGATAAAAGTCTAAACAATAGGGAGGCAATCGCATGGCGACGCCTCCAAGCTGGGAACTTCGTAAACCCGGTCTGGGCCTATCATGTTCATAGAGATAACGAAAACGATAAGTGCAAGCACTGTGGGCCGAGAGGGACCCTCGACGACATAATCTGGGAATGCGCTAGCTCCCCAGGGGCTAACGAAAACATAAATTGCAGAGAAACCTGGGAAACCCTGCTGCCGAGCGAGGCCCCTGCTTCACAGCAACAAGCCATCCGCCGGGCGGAAGAAGCCGCGAGTAATCACGACCTCTTCGCCTGCTTCTCCTAATCGCGGAGGTCCGGGCCCCCGTCACCGAGGCCTGCGTGGCAGGGACGGGGAGTAGGGGGCTTCCTTATCTGGCGGAAAATAAAGTTATCATCATCATCATCATCGTGGGACGGGTTACCAACTCGTCTCGTCGGGTAACGGCGGCGCTTGGCACGGCGCGCCGCGCTCCTCCCACAAGAGGTGGGTATAAAGAAATTGCTGAAGACACATTAAAAATTCTGAAGTGGGCTTGTCAACCCACTGCCGCTTTCCCACACCGCTTGGCGCGTGGTGGGCTTCACGCATGTGCGGTTTTTAAGGCGGAAGCCTTGAATGCCTCATCGTTGTAAGCAGGTGTTGTCGACAGAAATGTCACGCTTTTCAGTTGGTCGAAATGCTTATGACGTCACAGTGCGTGAATTTCAAACGGGGCCAATTGTCCTTTGGCTAGTAATAATGCAACCAATTAAAGGGATCGTATAGTGATGCTCAAAGAAAGTGGGAATGAGTTTAGTTCACTGCTTAATTACCCAATTACCCTAATTAACCTTTCCAGTCAGGTCAGGTAAATAAATAAAACCGAGTAGGAAATTCGCCGAGTTCGTGGCAGCAGCGGCTGTACCGACCGGTTCACTAAATCTGCGCATCTTACACACAGGACACCACCCGCTTTCCCGGTGGCTTTGGTCTGCATCTTCGGCGGATCACCGTTGCACGTGCCGAATCTCCGACTATCGCACGTATCGCCGCTCATCTATAAACTGTCGTGGCCTCCAGTGTGACGTCAGCGAGCCGTGGACCAGGATTGGCTGCCGTAAAGAGGCACCGACTACAAAAGGACTGCACCTCGCAGCTGATCGTCATTTGGCAGCAGCGGCTGTACCGACCGGTTCACTAAATCTGCGCATCTTACACACAGGTTTGTGCAATCATTTGTAACCAATTTTTATTTTTTTTCTTTCTGCCGCTGCTGCCAAGCTCTTGTACGTGTTTGCTGAACTGCTAATTTGAAATGCCTACTGAAGTGACAAAGCTGTTGAAAGATTTTAAACAGGAAATGCGAGATATGCGCAGTGCACTAGAGAAAGAGCTTCGAAAGGAATACAAAGAACTGAAAAAATCCGTTGATTTCTTTAGTGAACAGTTTGATGCTATGGCTGAGCGCTGCGCAAAACTAGAAAAGCAAAACTCAGCGCTAAAGAAAGAAAATGCCGAACTATCACAGGAATGCACAGGACTGAAACAACAACTATCTGATCTTGAAGACCGGGTGACAAACCAAGAACAGTACTCGAGGAACCGGAACATTGAGATTAAAGGCGTTCCGGTCAGCGACGACGAGAACGTATCTTCAATCTTGAGCAAACTAGGAGACGTCATAAGCGAACCCATTTCTGATTCCGATGTAGAAATGTGTCATCGTGTGCCAAGGAAAGACAAAGGATGCCCTAACATTGTCGTGCAGTTCCGCTCTCGTGCGAAACGGGAAGCGGTGATTGAAAAGGCCAGGAAAAATCGAATTTATACCTCTGATTTTGGTTACCAGAGTACTGATGGTTCCAGTTCTCCCCCGGTATTTATTAATGAGCACCTTTGCCCCGCCTTGAAGAAACTTCTTGGACAAGTTGTGGAGCGAAAGAAATCAAAAGAATGGAAGTACGCGTGGACAAAGGGCGGCAAAATTTTCGCGCGCAAGACAGACACGTCGAATGTGCTGCGCATATCTTGCGTTGCGGACATCGATAAGATGAAGTGAGGAACTAGGATTCTGAGCAATTTGCCAACAGCCATTCCCGTCAATGGCTGGCAAATCGGTGAACCCTGCGGATGTGACTAAAATTTATCATGAAAAGCCATGCACATCTTTCTTCCTGTTGAACACTCAATCAGCGCGCAATAAGTCTGATGACCTGTGTGCCTTGTTTTCATGTTTTGGCTTTTCATTTGATGTTATTATGCTTTGTGAAACATGGTACCGACACGACCACGAAGTTATACAGATCCCAGGTTACACAAGACACTACTTAAATCGCTCTGTCAGGAACGGTGGAGGCGTACTTTTCATGGCCAGGGAGAATTTTCAGTGTGAAAAAATCGACGAGTTTACGTCGGTTACAGCGGACTTTGAAATCTTGACTGTCGTTCACAACAAAAGCATATTTTCTGTTCTATATCGCCCTCCAGGCGGGAACGTTGCAAACTTTTTCACATTTATGGAAAACTTCTTGTCCTGGATAAATGAAAACAGGTATGAACTCGTCTTGGGCGGCGATATAAATATTAACATGTTGAACGAAACGCAGCTGAGTACTGATTTCACTCGACTTTTAGAAGCTAATGCATGTTTCAACACAATTACTGCTCCAACTCGCGTTAGCAAGGACTGTGAAAGTTTGCTTGATGTTTTCATTATAAACACTGAATCTCGAACTATTAACTCCGGAGTAATCAGCGCTCATATTAGCGATCATTTGCCAGTATTTCTTCTCTTGGAATCGTATGTCTCGAGTAAAGAGCCAAAGCAGTGTCCCCCGATCCCTATCCAAGATATTAATCCAGCTACACTCGAGGATTTCCATACAAGAATATCAAAAATAAATTGGCTCGACGTGTACAATCAGTCTGACGCAGACGCCGCGTACGAGTCATTTCTGTGTCTTTTCAAAAAGGCTTACTCGGAATCTTTTCACCCTAAAACACTGAAGCCTAGAAAAGCTAGAAAACCTTGGATAACCAGTGCACTTCTGAAACTAATCAAGCAAAAAGATGCTCTATTCAAACGTTTGTTGGACACAAGAGACACGTGCCATCTATCCGAATTTAAGAAATTTCGGAATAAGTTAACTGCAACCCTCAGACAAGCTAAGAAAGATTACCTTCATAGGTTGTTTGATCCTGAAGCTGTAAAGCGGACGGACATCACGTGGAGAAACCTTAGCGCAGTGCTTAACATTGGACGTCAGCATCCAGAGGGCGTACGAGAATTGATCATTAATGGGGAACTTTCATCAGGCGCGCATTTAGCAAACGCTTTTAATAATTATTTTGTGTCCCTAGTGAATAGTTTGCACGATCCTCGCTCCGCAGAGTACGTCAATTCCAAAACTTGCGATAGTGCTTTTCTGCATCCAACTAGCGCCGAAGAAATTTGTCTCACGTTCTCCGCTCTGCGAAACAGTAAAAGCTGCGATATTGATGACCTGCAAATACGCCCCGTAAAACACGTTTTAGATCTGATATGTCCAGTTCTTGAGCATGTGTATAATTTGTGCTTTGTAAACAGTATATTTCCTAAGCGCATGCAACTCGCAAGGGTTACAGTGCTCTTCAAAGCCGGTGATAGAAACAACATGTCTAACTACAGACCAATATCCATTTTACCTGTATTTTCAAAATGCGTAGAAAAATTAATAACACTCAGAATGACCGCTTTCTGCGAAAAACACAATATCCTTACTGACTGTCAGTTCGGTTTCCGAAAGGGTCGTTCGACAGAGTTAGCTCTACTAACACAAAAGGAACTAATATTACAAGCATTTGAGCAAAATTTTGTGACACTAGGCATTTTCATCGATTTTTCAAAGGCCTTTGACACCATTAATCACACCACACTGCTAACAAAACTTGAAATTTATGGTTTCAGGGGCCCATTCCTTAGCTTAATCAAAAGCTATCTGCAGTTCAGGTGTCAGAGGGTTTCAATAAATAACTGTCTTTCAGATAACTTACCCATTCATTCTGTTGTACCTCAAGGAAGCATTCTTGGACCTTTGTTATTTAATATTTACATTAACGACATAATAAATATTGACACCACTGCCCAATTCATCATATACGCTGACGACACTAGTCTGTTTTTTACATCTGGTTGTGCAAGGGACCTGTTGGCTCTTGCGAACGCTGCTTTAAGCGAACTCAATCGATGGAGTTCATTGAATTCACTGTCTATAAATAAAAGCAAGACAAAGGCTGTACTTTTTCAACCTAAAAACAAAAATGTCCACATTGACGGCCATTTGCAAATGGGTTCCTCGGTTATCAACATTGTGCCATCCATTAAGTGCCTCGGGGTCGTATTTCAAGAGAACTTACTTTGGAATCTTTGTACAGACTCAGTTGCTAACAAAATCGCTCGTGTTGTGGGGATACTAACGAAACTTCGATTTTTTCTTCCCTTGAGCGTGAAAAAGCTGCTTTACAACTGTCTCTTCCTGTCCCATCTGAATTACTGCCATTTAGTGTGGGGAAACACCACAATGTCTAACATCACAAAGCTTTATCTTTTGCAGAAGAAAGCAGTGCGCGCTATCGCTAATTCCTCATATGACGCTCATACGCAGCCTCTTTTCAGTGCCCTTAACTTACAGCCGGTCACCTCCATATATCGTAGTATTTTACTCAAGCGTTTCACTACTGCGAAAAAACAGAACACCAAATTCTTCGAGCATTTATCTCTATTGACAATGAGTTCTAACATTTACAACACACGTCACAGAGAAACATGGTACGTTCCTAAAACGCGCACTAACTACGGTCAACAAATGTTACGCCACACACTGCCATCTTTGTTAAACTCATTAGAAACTTAATAACAACGTAGCTCTCCTTTTATGGGCTCATTGTGGATTCGTTTTTTTGTTTTGTTTGCTTTGCTGTAGTATACACTGACGCCATGAATGTCTAACCAATTTTCTTTGCTTGTTAGTAACTTATTATTTATGTTTGTGAATTTCAAAGCTATTTTATTTGTATAATTTTATGCTTTCTGCTTTTTTAAATCCTTTCAGCATTCTATCATTGATTTTTTTTTGGCCGTATGTATTTCTGTTATAGCATAGAATGTTATAGAATGTTCACTAATACTTTTTTTTCGTTTATCCATTATTGTATCTTTGCGTTCTCTTTATTGTGCATAGTGAAATTTCTGTAGGGGGTACAGACCCCGTCAAGCCAAATCCATTTGGCTTTTTGTCTGCACTCCCGTCATCTGTACATGTATAGATGCAAATAAACTTGAATTGAACCCCGGTCTCCGGAGTGCGAGACGAGCATGCTAACCACTACGCCATGCCAGCTCGATGGTTTGGAATGAACAAAGTAGCGTCTAATGAATACGGTGTCTTCGTTCACTCCCATCTTCCTCCCTTCCCTTTACGGCGAGGTTCAGGTGTCCACCGAGATATGCGAGGCAGATACATTTCCTTTCCTCAAAAACCAATTTACCGACGAGCAAGGCGTAGAACCGAACGGGCGATGGCGTCCTATGGACTCCCTGACAGCATTGCAAGACGCTGTCGCGTTTCAGTCTTAGAGGCGAAGCCTAACGTCTTGACAACGAATCAGTGACACAAGCAGCAACACCGCGCTTAAGGCTTTCGCCTCACCGCACTTTAGGTCAACAAACTGCCCCTGAATTTTAGTGTCTTTGGTGACTGCGGTCTCTATTTTGATTGCAGTGCTTTAGAGCGTGCTCTTTGGCCCCCCTTTCGCGGCGCCGCCGTCGCCGTTGTCCGCTCGGCGTTCATTGTGTTCATTGGCGATGGCATTGACGTCTTACACTGCGATCATTTTAAGTATAAGAAGCGCTCATAACTGGCTCCCTGGGTGAGTGGACGCCTGAATCGCGCGTTTGTGTTGTTGCGACTGCAAGAGCCGCTGCCTAGCAACCGTGGCGGTAGACACCCGCACCGCACCGTACAGGAAGGGAGGCAGTGGGAGTGACAGAAGAAAGGCAAGAAGAAAACGAAAATTCTATTTGAGGAAAGGAAATTACGCCGTAACTGTCTCGCATCTCTCGGTGGACACCCTTCATCCGTTTGCAGAGGAAGGGAGGAAGTGGAAGTAAAAGGCGGAACGTAAAGAGGGCCCGAAGCGCAGAAAATGAATTTGAGGAAAGGAAAACAGAGGCGGTTTCGCCGCTGCGCGGAGGAGAGGCCACAGTTGGCACGATTCCAGAGCAACGACGGACACCGCGAGCGTGAACGGACGGACACCTTGAGCATGGACGGACACCGCAGCATGAGCCATTAAAGGCTTTCACCTTAAAATTACCCAAGACGCTTTGAGTCGTCGCGCAGCGGTGGCCGCGCGTGACCTGTAGGCGCGGCGCACTGCGTTCAAGACGCTTTGAATCGTCACTCAGCGGCGGGCGCTACGCTTTTGCTTTCGCAACCTACCAAGCTTAACCAAAGCTAAGCCTCCGCTAATTTTTTAAGGCGGAAGCCTTTAATGTATCATCGTTGTAAGCAGCAGTTGTCGACAGAAATGTCACGCTTTTCAGTTGGTCGAAACGGTCGTGACGTCACAGTGCGCGAATTTCAAACGGGGCCAATTATACTTTGGCTAGTAACCATGCAACCAATTGAAGGGATCGTATAGTGGTGCTCCAAGTAAGTGGGACTGAGCTTAGTTAATTGCTTAATTACCCAAATAGCCTAATTAACTTTTCTAGTCAGGCCATGTAAATAAATAAAACCGAGTAGGAAATTGGTCGAGCTCGGGAAACGAACCCGGGTCTTCGGAGTGCGAGACGAGCATGCTATCCACTCCGCCATGCCAGCTCGATGGTTTGGAATGAACAAAGGCGCGTCTAGTGAATACGGTGTCTTCGCTCACTCCCATCCTCCTCCCTTCCCTTCCGGTGAGGTTTAGGTGCCCACCGAGATATGATAGACAGATACATTCCCTTTCCTCAAAAATCAGTTTACCGACGAGCGAGGCGTAGAACCAACGTTTCTAGATAAAGACAGTTGGAAAACTTGCTCCGGGTATGCGGCCCCTTTCTGTCGCCGATTTCATCTCAAATAAAGTCACTGGAACTCTGAAAGTACCGCAGCTGTTTTCTCTTCGCCGCCGCGCCGCCTATTGGCCAGTTGCGATCACGTGATTAGGCGCCTCCATAGATGGTCCACTCGCCGACGGGGCGCAGTGCTTCCGAGGTGGTTATAGTGAACTGAGGTGGTTGGACGGCGTGTTTTATGAAGTAGCGCGTTCATATAGCGTCTGTGTGCGTGTGTGTGTGTCTGTGTGCGTGTGCGCGCGTGCCTGTGCCTCTATCTGTGTGCGTGCGTGTCTGTGTGCGTACGTGTCTGTGTGCGTACGTGTGTCTGTCAGTGCGTGCGTCTGCATGCGTATCTGTGAGCGCGCGTGTGTGTGTATGCGTGGGTCTGCGTGCGTATCTGTGGGCACGTGTCTGTGCACCGCGTGTGTTTGTGTATGCGTGTGTTTCGCGTGCGTATCTGTGTGCGCGCGTGTCTTTGTGCACCGCTGTGTCTGTGTATGCGTGTCTCTGTCAGTGCGTGTGTCTGCGTGCGTATCTGTGTGCGCGCGTGTCTGTGCACCGCGTGTGTCTGCGTGCATATCTGTGTGCGCGCGTGTCTGTGCACCGCGTGTGTCTGTGTATGCGTGTCTCTGTCAGTGCGTGTGTCTGCGCGCGTGTCTTTGTGCACCGCGTGTGTCTGTGTATGCGTGTATCTGTCGGTGCGTGTGTCTGCGTGCGTATCTGTGTGCGCGTGTGCCTTTGTGCACCGCGTGTGTCTGTGTGCGTCGTGTGTTTGTGTGAGTGTGACAGCAATAAATGTCTTCGAAGACGTCGCTTTACGAGATTTTTTTTCCCTGCTCGTCATCGATATTGCCTAATGAGGATTAAATAAAAAATAATAAATTGCAGAGTTTAACGTCCCGAAGAGACACGATAGCTATGAAGGGTGCCGAAGTGGAGCGCAGTGGGAGAATTTATGCCACCTGGAGTTATTTAACGCGTACTTACATCGCACTGCGCACGGGAGTTTTTGCATTTCACCTCCATCGAAATACAGCCACAGCGCGACCGCATGCTATCTGGCTATCTGGCCGCACAGTTAGAGCGTTGGACCCGTCGTCGACCTTGGGGTCGCCCAACTACCTCCCACAAACCTCCGACCGGCGACTGACCACGCGGAGGGAAGAACAGGAGGCAGGAAACAGCAAGCGCACAGGGAACGTTTTATACGCATCAGACTTCCAAGTGAACCGATTTACTAAACGTTTTGCTATATCTCGCTCGTATGTACGCAGCCTGCCGGCTTTAAAGTTTTCCGTGCCCCGAAAACATGCATTTGCGAGCCTCTCACGGAAGCAAAATAGGACAAGCCTGCTTATTACGTTGTTAGCTCACACCCGTGGGCTAAAGAATACGAGAGGCTGCGCAGCTGTCGTGCGACGCTTTCAAGGTTTTCGAAACCCTCACCTCATCTAAGGTCTCAATCATGAATACTTTCATTGATTAATTTTCGCGCAAAACCGGTGAGCAAGGCGGCCGCAAGGGAGACCTTCTTTGCCTAGCAGACGACGCGCTCGCCGCGCTGGACCACCTCTGGCAACAACACCCCAATGTTGCCCGCGCGCCGCCCGCTGGTTGCGGTACTTTCAGAGTTCCAGTGACTTTAATCTCAAAGAGATGCCAGCGCCATCACTCGGGTGGTGGGAGTACCGCGTTTGTTTTCCTATGGCCTCCGTGACCAGCCGAGCATCATCGCGCTTGATCTCAGAGGCCACGATTTCTCTTCACCTCCATGCGGCGCCCATTGGCTACGCTTGGTCACAGTTTGCTGCGCGAATGATTACCGTTAGCTCGCGGCTCGCATCGCCTGCGCCGGGGGCGGCTGTTTCTAGACGCTCATCTATGAATTGCGAAGTCCGCGTGCGCTCTATGTCTGGGGTAAGTGAGGGCAGGGGCCCTATTCTCGATATTCACATTCGCCTGTCGGCGCCATATTGCCTCTCTGATTGGCTGTCAGAAGTGTCAATCGCCGTCAATGGGCGTGTCAATCAGGGTCGGTTACGCGAGCACTTTTCGCGGTGACGTCGATTTGACGTGGCATTGAAAATGCATTTTCGTAGCGCTATTCTTGGTCCCCGGCTGGTACATATATGTGATTGTGAAGGGAAAAGAAGCTACAAGCGGTCCGTGCGAGAGCACTTGCGCTTGACTTGCCAATTCGGAGAAAATAGCTGCACACCGGAAATGGCAACTTCCTAAAATCTGATTGGTTGGAACAATATCACGTAAATCACGTGATAGGCACACATTTTGGAGTGATGTCAGAATGACGTTTCATCACGTTTACGTTGTGCCGCCATTGCAAAAAATGGCTGAAATTCGCCGCCATCATTTCGCCCGGCGAAAGGTACCCGAATCATGCAAATGAGTAAGTGAAATGCTGATTTATACGGCGTTAGGTAGCCGCATTTTAACGGGTATTTATTTCAAGACAAAACTAAGCTTACAAAAGTCTTGTTTTGATTGCACAATGTAATGATATCGCGTTGTGAGAGCTCATCTGAAATAAGCAACCCTCGAGAGCGTTAATAGTGAAGGCTTAAGCGTACAGCCGCATGGGGGCGCTAACTGCTCTCCCGTTGCAAACCCTTCGCTCGCGGTGAGAAATCATCCGTCCGTGCGGTTAGTGAAGCGCGAAAATTGCTCGAATGGCGGTGCCGGCGCTGCGATTTGCTGCTCCTTGCATTCATTCGTCGTTTGTTAAACCCTAGAAGTGGGAAAGGTGAGCGACTTTCGAGGTCACCGCGATGCTTTCGAGTTGTCTCTGACTAGACAGCTCGTCTGTGCAATCATCTGACGAGGCATATATGTGGTGGCTATGCAAGGATGCATTGCGGCGAGAAGCAGTGCCGAACTGTCGAGCTCTGAGGGACGATCGCCAGCTGTGAAACGTCGCTGAACGGATGGGCTTTGCCTCGCGTGATGAGCGGATGACACGAGAGGTGTTCGCACGGCCGAGCAACAAACTCCAGGAATGTGTCGGGCTTCTTGACGAGACATCCGTGTGTGTGTAGCATCATTCTCATTCCTTTCGCATGCATGCTGGAGATGACTTTAAAACAAGAATCCGAAATTTGTATTCGGCACTTCGCGTTGCTTTTTTCATACTGTGTTTCAGTTTTTGCACACAGCGCCAAGTTGAGAAAACAAAGCCTAGCATGCTAGTACGTTGATCGATTTCTTTGTGTTTGGTGTTGATGAATGTGAAAGGCAGCATCGGTGAAATCAGCTGAAAGGCGTCGTTTCCTTAAGTGTGAAAAAAAATGCGTGACATTGTAAAAGAATACTATAACCTGTCTTAAGCATTATTAATGAAGCACACTAAAGTGATTTCGCTATTCAAGCTGAAATTTTCATAACAGTGTTACATCATCAGTTACGCAGCAGTCACGTGGAAATTACCGTAGGAGGGTGGAAAAAATTATTTCTCTAAGGGCACACGGAAAACAAATATATATGAGTCTTGTACATTTTATTTACAGGTGTGGTGTTCCTGCCGGTGAAGGTTCCAGCTCACAAGAATCTGTGCGGGATCCATCCATGACCCATTTATGTGCAGTCTCTCTCCATGTGCTGCCCGCATGGAAATCGTTAAACTGGTGAGCACGTGCTTAGTGTGCTGTGGCAGGCATGAAGGGATAGCATGTTTGCCTGCAGTAAGATTGCATGCGGCTAATGATATCTGTCTGCATTTATATATAGTTTATTGAGCAAGGAAGAACAGTGTAAATAGAACCACATATGAAAATAATGTGAATTAATCATGTCTGTACTTTTCAGGTGACAGCGGAGATAGGTGTGCATGACACGCAGTGTTGTTCTGTGGTTTTCAATTTCTCTCAGTGACCGCAATGTCAAGGTAGCCCCATTTCGATTGGTGCAAAATGCGAAAGCATGCATATACTAAAAAACTCAAGGTAGTCATAAACAGTTAAACATGTGCCCTTCCTTGCAGTGCATTCTGTTGTGGTTTTCTTGAGTATAAAAAGACTGTAGTAATTATTTCTGAGCATCAGTTTGGGAAATCTGCCATCAAGTACCTCTAGCTATATAGAAACAATGTGTTTTGATACTAATGATTGGTTTTGGAGTGAGCATATTTCACATTTGTACGTAAAACTAGACTATTTTTGAACACAATGCTTAGCTCGTTGGGAGATTTCAGTGCACAGCATTGATTAGTGTGCAGGTGATGGTGTGCATCTGATGCAGATGTGGCAGACCACCCTCACCATGGGGTCTCATGTGCTCTGGAGCCAGGATACCAGATTCATGTTTGGTCACCTCTCAGCTGGACTGGTTACCCAGCTGGGTGGCCATACCGGGCTCCTGAGGTGTCTGCAAAGGCCATGGTACAGCATGATCAAGAGTTCTCTGCGAACGTCACCACAGCTTGCATTGTGCAACCCAACATATTCATCCACACTCAGCTGCAGGACCATGACACCACTGGCAAGTGGTGATAATAGCAGGAGCACCAACATCTACAACAAGGAGGAGGACACAGCACCATTTGGATTCTGCCTGACAGACCGGAAGTGCATGATCAGCAGCTGCGTGCAGGAATTGCACTCACTGTCACGGTTTTCACGTGTAGCTATGCCACAAGTAATCAGCGTACATTTGCTCTGCTTCAAGTTTGATGGCATACTGCTAGGAAGCCAGTGAAGTCTTCATCATTTTGGTGTTCTTCATTAAACTGTACCATATTAGTGGTATCCATTACAGTAGAAATCAGTTTTGTCTGGTGCTGCAGTTTTTTGTTAGTCAGGAAGTGTCCCAAGTGTTTTCAGCCTACCGTCTGCCAACTTGCTGAGTGCGTGCTTCAACACATGCTTTGGTGATTGTGAAGAAGTGCTTTCCTTCGTGTGGTGCCTCCCTATGTGTTCTGCGTGTACACAGCGCACATTTTATTTGGTGCTTAAGTTCAGTGAAAGACAGGAAACCACCAAAATGTTTTCCTTCTAGCACCAGGGTGTTCACTGCACATGCGTTCACCAGTGCTTTTCTGTTTGCTTTGGTGTTTGTTGAGAGCCAGCAGTCCACAACATCCTCAACATACAGCATGGTCGCTGTGTCTCTAGTCATTTACAACATCTGTTCTTCAGGGTGCAACATGCCTTGTGTGGCACTGTTTGTGTGATAAATCGCAACATGCTTTGTCTCATGGCATCTGGCATCTGGTTGCCTCTGTGTGCTTCCTTTTGACTGCCTCTTTCACATGCTGCTTGTAGTTATACAGCAGTGAACTATTTTTCCTGAAGGAGAAGTCACGTAATTGTTTCATGGTCATTTTCCCAGATGAAAATGCAAGGCCTGGCCAGCGTCTTCACACGTCTACCCATTCCCATCTTCTAGCTCAAATTTGTACCTGTGACGAAAACCTAGAAATTGTACATTATTTCAGTTGAAGGTAAATGGAGGTATAAATTATGCAGCTGGACGTAATTTGTGTTTCAATAATAAAGCTCCAAATGGCATTTTGTAGTTGGAAGGGCATAATCCGGTTCAATAATTCTACTGGAAATGGATCATAATAGTCGTAGTAGTAGTAAACTTTGTTCATCTTTCTGGGTTACTCAGGCGGTCTTCCCAGGTTCGGGATCTTTTTCTCTTTCCAGGATTTGTGGTCTGTGTTCTTTTTCTGTGCTGGGCCATCAACCTTGAATGCATGCATTGGAAGATCACTGCCCTCCTTTCCTCCCAGTGAAACTCTGTTAGATCCCATTTTCATTGACATGTTCCCTTGCGTTTTGCTTCATGCAAATTGGGGATGCTGTTTGGTCATTTTATGAAAAATCCGAGACAACCTGCTCACCCCCTGAACTCTTAGTGTGACTGGACCATATCAGTGTACGTGCTGCCATTTTTCAGTTTAGCAAAGGCGACTGCTAGCTACTTAAGTTTGCGAACTAGGCAACACTAATGTGCATGTATACTACTGTCAAACGGTTATGAAAGACGGGCCTGTCCCAAAAAAATTCTTATCTCTGTAGATGAGACACATTCGTCAATGTGTATTGTTGCACTAGGTAATGATTTGCAGTTAGGCTGCATAATTAATTCTAGGATGCATGAAGTTCAGTGATGGAAATAAATTATTTTGCCAATAATGGCTTCCACAAACTTCTCACTCTGCATGTAAAAGACACCTCACTTTTTTTGAGCAAATTGCAACACCTAAGAGGCAATGCAACTTGTCTCGCTCCCCAGAAATGTAGGGGCACACTTAAGCTCAGCATTCATGGGTATGACACGACAGTGTTTATGGCTCCCTGCAGCGGTTTCTCTTCACACACACAGTCACTGTTCTTCATTCGTGTTCACACATTTATCACAGTTGCTTCAACACAGGTTCCTAATTCTTGTCTTTGAACTCTTCCACACTGCAGTTCACCTACATAATGTTATTGTAATTAGTTTCTCACTAATTGGCACATCTCTAGTTCACTGCAGTAATTACAATGCTAGGCTTCAAATTAAGCCAACAGCACCCGCGCATCACTCCCTCCCACTTTGTACCTCAGTAAAGTCAATGTGCCTGCACGGCCTAGTTGGTAGCGTGCCTGGCTGGCAATCTAGGGGTCATGGGTTTCAAGGCAGACAGAAATTTATTAATTTTCTGTACGTAAAATCTATTATTTTATAAAGTGAAGTAGTTTCAGACATGTGCTGACGTTTGGATTCAGATTACAAATCCTCTTTTCAGTGACTTTCACTGCGGACATCCACGCGTGAAGCTTGTTTTTTGACACAATGCCGGTTGGATAACACTGGGTCTTCTGCAGAATCGCAGCCTCTCTCCTTGACAGTGGTGTGTGCAAGCTTTCCGTACCTTTCTTTTCTGGTTGCACATGGCACCCAATAACTTCTTAGCACTAATTGTGATGCCATCACATACCATACAGCACTAATAATATTACTTGGTGGTAGTCAGAAAAAAAAAATTATTCTTATAGTGTGAAAAAACAATAGCAGCCTGTTTCCACCTGACTTGGTTTGGTTTCATACTTCTGCTTGAACTTAAAGAGAAATTAGCCAGCAAAGCTGTACAAGATGGTAATTTTTCAGGGGGCTTAAATTTTATGCACAGGCACTTGCAATGACTCCAATTTCATCAACATTTTGCTACCTGTTATATCATTATATTGGTGATGAATAGTTCCGGTTCATTAATTTAACACTCTCCTCATGGAAACTCTGAGTCAAACTCGCTTACCATTTTTCAAGCTGCCTTTATCATGCTCAAAAAAACAATTTACCCTCCATGCGCACACACCACTAGGCATTTTATGTGTTCTATTTTTTTTCATGCAGTAGAGTGTAATACATACATAGAAGGGAGAAATCTCCAACCTGTCACTTATGCTCAAGCACCAGAGCGTAATTTTAAATGCACCTATCAGGCTTGCCCAAACAAAACGAAACCTCCTTTCCAAGGGATGGAATCACAGGAGCGATGGGAGGCTGCTCTGCGCATTGCATCATGGCCTGGGCTTTGAAGGTCGCCGCAGCCAAACAGTGCCTGGTCACCTAGAGTGGCCTGAGGGGCGTCGCCAACCTGTTCAACACCCCTTCACCCAACCTCACCTGATCCACTGAAGTGGGACTAATAAAGTTATTGCCAACCAAGGGCTCCTTCCTGCCAACGCGCTTCACCACAGTAATTTTGAACTGCTTCATTGAACAAATAATCTCTGAGCTGTACACAAGCTTTGTTCTCAGTAAGCCCTTTGTTATTGGAATGTGGTAATCTACTGCTGCAGAGCAACTTCGATTGGTCCTCAGTGTCCTTTCAGACATTTGCCGACATTTCAGCACCTACATCTGGTATGGTTCCCTTCACGGAACTGTAGATGTCATATTTTGAGTGTACATAGAGGGTTGTCTATTTTAGTTCACAGTAAAGGAAACTACTTTGAGAGTGAACGCATTTCATTGAGCATTACTCTCCTGTAGTGCACAATAGTGGCATCACAGGGTCTTTATTGCATCAGTGTATGGTGTAAATGTTGCCTAACAGCATTGTGATTCACCACTCAAAGAGAACCAACAATGTCCCTGATATGTATGTGGTCAGGAGTGTGCACAGAGGGAAAGTCATGCACTTGCACATCAGGCTAGAAACATGACTGAGGCCTCTTGTAGATTGCTCGTGGAGTGCACAGGGCTTGCCAAAACCAATCCACATCATCCAGTGTTATCATGCTGCATTAATGGACCTTCTGCCAGAATACCACTGCTTGTCTGTGATGCTGCCTCCCTCAAATACTGTGGGCCATGTTAGCCTTCCATTTCTTGCCCCCTTTGTGTGTTATCTTGCTGCTGTGCATGCTTGTGCTTTTCTTGTTGTGTTGCTGTTCTTCCTTCTTAACTCACCATTGTTTTTATTCTCCTTCAGCTCCTAGCTTGACCTGACACCGAGGCATGTTCAGGCTTAATATGACATGTGCACTAGATAATACGCGTGTATGTGCATCCTATGATAATAACTTGCATGCACGTTAAAGAACCCCAGGTGGCCGAAATTTCCGGAGCCCTTCACTACAGCGTCCCTCATAGCCCGAGTTGCTTTGGGACATTGAACCCCAATAAACCAAACCAATAACTTGCATGAAGCAAATAAAGCAAGTGTCTTGCACACTGCATTAGCTGTTTGTAATGTGGCATCACCCTCCACTTTCACTATCATCTTCTATATTCATCCCACTCCCCAATGTTGAGCAGCATATGTGAAGATATCTTTTTCCAGCCGACTTCACCTGTCTTGGCATCACACGTTGCCCTCTTATAAGGAATCTTGCTGCATTGAAAGGAGCTGCCTGGTGCTGCTGTAGATGCATTACTGTTGTCCTGCAGCAAAGGAATTGTAGGGATGGGCATGGCAAATTCTGTTTCACCTCTCACATTTTGGTGCGTACTTGCATCACACGAGTGGCGTAGCTGCCTATATGCCCTTGGTAAGTGCTGTGTGCTCATTGTTAGACAGAATTATAGAGATTGAGGGCCTTTTCAAACATTGAAATTAAATAGTATTATTGAGAGCCTTTTTTTATTTGAATGAAATAATGTACCTGCCACTCTACGCCATGCATTCGTGAGGTGCTTTTATATAAAGTCCGTGAAGTCTGCTTGCAGGCAGACTTAGTTAATGTTCACAAAGCAAAAGATGAGTGCCATGTCCTATTCAGATTAAGTGAAACGCCAACACTGTGAAATACATGCTTCTGTTGACAGTGGACTTTTAGCTGTGTCTGTTTTTCTTTAAGTACTGGTGGGAAACAATATCTCCCTATTTTGCTTTCGCATTTGACGCTTTTGATAAGAAGTACGCGCTCATAGCGTTGCACTTGACGCGATTCGCAGTCGCGTTTCGTGCGCGGCCGCTTGCAAACGTAACCAAGGGTAGCGTTAAGTTCTAAGCACCTGAAGAAGTGACGCGGTGAGGTAAAGCTTTCCAACGCCACTGACGCGTTGAGGTTACGATCGAGAGCCAGCCGTTTCTCCGCCAATTCCTCTCCCCGTGACGCTGATCGCATCTCACAAGTGCGGAGACGCGACGCGCTGCGCGATGGCTTCGGGCAATAAGCGGTCGCTCTTATTTCCGTGACGACCGGCCACAGGGTCTTTAGCGTCGCATTCAGCACCATCACTCAGCTAATGTGCGCGGCGAGTACGCCGAGACCGCCGCCGCAACGCATTTCACCGTCCATCTCTACGGCGCTACTGTGCTAACTCACCTTCGCGCCGCAACTCGGCGGTGTTTTTAAGCATGAAATGCTTTTAGCCTCCGTTGTCGGCAGTGTGGTGACGTCACGCCGAGACCGAGAGCCATCATCCGGGCACTGAAATCCAGTCATCCGGGCACTGAAATCCAGATATCCGGGCACTGCAATCCAGTCATCCGGGCACTGAAATCCAGTCATCCGGGCACTGAAATCCACTCATCCGGGCACTGAATTCCAGTCATCCGGGCTCTGAAACGAGAACATCCGGGCACCGTACGAGACTTAGCGAGATTTAACGAGACTCCGTAAGCCCTCCTACGCGACCGGCATGCAAGCGCTGGTTGGTCTCCAAACGAGACAAAAAATAACTGCTGCCAGTGCCTTCTCAATGTTTATCAAGATATCAGTGGAGCTGTGGGTTTGATAACGCACGGAATTATAATTTCCGATTTCTAATAACGCGTGCAAAAACCACATAAATTGCATGTTGCACTTCGTTGTCGTACGTGATCCGGGGGAGAAGCGCTGCGTTCAAAGGGCAAGGCATCGTGCCGAACGGGTGGTGGCGTTCCTCCCTTTTTTTACGGTGCGGTTCGGGTGTCCACCGAGATGGCAGAGAATTACTGCGCCATTTCCTTTCCTCAAAAAACCTTGCGTTCAAATGACAAGGCATCGCGCTGAACGGGTGGTGGCGTTCCTCCCTTCCTGTACGGTGCGGTTCGGGTGTCCACCGAGATGACATTAGGCCCGTAAACATTTCATGCTTACTCTACTCTCGGTTACGGGATAGGCAGAGATTTTTTGTACTTGGCGCCAAGTAGCAGACGACACTGTTTATTTTTTTGTCATACCTTTTTCTTTATTCTTCAATGTCGTCATTCTATTCTGCTGTTACGCATTTTCGCACCGCCCCGATTCACACGTCACGGGGACGCCCCGCTCATGGCGGATTGGCGAATATCGAGAATCGGGCCCCAGGATGCTCGAGGTTGAGCTTCTGGCTGTAAATACCGGAAAAAAACTGGAAGCCCTTCTTTCCGCGGTTTAGAGAAACATGACGTGCCGCTTGCCTCCTCGTAGTTTACGTTGATAATATTATCTAAAAACGTTGAGCTGGGAGTAGCAGACGACGCGCTCATCCTAAAGCGACCGCAGCGCCACCGCCTAGACGGCGATCGCGTGGGGCCGCTCTGCTCTCTGGCTCGCCGGCACAGTTTCCCAACTGTCTTTATCTAGAAACGTTGCGCAGAACCGAATGGGCGATGGCGTTCTATGGACTCCCTGGCAGCGTTGCAAGACGCTGTCGCGTTCCACTCTTAGAGGCGAAGCTTAACATCTTAACCACTCATCAGTGACCGCAATTTAGGTCAAAAAAGTTCCCCCCTGAATTTTGACGGGTGTCCACCGAGATATGTGGGACAGTTACTGCATAATTTCGTTTCCTCAAATAGAAATTTCATTTTCTTCATTACGGGCCCTCTTTGTCTTTCTTCTTTCACTCCCACTTCCTCCCTTCCTCAACGGTGCGGTTCAGGTGTCCACCGAGATGTCAGAGAATTACTGCGTCAATTCCTTTCCTCAAAAAGCGTTGCGTTCAAAGGGCAAGGCATCACGCCTAACGGGTGGTGGTGTTCCGTGGACTCCCTGACAGCGCTACAACACGCCGTCGCGTTCCACTCCTAATGGCGAAGCTTAAGCGTCATTAATTAGCAGTTAGTTAGTATTCAGGTATTGATCAGCAAATAACCATTAATTAAATGACTTGTCATCACTTAGTAATTAGCACTCAATTATATATGACGCCACCAGTGCCACAGAAGCAAAGTGGTGCGGAAAACGCTTCCGCCCCTACGCACTTCAGACAGCCAAAGTGCCCCCTGAACTTTTTTTCTTATTCGTGGTGTGAAACGTCTGTCAGTTTTGTGAAAACGAAAGGTGCATAGCTAGCGCACTTTGTCGGCGGATGCCTGAAGCATGCCAGTAACGCCGACTAAAAAAATGAATTCAGGGGGCACTTTGGCTCTCTTGCTGCAAGGCGAAAGCGTTTCCTGGCGCACTGTTTTTATTTATTTTTTATTTTTCATATTTTGTTTTATGCGAAGCATATTACTAGAGCTACACTACAGCCCGTCGAGCACGGCGGTGGAGCTACCATTGACCTTTAGCGTGACCACGTGACACCACGTGACATGACATCACAGCAGAGGAGAGACGGGGAACTAAACGAGCAAAATTGGTACGCCAGGTGCGACGAAATGGAAAGGGGCATGAGCCTAGCAAAGACGTGGAATATACTGCGGCATCGCGTCGACCCGGGAAAATCTAAACAGGCAGCGAGCGCTAACCAAGTGAAAGCGAGACACGCTTCCCAGGGGACGGACAAACAGCTGATGGACAGGCTCAGGGACATTTACATAGGGGACGCGACAGAAGTACGACAGGCAGAATATGGAGGAGCGGAAAATGAAGATCTAGACGCGGACATTACGGTAGCGGAGATCAGAGCAGCTATCGCTGAGCTAAAAAATCGCTCGGCCCCTGGCCCGGATAAAATATCCAATGTCATGCTCAGGAATCTAGACAACGACTCGATAGATGCAAATGCGCGGTACATGAACAAAGTATGGACGGAAGGTAAATTGCCAGAGGAATGGAAGCAGGCAGAGGTTGTTCTCATCCCCAAGCCGGGAAAAGAACCAAAATTAGAAAACCCAAGACCGATCTCGCTAACGTCTTGCGTGGGGAAACTCATGGAGCACGTAGTGCAAACGAGGTTAACGAGATACATGGAAGATGGAAACCTATGGCCGCACGAGATGGTGGGCTTTAGACCTAAGCTCAGCACGCAGGATGTAATGCTCAGACTCAAACATGACATTGTAGACAAGAAAGGATTAGATGCCAAGGTGATCCTAGGTCTTGACCTCACGAAGGCCTTCGACAACGTCCGACACGAGGCGGTGCTCAGAGGTCTGGAGGAGGTAAACGTGGGCAAGAGAACATACGACTACATCAAGGACTTTCTCCAAGGGAGGAAGGCGGTGATTAAATTCCACGACGCAGAGTCCCCCGGCATAAGGCTGGGCAGCAAAGGTACCCCGCAAGGCGCCGTACTGTCCCCCTTCTTATTCAACATAGCGATGAGAGGTCTCCCGGCCATGCTGAGCAAGATCCCTGATCTAAAATTCAGCATGTACGCGGACGACATAAACATGTGGATGAATAACGGAAGCGACGCGGAAATTGAGTGGAGTCTTCAAAGGGCAGCAGACCTAGTGGTGAAGTACGCGGCCGAAAGAGGCCTGGCGTGCTCACCGCAGAAGTCGGAGCTCTTCGTGTACAATAGCAACAGCAGGAACTAGAGAGACGTAGAAATTAAAGTGGTGGTGGGAGGCCTGGAGGTGCCCAGGGTCGAGGAAATGAGGATCCTAGGCATGTTTATCAACAAGAAAGGCAACAACACCAATACCATAAAGAAATTAGCGACATATGCAGACCAAGTGGTAGGCATATTCAGGAGGGTAGCGGTAAAAGGGCGAGGACTAAAAGAAAGGAATCTCCTGAGAATGTCGCAGGCGTACGTAATAAGTCGGATCTGCTACTCGACGCCGTACCTAAACATGAACAAGGCAGAAATAGAGAAGGTAGATAGAATATTGCGGAAATGCGCCAAGCGAGCTCTGGGACTTCCGATATCTACGTCGACGGAGCGGCTTGAAAAAATGGGGGTACACAACAGATGGGTTGAGCTGGCAGAGGGGGTGAGGATATCCCAATTAGAACGGCTCGGCCAGTCTGAAACGGGCAGGACAATACTCGAATGGGTAGGAATCCGGCCAGAAGGTAGCACGCACAAGATGGTAAACATCCCGGCAGGAATCAGGGCCAAGATATGCGTCCCACCTATGCCGCGGAACATGCACCCCGTATATAACAAGGAAAGGCGAGAACATAGGGCTAAGGCCTGCGAGAGGAAGATGAAGGAGCGACCGGCAGACCAGGTGGCGTACGTAGACGCGGCGTGCGGACAGCACGGGGCGGCTGTATCCGCTGTGGTCGACGGGGCAGGAGTACCAACGGTAGCGGCTTCGAGCCGCATGAGAGATGCCAATGCGGCGGAAGAGTTGGCGATAGCGCTTGCTTGCGTCGGTACCAAGGCCACGACGATTTTAAGTGACAGCAAAACTGCAGTAAGAAACTTCGCGAAAGGAAGAATCTCGGAAGAGGCCAAACACGTCCTCGAGGCGAGGCCGATAGAACGTAACATAGAGATAATATGGATCCCAGCGCATGAGTCTATTGCAGGAAATGAGGCTGCACACGAGCTTGCCCGAGCTCTCTATCACCGGGCGGCCGCAGAGCAGCCCTCCCGCATAGACATGAAAGATAGCCTAATTTCATACCACGAGATCACGGAACATTATAAGCTGAGCAGGAGGGTCTATCCACCGCCCGACCGTTCCCTCGCAAAAGAGGAGGCAATTGCGTGGAGAAGATTGCAAGGGGGGAATCATATAAGCCCCTTCTGGGTATACATAACAATCTCCAAAGAGGAGAAAGACCAATATTGTATAACGTGTGGGGAGAGGGGCACTCTCGACCATGTCATAGACGATAGAGAAGCCTGGGAGACCTTGCTGCGGAGCGAGGACCCCGCTAAGCAGCAACAAGCCATCCGCCTGGCGGCTGAGGCCGTGAAGAGACAATGTGTCTTCACCAGACCTTAGTTTGCGAGGCTCCTAAGTAGGGCTCCCTTAGGCCTGCGTGCCGGGGGGTCCAAAAAGGAGTCTCATTTCGGTGGAAATAAACGTTTTGATGATGATGATGATGATGGGCTGCCGGCTCGCGCGGTCGGCCGCGGCGGTGGAGGCTCCACATCAGAGGCGCTGCCTGCGGCTGCTGGGGGTACATCAATACAGTCTATAGGGAATGGTGGCGGTGGTGGAATAACTAAGGGTGTTTCCAATGTACTTTCCATGGGTGCCAAGAATGCTGTTGTAGCCTGTCCTGGGGCAGCGGTTGTACACTCTTCATTGAATTCACCGATGATCCCGTATATAGCTGCCACAGCAATCTTTGCTACACTTCTAGTGGTTGTATTAAAATGACCAAGTATTCAACGAAGGAAAGCCATGTATTGCCAAGCCTAGCCATTAATATGCTTCGCATCTGACTAGGCTTAACCTTAGCTAAGCCTCAGCCATTTTTTTTATTTCTTGTTTTTGCTCTTTTTCTTATTTCTATTGTTTTATTTTCTTTATTTCCACATGTCATTTTTATTTAGTTTTTATTTTCGATTATTTCTATTTTTCGTTCCTTCACTTTATTTCTTTTAATTTATTTATGAAACCCATGCATTCACTAGATGCGTCTTTATTCATGCTCAAACCTTCAGCCTCCGTGGCGGAGTGGTAGTATCAGCGCTGTATCGTCTTGCCTTTCTTTGTCCGTGTCTTAGGAGTGCGCTGTGTTTTTCCTCAAAGTGGTAGCATCTCCGCTTCAAATGCCAAAGGATCTGGTTCGATTCCCACCCTCGGCGCAGTTTCTTTTTAAGCAGTGACGCCGAAAGGCGGACAAATCTGCCGACGGGTCTGTCGATACGGCTGCCGACGCGTCTGTCGACACCGCTGCCGACGCGTCTCTCGACACGGCTGCCGTCATCGTCTGTTAACGACAGTATGAGGCATTAAAGGCTTTCGCTTTAAAATTCGTGGAGCCCTTGAGGTGTCCACCGACAAAGTGAACTAGCTATGCGCCTTTCCATAAACACATTTGCGAGCCACTCCGGGCTTCGGACTGCCAATGGTGAAGTTAGAAAAAACTGTGCGAAGGACGCAGACGAACAAGAGAAGGCACAAGAGACAAACAGCGCTGACTGACAACTGATATTTATTTTCAGAAGTGTACAAATACATATACATGGCTTGATGCGCGACAGAAAAACAAAAGCAGTTGATGTGATGCGCATGCCGAAGATGAAGCAAATGATCTAGTCTTTCGCTTTGCCAAGAACGCCAGCTCTTTGTCAGATAACGCGAGGGAAGGAGTGCTAACGCAACTGTCCCCAAGCTCCAAAATTCTTTTAACTTCTATTATCTCCCTTGTGATGCGGTCTTTGTTTCTCTTATTAGCATGACATTTATCGAAAAGCGGTTTCCATTCTATTTTGCGTTCCTTAGTGCATTCGAGGCAGTGAAGAGGCAGGTTACGGTCGTTGGAATTTTCGACATCCTTATTATGCTCTCTTAATCGATCGTTCAGGCATCGTCCCGTTTGCCCTACATACACTTTCCCGCATGAAAGAGGAATCTCATATACTAGTCCCTCAGTGCAGTCAACGAACTTATTTTTATGTTTTCTCTTGCAAGCAAGAGTTGGCTCAGTACCGGGATTACTGACGCAACTAAGCATTGACAGTTTACACAGAGCCGAGCAGGCTACTCGTACGACTCGTACTGTTAGTGAGCAGGTGCACAACCATGAAAACCTGCAGCTTCCTAAGGACGTCGCTGAGGTTCTTGCCCTTGGACCGAAATTTGCTGTCCAACCGAAGAAAAGTGCGCCTGAGCTCCTGTCACTTGTGAGACAGGTTTCAAGTAAATTCCGGAAGAAAAGGAGCGGTGCATATCTCAAGGAGTCGACGCTGTGGTCAAATGCAAGCCTGGTATGTCGCGCCCTCCTGTTCAACGTGTCGTGAACTTTCTTAAGGAGCATTCCTTAAGTGCTATTCCCGCGGACAAAGAGGGTGGGTTCACGGTTTTATCTTTTGGTTTGTTTAATTCCAAAGCGGGTGATGCCATGATGCCAAAGCGGGTGAAGCGTCATTTCTTCTTCGTCTGCGTCCTTCGCGCTGTTTTTTCTAATGAGCAACCAACTAGCCCGCACTTGAACGCTTGTAATGGTGAAGTGTTACGCAGTAACGAAAATGAGCCGACGCTGAGGCTGCCATCAAATATACAGCGTTTACACAGCTAACATATGTCGCGGTTCGAATCCCTGCCGTGAGTGAGACCGCAACTAGTAAGTGCATGCTGCACGAAACGCAGAAAAATATCTGGCGGCCGCGTTTCGATGGAGGCGGAACGCAAATGGCGCCCGTGTGCTGTGCGATGTCAGTGCACGTTAAACTCCAGGTGGTGGTGGTGGTGGTGGAACTTTATTTCCAGCGGATATAGAGGAGCGACCCGAAGTCGCCCCCCGCTTAAACGGCGGCCGCTATCCCTTGGGCAGCGGCGGCGTCTTCAGCCAGCTGGAGGAGCTTGATCTGTGTCCCCGGGTCAGGGCTGAGCAATAGAGCCTCCCAATTATCAGAGTCGGTAATGAAGCGACTCGCGGGTAGGGACTGCGGGCAGTTCCAGATCATATGATTTAAATCGGCTTTGGCATCACAATTTTTGCATTTGTCTGAGTACAGTCCATCCGAATAGAAGCTACACAATTGGGGATTTGGATAGGTTTTAGTTTGAAGTTTACGCCAGGCTTTCGCCTGTTGCTTGGAAAGCGTTTTATCTGCTGGGGGAAATCTGAGTCTTGCAAGCCTGTAGTGCTGCAGGATTTCTCTGTAAGAAAACAACCTGTCCTTGCCGGAGTATAGGGCGGGTGTACTGCACGACCCA
Organism: Amblyomma mixtum; assembly: GCF_055824585.1. Classification (NCBI taxonomy): domain Eukaryota; kingdom Metazoa; phylum Arthropoda; class Arachnida; order Ixodida; family Ixodidae; genus Amblyomma; species Amblyomma mixtum. The sequence goes on along the minus strand of NC_143021.1, from coordinate 17,809,768 downwards.
GCTCGGCGGGATAGTTCTCGAGCTAGGTTATGAGCCGCCTCATTACCAGCAAGGGAGGCATGAGCAGGCGTCCAGATTAGGCGAATGCGCCGCGTGGGCTGATAATTTAGCAGAATCCGTGCCGCTTGTGGAGAGATTCTTCTAAACGTGTAGTTACGTATTGCCAATTTTGAGTCGCTGACAATGGTTTCTGCCGAGGATCCCGCAATGGCTAGAGCAATGGCTGTTTCTTCTCCAACATGTGTGTGCTGAGTGCGTATAGTGCCCCCCGTTATGAGTGTACCACATTCCGTGGTGACCACAGCTACCATCTTGTCAGCCGAAGAATCTGCTGCATCAACATATACCACAGAGGTATCATTAAGGAAGCGTTTGCCTAATGATTTGGCTCCCTCTGCACGACGTTCAGCGTGGAAATCGGGGTGCATGTTCCGAGGTAGTGGAGGAATGACCAGAAGCTGGCGTATATGTTTTGGAAGGTCAGTTGTTGGTCCGCCTTGTCGTTCGTATGTTATGCCGAGTGTGGACAGAATGTGCCTGCCAGTTGGGGTGGCCGTTAGTCGTTCGTACTGGGAGACGGTTACCGCTTCAATAATCTCACTTAGGGTGTTATGAAGACCGAGACCTAAGACTTTCTCAGTCGCTGTGTGCATGGGTAGCCCAACTGCCTGTTTTACGCATTTTCTGATTATGGCTTCCACTTTCTCTTTTTCAGCTGACTTGAGATGTAGGTAAGGGCATACGTAAGCGATGCGGCTGATCACAAAGGCTTGTACTAAACGGAGAGTATTGCTTTCCTTCAAGCCCGAGTGGCGGTTACTAATGCGGCGAATGAGTCGCATAATTTGCTGCGAGGTTCCCTGAAGCTTCTGAATTACGTCACCATTGAAGCCGTGTTCTTGTAGAATTAGGCCCAAGATTTTAATTTTGGGTACTCGTGGAATGGGGACTCCACGAATACTGAGTTCGATGGCCGGTGGGGGTTGCGCAAGGGATCTGATTTTGCGGTATATGAGAAATTCAGATTTGGCTGGAGAGCACCGCAGCCCCCTGGGGTCTACGTAGCTCCCCACGATATCGATGGCACGCTGGAGTCTCTCTTCGATTCCGGCATCACTGCCCTCGGCGGTCCACAAGGTGATATCGTCAGCATAGAGGCTGTGGTGGAGTTGCGGGATCTGCGCTAATTGGTGTGGAAGTTTCAACATTGCAACGTTGAAGAGAAAGGGTGACAGGACCGATCCCTGTGGGGTACCCTTGTTGCCGAGGGGGAAGTCACGCGAGCGGAGACCTCCTACTTGAAAATGCGCCTTTCTACCTGAGAGAAAGTCGCGGATGTAGTTGAAGGTGCGGGCTCCCACCCCGAGTTCATGAAGGTTCTCCATGATCGCATCATGTCTGACATTGTCAAAGGCCTTTTCCAGGTCGAGTCCAAGAATTATTCTGGTGTCCCGCGTTTTTGCCTCAATAATCTGATGTTTGAGCTGAAGCATTACATCCTGCGTAGAAAGTTTTGGTCGAAAGCCAATCATGGTTTGGGGGTAAAGCTCGTTCTCCTCCATAAACCGGTTGAGGCGGGTATGAACTACGTGCTCCATGAGCTTACCCACACAAGACGTGAGCGAAATTGGCCTGAGGTTCTCAAGGCTGAGTGCCTTCCCAGGTTTTGGAATGAGAATGATCTCTGCCGTTTTCCATATTTGTGGGATTGAGCCCTCCGACCAGCATTTCTGCATATACTCAGTTAGTGATTGTAGCGACTGTTCATCTAGGTTGCGGAGGATCTTGTTGTATACTGCATCTGGGCCAGAGGCGGATTTACAGTTTAGCCTGGCAATCTCTGCCCTAACCTCATCCACAGTAATCGGGGAGTCGAGCTGCGTGTTTTCCGGACCAGCATAATCTGGGAAGGCTTCGATAGGAGCATTGCCAATATATCTGTCTTTAAGTTCAAGGAAAAGGTCCTCTGGTGTGCCTGCGTATGCATGCACAAGCTTTTGCAGGTTCTGCCTCTGGGTGGTTTTGCTACCTGCAGGGTCAAGTAGATGACGGAGCAAGTTCCAAGTCTTAGAGACTCCCATATTGCGATCCATGCGGTTGCATATGTCCTCCCAGTTTTGCTGAGTAAGTTTGACCGCATGATCCTCGATCTCCTTGTTTAGCCTAGCTATTCTTCTGCGCAGATTGCGGTTCCACCGCTGTCGTTTGAGTCGGTTCTCGAGTCCTCTCTTTGCCTCCCATAGGTGAAGAAGCCGGCTGTCCGCAATCTCCAGGTGGTCAGCCTGCTCTAACGTACGGGTGGCTGCCTTGGTATCTTGACAAAGATCCTGTGCCCAGATATCTATCTCTAGTATATCGGGGGTATCAGCTTCTCGGGCGGCCCTTTTAGCGCGGAACATGTCCCAATCGACAAGGGTGGGAGCTCGAGCGCTACGACGCTTGGGGCCAGTTGAAGCCACTATTTCCAATATGTAGTGATCGCTACCGAAATTTTGTTGAGTGTTTATCCATGTTGGAGTGCCCGAAAGTTTAGCAAAAGTCAGATCGGGAGTCGTATCCCTGGAAACACTGTTGCCGCAGCGGGTGGGGACTACTGGGTCTGTAAGAAGAGTCAACCCACACTGTTGTGCGGTGAGCCACAATTTTCTACCTTTAATGTCCTCCTGTGGGTACCCCCAAGCCGGGTGTTGGGCATTAAAGTCTCCCGTGAAAATGACGGGGTGATTGCCTGCAATTTTCAGGGTCGCCTGAAAGAGCGGGCCAAAGCTTGCTTTCCGTAACTTTGGGCTGCTATAGACATTCAGCACAAACAGACTGTGGTCAGGTTTCCTAGGCGGAATTAATTCGACTAGCACGTGTGTGACATTTGTGACTGGGGTATCGTGCTGGACAACCGTAATATTTCGTTTCACGAGAGTCGTGACTCCAAGCGTTTCACCCCCCGATGAAAAGGATTGATATCCAGCTAGCTTGCTATTGGTTTGTGTCTCTTGTAGTGCGATTAAGTCCGGTCCATCCCTATTGTGGAGGAATTGTTGGAGTACAGCTCGTTTGCGGCTAAATCCTCGGCAGTTCCACTGCCAGATGGTGTAGTTTGGTTGTGGCGCCATATTGTGCTAGTCTGATACCGCTTCAGAAGAAGCGGATTTGCGAATTTTGACGGGAAAAAGCCTACTCTCTGCTTCCTGCTGCCAGGTGCCTAAGTTAAGTAATTCCTGCCGGTGTGTGCATAATTCTTCCATGATGGAAGTCATTGTAAGCTGCATTTGAATGAGGGTGTTAGTAGTCTGCGTTTGCGCTTCTTCAATTTTGTGAATGCTGTCGGCTAGTTTTTGGTCTTCGGAGAGGGAACCGCCCGCTTTTCGCTTAGGCGGCGGTGCCCGCGGTGATTCAACATGCATGTCCGCTCCGGCGGAGGTAGAGGGGGTAGGGTTATTGGCGCCACCGGTCATAGGCGGTGACCCAGTCTGCATTTGTTGCTGTTTTAGAGCGGCATTTTCTTTCTTTAGTTCCTCCACCTCGCGAAGTAATTTCCCTACCAGCACTTTCAGGTCTGCTAGCTCAGAGGGGTTGGAGTTAGATTTCTGGGAGGCTTTATCTGCCCAGCCTACCTTTTGCGTGCCGACGGCGTCCTGGTTCAAACCGGGGTTCCGTGCCTGGTGTGAAGGAGTCCTGGATTTGGAGGCGGACCGGCCTCTCTGTTGCAGTCGTGGAAAAAAGCTGGATCGATGTCTAAAGTCCGTCCGCCCCCTGCTTTTGGAGCGGCTGCGTCGCTCTTTAGACTGCGGCGTCTCTTGGCTATTCTGGGTCTGATGTTGGCGTTCCTGTTCCCAGCGGCGTTTGGTCACAATGTATGGAGTGCGGTAGATCTCGCGGCATTTGTTGCTGCCCAGCTCATGGCCCTTACTGCACAAGGCACACTTAGGCTCACAGGTATGCGTTTCAGGAGGGTTGGCCATATCGCATCCGCGGCAGCGAGCGTTTTTCGGGTCCGGGCAAACGTCTCTGCGATGTCCGAGTTGTCCGCACAAAGAACACACTTCGTTTTTTTTTTTTTGTAGAGGCAGCAACGAATCATGCCACCGCCGAAGCTGATCTAACGGGGAACTCTCTCACCGTTGAAGAGAATGAGGACCGTCTGCGACTGCGCACCCATGCGCCGGACACCACATATTGGAGGATTTCTGGGATGCTGAAGGTTCGCTAGGATGACAGCGTCCGATAGATGTTTGGGAACGCCTTGGATCACTCCTTTACCACTGCCGTCCGGCGTGGCGACATACGAGGTGATGGCGATCTTGTTCTCGCCGTAGGTGAGCTCCTGGATGCTTAAGTAGCGTTCCACTCGTGCCGCGGAATGGGTGGCCACCAGTATGGTGTGTTGCTTGAAGTTGAGGAGCATGCAGTCTTCAGAAGATTCCGCCAAGGTTACACCCGCGGCGTCACGAATGAGTTGAAAGATTCCGAGTTGGCCACAGCTCTCGAGTATACGGAGGCCGCCCGATGGCCGGAGTATCACTTTGGTTGCGCCCTTGGGTAGGCGAGGTAGGTTCGACGCCACCGATTGTCGAGCAAGTCGTCGGCCAATCTTTTTCGCAGAGGAGTCGGCAGATTGCCGCATGCTGCCCTGTCCCTGGGCGCTATCGGTTCCATTGTGTGCCGCGGGGTGTCCTTCGGCGTTCGTGACCGGATCGTTGAGATTCACCGACGGTGAACCAACCATATTGGTTCGAAAGTTCTTCGGGGGCTATATCAGTCCCCTCCACGGTGACTTCCATATCCAATGTTGGGCGAAGATCCCACTCAGAAAATGCGGCACAGCCCCGTCAGAGCGGGGTCGCTAGGCCTGGCGTAGGCCTAGCGGGCCGTGCGTACCGGCGAGAGCCGAATCGCAAAAAAGTCCGCACAAACAGGCAAAAAGGGACTTGCCGATGCGTTCGACGGCGTTATCCGAGCTTCAAACACCAAATCCAGGCGAGAGCGGTGTTGACCGTCGCTGAATTCAGCGGTGGGCATGGGTGAAGCGAGGAGCGTTCGCACGAGCGTCCGATCCACGCCACGTCCAGCCAGCCTCTCCAACTCCAGGTGGTAGAAATTTCCGAAGCCTTTAATGCACGCAGCCCGAGTCGCTTTGGCACATTAATCCCTCATTAAAAAATTAATAAGCGTCGGCACCTGAGAGACGCTTACAAGCGTTTCGGGCGCCTCACGTCCACGCTTTCAAGGCCTTAATGCTGCTGCTGTGAAGTCATTAGATGGAGGTGTGCCACTTTTAGCGTCCCTTCGGCGCTCGCACCGGGTTTGCCAGCCCGGCAGCGCCAGTAGTGCCCGTGGAGACCGTAGCACAGACTTGCATTATTATGCACAACGATGACGCAGCCAAATTTCTGAACGTGCGCTTAAGGCAAATTTTACCATCGATCGTCCACATCCGAAAATATTTTGTCTAGTGCTGGCTTTAGCGTCGACGTAGCATGAATTTTACGAGCGATGCGCTTAAAGACATTCCGCTAAATAATTTTCCGGTACCGGTGGCTGGGTTTGCTTTGGGTGCTTGAAGACGCTAGAATATACAAGTGCTGAAAGAACATAAGAATATCTGAAGTCGTGTTCACGCAACAACATTTTCTGAACAAACATGCAACTCCTGGAGGACGCGCCTCAGCAGTCGGGACGAGCGGACGTGTCTCACGTCGGCTCCGCCGAATTTTATGATCCTTTCCCGAAGCATTTGCCGAAGCGCTGCGACACCATCTGGCTACACTTCCAGAACAACGAGGAGACCACTCACCCTTGTTCAGGTGGGACCGTTTTCTCAAATCCTTCGAGAATTTGAAGACCAAGCGGATCGCGCGAGTTGCTAAGCCTAACAGTTAGGCCACGACTCAGCTGCCCGCCGCGGCTCCGCGGGCAAATTCTGCCGCAAACCATGACGACCCTGATGGGATACGACCCGGAGGGGATGCAGATTGTCACCATGCCGCAGGCGAAAACCCCAGTTTTCGACAAGGTTACGGAGGCGATTATCCAACGCAAGATAGAAGAGTGGGAACGCGCATCAGCCCGTGACGACCACTCGGCACGGCAAAAAGGTCGAACGCCAGACGGACGCGTCACCGCGGCAGGGGATACGCCGCTGCAGCAGACGCCCCGCACGCAAGTCAAGCGTTGGAAGCCACCTCCGCAGCCGCGTCTGGACAAGCAAGACGCAGTGATCATAATCAAACCTAAAGGAACGCTGGATCTCAGCAAATTCAGGGGAAGCAACGCGGTCGGAAACGCCTTGCACATTGCTGCTGGCGTCGACAAGGGCTCAGCCGAGCTCAGCGTTTGGCCCATATGGGAACAGAACATCATCGTCGTCGGGGTGCGAGACGCCCAAATAATCAGAAAGATCCTGGCAATTCACGAAATTCAGCTTGGGGACAAGGCACAGGCAGTGTACTCCTACCTCCGCCCCTCCGACGACACTTGCAAAGGAGTAATACAAGTGGACCCGAGGGTTTCCAACGAAGACATCACGAACGCGCTTCGCTCCCCGGACGCACCAGTGGTGAGCGTGAGAAAATTAGGTTCCTCCAACGTGGCGGCCATCACGTTTGAAGGAAGAAAGGTTCCGTTTCACGTCTTCTACTACGGTGAAGCGGTTCCAGTACGCCTATACAAGAAAACAACGCCAGCCTGCGCACTGTGCGGGAAACTTGGACACCGGGCGGATGTTTGCCCTTGCCCTTCGAAGTCAAGATGTCCGCAGTGCGGTCAGCAAGATGTTCCAGAATCCCACGACTGCCAACCCAAGTGCACGGTCTGCGAAGGTCCACATCCCATGGGGTCGAATCAGTGCAAGTACAAGTACCGAACATCACAAAAAACCAAGCCCAAGACAGGAGAATTCAACCACCGGTCAAGATCCAGGCTTCGGAACCGGTCCGGCAGCAGAGGTCCATCGAGCAGCGGGGACCGACTGACCCACCAGGACCAGTCCAGCAACAACTCAGCACCACCCGGCTCACGCTCTTCAAGCAATGGACCGGGGACTACCGATAATGTGACGCACAACAACGGCAGTCGTCCAGCCGAGAAGACAACAGGACCCCATAACAAGGAGCAGCGCAACGGCAGCAAGGTGAGCTGGGCAGATGTAGCTGCCTCCTCCCCCGAAGCGTTGGCTTACAAACGACTTAAAGCAGAGATTGAACAACTAAAATCAGAAAATAGCACATTGAAACAGCAGTTAGTCATCGCAGTCAATCCAAACAACACATTACCTCCATCGACGCAACAGGCATGTCCGATGGAAGAAGATAGGGCAGAGCTACACCCTCCGTCTCCACACCAGTTAGATGCTAGCACCCCCGAGAGGCAAGCAACTACACCAGACGCACCCCACCAGGCACCAACTCCGCAGGCACCACCATCGCAGGCACTAAAGCAGCAATATACAGAGCACCCCCAAACCCAGGAACGCATCACTCGCTTGGAAAAAACAATTCAAGACCTCATTGAAAATAAATTACAAATTATGATCGAGACGACAATCAAAAGTATGTTCGAATCAGTTATTAAACCCATGATGGAAAACCTCGAACCAGTTTTAATAAGGATGCAATCGCAGGAGATCAGAATTGACCGCAAACTTCAGGAATTATCAGATGTTTCTCACAACAGAGGCACAAAGCTGCAGGGTAAAATGGGAACTCGTCGTCTGCCAAGCACTCAGCCAGATCAACAACCTGAGGGCGCACCACATGATGAGGCACAAGTTTCTAGTGTTCAGCATGGCTCCACAACGTAGACATAAACTTACTATCCTACAGTGGAACTGCAGAGGACTAAAACGGAAGAGGGAAACATTACAGCAATACATAGACTCTCATCCCGATACGCCGCAAATAATAGCCCTGCAAGAAGTGAATATGGAGGCTAAGATCAGAGGATACTCAACACATCAAACAAATCCCTCGACATGCATCTTGGTCCACAAATCATGCACGGCAATCACTGTAGACCTTAATCTAGACAGCGACATTGAATATACCTTCAAAAAAATACTGCCACAGCACAGAAACAGCAAGGGCACCTATATACTCAATATATATAGTCGCCCCAAACAGCACCGCGTAGCCTTCGACGTGATCTTTCTTAAAGCCCTAAGAGAAGCCCAAAAAGCTCCCCTAGCTATAGTTGGCGACTTTAATGCTTCTAGCCCCCTATGGGGATACCCCAGGGAAGACACGAAAGGCAGAAAACTAGCATCCGCCATCGCTGACATGGCCCTGACCCTACTCACGGACCCGCAGCACCCGACGCGAGTCGGCACCAGCGTAACGCGGGATACTTCTCCCGACCTCACGCTCGTCCGCAATGCCCGCAACTATGAGTGGCTCAATACAGGAGAGACCCTAGGCAGCGATCACTACGTGCTGCAGACCATCTTCGAAAGCAACAAGCACAGCAAACCACGAGGGCAAGCCAGAATTACAGACTGGGAGACATTCAGAAAGGACACCAAACTAACCACATCCGAACAAATAACCAGCTACGAAGATTGGGCGGCTTCCATTCTCGACCTTAAAGAAAAGCTCACAAAGTCTCTTGCCACCACGGAGGACCACCCAGCTGTTGACAACCACCTCCTACACCTTTGGGAAGCAAGACGTAGTCTTATAAAACGATGGAAAAAACAAAGACACAATCGGAAACTAAGACTTCGAATAGCCAAGCTTACTATTCAAGCAGACCAATACGCATGGGACCTCGCTCGCACCAATTGGCTAACGAAGTGCGAATCCCTCAAAGGCCGCCTAGACACCAAGGCTACATGGAACCTTCTGCGATGCCTAATTGACCCTCCGAAAGCGAAGAGTGAACAACACAGAAATTTGCATCGAGCCCTACACAGCTTTCAAGGCACGGATCATGAACTCGTGGATGAACTCACGCGTCGCTATATCTGCACCGCGCGAGACCCACAACCCTACAATAAGGAGTACCGTGGGGAACCGAACGAAGACCTAGACAGAGATTTCACTTCAGAGGAAATCATTGCAGCACTAGCAGATATGCGCCGAGGCACAGCCCCGGGACAAGACAAAATTACTGTCGGACTTCTGGCCAACCTCGGCACGGAGGCTCTGCAGCAACTCACGGATTACATAAACGAATGTTGGCGTACCGGCACCATTCCACAAGCATGGAAAACAGCCAATGTACACTTTATTCCCAAACCCGGCAAGAAAATCAGCATTGAAAACCTGCGCCCCATATCCCTCACGTCGTGCGCAGGCAAACTCATGGAAAAGGCAGTCCACACCCGTCTCTCCAATTATCTTGAGGACAATGAGCTACTGCCACACACGATGTTTGGATTCCGGGCACACTTGTCCACCCATGATGTGCTTCTGCAAATCAAACGTGAAGTCATTGATCCCGCACGCACAAACAGTAACCGAGCGCTTCTAACACTTGACCTCAAGGGAGCGTTTGACAATGTCAAACACTCCACAATCCTCAACAACCTCCACAGCATGAACTGCGGACAGCGAGCCTACTCGTACATCTGCGATTTCCTTACGGACAGAACCGTCAACATCAGCACCGGCTCAAAACACACAACGCAAGTGAAGATGGGCACGAGAGGCACTCCGCAAGGGGCAGTACTATCCCCACTTCTCTTCAACATAGCACTCCTAAACCTCTCACCTCTTCTCAATCAGGTACAGGGAATACGCCACGCCCTGTACGCTGATGATATAACCATCTGGACAACCACGGGAAGTATGGGAATGATTGAAGAACAACTACAAACCGCGGCGACAACAGTTCAAAATTATGCCCGGGCGTGTGGACTAACGTGCTCACCCGAAAAATCCGAACTCATAGTCTTCCGTCAACGCAAGAATCAAGACACCATCAATATCCGCGTAGACAACTCACCCATCAAGGAAGTTCAGACCCTGAAGATACTGGGTCTGTACATAAATTGCGACGGCAACAACCTTCTTGCCCTACAGAAACTACGGCTCGTGAGCGAGCAAGTCGCCAGGATGATCGCCAGGATAACGACGCGCAAATCAGGGATGCGAGAAGACGATACTCTGCGACTGGTGCAGGCTTTCGTTGTAAGCCGCGTCGTCTACGTAGCGCCCTACCTCCGCCTTAAGAAGCGTGACATAAAAAACCTCGACATCATAATCAGAACTGCCTACAAGAAGGCCCTGGGACTCCCTCTTGCGACATCGACGGACAGGCTCTTGCGACTGGGTGTGCACAACACGATCGATGAGCTGATAGAGGCACACCTTACGGCGCAGGTGGTACGGCTCTCCACAACTCGAACTGGCCGACAAGTCCTGAGTGATTTAAACATCAATTGCCCCCGACAGCTAGACACCAAAACCGACATCCCAGCCTCATGGAGAGGACAACTCAAGGCAGCTCCACTACCCAGGAATATGCACCCTGATTTTCACCAGTCAAGACGACAAGCACGAGCCGAAGCCATGAAAAGACACTACGGCGAGCGCGAGGGCGTGTTCTATGTCGATGCTGCGGGTCCCGAGCAGGGAATGACGGCCGTCGCGGTAGTGCACCAAAATACAACAGTCGACGGACTAGTACTGGCTAGCCAGGACATACTGGCTGCGGAAGAAGTGGCGATTGCTCTAGCTGCAACACACACTAGCTCAATATACATTCTCACAGATTCACAGACAGCGTATCGCAATTACCTCAGGGGCAGGGTCGCACCGCTAGCAGCTAAAATCCTGCAAGATAGCTATTTCCGTGGCTACCAACCCACACACAAACACTTAATATGGGTACCAGGTCACCAGGGCATCCCAGGGAACGAGAGCGCACATGCCTCAGCCCGAGCATTTCTCCCCCGGGCACCCAGTGCGGATGCCGTGGAACCTCCTACCCCACTACTAACTTACAATGACATACTTCAGCACTTAAGATTATCCCGTCGGGTCTACCCTCCGCCGGCTAAGACACTAGATAAAGGGGAGGAACAACTCCTCCGAAAGCTACAGACCAACACTTACAATAACCCACGAAGACTACACGCCATAGACCCGGAGTCATTTGACTCACAATGCAAATTCTGCGGGGAGAAGGCGGACCTGTACCATATGGTATGGGCCTGCCAACGAAATCAGGCGATCACTGTTAATAACCAGCCAACGCAGGAGGGGTGGGAGGCAGCTCTGTCCAGCTCGGACGGAAAGAGTCAAAAGCAACTCATCGAAAGAGCCCGGACAGCAGCCTACGCCAATGGGGTTCCGGACTGAGAGCTCCAACCACGGCTACAACCTCCTAAACCATTTCATTAAAATATTTTCACCACCATGCAACTCCTGACGCGACATATTTTCCGAGTAATCGCGGCGCCACTAACGCCCACGTAACACACGGGTAATTTTCGCCGACATTTCCTGATTGCTTAACCATCGTTACTCCCATGCAATTTAGGCGACAGGCAAAGCAGCTCATAATTATCCTTTTGCAAACCAAGAAACAAATATGCAATGCTACTCACGAAGTACTGAGCGCATCTGAGCGCTGCTTCGTCTGCTCCACGTCTGCTTCGCTGCCCGAAGGAGAATAAAAAAATTTCCGGAGCCCTCCACTACGGCGTCTCTCATGGCCTTAGTCGCTTTGGGACGTTAAACCTCATAAACAAGCATAAACAAACGAAGGAGAATAAATGGCTGCGGGTTAGCTCGGGTAAGCCCGGGAGCTGAGCTCGCTCCGCCTTCTCATTGGCTGAGACGCACGAAGAGGTGTCTTAGCCAATGAGCCTTCGCAGTTCAAATCACGAAGAGAGAGCGAGAGAAAGAGAGACAACAGACATTCTTCGCAGACTAATCTTATTCGCGGTGTAAGACCTCTTTCGGTTTTGAGAAAGGAAAGGCGCATACCTTTTGATGTGAAAAGCTTCAATACCCGCACCCTAACCGCGCTTCGCGTGAGCCGCCGGAGCCAAGATTTGCCACAGCTACGCATCCGCGAAACTCAGTGACGCACGCGGCACAAATAAAAAATCAATAAAACATAAACAGGGCGCCAGGAGACACTCATATCTCGGTGGACACCCGAACCGCGCTGTAAGGGAAGGAAAACGAAAAGAAAATTGGTTTTAAGGAGAGGAAACGACGCCTGTCTTTCTTTCATATCTCGGTGCATACCCGAATCGCGCCGTATGGGCCTTAAGGAAAATGAAATGAAATGAAAATTGGTTTTAAGGAAAGGAAATAGGTTAGATTAGGTTAATGTGGTTTAACGTCCAAAAGCGACTGAGGCTATGAGAGACGCCGTAGTGACGGGCTCCGGAAATTGCGACCACCTGGGGTTCATTAACGTGCACTGATTTCGCGCAGAACAAAGGCCTCTAGAATTTCGCCTCCATCGAAATTCGACCTCCGCGGCCGGGATCTAAACCGCGTCTTTCGGGTCAGCAGCCGAGCACAGTAACCACTGAGCCACCGCTGCGGACGAGGAAAGGAAATGCCTGTCTCTCATATCTTGGTGCACACCCGAAAGGAATGGGCACCCCCAGTACATGTCTCTAAAGCAGCCTTCTAATGGCGAATTCGAGTGGGAGAGCAGGAGCACTAGAGAGCACTTCAAAAGTGCTCTCAGACAAGCGAACGCCCTCCAGTGGGAGAGCAGGAGTAGAATCACTTTCTTCCATTGGTAGAGGAGGGGGGCTTTCCCTGCGCTGAGAGCAGTCGGGAGCAGTCCCGGCTGCTCTCTCTTGTAAAGCGAGTGTAGAGGAAGTCACATGGCATAAAGCGTCATATCCGCGCTATCTTTTTTTTTCCTTCTCTCTTGTTGGCGACACGGTGCGGTTCGGGTGTTCATCGCGATGACAGAATTACTGCTCCATTTCCTGTCCTCAAAAAACGTTGCGTTCAAAGGGCAAGGCATCGCGCCGAACGGGTGGTGGCGTTCCTACCTTCCTGTAAGGTGCGGCTCGGGTGTCCACCGAGATGGCAGAGAATTACTGCGTAATTTCCTTTCCTCAAAAAGCGTCGCGTTCAAAGGACGAGGCAACACGCCGAACGGGTGGTGGCGTTCCGCGGACTGCCTGGCAGCGCTACAACACGCTGTTGCGTTCCACTCCTAAAGGCGAAGCTTAAGCGCTATTAATTAGCAGTTTATTAGTATTTAGTCATTAATCAGTCATTACACACTAATGAGTAATTTGTCATTACTTCGTCATGAATTATGTGTGACGTAATCCAGTGGTAACATCACCAGTGTCACATACGCAAAGTGGTGCTGAAAACGCTTTCGCCTCTACGCACTTCGGACAGTTTCGAACGCGCTGCATATACATTCTTGTCAGATCTGCGACTCGTCGTGTCCGCGCGCGCTTCGCATTATGCCCGTAAACATTTCATGCTTACTCTACTCTCGGTTACGGGAGAGGCAGAGTTTTTTTATTTCCCAAGAGCAAACATTTGAACTATAATTTAGGTTTTATTTCCGATTTTTCGTGTAATTTCTGTACCAGTTCTTCTTGGAGGCAATTCGTGGTGCTGCGGGAACAAGGGCATGGAAGCCACCATCGCGTATGTCCAAAACACGTGGTTTTTCACAGCGCGCTGGCCTCCTCGGCTTGCAACTGCCGCCACTGCGGGCAGGCGGAGAATGCTGGGAAGAGAAGTGCGGTCACGTGGTCGTGGCGCACTGCTCTCGACTCTCGGAGAGCGTTCCCGTGGGAGGGCAGTCACCCCCTTGCTCGGCGTGCTACTGTACTGCTCCGCACTGCTCGGCGCCTCTGCTCTCGTCCCGCCAACCGAATGCTCCATAAGACAGCACTGTAGAGGAGTCGGTGACGAAGCGCGGCTACGGCAGCTTATCTCTTTTTTCAACCAGCGTCCGCTTCGGCTGACGCGGTTTTTGCTGCGACGCGCGTCTTTTCTTTCCTTTTCTCTTTCCTCTGATCTTTTAACTCTCCACTATCTGCACGTGGCAGCGGTGATGGCTCGGCTGGAGCCAGTTGGCGGGTCCGTGTACTTTCCTTTTGATTCTTCTCTCAGTCGCAACAACAACAACAAAAATTCAGGGGGCACTTTGACTGCCTAAAGTGCGTAGAGGCGAAAGTGTCATCTGTTCTCGCTTCGGCGAGTGCGGCTTCGGCCACTTATCTGTTTTTTGAGCAGCGTCCGCTCCGGCGGACGCAGTTGTTGCTGCGACGCGCGTCTTTTCTTTCCTTTTTCTCTTTCCTCTGATCTTTTATCTCTCCTCTGTCTGCACGTGGCAGCGGTGGTGGCTCGGATCGAGCCAGTAGCAGGCCCGTGCAATTTCCTTTTCATCCTTCTCTCAGTCACAACAACAGCGTTTTCCACACCACTTTGACTGCTTCTGTGGCACTGGTGGCGTCACATGTAATTGAGTACTAATTACTAAGTGATGACAAATCACTAATTAATGGTATGTTACTGATTAATGCCTAATCTTTGTCTTTAGGACTGGAACGCGACAGCGTGTTGTAGCGCTGCGAGGGAGTCCACGGAACGCCACCACCCGTTCGGCGCGATGCCTTGCCGTTTGAACGCAACGGTTTTTGAGGAAAGGAAATGGCGCAGTAATTCTCTGCCATCTCGGTGGACACCTGAACCGCACCGTAGACGAAGGGAGGAAGTGGGAGTGAAAGAGGAAAGACAAAGATGGCCCGTAATGAAGAAAATGAAAATTGTATTTGAGGAAAGGAAATTACGCAGTAACTGTCTCACATATCTGTGGACACCTAAACCTCGCCGGAAGTGAAGGGAGGAGGATGGCAGTGAGCGAAAACACCGTATTCACTAGACGCGCCTTTGTTCTCTCCAAACCATCGAGCTATCATGGCGGAGTCTCGCTTCCTGCGAGAGGTTGTCTGGTCATTCAGGTTTTTGCAAGTGCGGTTCTCGCTAGAGTATTTAGCGAATGTAACGCCGAAGCGCTTATACAAGGATCTTATTGAACAGTTGTTTCCAGCGCCACTGTACAGAACCTTATACTGTGAAGGCCCTGGGAAAGATGTTCTCAGGCGAGTTAAAAAGATGACTGTTGCACCTGGCGTCAAGACATTCTTTTTTTAAATTACACACAGGAACGCTACCAGTAAGCAGAGTGGTTTCTTGGGCGAGTTGGTTTACCATATTGAAATATACCTGCGCTTAAAAGACACGGACAGAAAGAAAGAGACACACACACAAAGCGCTGCACTTACAACTCAATTTTTATTCGGGAAACACTGATGTTTGAACGAGCGGCTCCGTGAACATCGGAAGAACATGGAACGGAAGGGCGATGGGAATTTGGTTGTTCATTGTCAAGAGTGTAAATGTGTACCTTCCTATAACGAGACGAAGATAGTAAGCAGGAACCGTTACCAAACGGCGCGTGAAATAATTGAAGCCATGAGCATAGCGGACAGTGGGGTTGCATGTGTGAGTAGCACGTCCCTTTCACTACTATCAAAGGAAAGGGCATTTTTACAAAAGGGAAGGTAGGACTGGACATGTGACGAGACAGTTGTCAATTTTTATCATCCGGGTGTTACCATCTTCCATTTTTATCAGCTGCTGGTGTGCATAAAGAGCAGTGTTTCCCGAATAAAAATTCAGTTGTAAGTCCAGCGCTTTGTGTGTGTGTCTCTTTCTTTCTGTCCGTGTCTTTTAAGCGCAGGTATATTTCAATATGGCTACCAGTAAAAACATGGCTAGAGGAAAAGGGCCTTTTTGTTCCTTGGGGCTCGAACTGTCTCCTGTGTAGAAAACCGGAGACGGTAGAACACGTGTTCCTCGATTGTTGGGATGCGGTGTTCTACTGGGATGTTTTGCAAAGAACCCTAAAAAAGGACTTGCCATTGACACCGCGCGGAATTCGGTACTTGACCACTGAAAGTGATGTTGCACAGTATGACCAGATTATGTTATTGGGCCTTCACAGCATTAGGAGGAGTAGAATGGCTGTAAGACATTGTGACTTGGATGCACGATCGGTATGTGGTTATTTTGTGGAACATGTGTATAAGTTAAGAGAAGTCTTGAAGCAACAAGATTGCGCGGATGATGTATTGAGTCTGATGGACCAACTTGTGTTAATGAAAGTCCATTAGACACGGTTGTCTGCCAAGGGGCACGACAACTACGATATTTTATTGATGTATTCATTCATGCAATAAAGAAAAAAAAGCTATCATGGCGGAGTGGATAGCATGCTCGTCTCGCACTCCGAAGACCGGGGTTCGATTCCCGAGCTCGACCAATTTCCTATTCGGTTTTATTTATTTATATGGCCTGACTAGAGAAGTTAATTAGGCTCATTGAGTTATTAAGCCATTAACTAAGCTCAGCCCCACTTAATTGGAGCATCACTATATGATCCCTTCAATTAGTTGCATGGCTACTAGCCAAAGTACAATTGGCCCCGTTTGGCGCACTGTGACGTCACGACCGTTTCGACCAACTGAAAAGCGTGACATTTCTGTCGACAACTGCTGCTTACAACGATGAGACATTAAAGGCTTTCGCCTTAACAACAGCACCGTTACAGTGCTCTAGAACCTTGGGCAGTGTGCCGTGCGGCGGCGGAGGAAGGGCTCTTTTCGCGATGACTGCTCCGCTGGCGGCCAGGGGGCGCTGCGTGTAATAGGTGTGCCAAGCAAGGCCTGCTCGGCTGCTCCGCGAGCCGTCCGCTGCGTTGCCGCGGTAGGGCCGCGGTACGTTGTTTAAGTACTGAGTGGTGCATTTTTGAGGTATTTGCTGGCTGCTGATGGCACATTTACCTAAGCAGGTGCAACATTTCAACAATAATGCGTTGTTTCGTGCAGTGCGCAGCAGTAGAAAACCGATAATACCAACGACGAGAATTTTGATCGGTGCACGCTTTAACGGCCGTTAGCCATGAGCTAAAGTACAGGTCGCATTCAGCGTGTGCTTGCTGGACCTCACGTTTCCGATACTGTGCACACAAGCTGGTAAATTCGTTGCGTGGAGGCAATTGTTCGAAGCCTGCGGCGTTTTGAAACTCACGCCCAGGACATTTTCATTGGTTTAGAAAGTTCGCGCATTGAGCGAAAACAACGGGTCAATGTGCTGACATTTATTTATTCAAGTTCCAAACATGACACAGCATGCAAAGCAGAGCCTTGGCAGGCTACATACACCACAATCATTTGCACCTCCTCAGCTTAAGGTGCTTCAGTCGTTCTCGCTGAGAGCTCCTGTCTTTGTTCAAAGATTTCGTGTAGAATCTGAACCTGAGGAGCACATAAAACTTAACAATTCGAAGGGAGACATCACTATCATGGGCAGGACAGCCAACCATTGGAAGGGAAATACCATGCAGAAAGGAAGCAAAATCAGACATGCTTGCTGCACTAATCTTTCTGGTGCTAAAAAAAATAGTGAATGAGTCTTCCAGTGTGGTGATTAATTTTGCAAGTTGACCAGACGGATACAATAGGCCGCCACAATCAAACTGCCGGATAAACTCATTTTGCGAGATCTGGTTTGCAGCCACCTTGGAAATTGTCAAGCATTCAGCACAAAGGCTGCATCCTGTGCACAAAGGCTGCATCCTGCAACCGGTAACC
The DNA here is from genome assembly GCF_055824585.1 of Amblyomma mixtum. Lineage (NCBI taxonomy): Eukaryota > Metazoa > Arthropoda > Arachnida > Ixodida > Ixodidae > Amblyomma > Amblyomma mixtum. The sequence goes on along the minus strand of NC_143021.1, from coordinate 17,792,172 downwards.
ACTGTTGCAGCCCGGCACAAAACATGTGGTGTCCCTTTTGTCTCGTCGTCTCTCCGTCATTGTGCACGCATTACTCGCTTAATCCAACTCTTAAGCACAGTCAGACGTCAACAATACACCAGAAAAACGCAACACACGGCGATGCAACGCGCACAACAACAAAACACAAATTCTTCTCTGCCAGCACGTGAAACGACTGCGCGCTCGAGCTGCGCTTCCACCACTCCTTGGCACTCCTCTTACTAGCAGCGCCCCCTGGCCGCCTGGCGCGCCTGTCATCGCTGCGACGGCCGCGCCTCCTCCATTGCTTCCCAGCCCGGACGACACACTGCCCAAGGTTCTAGAGCACTGTAGCACCGTATTCACAACAGGCGCGTCTCCTCGTCCGCCTCCATACAAGCAGTGTGTGGACGGCCGAAAACCTCCACTGTTATCCTAGTGCTCCCAGTGCATTGTGCGCCTACTGCGACAGCCATGACGTCAAAACAAGCACAACTGCAGCTTTTCGCATGCATGCCCAGTCTTCTTTTTGAATTTGTCTGTCGGGGGAGGGTGCCGCGAGCCGTCAAGGAGAGTGGACGCGATTCACGGCGGCTCCGCGAAACGGATGTCCTACTGCCAAACCATTAATCTGCATCGCTGAACACTAGTTGAGGTGTGTCCAGCAGGTTACCAGGCACCCGTAGACACCCTTTTCATCCAGGTGGGCCTGCCTTTGGCGATTTTACGGTGTTGTGTCTGTCGATCACGTTGGCGCCGCTGCTAAGCCTAAGGCTTGGCGACGACGCCGCGGGCCGCTGACGCGGCACTAGGCGCGGCCACCATGAGTCTTGCACGGGGCTACGACCCGGAAAGCATGCAAGTAGTGGAGCTACAGGCTGCGAAGAGACCAGTCTTCGATGAAGCCACCGAATATGCTATTCGGAAGAAATTAGAAGAGCAAGAGCGAGCGTCTGCGAGGCGCGTGAGCTCGGAACGCCAGGAACGGTTGCGCGGTGGAGACGCTGCTGACGGCCTTGACGCCACTTCGATGCCAAGCAAACCGCTTGAACCGATGCATTGGAGACCAGAGGTGGTGCCCAAGTTCGGCACTGAGGACTCGGCTGTCGTCGTGAAACCCAAGGGAACGCTGAACTTGTCAAATTACGAGGGTACCCATCAGATAGTTGAAGCTATATATGGTGCGGCCGGTATCGAACGCAAATCACAAGCGCTTGCAATATGGCCAGCATGGGATCAGAACATAGTCACTGTTGGAATCCGAGACGCAGCGGTTATTCGCCAAGTCCTCGCGGTGGAGAGTCCACGGATTTGCGGCCAATTACAAACGGTGCAAGTCTACCTTAAGATGTCCGGAAATACGTGCCGTGGAGTAATTCAAGTTGCTTCCAAAGTGTCCGAAGCAGATATTGCTCAAGCTATTTACTCCCCAGGCACTCTAGTGGTGGGTGTGAGGAAATTAGGATAGTCGAACGCGGCGGTGATTACGTTCGAGGGCCGTAAAGTGCCGTTCAACGCGTTTTACTGGGGGAGAGGCTGTGCTCGTCCGTCTATACCGGAAGACCACACCAGCTTGCACCCGCTGCGGAACAGTGGGACATAGAGCGGACGTTTGCCCTAATCCACGAGGTAAGCTCTGCCGGGCCTTTGGGACCATTATCCAAGAAGAGGGGCACGAGTGCCAGCCCGGATGCCTAGTCTGGGGGAGCGGCCATCTCACGAACTCAGCGGACTGCACCTGGAAATACAGGAATGGTGCCGGAGCCGGGCGGAAGCCTGGCGGAAGGAAATCCAGCAACCAGCGTCAAACCAGAGAGGACCGGAAGAATTCAGGTCCTCGGCCGCAATCACAGAAGAAGCGGATGCGGACTCCGTCGCCGGGTCACGAAGCGAGGATCGCAACGGGGGCGTCCCGGCAGGGGCCTGAAGGAAGCGGTCGTCCAGGTGACAAGAAATCGGGAAGAGCCGGATCTGAGGAAACCACGGGCAGCAATGTGAGCTGGGCACAGGTGACCGCCTCCCCGCCTCCCACGTTGGCTGTTGAGAAACTTAAGGAGGAAAATAGCAGATTAAAAGAGGAACTAACGAAGTATAAAAGTCAGAAACTGAGAAAATCGGCAGGGGGAGAAAATATGCCAGAAACGCCTGGTGTATCTGCAATGGAGACGGATGCTTTCCTCCCTGCCTCTCAGCACGCACTAACTCCTGTCCCCCAGGGTGAGAAAAAGGAGGAAGGGGAGAGAAACAGTAACGCAGTGGCGACGGAGACCGATAAGGGGCCCGGTGCCAGAGAGAAAGAAGCCAGGCTTGAGGCAATTGTGGAGCGATGTTTTTTTTTTTTTTGAGAGCTGTGTACAATTTTCTCTTGCTGTATGCCATGCTGCCATGTAGAAAAGGGCCGTGGGCCTAGTCAAGCCCATAAAGAGGCTTTTTGTCCACGACCCTCAGCATTTTCGCGATGCCGAAATAAAGATTTGATTTGATTTGATTTGATTTGATGTTTGCTGAACGACCTTCCGCGCTTGGAAGCTCGCATAAGGCAAAATATACAGGCGAGCCTCGAAGGAACTCTACAAATTATTATTGAGAAAAACGTTCAGGCAGCTATTGAGAGGGGCATACAGGCAGCGGTAGAGCGGGTCCTACAGGGCATCTTGGAGCCCCGTCTGATTAAGTTGCAAGCCTTTGAAATCAGAATTGATCGCAAACTTCAGGGGCTGGCGGAGTGTACGCGGACGAAGGTTCCAAAGTTAACTGGCCGGGTGGGTAATAGGCAGCTTGCAGCTGGTGATTCGCCCGACGCCGGGGTGGACGCACCAAGAGCGATTTCCTTTAGTGTTCAACATGGCCCGCCCTCCTAAATTGCAGATTTTGCAGTGGAACTGCCGGGGGTTTAGAAAGAAGAGGGATTCGCTACAGCAATACGTAGATTAGTTGGATAAATTACCAGGTATTATTGCACTGCAGGACGTGAATACGGAAGCCACACTCAGACCATACAGCACGCATCAAAACAGCTCATCCACTTGCATTCTGGTGCATAAGGATTGCACGGCTGTGACAATTGAGCTGGAGTTACTCACGGAGGTGGAACATTTATTCAGCTTTTGCCGAACGTACGCACTAGCAGAAGTGCGTATGTGTTGAACATATATAGTCGACCGAATAACGGGGGTGCGTCTTTCGATGAAATTTTTCACAAGGCCGCGCAATTGGCAAAAAGTGCACCTCTCATCATTGTGGGGGATTTTAACGCGTATAGCTTCGTGTGGGGATATAGTAAGGAGGATATTAAGGGCACGAGACTCGCTGCGGCCATATCGGACCTAGCACTGACGATTTTGCTGACCCGCAGCATCCCACGAGGATTGGCAACAGTGTCTCAGAGATATATGTCGAGATCTCTCGTTGATTAAAGGAGCGAGAAATCAGGATTGGCACAACACGCAGGAAACCATAGGGAGTGACCACTGCGTTATCAAGATCTGCCTCGACTATAATAAGCATCGCAAACCGAGAGGGAATGCCCGGCTCATGTACTGGTCGTTGTTCCGACCGCTTCACACGTACGCTTCAGACATCAGAAGAAGTAGCGAAATTAAGTTTGCAAGCAGAAGAGTATGCACGATCCGTGGCCAAAAACAACTCGTTTGCCAAATGCGACTCCATGAAAGGCAACCTTAACACCAAGGCTGCGTGGAGTCTTCTTAGATGTTTGATAGAACCCTGCAGGTCTCTCGGGCATCAGCAACGTAACCTCAAGAGAGCCCTACACGGCTTCGCGGGCACGGACCAGCAGCTAGTTGCAGCCCTCGCGAGCAAGTAACTCTGTACAGTGAAAGACAACGAGCCAGTACGGGATTATGAGGGTATGGACAATCCGGACCTCCACAGAGAGTTCGAAGTCGAGGCAATACAGACGGCGCTTGTGGCCTTGAGGCGGGGCACGGCGCCAGGGAACGACAGGGTGACGTTGGGATTGCTTGTCAATCTCAATCGGCAAGCGCTTGAACATCTCACGCAGTATATCAACGAGTGCTGGAAAAGTTGACAGTTACCCAGGGCATGGAAGACGGCTGATGTCAGCTTTATTCCCAAGCCTGAAAAGGAGGTGAACATCAATAACCTCAGGCCCATCTCGCTTACGTCGTGCGCCGGGAAACTAATGGAGAAGGCCGTACACATGCGGCTTTCGACGTATATAGAAGGCCACAATATTATACCTCACACAATGTTTAGATTTAGGGCACACTTCTCAATCCAGGACGTGTTACTGCAGCTGAAGATGGAGGTTATCGATCCCCCGCGCAAAACTAAACAGTAGGGCCATACTAGCACTCGATCTTAAGGGGGTTTCGATAACGTGAAGCATTCGAAGATTCTGGACAATCTACAGAGTACTCACTGTGGAAAACGTACCTTTACTTACATCAAGGCTTTCTTGCAAGATAAGCAAGCGCACATCAGGATTGGCGACACGAGGGCCGAGGCGACACCGATGGGCACCAAGGGGACGCCTCAGGTAGCAGTCCTTTCTCCACTGCTCTTCAACGTTGCCCTCATGCACCTGCCGGAACAACTTAATGCCATAAAGGGAATCCGCCACGCCCTCTACGCGGATAACATAACCATATGGACAACGGAGGGAAACTTGTGACAGATGGAGGAGGCACTCCAAGAGGCTGCCAGTACGGTTCAAAAGTATGCAGAAGAATGCGGACTGCGCTGTTCCCCGGACAAGTCGGAGCTCCTGCTCCTCTGAGGGAAGGGGGATACTGCATCGCTGGAAATCTCGGTCCCTGATACACCTATTCCTGAGGCGGAAACAACACGGATTTTGGGGCTGCTCATTAACAACAAGGGTGGGAACTCAGCAGCGATCACCAAGCTCCAAACGGTGTGCGAAAAAGTTATCCGTGTGATATTTCTAATCACAAGCAAGAAAAACGACATGCAAGAACAGGATACCCTTAGACTAATACCGGCCTTTGTCATCTGCAGGATAGTGTACATGGGCCCGTACCTTCGTATGAGGAAGACCAATCTAAACCACCTGGACGTTATCATTCGAACGGCTTTTAAGAAGGCACTCGGCTTACCCATGAAAGCATCTATGGAGCGTCTGCTAAAACAATGCGTACACAACATGGCTGATCAATTTATTAGCGCCCATCTTACAAGCCAGGTAATGCGACTGGCCACAACTACGACCGGCAGCAGGATCTTAGAATATTTAAAAATTAGCTTTCCGGAGAAAGTGGCTGGGAGACAAGATATACCTAAAGAGTAGAAGAGCAAATTCCTTACGCTTCCGCTTCCCAAAAGCATGCACCCGGAGCATCATCATGCTAGACGAGTGGCGAGGAGCAAGATGATGAACGAGTGCTATTCAACAGAGTGAGTGAGTGAAAAACATTTATTGCTCCAAAAATCAGGTTTTAGCGGTGGGCTGATGTCTTCATGTCTTCGGCCTCTTCACAAGGTCGGCGCCCCTATTCCAGGGCACCGCTGAGTCTTGCTGCTTCGCAGGCGTATTGCCGGAGCCCACATTTCGCTCGCTGGCCTCTCTGGAAACCAGCGCTGCGCGCCCGCCGTCGCTCAAAGCAGGCCCAGACTCCCTCGTACATGTCGCGGCGTGCAGCGTGAATCATCCCGCCTCGCCGGCGCCGACGCGGACCCTTCCTCCTCCTGTCCTCACCGTCGGTGCGAACTCCTACGACGCTTCGCCGGCCGTCGCCTCTCGACCATTGGTCTAATTTGAACGGTGGCCAGTGCCGTGACCTGATTGGAGGATTTGAACTGCTGGCTGCCGCAACCGACACCGGCGGCTTTAAAAACGGAGCCGCGCTGAGCCCGAGCAGCAGACGGGCAGCAGAAGAGCCATCACGCCGGAGCTACGCTCGCCGCCGGGGCCGCCCTTTGTGCTAGCCCGTGGTGCTCTTGACCCTTGTATCATGTAAAAGCCCTTGTACATACTGTACATAAAATTCCTTTGAGTCACCGTCGCCTCGACCGTTTCCTGGCTCGGACTCCCAGTCCCAACAGTGGTGGCAGCGGTGGGATGCCCAAAACCCAACAGCGTGCTGCACCAGTGCCCTTTGGGCCGTGAGCTCGCTCCTGGTCAGCAGGCCCTCCCATTGTTCCGCACTCGGGTCATTTAGTTTGTGAAGTGCTCTGTTACGTTCGCATTCCCATGTGATGTGATATAGCGTGGGGGTTGCTACGCACCACGGACATGTGTCCCTGTATTGTGTAGGGAACATCTTGTGTAGTATGTATAAATTGTCGAAAGTCCCTGCTTGAAGTCTCCGCCAGCAGACCGCCTCGTGCTGTGTTAATGATGCGTGGGGTGGTGGGTATTTGAATCTCCGCCCTCTGTGGTAGTTTAATATTTCTGCATACGTTGGTTCCACCGTCATGGGGTCCTCCAGGGTTTCTGACTGCCCTGCTCGGCTCGTGATCTCGCGAACTAGGCTGTCTACCTTCGAGTTACCCTCTATCCCGGTGTGTGCCGGTATCCAGAAAATCCTGTTTCTTAAGGTCTTATTTGGAAGCTTTGCTTCGAGGAGGGTGCTCAGCGCTTCCTTGCTTAGTTTGCTCTGTATGTAGTTCCTGCATGCTGCTTTGGAGTCTGTTAGGATTATCAAAGACTTGTTCCTACGGTAACCTTCGGCCGCCGCTAGAGCTACGGCAGCTTCCTACCCCTGCGTTACCGTACAGTTTCTTAATGTCGCGCTGCTAATTGGTTCCCCCATGTGGTCTGCCACTGCTGCCGCGACTCAGAACTTTCGGGTCCTGCGGTCACATGGATAGAGGGCCGCGTCTGTGTATACTGTGTTTTCCATTGTGGATAGACCGCTGCACATAGTCTGCCCTGGCCTGACTTCTTAGCAGCGCCTCCGTCTGTTCTTTGTCTTTCTTGGTCATGCGGTGGTATGGCAACGAGTACCAGACTCTGCTGACTATCAGGCTTCTGACGAGCTTGATCGTGTCGCTTTCTTTCATTCCGCGTCTGTTCTGTGATGAACTCTTTATCATGCGGCGTATTTGTTCTGTTTCTTGAGTAGGCTAATTGTGTAGGTACATCTCCTGCTTCCTTGGATCCACATGCCCAGGATGCGTATCATGTCCCTTTCTGGTATATTTTGGCCTTCTAACTTTACTGTCAGTTCGTCCTTCGTAGGGTTGGACCCTACCCTAAGAAGTTCCGACTTTTCCGTGGAGCAGGCTAGGCCCCTTTCCCTCACGTACACTTCTACACACGTTGCTGCTTCTTGCAGTCTCTCTTTCTTTTGTCCTAGCGAGCCTCGATTCACCCAGACCGTAATGTCGTCGGCGTACATCGCGTGCTGGATGCCATCGTTCTTGCTGAGTCTTCTGGCCAGTCCGATCATTGCAATGTTGAAAAGCAATGGTGAGATTACGGATCCTTGCGGCGTGCCCTTACGTGGGGTGGTAAAGGTGTCGCTTCGCAGGTCTCCCAATCCCACTGTCACTGTGCGTTCTGACAGGAAGGACCTTACATTGTCGTGCGTTCTTCTTCCGCAGTTGGCGTTGTTTAGGCCTTCCATGATGGCTTCGTGGCTAACATAGTCGAAGGCCCCTTTGATGTCCAGGGCCATGATATTGTTTTCGCCAGTTCTAGGTGCCGTGTCTATGATGTCTTCCTTGATCTGCAGCAGGACGTCTTGCTTCGACAGGTTTGCCCGGAAGCCGAACATGCTGTGCTGGTACTGTTCTTTGTCCTCCAGGTATTGTTGGATTCGCCTGGTGACGATTCTCTCGTACAATTTGCCAAGGCTCGACGTGAGGGAAATGGGTCTCAGGTTCTCAAGCTGAAGCTTCTTGCCGGGTTTGGGTATCATACCCACGACAGCGTGCGTCCACTCCTTCGGCACCACCCCCTCTGCCCACAGCGTGTTGAGGTACGCCGTGAGCTGTATTTCTTGTTGTCGCGCTTATCGCCGCCTGGACTTCCTCTCTTGTGATCGGCCTGTCCATTGCAGGATTGTCTGCTCCTTGGTGCTCCCCGTTGTAGCCCTGGGGGTTGTCCTTGCCGTATCATTTGATGCGGACTGCTTCTAGCAGTTCTTCGTCCGATCCTTCGTACTGGTAGACCAGTTTCTCAATTGCCTTGCCACTTTCTGCTTTTGCCGTGGTTGGGTCCATGAGGGCCTTGAGTATACGCCACGTCTTGGCCGTGCTGAGCGTGCCGTTCAGTGAGCTGCTGAACTGCTGCCATCTCTGCCTGGCCAGTTGCGTCGCGTCGCCTTCATCGTGATTTTATCAATCTTCTTTTTGAGTTTTATGTTTAGCTCTTGTTTTTTCCAGCGTTTGGTGAGCCCGCATCTTGCCTTCCATAGCCCGAGTAGCCGCCTGTCCACCTCCGGTGCTTGTTCTGTTCTATCTATTTCCTTTGTATAGAGTTCTTGTATTTTTTTCAGCTGTTGGTTCCACTTCTCTTTGGAAGTGATTACCCCTTTTAGCCGTTCGCTGTGCTTGCGGAAGGCGTCCCAGTTGGTAAGGTGGGCCGTTCCGATCTTCCTTATACACATAAGAAGAAACCTTCCGCGAGGGGTCCGTATAACAATTTATGCTGATGATATCTGCATCTGGACCGCATCACGTTCGCGCTATATCACCCAGCAACGTCTACAGAGAGCGCTATTGCACATTTCGATGTACCTGGCTTCCAGAGGTCTTCGTCTCTCGCCAGAAAAGAGTGTTGCAATGGCGTTTACAAGAAAAACGATGACCCGATATCCGCTGCTCCTAGGCGGACGATCGCTACCATATGTACAATCTCAGCGATTCCTGGGTGTTGTAATCGACTATAATCTGTCATGGACACCTCAGATCAAAAAACTCCGCGAGAGGATCACTGCAGCATCGCAAGTGTTTAGGTTCATGGCGGGAACAAGGTGGGGTAGGTACTGCCGATCAATGCTTCTGCTTGAAAAAGCCTACGTTGAAGGAACCTTGCGCTACTGTCTACCAGTGTTTCAAAGATTATCTACATCAAGCAATAAGTCTCTCGTTGCCGCACGGAACAACTGCCTGCGAATATGCCTTGGCCTCCCAAAGGGTTCCTCTGCATCAGGAACAGTAGCGGAGGCAGGATGTCTCCCACTAGAGGTGATTGCCGCCCAGGAAACTATGCGTACCCATCTCCGCCATGTTCTTCAAGGGAAGAAGCACTTCCTGCACCGTGTCCACCTAACTCACAGCAACTCTAGCTTTGGCCAGGCAGTGCAGCTCCTGCCCATCCCTACTATTAATCAGCCACAGAAACTACTACCTCTGACCTTTCCTCCATGGACACTCTCTCCTCTAAAGGTGAAGAAGTTTGTTCCAGGTGTGAATGCAAAGAGCCGCATGCCACAGGCAGCTCTTCTGCAAACTACTCTCGCCTACTTAACGGAGGAATATAGGCAGCACACCCATATCTTCACCGATGGTTCAACTACTGAAGAAACCTCTTCATGTGGCCTTTATGTGCCCTCAATAGGCCATGCCCTTTCTTACGGGCTGCAGTGGAGGACATCCTCTACGACAGCTGAGCTTCACGGCATTAAGGAAGCTGTTTCTTACATCCTGCACCGAACCGCCGACCGTTGGGTTATCTTCACCGATTCGAAAGCATCTCTTCAGATCCTGGCCAACCTGCTGAAGAAAACGAATCACCAGCCAGTTTCCCTGGACATCGGATATCTACATCATTTAGCTATTGCCGCAGGCCACTGGATAACAGTTCAGTGGGTACCTGCTCACTGTGGCATTCAGGCTAATGAAAAAGCAGATGAAGCGGCCCGTAAGGGCCACCAACACCGGAGATACATTAGAACCTTTTTTACGAAATCTGATGCGTCCCAGGTGGCCAAAAGTTTTGCTTCCGAAGAAATGTATCGGCTTTGGAGTTTGCCGACATATCAGTACCAATTTCTTCACTCAATCGACCCACATCTTAGATCAAGACTCTCACCCAGAATTCCTCGACATCTGGAAACACTTTATCATCGACATCGTCTTAATGCTGCATATACAAACGGCTTACGATACCGTTTTAGACAAATGGACAGTCCGCACTGTGACAACTGTGCCGCGATAGAAACTGTGGAGCATATCTTGCTTGAGTGCCCTGCATATGCCAACGAGCGTGCGTACTATGAACATTGCATGCAGAAGCTCTGCTCAGTGCCCCTTACAATGGACAAAGTTTTAGGTCCCTTAGCCTGCCTTAGGCAACAGAGACTTGCAATGACTTTTCTGTTCACATATTTAAAAGACATTGGACATCTTGATAAGCTTTAAACTCACTTGCACGTCACCTTCATGCATTCTTCATGCAGTGAACTTCGTCAGCCCATTTGACGGACTATGCACTCCATCACTCCATAGGTTACATCAATTCTCGCCATTGCATCCTTAGTACCCATTTCATGGCCGCATTTTATCTTCGTTTATTTTACCTCTTCCACTCTGCTCTCCTTCTGTCTTTATCTCCCAAATTCCCCTCCCTGCGCAGAGTAGCATGCCAGCGATTTTTAAGCGCCGGCTAAATTCTCTGCTCTTCATTAAAGAGTCTCTCTCTCTCTCTCTCTTTCTTCTTTACGTTGTCTGCTTCGATTGCCGTTCTCAGAATGTAGTGGTCACTGCCTAGGTCGTCCAGCAGGTTTTTCCACTCGGCCTGCTTTGCTCCCTTAATAAAGGTGAGGTCAGGACAAGTATCTGGACTCACACTGTTACCTCGCCTAGTTGGTTGGTTTTCATCCGTTAGGAGGTCGCAGTCTATGTTTTCCGCCGCTACGCATATCTGCTGCCCCTTTTTCTCGGTTTTTTGGCATCCCCAGCTCGAGCTCCTTGCGTTAAAGTCACCCGCGATTATTAAGGTGTTCGTCTTGGCTAGCTTATTCGCCTCAGAATAAAGCTTGCTAAAATCGCCATCCCTTTGTCTGGGGGGGCTGTAAAGGTTAACTATGAAAGTGGATTTTGGCCTTGTGTTTCTTTTTGGGGATAATCTCTGTTATTACATGTTCTATCTGTGTACCCTCAATCTCCTTGTGTGCTATGGTGACCAGCTTGTAGCTGATGAGGGTGGCGGTGCGGCCGCTTTTCTAGTATGTATAGCCCCTCAGGGTGGGTGTTGTGTTAGTCTCCTGTAACATGATGATGTCTGGTGGTGTGTGTCTAGTGTTATTGAACTGCTGGAGGAGTCCCTGCTTGTGCCGGTATCCCCTGCAGTTCCACAGCCATATGTCTAGTTGGTTCTGTCCTGCCATGTTGCGTCACTACTTTTTCCACTTTGGTTTTCTGCTCCGAATCTTCTTTCATTAAAAAGCCTGTATCTGGCGTCATTTGTGGCTTTTTTTGTGTTTTGGCTTTTGACATATGTTCGGAAGTTCTGATCTTGCAGCGCTACTTTTTGCTGCATCTGTGTCATTTGGTTTTGCATCTGCATTTGCAGTTGCGTCAGACGAAGGAGCCTTCTTCGTGGACGCTGCGGGTCCTGTACAAGGAATATCAACAATCTCAGTGGTGCACCAAATGCAAGTCGGGCACGGGCTTTTAGTTCGCAACGGGGATACACAGGCTATGGAGGAGGCAGCGATAGCCCAAGCCGCAACGCGCTGCGCATCTAAATATATAGAGAGATAGACTCTTTAATGAAGAGCAGAGAATTTAGCCGGCGCTTAAAAATCGCTGGCATGCTACTCTGCGTAGGGAGGGGAATTTGGGAGATAAAGACAGAAGGAGAGCAGAGTGGGAGAGGTAAAAAAAAAACGAAGATAAAATGCCGCCATGAAATGGGTACTAAGGATGCAATGGCGAGTATTGATGTAACCTATGGAGTGATGGAGTGCATAGTCCGTCAAATGGGCTGACGAAGTTCACTGCATGAAGAATGCATGAAGGTGACGTGCTAGTGAATTTAAAGCTTATCGAGATGTCCAATGTCTTTTAAATATCTGAATAGAAAAGTCATTGCAAGTCTCTGTTGCCTAAGACAGGCTAAGGGACCTAAAACTTTGTCCATTGTAAGGGGCACTGAGCAGAGCTTCTGCATGCAAAGTTCATAGTACGCACGCTCGTTAGCATATGCAGGGCACTCAAGCAAGATATGCTCCACAGTTTCTATCGCGGCACAGTTGTCACAGTGCGGACTGTCCATTTGTCTAAAACGGTATCGTAAGCCGTTTGTATATGCAGCATTAAGACGGAGTCGATGATAAAGTGTTTCCAGATGTCGAGGAATTCTGGGTGAGAGTCTTGATCTAAGATGTGGGTCGATTGAGTGAAGAAATTGGCACTGATATGTCGGCAAACTCCAAAGCCGATACATTTCTTCGGAAGCAAAACTTTTGGCCACCTGGGACGCATCAGATTTCGTAAAAAAAGTTCTAATGTATCTCCGATGTTGATGGCCCTTACGGGCCGCTTCATCTGCTTTTTCATTAGCCTGAATGCCACAGTGAGCAGGTACCCACTGAAATGTTATGCAGTGGCCTGCGGCAATAGCTAAATGATGTAGATATCCGATGTCCAGGGAAACTGGCTGGTGATTCGTTTTCTTCAGCAGGTTGGCCAGGATCTGGAGAGATGCTTTCGAATCGGTGAAGATAACCCAACGGTCGGCGGTTCGGCGCAGGATGTAAGAAACAGCTTCCTTAATGCCGTGCAGCTCAGCTGTCGTAGAGGATGTCCTCCGCTGCAGCCGGTAAGAAAGGGCATGGCCTGTTGAGGGCACATAAAGGCCACATGAAGAGGTTTCTTTAGTAGTTGAACCATCGGTGAAGATATGGGTGTGCTGCCTATATTCCTCCGTTAATTAGGCGAGAGTAGTTTGCAGAAGCGCTGCCTGTGGCATGCGGCTCTTTGAATTCACACCTGGAACAAACTTCTTCACCTTTAGAGGAGAGAGTGCCCATGGAGGAAAGGCCGGAGGTAGTAGTTTCTGTGGCTGATTAATAGTAGGGATGGGCAGGAGCTGCACTGCCTGGCCAAAGCTAGAGTTGCTGTGAGTTAGGTGGACACGGTGCAGGAAGGGCTTCTTCCCTTGAAGAACATGGCGGAGATGGGTACGCATAGTTTCCTGGGCGGCAATCACCTCTAGTGGGAGACATCCTGCCTCCGCTACTGTTCCTGATGCAGAGGAACCCTTTGGGAGGCCAAGGCATATTGGGAGGCAGTTGTTCCGTGCGGCAACGAGAGACTTATTGCTTGATGTAGATAATCTTTGAAACACTGGTAGACAGAAGCGCAAGGTTCCTTCAACGTAGGCTTTTTCAAGCAGAAGCATTGATCGGCAGTTGCTACCCCACCTTGTTCCAGCCATGAACCTAAACACTTGCGATGCTGCAGTGATCCTCTCGCGGAGTTTTTTGATCTGAGGTGTCCATGACAGATTATAGTCGATTACAACACCCAGGAATCGCTGAGATCGTACATATGGTAGCGATCGTCCGCCTAGGAGCAGCGGATATCGGGTCATCGTTTTTCTTGTAAACGCCATTGCAACACTCTTTTCTGGCGAGAGATGAAGACCTCTGGAAGCCAGGTACATCGAAATATGCAATAGCGCTCTCTGTAGAGGTTGCTGGGTGATATAGCGCGAGCGTGGTGCGGTCCAGATGCAGATATCATCAGCATAAATTGTTATACGGACCCCTCGCGGAAGGTTTCTTCTTACGTGTATAAGGGCAATATTGAACAGGGGAGGGCTGAGCACCGCTCCCTGTGGTACTCCCCTCTCTACTGCGTGAAAGCGTGTTGGACCGTTTGGAGTGGTCATAAAAATTTTCCGTTCTTTCAAATAATGCCCAATCCATTTGTATAGCTTTCCTCCAAGGCCAAGACTGGCAAAGGCGGCGAGAATTGCATGGTGAAAGACAGAGTCAAAGGCGGCCTTGATGTCTAGGAAAACGGCTGTCGGGATGTACCCAACATGAAGGTACTCCTCAATTGATGAGACGAGGGAGATGATATTGTCAGTCGCAGACCTGTTTTGTCGGAACCCGTTCTTTTCTTGGGGGAACTCATTTCGGCTTTCTAGGAACCAAGTTATGCGTTTGCAGATCATGCGCTCCATCAGCTTACCTAGGCAGCTCAGTAGGGCAATGGGCCGGAATGATGCGTAGCTTGTTGGCTGCTTACAGGGTTTCAAAACAGGCACAATGTCGCCAGCTTCCATTCCGTGGGGACCTCACCAGTCATCCAGGAAGAATTGTAATACTCCAGGAGTCGAAGACGGGAGGTGTGGGGTAGCTTTGCAATGGCTTCATAGGTCACCTCATCATGACTCGGAGACGTGTGTCTATTTGTCTCCGCGATAGCTGTGGATAGTTCTTCCATTGTGAAAGGCAGGTCTAACGCTGGCACTGCCGCCTTTGGGATGCCTGATTGACCATTTGCGGAGTGTGTCGAATGCCCTGACCCTGCCGACAGTAGCCTGCAGTATTCTTCTGAGACTTCTTTTATAGATTTTTGTTCGTGAAGGGAGAGTGCAGCGAGGGGTGGAGTTGTTGAGGTGGCGTGCGCATACCTCTAACTATCCGCCAAATATTTGTTACTGGTTGGCGCACATCCAGCGTAGAACAAAAGTCACGCCACTTCTGCCGATTGAGTTTATCCATATAGCGTCGTATGTGACGTTGTGCCCGTCGGCATGCACGTAGGTCATCGAGGCTTTTTGTGCGCAGAGCTTTCCTTTCAGCACGCCTGCGTATAGCGCAGAGCCTTTGAAATGTGTCATCATTTGAAGGTAGGCTATCATTTTAGTTGTAATTTGTGTACTCGCTCTCAGGCAATACGCCATTGTTGATGCTAATTCCTCATTGCGAGTTGCCGCATTAATTCCTCTGCTTACAGCGCCCTTGTATGCTTCCCAGTCTGTAGATTTTGTAAGGAATTTCTTTGGGTTCCTCTGCGCATGGAAAGCCGATATGAGGATTGGGTAATGGTCGCTTCCGCGTGTCTCCAAATCAGTGCACCAGCCAAAGTTGTGGGCGAATGAACTTGTGACAAATGTCACGTCGATGCTGCTGGTAGTCGTCGGGCCTCGGAGGTAGGTGATGCTGCCATCATTTAATGGCTGAACTGAATGCTTGGAGAGAAGTTTTGCAAGCTTGGCACCTCGGGCACATGTATGTGAGCTGCCCAAAATTTCATTATGAGCATTGAAGTCTCCGCAAATAATATGCGGTGAGGGCGTCCTTGCTATCAAGTTATCAGGTCTCATAGCATCAAAAGGCGTGCCTGGCTCAAGATATACTCCAATCAGAGTGTACTGTTGTCCGGCAATAACTGTGACAGCGCACACGTATTCATTGTCGCTGTGAGGCGGGACATCAACCGATGAGGCCGGGATATCCTTGCGAAAGCCTATCAGCAATCTGCTGACGTTATCTGGTCGTTGTGAATGATGGAAATAGTATCCGTGGAGTCGGAAAGTTTCCTCGACGCGTGATTCACAGATGACTATGAAGGGGAAGCGGTACGCTCGCACGAGCTGTCGGAAATCTGAGAGTTTAGAGAGTAGCCCGCGAGCGTTCCACTGGAAAATGGTGCATGTACGAAAGATGTTGTGAATTGTCAGCTGCGGCGAAGTTCTCGCTGTTGAAGCCATGATTACTGAAGTGTGGTATTACGCCCCTGCGGAGCGTAGGAGACCGACACCAACGGCTCCATTGCAAGGACAGCTTCTACTTCTGGGAGTCCTCCTGACGAGGGGTTTGCACGGATAAGAGCCTTGATGGCTGCAAACAGCATAGGAATGAGTAGGCTTGTGATATCTTGTTCAGAGTTTCCGGTTTGCTGCCTGTCGCTGATCTTCCTGTCATGTTGTGGCGCCTTAGGCTCAGAGCGAGCGACGCTGTTTGTCGGGTCTTGTGCAGTGCGCTGCAGCAGCTTTGATGAAGGAGAAGAACCAACGAACTTCCCATGCTTCTTTTTTACTGCATCTGCGTATGTCTTGTCAGGTGCTTTCCCACGCTGTGTTGACTGATTCTCGGAAAGAGCTGCCGTAGTCGTGAAAACCACGTCGGGGTTAGGTGGTGGTTCATGGCGCTTAGGGGGTTTCCCTTGTGTTTGCTCTGCCGTGCGAGCAACTGTGGCTGCTTTCTTTTTATAACACCCTCCATAGGAAGCAGGGTGAGGGCCACCGCAGTTAGCGCATTTAGGTTGTGCTCTCGAAGTGCATTCTTTGTGCGAGTGGGGGCCAGCACACACTTTGCAGCGCACGGGGCCGTTACAATGTCTTGATATGTGGCCATGCCTCTGACATTTATGGCACTGAGTTGCTGCTCCGACGAATTCAGTTACAGGGTAACTACAGAACCCAAGCGTTACTCTTTTTGGTAGCGGCGCATCTTTTGCGAATTCCAATATAACTGCGCGACGGCGTACCTCTTTGATCTTTCCACCGTCCTCAGGAGTGTAGGCGGTTAGCCTCCTTGCTGAAAGGACACCTTGGTCACGTAGATATTCCTTCAGATCTTCGTCTGTGTAGGTGACAGGTACATCTTTTATTTTGCCATAGCTTGCCATGTAAGAGTATGGGACTCGGGCCTCTACGGCCACTCCAGCCAGCTTAGTTACCGTGAGCAGACGGTTGGCGGCGGGCAGCGTCGATACTGTAACCATCAGGCTCCCATCCTTGTGAATGCGATGGCTGAGGCCTTTTTCTTGTGCCGATGCTACAACCGCCGAAGCCACAGTGTTGGGGTTGGCTTTCCATAGGCTTCCTCCTTCCTCGGTGGGCCTGAAGACTACAAGAACACCGGTAGCTCTCTTTTCCTTGTACGAGACAGCTGTGAACGATGCTTGGTCCATGTCCTCTGGATGGTCGGTCAGAGGCTCGTTGCTGGCTTGGTCGTCACGCAGCCTCTTGTTTGCCGGGCCCTGGTCTGTAGCCGCAACTACAGGGGCCGCTGGACCCGCCGCTGCCGCTGCTGCCATCAGTGCAGCATGGAGTTCAGCTGGTGGTGATGTTCCGTGTCGGCGTTGATACGGCGCACAGCGCCGAGGAGGACGCTTGACGTGCTTTTGCCGGCGGCCAGGGACCCCCATGTCGTCCCCGGAATCCTTCCACGTCCTCCCTTCCTGATTCAGGCTCCCCCTCTCCATTAACAACATATTCAAAAATATTACAACATTTGCGCCTTCAAAGGCAGACACTCCCGAGGCTCGCTAAGGGTCTCAGTAAATCAGAGGAATGTCACCTTCGCAGGCTACAAACTATGTCTTTCAATAATCCAGCTACGCTTCACGCCATTGAGCCCGAGTCCTTTTCGGCACAGTGCAAATTTTGTGGCCAGAAGGCAAACCTATACCATATGGTATGGGCTTGTCAGAAAAATGACAGCATTGACATCATACATCAGCCAACGCGGGAGGGCTGGGAGGGGGCCCTGTCCATCTCGGACCTCGCGGAACAACAAACCCTCGCCGCCAGAGCGCGGGCAGCTGCTTTTACCAACGGCGTCCCGGACTACGGACCCGATCAGCCTTCCCTTCAACTAAGGCACTGTGGCTTTAATAAACGTTTTCATCATCATCAACATCACTTTTTCTGTCGGTGGACTCCGCAAGGGTGCTACGAACGCCGACTGAAACACTATTACCAACCCTTTAGTCGACTTTCGTAGTTCTCTGGAGGTGTCCACTCAGAAAGTGAACTGACTATGCGCCATTGCTGCTCGCAAAACCCAGTCCAATCTAATTAGTGGTGCAAAATTTCTCTCAGTTTTTAGATTGAGAGCCGCGTAGCTAGTTCAATTGGTCGGAGGACACCTCAAGCGCGCAACGAATGCAGTCTGAAGCACAGGTGTACAAGGCTTTTGGCGTTCGTGGTGCGCTTCAGGTGTCCACCAACAAAGTGAACTAGCTCTGCGCCTTTCCTCCTCTCAGAAGCGAGAGAGGCGGATGGAAACAATTTTATTAGACAGGAGTCGGCGTTCCTGGCCTGGTGTGCAGACGCGTGTGCATATGGGCTCCGGCCATTTTTCTATTTTGACCGACTTTTGACCATCCGCCGAATTTTATTGTGTCTCCCGAAGTTCATGAAGGTGCTCGGCACCTGCCCAGCCCGATTTCGTGACCGGCACTCTGTTTTTGTGACCTGCATGGACACTTGTTTCCACCGAGCCTAGCGCCAGCCTCGCTAAGCCTACCGCCACTGGCGATAGGCTCTGCTTCGCAGCCGGGCCCAGTGCTTCGCCAAGCATGGACGTCGTCAACGTGGAGGGGAAGGAAATAGCCCCTCAAGATTATATACCCACGAATTGGACCTACGTAGCCCGCTGCTACGAACGCGGCTCGACCGCTTCTTCATCGAAACGCCCTCCCAAGCCACCGCTGACGGAGTCGCCTTCCGAGTCCGTCCAGCATACCGCGTCCCAGCAGCTACCACCCTCCACGTCACGTAAGCTACCTCGAGGCGCTCCGTCGCTGCCACGTCTCCCTCTTGAAGACTTTAAAGTCATCATTCACCCTCGCGGGGGCCTCAATCTGGGTGCCTGGGGCGTGAACGCTCTTTGCAGAGCATTCACCTCAAGCCTTCGTTTGACTTCCTCCGGTATCGCAGAGGACCGCCTTCGGGTGAATTTTGTTCACAACACCCTCACCATTAGCACCCCATTACTTACACGAAGCTACAGGAAATCATCCTGGGTCCGACAAGCTACCCAGTTGCCCCCTTTTTGGCCCCACCAGGCGCATACGTCCGAGGTATCATTCACCACCAATACGTGGATGAGATACAGGAGGAAATCATGGAGTACTTGATACCCCAGAATCCAGAACACTGCATTCTCTACACCCGCCGTTTAGGCAAGACCCAACATTTTGTCATCACTTTCGCAGGGACAAAGGTCCCCCGCCAAGTCCCCTATGCAGGCAGTGCTGTGCGCTGCTACACCTTCAAGAACAAAGTGGAAGTCTGCCTTAACTGTCGCAAAACGGGACACCGAGAGGACGTTTGCTCGTCTCCCAAGCTCTCCAAGTGTCCTGACTACGGAGCTCGCGACCCTGACGAGGCCCATGAATGCACCCCCACTTGTGTAATTTGTTCTGGGGATTTGAGGGGAACATTGAAGACCACAGCGGCGGGCGTAGCGGTTTACTATCGTCGCCGCTGTTTGCAGGCTGGTTTCAATGTTCCCTGTGCTGCCCTGCGTGGCCCACAGAGTGATGTCATCGGCGTACAGGGCGTGCTGCATGCCGGTGACACCACCCAGCTGGGCCGGCAGGTGCACCATGGACAGACTGAAGAGCAGCGGAAAAAGTACCGCGCCTTGGGGGGTTCCCCGCGTGTCGAGTAGGTAAGGACCATGCCCTCTATCTTGTATTCAAATGTAGGATTGACGATCCATTAAAAATTGGCTTATGTATCGGAATGCGTTGAGGCCACAATCGGTGTGGCTTAGGTCAGTGAGTATGATCTCATGTGCTACATTGTCAAATGCCCCTTTAAGATCCAAGGCGAGTACTACCCTGTCATTATGGGGGCATTCGAGGGGGTCAAGGACTTCCCGATTGAGTTGCAGAAGCACATCCTGTGCGCATCTGTGTGGGCGGAATTCGAACATGGTGCTCGCAAAGACATGTTTGTGTTCAAGATATTTAGATAAGAGATCCCGCACCATCGTCTCCATTAGTTTGCCCACACAGGCGGTGAGAGAGATGGGGCGGAGGTTATCTGTGTCAATTGGTTTGCCAGCTTTAGGAATAAAAGTGACCAGAGTCGTTTTCCATTCGATTGGCAGGGGGGTGTCTCCGCGCGAAATCGCATTGACGTATTCCAGGAGGGACTGGTATGCCAAGTCGGGCAGGTTCGTCAAAAGCTTGACGGTGACCTTATCCCTTCCTGGCGCAGTGCCCCGTTTCATTTTGGCGAGAGCCGCCCACAGATCATGGAGCTGGAAAGGTTGATTCAGCTCCGTGTTCTCTCTGTCTGCATAAGAGTACGCAGATCCACGGGGGTCTTGGGCTGTACACAGATACTGGTCCAGAAGTTTCTGTGCCAGTTAAGTCGTGTTGCCAGGAAAGGCGTGCATGGCTCGCTGCAAATGTTTTTGTGTTTCGGTTCGTGTTTGCGTTGGGTCGATTAGGGCTCGAAAGAGACGCCACGTGTTTAGGCTGGATATTTGTCGCGCGGCCGTGTTGCATCTATCCACCCAGCTGGAGTCGGCGAGTTGAGCTGCGCACTCTTCCGCTTCCTGGGTAAGCTCGGCAATTCGTGATTTAAGCTTTCTATTGTGTTTCTGGCGTCGCCAAAGCCGGACGAGGCTGCGACGGGCTTCCCAGAGGTGTAGAAGGTGGTTATCCACGTCCGTGACCGCCTCTGAGAGCTGGATGTGTGTTTCGTGCGAGGAAAGGTGTGTCAGCAGCTGTTGGGACCATGCTGGGTAGCCTTGCACGGAAATCGGTGTAGTATCAAGTCAGTTAAAATTTTGCCTGAATATCGTCCAATCTGGGATACAGGCTTGTGTTCCGGGACGCTTGATGGGGCGTGTGCGTAGTTTAGTGTTAAGGATGCAGTGGTCGCTACCGAGGGTCTCCTCGGTGTTGAGCCAGTCTGCGTGTCGTATGTTGGGAGTGAAGGTTGAGTCCGGGCACGTATCCCTGGTCACGGAGTTTCCTAGCCGTATTGGGGGACGGGGTCCGTGTGGAGAGTGAGGCCCAACGTGGACGCAAGCTCCGCCAGCCTACGCCCGCGCGACTCCTCCTTGCAATACCCCCACAGCTGACTGGGAACGTTAAAGTCGCCCACAATCAGCAGGGGATCGCGACCCGCTACTCTAAACGCGCGGCTAAAGAGCTCCGCAAAAGTCATTCGCATGAGTTTGGGAGCGCAGTACACGTTGAGTATATGCAACAGCGGGTCCCTGCTGCGGATTGCTAGGATAGCCACCATTACACAGGAATACTCGAGCTGGAGGTCGAGATCCACTAGGTTGGCTGTGTAGTGTTTGTGAACGAGAAGACAAGACACGGAGTACTGTTGGAACGTTGTGTAATTTGAAAGTGTGGCGCCCAGGCCTGGCCCCTGGAGGGCAACCACGGCTGGTGGTTGCCCTCCGAAGGTTTCAAGGTAGAGGCGGAAATTGGCCCGCTTAGTGCGGTCTTTAAAGCCTCTACAGTGCCATTGTGTTATTGAAGTTGTTAAGGTCGAATTGGAGATGGCGGAACTCCTTTGATTAAGGTGTCTCGCCATGATTTAAATTTTTTAGCGGGGAGGAGGAGCTGCCCCAGAGCCAGCTACTTGCGCCCTCAAGGGGGTAATGACAGAAGGAGCGGGGCAGCTGTCCTCATTGTCCGAATGAATAATCAGACGGTTGAATTTTGAAGGACGGGATACTTTCATAATAGGCCCCGTCCGACGCAGGATGTCCAAGATGTGTTTTGAGACTACCGCGGGGACGGCAGATTTGACCTTGGTCAAGATTTGGTCGATGGCAGTCTCGATCATAGATCGCAGTTTAGAGGTCAAGCGCTCCTCCATCGCGGAGATGGCTGTCGCGAGGGCAGGCAAGATCTCCGCGTCGCTCTCCATTGCTTCCGAGTTCTACGGGCTCGGAGCGGCGGACGCCAATTTTGATTCTAAATTTTCAATTTTGTTGAGCAAAAGATCATTGTGAGCCCGGAGCACGTCGATATGTTTTTCGTATTCCGCGTCGAGGGCGGAGACAGTAACTGGGGAGGAGGGGGGATGGAAGGAGGAGGAGGCGATCTCAGCCCAGCTGCTCACCTGTTTTTTGCCGTATTGAGATGCTGATGACCGGGCGCCGGCAGCGCCATTTGTCTTGAGGGCCGGGAAGTGGCCAGCGTCCCGGCCGTTGGGCGGTAGCGGTGGGGGCGCAGTCTTGTTCCCGGGCGGTGACTTCACCGAGGATGAAGATGACGACGATTTGCGGTCGATGCCATCAGCCCCACGCGGCGTTCCGCCACCGGCACCTGAATTGGGATGACTTGGCTGCCGGCCAGGTCGCTGTTTTCCTGGGAGCTCTGGGCGCCTAGCCTTGCGGCCGGGCACCTTGAGCTGCCAGAATTTCCCCGTGCAGTCCCGGGAGTTTTCTTATATGCACGCACAAGGGTGACTTCTGAGTTGTAGTGAACGTATCGCGGCACCACTGTTCCCAAGAAGGTGAGCGCCGCAACGTCTGATTTTCCATGCTTGCGGATATCGGCAAGCTCTCCAGCACGCCACTGGATCTTCTTTTGGAGGGACTCACTAGTCTCGTGCTTGGCCACGGTGATGACGCCACGGCACACGTCACCAGTGAGTTTCAACTTGCCGTACAGAGAGAGCCGGCCCTTCGGTGTTGTGAGTTCGAAGTCCCGCAGTAGCTTGTCTGCGACGGGCGGCTCTCGGGTGTCTGCCACGATCAGGTTTCGCTCCCATGCGGGGAACAGGCTGAGCGGCTTTCGTTTCCAAGCAGGTCCGGTCTTACTCTGGCGCCCACCTTGAAGCGCTGCAGCGCGCGCAGCAGCGTTGTGCCGTGTTGAGCGGCCTGCCGACGTGGCGTCCGCTTTCTTGGAGGTAGACTTCCGCAGACGGGAGCGGCGTTCCACTAGCTTGAATAGCTTCAAGTTCACGTTGGCCGCAGAGTCCGGGTTATCAGGCGCTGGATTTGCTGGAACCTCGGACAAGGCCATGGCGTCCGGGTCGTAGCCACATTGTAGGTTTGGGGAAGCCACATTGCCGCGGATGGGCGACTCACTCATGGCCGGGCGCCGGCGTAGGCCGTGAGCGAGTCGCCCATCCGCGGCAATGTGGCTTCCCCAAACCTACAATGTGGCTACGACCCGGACGCCATGGCATCGTCCGAGGTTCCAGCAAATCCAGCGCCTGATAACCCGGACTCTGCGGCACATTGTAGGATTTGGGGAAGCCACATTGCCGCGGATGGGCGACTCACTCACGGCCGGGCGCCGGCGTAGGCGTTAGGCCTAGCGCCGCCGCCACAATACCCAAGTGGAGATGGGCCCTAAAAAGCCAAAATTTTGCCCGACCTGTGTGCGATTGGTATACACAGGTAGCTGTCAACTTCGCGAAGACAGACGCGGCTGTGATGACGGGGTTGCGGTCGAAGTTCCATGGCTCCAGCCAAAAGTTGGCGGAGCCGATGCACTGTACGTCCTCTCACGATTTATGGATGGATGGATGGATGGGTGGATGGGTGGATGGGTGGATGGGTGGATGGGTGGGTGGGTGGGTGGGTGGGTGGGTGGGTGGGTGGGTGGGTGGGTGGGTGGATGGATGGATGGATGGACGGACGGACGGACGGACGGACGGACGGACGGACGGACGGGTGGGTGGGTGGGTGGGTAGGTGGGTGGATGGGTGGAATAATGGATGGATGGATGGGAGTTGTGCCAATTGCCACCATGCTCAGCTTTATTTTTTTAAGTGTGGGTTCAATTCTCATTAAGAATCGCCATCATCTTTACCTACGGTTTCCTACACTTCTAACCTCATGCCACATCTCTGCTTTTCAGCCACCAATCCTCCAATCGCTTTTTGCTAACTTCCACTGCAGATTTATTTACATGACCATTGTTATCTTTAAACGCAAGGGCCTCCAGAAGAGTGACTCTGCCTGCATCGACATCCGTATGGATACCATCACATTTGAGTATGAGGTGTTGAATTGTTTCCACCGTTCTACCACACACTGCCGATGTGTCATCTTCGCTAAATTTCAATTTGTAGCTGCGCGTTCTAAGACACTCTGACCTAGCTTCAAAAATTAGGGCACTGCCTCGGGAGTTATCATAGAAAAAATTTGTCCCGATCTGCCTGTATTGTAAGCACCTGATCAGTTGTACCGTTAAAAATCATCACACCTGATTTAGTTCCTCTAAAACTGAATCCTAGAGCCTCCCCTTCGTCTCCACAGCAATTAACCAAAATTTGTAACTCTTCTGGCTATCTGCTAAAAGTAAAGTATCGTCCGCGTACATTAAACCCGGGAGTCGCTGCTCAACTACATTTCCGCCTAATCCTTACGACAGCGCCCCCTCCACATGGCCGCCACGCGCCAAGTGGTTCGGGAAAGCGGCGGTGGGTTGACCACAAGGCTTTCGCCAAGCACACTTTACAATTTCAAAAGTGTCTTCTGTAATTTTTTTGTTTTATTTATGCACCCTTAAATTCAGAGACGAGACAAGATTCTTGGTTCTGGTTGACCCCTTGAAGAATTGCTTTCCCATCAAAAGCCATAAGCACATTGAAGAGTACAGTGTCTGAAATGCAACAACGCCACAGAGTCGTGCTCAAGTACGCTGGTAGGGCTTCGAATATCCGTCGGACGGCGCCGGCCCTGAGTTTCAGCGTCTCGCGTTGCGGCGACACAGCTTCTGCGTTGATCACGAACTCGTGAGGCCGAATTAAAGCGCGGGGCAAAATGCCTCTCGCAGACACAGATATGCTTGTAGTCTAAGCTAAAGCCACTTCTTTCCTGTCGGGGCATCGCCCATTTCCATATTTTACGCTCGACGGTGTCGCTCGGCCGAGAGAGCAGCGAAGCCTTTTCCTGCGTGCCTCCGTAGCCGGCAGGCTTGCACGTCACGTGCACTGTAGTTATTTTGCAAGCGAAGGGAAAGTGAAATGAGAAAATAGTGACTGCCGCATCACCGGCGTCCCATTCCGCCCGTAGACTCGCGGATGTAGAGTCGCTCGCTTCCTCGCGTTGTTGCCCCCACAGGACTCTTAGCGCCGCCTCGTGGAAAGCGCGGTCAACATATGAAGCTCTCCCTTAGCGTTACGAAGAAGTTTCATGACCACAAAAGCATTGGACTATGATAGCACTTACCGCAACCAGCGATCCTATATTTCTAAAGAAATGAATAGGCCGTACGGAAAAGGGTCTTGTGTACAGTTATTCGTGCCGAGCTCAAAAGTGCACCGAGAAGATTTTTTTATAATTTTCGGTATGCTCAAATAAAAGTTACATATGAGATAAGAATGTGGCATCTAGGACTCAATATAACAGTTGTGGGGTGGCGCGTCAAGATTTACGCTTCAGTATATTGGTGTATCTTTTTAAATTTCCAACAAATAGCAACATCAGGCAACAGAAACGTAGCCCGCTCTGAAATTTGGCAAAGCAGTGGGAGTATCCTAATGACCACAAGAGCTTTATTCCAGTTTTTCTGTGGTAATCATCGAGCGGTGCCCAAAATAGACCGCATTAGGAAAAATGACGTGCTTGTTTCAGCTGGAGCACGTCACTCTAGCAGGGGACGGAAATTCTGAAAAAAAAGCCGCCACTACACAAAACCTCCTCTTTGCCCAGATGGAATATTTTGGATGATAATCAAATTTATTTCAGTTGTGTACTTCAAGTGGTTGTAATGGGTATGATGATGAGTGTTTTTTCATGCTATAGAAAAGTATAGCTTAACGTAATGAACCAGAAACTAGCCTTAACGAAGTCATTTACCTCCACACGGCAGCGATAGCTGCTCGCTTATCTCCAGCAGGCTGAGTAAACTACAGCAGTCTGAGAATTTTACTTATCTATGTGGTAGCGGACATATTTAGTGGGAGAAAGAAAACACCATGCCTACGAATCTATGCACATCTTGCAGGTGAAGTCTGTAATATTGGAGGATGAAGTTCACAAATTAACACTGAACTTTCGTCCTCCCTCTCTCAAGGTGGCCTTCAAATTGGACAGATATTCTAGTTTTAGACTTGCATGCTTACTCATGGCAGTTTGCTTTTGAACAGCTGCAGTGGTAAGACGCGCTTTCCTCAACTTGCCGAAGTTACAGCATGCAACATCCTAATTCATTCTCTACCTTTTAAACCCCTGCTTACATGAATATACCAAAGAATGCTTTGATTTGAATAGTAGTTCGAGTGACCTAAGAATTCCCTCCCTTTAGAGGCTGCCCAAACATGTCTATAAGTTCTTTATATCATTTACATTCGTCAAATTATCAACGCAGACAGCTGCGAGTTTGAACCTCCAGAAATTGTTTCAAACTTTCGTACTTAAGCGTCTCGTTTCTTCGTCTTATAATGAATTAGTTTGGAATCCTATAGAGCAACATACCACTCGCTTCTTTACATTATTTTATTACAGTGGGTGTTTTCAGCTGCAATAAATCCTAACAATCAAGCTGCAGGAATTTAGTGGACTCAAAAATTTGACAATGCAGTGCAAATGTTCGAATGACTTCAAGAACTTTATGCCTGTTTTAAGTCGTCGAGCGATGCACCAAATCACAGAGCGATGCACCAAATCTGAAGAAACGTCAAAACACGCAACCATATTATCGCCCAGATGTTATAAAACTCGCGGACTATCAAATCTAATACAGAGGTGCGACGCAACTTGTAGTAAAAGGTATGGCGTACAGACAGTCTTTCATGCTACAAAGTACACAGCCTACATTGTAAAAAAAATGACCCATAGCAAAATAAAATGCCTCCACAGGACGGCAATCATTGCACATCCAGCACCAACATGGTGAGGAAATTACTACAGCGCAGCATTTTTACACTTGCCTATGAGGACCAATGTTCACTCCTACTATACAAACAGAGCCGCGCACGTAAGAGAAGACCGCATTAGCGATGCTTGGGCGTAGACTGGGTTGATGCAATCAATATCGCTCATGCTATAGCTCCCAAACATCGGCTGCAGAATATTGTTACGACGAAGTGGAAGACGAAGTGAATAAATGTAAATAGTATTTCCCCGTAACATCTTTGGTGGAGGTGCGACAAGACGGAACTACGCAGCGGACGCTACCTTCCACCCCCGACCTACCTTTCACGCCGCCGCTACCTTCCACGGCCGACAATGACGGAAACAACTCCTCCAGATTCGGCAGCATCGGCGTCCTCCGTCGTCCTCACACACCCTCGTGATCCTGGACCCTTCTCTGGGGACGACGACGCAGACGTCGATACTTGGCTTCGGAAGTATGAACGGTGCAGCGCTAACAACCGGTGGGACCAAACTTTCATGCTTGCGAAGGTCGTTTTTTACCTTAAGGGCACGGCGCTCAAGTGGTACGATACCAACGAAGAGACATTGACCAGTTGGGATGACTGTAAACAGAAAATTATCGACATTTTCGGGAAACCGCTCGGCCGGAAAAAGAGATCTCGCAAGTCGCGCCCAGTCACACACGGAGTCCTACGTCTCCTATATTCAGGATTTGTTGGCTCCGCGCTATACGGTAGATACAGAGATGAGTGAGGCTGACAAAGTTGGACATGTGCTCAAGGGCTTCGCAGACGACGCCTTCAATCTGCTCGTTTACAAAAACTGTGACAAGACTGCAGACATCATAAAAGAATGCTGCCGCTTCGAGGACGCCAAAAGCCGACGAATCAGTCAGCATATCGCACGCCTGCCCAACACGGCTTCGTCTTCGTCCTGCCAAGATCTTTGTTCTCGTAACCAGCCGACCTCACCTGAGACCGTGACTCGTATTGTGCGCCGTGAGCTTCAAGCCATTGCTCCGGCTTCCTTACCAACACCCGTAGCCAACCAGCCCCTGCACCTTCCACTTATTCAAGCCGTCGTGCGCCAGCAAATTGCTAACTTCGGTTTAAACTCTGTCACCGCTCTTCATCCCTCCCGTGTACCCAAAGTCCCTCCTCTCTACCCTGTCCGGCCCGTTTACACCGCTCCTCAACCGCGCAACCCCTCCGAGTGGCGTACGCGTGACGACAGGCCCATCCGTTTCAACTGTTCCCGTGTCCATCACATCGCCCGTCATTGCCGTAGTCGATGGTATTCCTCCCAGCGGACCCGTTACTCGACCCCACCTTATCGCCCCGACGCTGCAGACTCAAGCTCTTTCTCGCGACCCTTGGTCCCATCAAGCCCCACCACCGACGTCTCGCCGCCCTGCTTCAGCCGCTCACCATCCCCACAACGCCGGCAGTCCCGTTCGCCGTAACGACCACGCGCTTCCTCTCCAGGCCCCTACGGACGATCACAGGCGGAAAACTAGTTTCTGCAGCGTCTAGAGGTGATGCTGCAGTGACGACCCGGGCCAAAAATCCTCGCTTAGTTATTCGTGCCCCGCGCAATTTACTAACCATACAAGTCGATGGCGTTGCCGTCTCTGCTCTGGTTGACACGGGCGCCCACATTTCTGTGATGAGTTTCGACCTACGACGCCGCCTTCGCAAAATACTGACGCCTGCTCCTACAGCCGTTGTTCGAGTTGCCGATGGCACAACGTCCCCAGTCCTCGGCCTGTGGGCTGCTCGTGTGATGATTTCTGACCGACAAACCATCGTCCTCTTTACCGTTCTGAATCAGTGCCCTCATGACATCATACTCGGCCTTGATTTCCTTGGTGAGCACGCAGCCCTTATTGACTGTGCTACAAGTGTTGTTGAGTTGGACCTACCGTTCCTCTCAGACCCACCTGCCCCAGTTGTACACCGTCTCTGTACTGCCGAGTTCATCCGCTTGCCACCTGAAGCCGCTACTTACGTATTGTTTAAATCTGTTCCACCTCTCCCTAACGGCCAGTATATCATCACTCCTGTCCTTGATTTGCCCGTCACAAAGAATGCTGCCCTTGCCCATACAGTTGTCACAGTCTCGGCAAACAGAGCATGTCTACCTGTTCTCGACTTCAGTAAGCACGTCCAGACGCTTCCTCAAGGCATGCGCCTCGCCCCGGTGTCCCCCCACCGACGAATAAGTGATCGCCGCAATCACAAACTGTGTATCGTCCTCTCCGGCCAATTATGTCACAGCTCTTTCGAGACCTGACCACTTTGCCAATATGATCGCTTCCGATCTCTCTTCCGACCAAGCAGAGGCGCTTACCCATCTTCTATCATCTTTTCAGGACATATTTGATTTCAATGACCGCCCTTTGGCTCGTACGACTAATGTGAAGCATCGTACCCAAATCGGTGACGCCGCTCCTCTGCACCGCCGAACGCCAAGTGATACAACAGTAAGTCGAAAAGATGCTCGCTAAGGCCATCATCGAACCGTCGTCCAATCCTTGGGCCCCTCCGGTCGTCCTTGTTAAAAAGAAAAACGGCAGTTTGCGTTTCTGCGTCGACTATCGCCACCTGAACCGCATCACAAGAAGAGACGTGTACCCACTCCCTAGGATCGATGACGCTCTCGACTGCCTCCACGGATCTCAATACTTTTTTTCCATTGATCTTCGTTCCGGTTATTGGAAAATCACCGTTGACGAGCAGGAACGCGAAAAAACAGCTTTTGTCACACCTGACAGTTTATACCAGTTCAAAGTCATGCCGTTCGGACTTTGTAATGCACCAGCTACTTTCGAACGGATGATGGACTCACTACTTCGCGGATTTAAGTGGACTAGGTGTATGTGCTACCTTGACGATGTTGTCTTCTCGCCCACATTTGCCTCGCACCTTGCCCGTCTCAGGAGTATCCTGACTGTCTTTCGTACGGCTGGGCTACAGCTCAGCTCGTCCAAATGCCACTTCGGCCACCGGCAACTCGCCATTCTTGGACATCTCGTCGACGCCTCCGGTGTACGTCCTAATCCAGCTAAAATTGCAGCGGTGCAACACTTCCCTCGTCCACATTCCAAGAAAGACGTGCGCAGTTTTCTTGGGCTGTGTTCCTACTTTCGCCGTTTTATTCAGGATTTTGCTCTTATCGCTCGTCCCCTCACTGACCTCCTGAAGGCCGGCACAGACTTTACCTGGGGCAGTGATCAACAACATGCGTTTTCCACGCTTGTCCGCCTGCCGACATCATCCCCAATTCTGGCACATTTTGATCCCGCGGCCTCTACTGAATTCCGCACGGACGCCTGTGGCTACGGGATCGGAGCCGTGCTGGCTCAACGCTCCCGGGGCCCACACCGCGTGGTTGCGTATGCTAGCTGCCTGGTGTCACCTGCCGAGCGAAATTACTCCATTACCGAACGTGAGTGCCTCGCCCTGGTTTGGGCTGTTGCTAAATTCCGGCCATACTTGTTCGGGCGTGCTTTTTCTGTTGTCACGGACCACCATGCCCTTTGCTGGCTGTCCTCGCTGAAAGACCCTTCCGGGCGTCTTGGCCGCTGGGCGCTATGCCTTCAGGAGTATTCGTACACTGTCGTGTACAAGTCTGGACGTCTCCATCAAGACGCTGACTGCCTGTCTCGGTACCCTGTCGAGCCACCTGCTCTCAGTGACACTGACGATATCCCTTCCCTGTTTGGCATTTCTGATCTACACAACATCGCCGAGGAGCAGCGCAAAGACCCTTATTTGCAAACCATCATCGAGGGCCTCAGCTCTGGAAGCTCGAAGCGGTCCCTGCAGCTCTTCGTTACCGAAAATGACATCCTCTGTCGCCGCGACTTCCGTCCTGACGGGCCCTCCTTCCTTCTAGTGATTCCCCAGCAGCGGCGGTCTTCTATAATGGCAGAACTCCATCACCTGCCTGCGGCTGGCCACCTTGGTGTGGCACGAACTTACGACCGGATACGGCGCTGTTTCTTTTGGCCTGGATTATACCGTACAGTGCGGCATTACGTCACCACTTGCGACCTCTGTCAGCGCAGGAACAAGCCTTCGGCACCACCTCCTGGTCTTCTGTATCCTATAGACGTGCCTGTGGAACCGTTCCACCGTGTAGGGCTCGACCTCCTTGGACCATTCCCGACCTCGGCATCCGGAAATAGGTGGGTGGCAGTAGTTACAGACTATGCCACTCGGTATGCGATCACCCGTGCAATGCCTACGAGCTGCGCGACCGATGTGGCAGACTTTCTTTTGCACAATCTCATTCTGCAACATGGTGTCCCTCGTCAGCAACTCACACACCGCGGACGCTATTTCCTGTCTAGAGTTGTTGACGACATCCTGCGTTCATGTTCCACCAAGCATAAGATTGCCACAGCATACCACCCGTAGACCAACGGGCTAACCGAGCGTTTGAACCGAACATTGACAGACATATTTGTCTATGTACGTCTCCCCCGACCACAAATACTGGGATCTCGCCTTGCCCTACGTCACGTTCGCTTACAACACCTCGATGCATGACACAACTGGTTACTCTCCTTTCTATCTCTTGTACGGCAGACACGCCGGCCTGCCTTTTGGATACACTCGTCCCATCTGCTGACCGTCCAGTCACCGCCTATGCCCGTGACGCCATTGCTCAAGCTGCAGACGCTCGATAAATCGCCCGTACTCGGCTACAAGCGTCCCAGCAAGTACAGAAGTCTCTGTATGATAATCACCATCGCCATGTCACGTACGAACTGGGGTCCCTCGTTCTGTGGTCCCCTTCCGCCGCGTCGGTCTTTCTGAGAAACTTTTGTCCCCCTACCATGGTCCTTATCGTGTTGTGCGTCAGGTCACCGACGTCACCTATGAAGTTACTCCTCATACACCTGCATCCCCATCATGTAGACCATCCACCGACATTGTTCACGTTACGCGCCTCAAGCCCTACCACGCAGCTCCTCTATTATCGGCCTAGCGCCGGGACGGCGCTTGTGCCGCCGGGGGTCATGTTACGACGAAGTGGAAGACGAAGTGAACTCCCGCGCGAAAGGGACGAACGAAGAAGAAGAGGTTGATGGTGTTTCTTGTGCGCGTTGGTGCTCCCTGCTAGGAACTATTCACCTACGGCTTGTAAATAAATGTAAATAGTATTTCCCCGTAACACTATATAAAGGCGCACCTTAGAGCAGTCAAATCGATGTATGCCATATTTTGCAGTAACTTCACGTATTGTCGTATTTGCACTATGTGAAACACACTCTGCAGCAAACGCAACAATAGTCGCGGCCGGCGCAATACTATAAGCACACGCGACTGCAATGACCAGACCTGCCAAGCTTCAGGAGTAGCCTGGGAAGAGCTGGCATAACCGTCTGGTACTAACAGCGCATAAAAACTCCGCCTTGCGCTTGCAGAGATGGTTTCAGCGAATTCGTGCGCCTAGCATCTGCAGTATTAAATTATCTATAACTTTTAGAAACTCCTTTCGCTAAAAGCATAATCAGCCGTGGTGGCTCAGTGGCTACCATAGAGTTTCTTACTATTCCTAGAGGGTAAGCTGGCGGCGCTGCACTTCAGCCACCATGGATGCTCAAAGCATGATGGGGCGGTGACCTACTTGTTGCGGGACGGTCGTAGTTTTTCAGGACCATGGAGTGTCATTACTAAGATGTTTCATTCCAAAAACGCTGTTCGTGTGTGCGCAGACGACTTTCGCGCGAACGCAGTGTGCAAAAACCATAGTAGTGAAAACGCGACGACTCACGACGCCAATAAAAGGTTTCACTTTTCCGAAATGCCATTAAAAAACCTCTTATAGTATTTAAGCAACAACAAGTTTTCTGAAAACATATTTACTATTAAAAGTGCGCCTGTTAATTACGAAATATTAGTTTTTATAGTGTTTATTACTAGGCCAATAGGAGAGCGAGTCGTCTCTTATTTTGGGCAAACTTTGCACTTAAATGTTTTTCTGCTCGTTTGTTGCAATCATTAGACAAGATATTGAATATTAGGACGTTTGTAGTTATCAAACAGCTTACATTTTTAAATTTTTTTTTGGCCAAAAGCTGCAGTTCCGCAACAAGTAGCTCACCGCCCCATGATGCTTTGAGCGCCCATGGTGGCTGAAGTGGTCTTGAGGGGTCGCCATGCAAACTCCCATAGACGGGCTGCCAGCTTTCCCTCTAGGTAATAGTAAGAAACTCTGTGGTGGCTACGGCACTCAGCTGCTGCCTGAAAAACGCGGGATGTATCCCTGCTGCGGCAGGGAAGTTTTGATGGGGGTGAAGTTTTAATGAGGCCCTTGTACTGTGCGGTATCAAGGCTCCCAGGAGCCTCGTGCGTCTCCGTCGCTGCCTGTACTTTAAAGCTCAGTTCCTTTTGGTTCTTTGCCAGAATTTTGTGATATCTACTGAGACCATCTGTACTCCCTTGGTGACCGATAGAGTCGCGGCGCATACCGCGTAATCTCCGTTAAAAGGGGTTGATATGGTTCCTTGAATGCCAGTATGAAGCACAGGAACTACGGCGAAGCGCAAGAACCATAAGGATGTATTTGAGAGGCACTCGCCCTACGTATACAGAGGAAAGTTGTACACCAGGAAATGGTGGCGGCTATTGCTGATTCCAGTGTCATGCTTACACATGACTTAGGTTGTTAGCATCATACATGAAGCAGTGAGATGCAACGTCCATACACTTAACACATTTGCGCTTACCCTGTGTCCGGATTATGGATATATAAAAAAAGTCTTGAAAAGGAACACACGGACGAAAGAAATATTTAAAACGACAGGCGATATTCATGCGAGAAACTTATGCGTAAAAATAGGGACACAAATTACGCAAAAAGTGATAAATTTCCGGGCTCCTGTCGGGTGGAATTTTTTTTGCAGAACATTATCATGTCTGAAGAATTGCACCAAAGAGCGCGATAGCAGGCTCTACCAGCAGGGTTGGTAGTTAAAAAGGAATGTCTGTAGCAAGAATTGGTTTCCAATCGTAGACTTCTCAATGCCGGAAAGGCGAAAACATCGTTCGCAAAAATCTAGCTTACAAGACAGAGGTGGTACGTGTTAATTCTGACAAGATTTTGGCGTATATTTTTACGTGATGTGCTGTATATTTGTTCTGAAGCTTTTACTCAAACCAGGCGTGGGTTTCATGAAGCCATTCATACAAAACTTGAACCTGTTTCCAATAAGGAATCGTAGCGCCCTGGCAATTCACTTTCGAAAAGTGACAACCAGTACATAAAATGTTCCCCGATCATTTCGATAAAATCTTTCTATCATTTCCATTGTTCTAATTATCATTTCAAACAGCTGCGAGTTTAAACCAAGTCATGCTGTTTCTAACTTTTTTACTTCAGCATGTCATGACCTCGCAATTCTTGTAATGAAATAGTTTTCCACTGGTCTGTCGTCTTCTGTGGACACCATCCGCTTCTATTGAGCACGGCGAAATGATTTTGAAGTGAGCGAGCTAAGCAGCTCGTGTCGCAAAAAATGCGATGTCAACGCCCGGAGCCGGAGCTAAAACATCACCAAACATCACCAAAATGCAACCTAGGGGTCAGATAGGGCGCCTAGATCGCACAAAATTGTGGCGCCTAATACTTGGCCACTTGACTGTGAGCGCATTGCCCACCGTAGCTGGATAAATTCATGACACTTCGCTGCAGGCTACCCGGTGTCACCCACACTTCGCGCACTTTTACGTGGGAAGCTCCCAGACACCCTTAGAGCGTGTGGGGGTAGCGGTCTCGGACTCAAAGGAGATGCCCTCGACTCAGCGTGGCAAACTCAGCGGAGACCAGCTACCAAGTGACAAGAGGTTTTTGGGCGTTCGGTGCCCAGCTTTCGCTGGTCGCAAGCCAGAGAATGGGTCGGAGCCAGAGGTTTACAAAACAAAACAAAGTTTATGCAGCAAAGATACGATACAGAGGGTTACACAATCACTAGTACAAGCACATACAAGTGATTAACAAAAGAATGCAACGCGTGCAAAGTTAAACTCGAGAGAGAATACACTTACAAAGGCAATATTGCACCTAAAGTGCACTAACACAAGAGAGAGAGGTAAACAAACAAAACACAATTTGTTCACCGGGCACTGCGGCAGACCGACGACCAGAGTTCCACGACGATGCCGTCCCGCAGACTGGCGACCGTTGCCTCGTTGGTCCGATGCTGGCCGAGTGGTGTTTTCCCGGGAGTCGAACGGGCGCGCTTCGATGAAGCTTAAACGGCGGTCCGGACTGACTGTAGCGGTCAACGTCCTTCTTTATAGGCTCGCTCTCCCGTCTGTTTGTTGTGCGCGCCCGAGTAGGCGCGCACATACACGCAGCATTGGCAGTGCTGTCTCCCTTTCCTCTTCTCACCGGCCGCGCGTCCCCATTGGTCAGAGGTCGTGGGTCGCATCTCGAAGTTTCGAGCGTGTTCTTGAGTGGCGCCGACGCCGACAGGCGAGGGGGGACGTGTCTTAGTGCACGCAAGGCTGCGCCCTTTCCCCCCGTCAGCTGTAGAACCGACTCGTCTGTTCCAGAGAATTCGGCGGGGATGACTCATTTCCTCGGCGCACGCCGCGGCGGTGGAGAGAGAGGCATGCGCTCGGCGGGGCTTTCCCTCTCCCCCGTCGGGCTCGCGCCGGCGAGACGCCGTGCGCGCGGCGGTTTTTCTTTGTTTGTTCCTAAAATGCGCCGAATTTTGTGACACTGCCCCTTCCTTTAAGAATATTGTGTAACAATATTCACAAACCACAAAATTCGCGCGCACATGCATGCGCTCACACAGTCAATGGCGAATGCCAAAGTACACACATCAATACCTTGATGCCTTCACATACATAACACAGTGCAATAGACAGGTTGCACTTCAAAGCACGCCTCAGTTTGGCGGTTCAATTCGCGCGCACATGCATGCGCTCACAAACTATATGTGAAAATATCTACATCAACACCATGATGTTTTCACATACACAACTCAATGCAGGGTTCACAATGCACATAAAAACACGCCGCGATTGGGCAGTACATTAACACAAGGCTACAAACATGGAGCACGCAAGTACAGGACACACTTTCGCCTATACTTCCAAGTTTGGCTGACACAGCGGGCTCGGAGCAGGATTGCTTCCTTCAATCTTTCAGTCGCACTTTCAATTCTCTTACGCACGCGACTCTGACTTTTCTTCCTGTCGTGCGTTCTAGTCTTCTTCCGCCTCATGCTGAGGCTTCTCTTGCGAACGCTGTTGTGGCCCAGCTTCCTATTCGTGCCGCTCTCTGTGCATCGGTTCATGCTTCGAGCTCTTGCTCTTTTCCTGTGGCTAGCGCGTCTGTTGCGAACAAATTTTACGCCAGTTCGCTCATGACGGCTCCACTTCTCGTGCTTTCCTTCTTGGCGTGCGCCCCTGTGTTTGCGTTTGCGCGTCCAGACTGAGTCCTTGTTGAACCCTGCGCTCGTTCGTGTGAACTTTTTTCTCACTTTGCTGCGATGTTCCCGCAGTTCACTTGGACTCGACTCAGCTGTCTTCAGCTTAGTTCTGTCTCTGTTCATTTTCTTCCTGAATTTTCTCCAGGGGGTCTGCTTTTCGGCTTCACCTGCTTTGGTGGTGTCCGACTCTTTTCTCTTTCTTTTTACTTCCTTCCAAGCTCTTCTGCGGGGTACATCCGGTTCATTGTCAATGGCGTCATCCGAGTTGTTCTCTCGCGATGAATCCACTGGTTCAGCTCCTTTTTGTTCATCGGGGACTGAACTTTCTTCTTCCAAGTCCTTTTTCCTTTTCTCCTTCCTGACTACTCTTCGAGCGCAATGCTCAGAGCATGGCTCAGGAGTCATTGGAGAATCATTCTCCTCACTTTTCAGTACTCCTGCCTCCATTCCTTCCGTCAGTTGGTTATTTTCGGTGCAGTCGTAAGCAGACTTTTCCCCAGTCTGTTCCTTTCCTTCCGCTGCCCCTACTCTTTCCTCGGAAGCAAAAATTTCCTCGCCTTCGTTATAGGCATCAATTTCCTCGCCCTCCTCATCGGGAAAGCCCTCCTCGCTACTCGAGGGTTCACTCGGAGCGGCTTCCGGGTCTTCACTGAGTGCGCTCTCCTCCGTTATTACAACGTCTGAGCCTTCACACTCAGTGCCCCTTAACCAGTCTTTCTCGTGGTCTGCACTGCAAGACTCAGACGCGTTCCACTCGGAATTCTCCATAGAGATCTCAACTGCTTCTTCGTCCTCAGGCGGCTGCTCTAGGGTCCCCTCTGACTGCAGCGTCAGGTCGGCCTTTACCTCAATGCCTACTACCTCGGTAGTAGCTACACAATCAATTTCTAGAGGAAGCGGCACTACGGTTTGTTCTTCACTCTCTGTGGTTTCAGTTGCAGGAACAGGCTGTTCCACAACCACACTCTCACTAGTGGAGCTAGTTACAACCTCTTCCGTGGTTGTCAACAAATTAGACTCGTTAGTCTTCCACCCGGCCTCTCCGGGGTTAAGCTCCACTGGATCTCTGACGCTCCTCGAACGCCGAATTTCGGCAAGCTTCTTCTGAATGATTGCCATTTCTTTTTCAAAAGCTCTTTCGGCCGCTTCTTCGCGCCTTTTCCGTTCTCTCTGTTCTTCTTCTCTTTTCTTTTGCCTCTCTTTCTCAGCGGCTTCTCCAGCGCTCTGTCTCTCTCTCTCTCTTTCTTCTCGTTTCCTTTGCCTCTCTTTCTCAGCGGCTTCTCTAGCGCGCTGTCTTTCTTTCTCTCTTTCTTCTCGTTGTCTCTGCCATTCTCTTTCTCTCTCTTCTCGAGCTCTCTCTCTTTCTTTCTCAGCTCTGTCTCTCTCTTGGTCCACCCATTCTCGCAGTTCGGCTCCGGTCATCCCCATCTGGAGACCGGCCTCTACTAGCTCCTTTAGCTCCTTGAAGCTCATGTTTGGAGACCGAACTCTACATTCAAGGCAATGAATACCTCTCCACGTTGAACATCACTAACCGCTTCGGCGCGGCACCTCACAATATCGCTCTGCTGCTAACACTCGTTTACGATTCGTAAACTCCTTCTGACTCTTTCTCCGTTCTCTGTGCTTACCAACACCAAACGTCCTGTCGCGGACGCCAGAATATATTGTCACCCACACTTCGCGCACTTTTAAGTGGGAAGCTCCCAGACACCCTTAGAGCGTGTGGGGGCAGCGGTCTCGGACTCAAAGGAGATGCCCTCGACTCAGCGTGGCAAACTCAGCGGAGACCAGCTACCAAGTGACAAGAGGTTTTTGGGCGTTCGGTGCCCAGCTTTCGCTGGTCGCAAGCCAGATAATGGGTCGGAGCCAGAGGTTTACAAAACAAAACAAAGTTTATGCAGCAAAGATACGATACAGAGGGTTACACAATCACTAGTACAAGCACATACAAGTGATTAACAAAAGAATGCAACGCGTGCAAAGTTAAACTCGAGAGAGAATACACTTACAAAGGCAATATTGCACCTAAAGTGCACTAACACAAGAGAGAGAGGTAAACAAACAAAACACAATTTGTTCACCGGGCACTGCGGCAGACCGACGACCAGAGTTCCACGACGATGCCGTCCCGCAGACTGGCGACCGTTGCCTCGTTGGGCCGATGCTGGCCGAGTGGTGTTTTCCCGGGAGTCGAACGGGCGCGCTTCGATGAAGCTTAAACGGCGGTCCGGACTGACTGATAGCGGTCAACGTCCTTCTTTATAGGCTCGCTCTCCCGTCTGTTTGTTGTTCGCGCCCGAGTAGGCGCGAACATACACGCAGCATTGGCAGTGCTGTCTCCCTTTCCTCTTCTCACCGGCCGCGCGTCCCCATTGGTCAGAGGTCGCGGGTCGCATCTCCAAGTTTCGAGCGTGTTCTTGAGTGGCGCCGACGCCGACAGGCGAGGGGGGACGTGTCTTAGTGCACGCAAGGCTGCGCCCTTTCCCCCCCGTCAGCTGTAGAACCGACTCGTCTGTTCCAGAGAATTCGGCGGGGATGACTCATTTCCTCGGCGCACGCCGCGGCGGTGGAGAGAGAGGCATGCGCTCGGCGGGGCTTTCCCTCTCCCCCGTCGGGCTCGCGCCGGCGAGACGCCGTGCGCGCGGCGGTTTTTCTTTCTTTGTTCCTAAAATGCGCCGAATTTTGTGACACCCGGCAGGAGCAACCTGGGTAACAAAAGCATAATTTTCAGCAGCACCTGATATCACAGGGAAGTGGCGCACCAATTAACCGCTGCACAATAGTACCAGGAGTTGTATGAGGACATTCAGAGCTGTGTGAAAGTAAAGGAACGATTGACAAATTATGCTTATATTAGATTAAATCCATTAAATTTCAGCACATACCTTTAATACGCAGTGAAAGTGTGCTCTAAACAGTTGTAAGAATAACAATATTGATAAAAACAAAGCAATCTTCGCCCTTCCTATATGCACGTCTTATATACAATTGACAGGAATAAACGTCTGCGTAACCAGCATTATTTGGCCGCTGTCCTATTTCCCGTCGTTGTAGGTTGAGCCCAGTTATCGCAGCGAGTAGACAAAACTGAGGGGCTCCAGAAAAAATGGTACCCATATTCTAACACTAGTTTCAAAGGACTGCATTCAGTGTGTGAGCATTCCATTTACCTATGTTGCGTTGAATTATTTACGCCAGCAGTACTAAATACCAGACGAATTTTGTCGTTTGTGTCCTCTTTTGTGAGCGCCAAGCCAACTGGCGCGTATAATTAGCTGTAAACACATGCTAGAGCAACCATGACGTTTGAGAGTTGTTAAGTGAAGCTCGAAGCAAATGGCAGGCAGCAAACGCAATTGTGCTGCCGTTATCTGTGGAAGCCAAGGTTGGCCCCATGCTGACGAAATGCGCCAGCTGTGTACAGATCTCTGAAGGTCTTGCTGCTCTCTGAAGGTCTTGCTGCTAGAGCATCGCAGTTGCCTTGCTCTAAGCGCCGGTGAACTCGAGTGCACTACCTGGGCCCAACACTGAAAACCGCGAGCCCATTCATCAGCAACCTCGCCGTGTGGCGCCAGCCAAACGGAGAGTTATCCAGCAGCACGTATGCGACATGCTTGACCAGGTAATCATTCCCCCTTCCTGTAGCCCTTGGTCCCCCCTCGTCGTCCTTGTGCGCAAGGAGGATGGAACATTCCGCTTCTGCGTTTATTATCGCAGGCTAAATGCTATTACTCGTCTTGACGCGTACCCGCTGCGCCGCCTCGACAGTGCACTTTGACCGCACGAAAGGGTCCGTTATTTTTCCACCCTAAATCTGCTCTCGGGCTACTGGCAGGTGCCTGTTCCCCCCGATGATGCGGAAGAGACAGCTATCGTGACTCCCGAAGGCCTCTGCCAGTTCAACCGTATGCCCTTGGGTCTCTCTAATGCTCCAGCTACCTTTCAGCGTCTCATGGACCGCGGCTTAGGCCATATGAAGTGTACTATGGCGTTGGTCTACCTGGACGATGTAACGGCGACTCAAACTCGTCCTCGAAGCACGTACCTCTGTTGGGCTTCGCTTAAAACCAAAGAAATGTTTCTTCGGTTTCGCAGAGGTCAGGTGTTTGGGTCACGTTGTGAGCCGCCAAGGCATCCGTCCCGACCCTGAGAAGCTAAAAGCGCTTACGACTTACGAAGCTCCCACCACCGCCAAGGAGCTCAAAAGTTTCCTTGTATTCGCTTCGCATTTCCGTCGTTTTATTCCCGACTTTGCCAAGCGACGCGCTCCGTTGCCTGCCCTGCTGAAGAAGAATGCAGCGTGGAGATGGACACCGGCGCAACATCTCGCGTTTCTTGACGCCAAGCCCGCCCTCCTCGAGCCTCCTACATTGGCCCATTACAACGAATCGGCCTGCATCGTCCTCCACACGGATGCCAGCCAAGATGGCCTCGGGGCGGTCCTCCTGCAGGAGGACGAGTCGGGTGACAACAAAGTCCACGCTTATGCCAGCAGCCAGCTTTCCGACGTTTAGCGCCGCCGCCACTCTTCAGATCTCGAGCGCCTCGCCTATGTCTGGGCCGTCGAGAAGTTCCGCCCCTACCTATATGGCCGTCACTTTACCATAGTCACGGACAATAGCGCTCTCATTTTGCTGCAGTCTGCCAAACACTTGAATGCCAAGATTGCACGCTGGTCTCTGCAAATTCAAGAGTATGATTTCACCATAGTGCATCGGCGCGGCTCTGGCCATCAAGATGCCGATTTCCTTTCTCGCCACCCTTGTTCCGTGACGGCTTTGACGGACCTTAGGACTGCGCAAACGCAGGATCCCGACGTTGCTGCCATAATACGTTCTCTTGGAACCGCCGCCAGCGCAGGCCTCTGCAAACTGCGCCGGGTCTATCGAATGAAGGATTACCTCTTGTATCATGTGAAGCGGCTCCGTGGTCGACCACCCGTGTGGTTGCCAGTTGTGCCGGCAAAACTGCGGTCGCAAATCTTGCGCGCCCTACACGACGCTCCCACGGCTGGTAACTTTGGTCGCGGCAAGACCTACGCACGAGTATCGGAGCGCTTTTGGTGGCCTAATATGTCCAGAGGCGTCAAAGAACACGCGGCGTCCTGCCAGACGTTCGAATTCAGGAAGTCGTCCGAACGAGTAACCCAGGTACCACCCGGAGGCGTTTTCGCCGCCGAGTTCACCTTTCGAACTGGTTGGAGTGAACCATTTGGGCCCGTTTCCGAAGACGAGCGCCGGCATATTCTGGTTGCGATCGACTACTTTTCCAAGCGGGTCGAAGCACTGCCCGTTCCAGACGCGTCGTCCGCTTATGACGTCTTGTTTGTGGAACAACATGTTCTTCGGCACGGTGTGCCCGGACGCCTCATCACGGACCGTGGGAGCTGCTTTATGTCCGATGAATTTGATCGCGCCGTCCGCTCCTTAGGCATTGCGCATTCCACTACATCCGTCAATCATCCCCAGTGCAATGGCCTCGTGGAGCGTTTTAACCGCACCCTCACGGATATACTCGCCTCCTACGTCGCTCCGTCCCACACAAACTGGGATCGTTTTGATTCTGCTGCAGCTTTTGCACTCAACACTGCGGCGCAAGAAACAACGCATGTCACGCCGTTCTCAGTCGTCTATGGCAGAAAGCCCTCCACCCCTCTCGACGCGCAGCTGGGCCTTCCCCATCCTACTGCGTCACCATCTGACTCCGCCCAACGACTTCGTCACGCCCGCCTCGACGCCCAACGCAACCTTCTCTGGGCCCATGAGCGTGACAGGCGGCCAATGGGGCAGCTACGCCACCCCGCTCGTTCCGACCTGACGACTTGGTCCTCGTCAGGACGCACCATCCGCGCTGCTGGCTGTGCAGCAAAGTTCTTGCCCCGGTACCGCGAGCCTTACCGTGTTGTTGCCCGGCTCGGCCCCGTGACGTACCGACTCGAAGATCTGCATGAGCATCGCCGACGCTGTGTGCACACATTTTCCCTCAAAATATTTCGAACATGAAGAGATATGTCTCCGGCACCCGCAGTGATCCCGACTTCACTACCGGAACACGCTTATTGGCTCCCACCCCCTCACCAATGCCGCCGCCGCCTGCTGGCTCCACGCCTCCCTCCCAGAATGCCGCCCCTTAAAGGGACACTGAGGAGAGCACTATTAATATATTTTTTATAGCAAA
Organism: Amblyomma mixtum; assembly: GCF_055824585.1. Classification (NCBI taxonomy): domain Eukaryota; kingdom Metazoa; phylum Arthropoda; class Arachnida; order Ixodida; family Ixodidae; genus Amblyomma; species Amblyomma mixtum. Next base: position 17,750,076 of record NC_143021.1, on the reverse strand, counting down.
ATCCGATAGTTCGGCATGTCATGGCTTTGTTGCCACTTGGCCGGCAGCGAAAAATGCATTTATTTCTAAGAAATTTGGATTCGAAGTTGAAAAGGTTTTTCCCGCCGCTGTGATTCAAACTTGGGATTCGGCTATGACGACAGAGGACTAAGTGACGTGGAACATGACGTGATGCAGACTCCGTGATTTATGGCTGCCAGCAGTGCGGCCTAGCAGCAGCCGAAAAGAAAGCTACCGCCGGCCGCACGTTGAAGGCATCTATCGGCTATTGCGGCCGTCGCTACAGTCGCTTCGCTTACATTTGCACCGGCGTTTTGCGAGCGTTACGATGGATCTCGTTCTCGAAGTCGTCAACGAAGTTCTCGCAAATAGACACCTTTAGCATACCGTGTACCTTGATACCGCTAGCGGAATACCGGGAGCGCGCCTAACGCCGGCGAGCAGGCGCTGATTGGTCCCGATGCTTCAGGCGAGCGCGTAGCTGCCCGGCACGTGGCGCCATCTGGCGACGTCAAGGAGATTTGCGCATGCATTGGCTGCGCCTCAGTGATTTGTGCTTCTCGTGTCCTAGCGTTGCTAGAACCATTGCTTCCAGCAACACTGTTTTGTTATATGACGTCATGACGCTTGTACTTGCGAGTTTGGCCTGTGGCGGCGATACCTGTATTTTGGTTCTTGCTCTTTTCTACGTTACAAGAGCTTTGTTGTCAGTATGAGTGGCGTTTTTGTAATCAGGAGCTGGTATTCTGTCGATACAAGCCAACTTCAATTTCTCCTCAGTGTCCCTTTAAGTGGAGCGCTGTGCTATGGGCGCAATCACAAGTTTCGAGGTGTGGTCGTCTAGACTGCGCGCATGGAACCAAACCCGTCGCCCACTGGAAAACTAGGCGAGGGCAAGCACGGCAATGCGCATCGAAAAGCTAACACGGAGACGCAAAAGCAAATAAAAGCGCCGTCGCCTGACTGTGCCTCGGGAACCGAAAGACGGGCTAAGCTTGAGATTACCGGCTTACTGGAACCACATTCCGACGGCGAGCAAGCACCCTCGCTGTTGTCGTATGGTCAGAAACCGCCTACAGGCAGCCTCGAAATTTACCGAGACAGTTTGGTGTCAGAAGACACTTCGTCATCACAGTGTGATGACGCCTACTGCAAATGAAGCTGCGCTGATGAGAAGCACCTTAACCCTGGCTCATCGGTACGAGTTCGATGCCTTTCTCAAAGACTGCAACCCCATTACGGAAGCGCCGCAAAAAAAGGAACCGCAGGGCGTTCCTCGCAACAGTGGCTCACCGTCCCCTTCCCCATCGGACGCCGTCGCAAGAGACACCAGCGCGGTGTCGGCTAGCCCACACGATTCTTCGCAGGCATCCTCGTCCCTATCAGGCGGTGATATCTTTTCTGACATTGCGAACATCGCTCACCCCTGACACCGGACATGCAGGTGCTAGACAATACGTTGCGAGCGATGTGATCCCCATCAATTTCGCCGAGAACGCGACCGCGCTCAAGGAGCAGCTAGCTGGTCTGATTGCAGCCTGCACAGCGAAGCACGAGCTAGAGGACTCTATCGGTGTTGGAACTGCATTCTATCCAGACGGCGCCAACACGGACGGTGCCAACAACGTCTTCGATAAGCATGCTAGCTAGGTCCTCTCCGAATAGGTCGACTACTTCAGTCCTTCGACATTATTCCCCTCCCCCCCGCCCACCCCCCCGCGGCACTGGAGCCGGCAGCCACTGCTGTGGGACGGCTTCACATGAGGCTGTCGGTTCGGCGGGGCAGGCGAGGGCCTTGGTAATTTCGTTGTAGCTGGTCAAGCAGTCTTTGGTGCTTTTCCATGGACGACGGTCACCGGCGCGGTTCGCGAGCTCGCGCGCCTTGGCGTGTGCCATCTTGTTTCGATAGCGATGCGTCTCGATAGCGATGGTCGGATCCACCGAATTCTGGTTCGAAATTGTGCCTCCTGCTGGACTTCTCGATTGCTCAGGGCTCGTGCCCCTTTCTGGCGCTCTCGGCCGCGGGCCGCTCAGGGCTCAGGCCGGTTCTTCCACCTCTTCTGCGAGTTCGCACGCTACACTTGCGGCTATGCGCGTTTTCCCACACGAATCGACGACCGCAACCGCGAATCGCGAGCATTCTGCGTTATCCGCGGCGTCAACAAACCTTGTCCCTATATCGTCTCCGTGGCTGTGTAGGAGAGCTCTCGCCCTGGCCACTCTTCTTCCCCGGTTGTGTTGCGGGTGGACGTTCCATAGAATCGGGTCCACTCATAGCGTTTGTCTGATCGCGTCCAGAATGGCGACTTTCTGGCCTTGTTGTGCGTGGTCACTGATGCATAGACTTTGCATTATCTGGCGGCCTGCTGTCGTTCCCGTTAATCTTTCTCGTTATGAAGTGCGCTGCGCCTCGGCGACTTCGCCAAGCGTGTTGTGAAGTGCTCGCTGGAGCAAGCGTTGCGTACTGGTGTGCTCGGGTAGACCCAGTGCTATCTTGTACACCCTGCGGATGAGGACATTGATCTTGGCTTCTTCTCGCTTGAACCAGTTGTGGAATGCCGCAACGTACGCAATAAGACTAATGACGAAAGTGTATGAGTCGTGTGAGACTCTTCTTCCTCATTCTGTTTCTTCTGCTAGTGACCCTCTTGAGGCTTCGCATGGCGTTAGCTGTCTTGTGTTTTAATTTAGGGATCGTTTCGCCGTTGACGCCCTTGGCCTCAATTATCATGCGGAGGACCCTAATTTTTTGTACTATCGTCATGGTTGCCCCATTTCTCGCGCGTAGTCTGATGTCTTCCTTATCGCGCTTGGCCGTTGCCGCATTGCGACTACACATGGGTGGCGTGACCCACTGCGTGGAGCGATAGAGCAGGAGTTCCGACTTTTTCGGCGAACATCGTAATCCCGTGCGCACAAGGTATTCCTGCATTCTCTCGATTGCTAGTTGCAGTGTCGTTTCGATGTGACCGTCGCAGCCTTTGTGCAGCCAAATGGTTATATCGTCGGCGTATATGGTGTGCCGTACGTCTTTCAGTTCTAGCTTCTCGGCAAGCCCGATCATGACCAGGTTGAAGAGCGTGGGCGAGATGACGGAGCCCTGCGGAGTGTCAGTGCTCCCCAGTGTTTGCTCTTCTAGCTAGAGGTCCCCTGCCACTCAAACAGCTCGCCTGTCTGTCAGGAAATCTTTAACGTATACGTTAAAGATTTCCTGACAGACAGGCGAGCTGTTTGAGTGGCAGTTGTACGTGCGTACACCTAGGTTATGCCGCGATATCTGGTGTAAGATCGCCGAGTGCGCTATTCTTTGGAACGCGCACTTAAAAGGTCGACGCCGCCCGCCGCGGTGGCTCAGGGGTCAGGCGCTCGCCTACCGAGACGGAGTACCCGGTTTCGGACCCGACCACGGCGGCCGAGTTTCGATAGAGGCGAAACTCAGGAGGCGCTCATGTGCTGTGCGATGTCAGTGCACGTTAAAGATCCCCAGGTGGTCGAAATTATTCAGGAGACCTCCACTACGGCTCCTCTTTCTCTCTTTCCTTTTTTATTCCTACCTTCCTCCCTTTCCTTACGGCAAGGCTCTGGTGTCCACCGAAATATGCGAGACAGATACTGCGCCATTTCCTTATCTGAAGAACTAATTTATCAATTTACTCTCGTCTTGCCGTCAAGCATATGGTCCATCAGTTGCATCACTGCCTCTTGCGTGGACAATTCTGGGCGGAATCCTGAGATGGATGGTGGGTATGCTCCTTTATGCTCTAAGTGGGCTTGCCAGCGGTTAAGCAGTGCGTGCTCCAGGGTCTTGCCGACGCACGACGTTAGCGATATGGGGCGAATGTTGTCGAGGTTCGGCGGGCTTTCTCGGGTTTCGGGATTAGTATCATTCTCGCAGTTTTCCATAATTTCGGGAGGGTGCCGCACTGCCAGCAGTCATTGATGAAAGCCGTTAACTGTTGCACGGATTTGTCGTCGAGTTTCTTGAGGGCCCGATTCGACACCCCGTTGGGGCCTCGCGCCAATCTGATGTGGCGGTTGTGCAGCGCCGTCCTGATCTCTTATCCAATTCCACATTCGGAACCCCCTCATGGAGGCCGTGTTGTGCAGTCCATGTATGCGGCAAATACTTGGCTCGTAACTGGACCGTCACTGCATCTTCAACGTAGTTCTCGAGCTTCCTGTGTAATAGACGTGCGAGGCAGTTCCTCTGGTGGGACTTGGTCTTTGTTTCGTCCAACACATACATGAGCAGGTTCCACGATTTCTCATTGTGTAGTTGGCCATCGACTGCGCTGCACAACTAGTCGCATTGCTCTATGCAGTATATCGCGAGGTTGGAACAACCTTGGGGGGTGTTACGAGAAAAAGGAACGGGATGTTATCCCGCATAAGTTCTAAGAAATTCCTGTTTGTCTTTATATGTAGATTAACGTCCCCACCCACCCTGCCACCCTGGTAGGTGGGAGTTCATGGTTGATCGCGACAATTTGCTCACCGCTGTCAGCGTGCGTCCACTGACCCAGGGAGCCAGTTTTGCACATTTTGTTTCCTTAAAAGGGCATGACAATGTCAGTGCCAATGCATGCAGCGCACGTGTGCGACTACCGCCACGCAGCTTAAAGAACGAATGGGGAGTCCACTGTTCCAAGAGGGCAGTTATGCGCCTTTCTTTTGCTTTCCAAGCTCCCGCTCCATTGGTCTCGCAGCTTAAAGGGGTAGAGACATCAAATTCCAAGATTCTACAAAAGACTGCCGTACGTTTCCTTTGTATGTGAAGACCATAGGAGCGAAGTAATAAATTGAAGGGAGGTCTAGAACATATTTTAATTTCATTTTAAAGTTTGTGAAAATGCTCACTCTTGAAGTCTGAGCCATCGCTAGTGCATCAATGTGACGTAGGAGCAGAGAAGAAAACACAAGCAAGTATTTCCTACGTCATTGCACAGTTTTCTGACGTACGGGACCAAGTTTTGCGGTTTCGCGGCCTAGCAACCTTGGTTACGAGTGCTCACGAGTCTTTTTTTTCTGCACGCTCGCGAGTGCGACGGTGCTTTACGCCCGGCGTTGCTGCAGGCGATGTCGTTGCCGGAAGATCCACTTTTGCACAGGCATATTGCCGGTGCTCTAATCTAGGAAGCGTCCTCTCTGGTATCATGGATGTTACGTATTTTCTTGTGCGAACGTGAAGTACGCCGAGCATGCCTGCCGGCCGGCCAGCTTGGATCCCGTCTGCCGGGTCATAAAAACGAGCTAAGGTGTGTTCTTGACGTAAATAAGAAACCCTGGGATAAGAAATGTGAAAAATGTGTCATTTTTGAGGATCGCTGACCAATACTGAGCTGCTGGCAAAGGTAACGACTGTGATACGAGCAAACTTCTTGCCACAACCGCCTCGCAGCTGCCGCTGGCCCGACGTTGGGGTCCGGCTCGCCTGGCGCCCGCTCGCTTCGCTGCTGAAGGCGTCGCGGAGATTTACCATACTACTATTTTATTGTGAGATGATGCTGTTGACAGTAAAGCGATGTGTAGAGTAGGCCTTTTGTTACAGCGCAGCGACTTCCGAAGCTCCGGCCGCTGCGGCTTAGATGCGAAAGAGGCTATAGGCCTAGCGACGACCACGGCAACAAGGCACCAGAAGTGCTCGTCGCCCGGAGCGCCCGCGAGCGATGCCGTTGCCGAAAGCTCGAAACATAAGCAGGCATGCTTTGTCGCTGCTCGAGCAGTTTTTCTGATAACAAGGCGATTTTGTCTTTTCTTATGAGATTTGTACACCATCCCAAGCAGCGCTCAGGCACTGCTGCACGGCGGCGAAGTGCGACGCCGGTTGTGGGCGGAGCTTGGGTAGAGCGGCGCAGCGATGCTCACCGCTCCGTGTGTCCCTGCTTACAGTGGGGCGGCAGTTCGCAAGCGACGATCGGTGCGGCGCGTCGGCCGAGTGGCCATATGGCTTGATGAATGTTGATGCGCGTGCATTATTTGTCTAAATAATGACTGCACTTCGCGCTCTAAGCTCGTTACTTGCTTTTGGTCGGCGAATGTTTTCGCTCGGCCACTGATCTGCCCAAGACACGTCGGCCGACGGGTCTCGTCGGCATCTTTGGTCGTCGGCGTTGTCACACTACGACGACGCTTGATCGTTGGGGCGTCGTCGTCGTCGTCGGTGCAGTGTGACTGGCTAGTCGGGCAACGACCAGGTTGGCCGACGCGACCGTCGGCGTCGCTGTCGCGTCGGCATCGGGGTCCCGTCGGCCTAGTGTGAACGTTGCCTACACGCTCGGCGTTCTCTGGCACAATCTGAGCTGCGTGTTGTTGTTGTTGTTGTTGGTTTGGTTTATGTGATTTAACGTCCCAAAGCGACTAAGGCTATGAGAGACGCCGTAGTGGAGGGCTCCGGAAATTTCGACCACCTGGGGTTCTTTAACGTGCACTGACATCGCACAGCACACAGGCCTCTAGAATTTCTCCTCCAAAGAAATTCTAGCCGCCGCGGCCGGGATCGAACCCGCGTCTTTTGGGTCAGCAGCCGAGCACCATAACCGCTGAGCCACCGCGGCGGCTGTTGTTGTTGTGACTGAGAGAAGGATGGAAAGGAAATTGCACAGGCCTGCTACTGGCTCGAGCCAAGCCACCACCGCTCCCACATGCAGATAGAGGAGAGTTAAAAGTAGGGGTGTGCGAATATCAAATTTTTCGAATACGAATCGAATACGAATACTTAGTTCCGAATATCGAATCGAATATCGAATAATCAAGGACAGACGCATTTAATCACTACAAAACATTTATTTGGGCACCTAAGAACATCACAGTTCAACTATCGATGATTAAATGAACACAAAAGGTGTGTGTGGCTGCACAAAAAGTATCAAAGTCTCGAACATTATTCTTAGAAGAGTGGAAATATCAGAGAAGATGGCTAGTACACAGCATTGATTAAGGCTAGCTTGCCATCACCACAAAAGCGCGTTGCTGGGATGACGTAAAAGGTTGTCGTGAAAGAAAACCAGCTGCACCACATGGTCAGACAGAAGTAGTTCCCTTCTAACTGAAACGACTCCTCCAGCCACAGAAAATGTCCTCTCACTTGGCACTGACCTGGCACGTATTTCGAGGTACTTCGTGCACAGCTCTGACTATACCAGCTTCAGAAAATGCTCTCTCACTTGGCACTGACCTGGCACGTATTTCGAGGTACTTCGTGCACAGCTCTGACAGTACCAGCTTCGCAGGTATAGCCACAAAAAAGCTCACCAGCGCAGTCAGCTACGGCATGGCCCTCGGAGGAAGAAAGAATTTTCCTTCCGTGTAGGCGCCGCCATGTTGTTATATATCTGTCGATAGGGCTTCCGGACCGAAATGAACGCCGGTGCTCTCAATGAATATTCGGCTAGATACGAATTTTCGCGTCGGGTGGAATATTCGAAACAACACGAATACTTGGTCAAATGTTTAGGGGAATCCCCCAAGGTGGACCAGGACGAATTTTTCTTTAACTACGAAGTTTCTGAGAAAGCTGTATAGCTTTCCTTTGTAGCCGTATGGCTGCGCTTGGGTGGATGCCAATGAGTAATTACTCCCTTATAACACGAATACTTGTATTTCGAATCGAATTCGAATACTAAAAATATAATATTCGAAATATATTCGAAAATTTCGAATATTCGCACACCCCTAGTTAAAAGAGCAGAGGAAAAAGAAAAAGGAAAGAAAAGACCCGCGTCGCAGCAACAACTGCGTCCGCCGGAGCGGACGCTGCTCAAAAAGCAGATAAGCGGCCGAAGCCGCGCTCGCCGAAGCGAGAGCAGATACTCCCTCTCGCCGGAGCGAGCAAGATCGTCGGGCCTGACGCCTGCCTCCTCTTCCGAATCGCTGGCCAGCGGATCAGAAATGAAGTGGCTGTCGGGGTTCGAACCGCGGCGCCTTCTTCCTCGTCTGCGTCATCCCGCGATTCCTCATAATCGGTGTCTTCGCCGAAATAAAACTTTTATTCAGCGTCCGACTCGGAGCTATTCGGCATTGCGACTTGCCCTCCGCCGGGCTCTCCGTGTTTACGCGCACCACGTGCGTGTCAAGCAGACGACAAGCCTACAACGACGTCACGGCTTTCCGGACCCACGTGACAACGCATTGTCTGGTTTTTTGCGTCATGTAAAAGCCTGGCAAAACCTGGCAACTACGAACCGAAACCGAAACTGCTGGGTACAAATAATACGATTATTAATTATATAATGGGAGTTCATGCTTCTAAGATGATGTTCCATGCTCACTGAATCACTACGCATTATTTGCGACCCTGAGGTACAACACAAAAATGTGGTGTCTCTACCCCTTTAATGCACGGCTGTGTCCACTCCTGGTTACAACGGCCAACAGCGACGGCGACGCTGCGAAACGCAGAAACGGGTGCCAAAGAGCGGAGCTCTAAAAAAAATTGGCTGTGGCTTAGCTAAGGTTAAGAAGCCTGGATATATCGAAGCGAAAAGCTGCGGCAAGACGGAGGTTGAGCCGCGGGTGTAGTGAATACGGTGCTTTCTTAGAAGGTTGCTCTAGAGATATGTACTTGGAGTGCACTTCTCTCGGGTGTACACCAAGATATGAGAGACAGGCATTTCCTTTCGTTAACACCAATTTTCCTTTCATTTCATTATTCTTAAGGCCCTAACGGCGTGGTTCGGGTAGCCATAGATATGAGAGAGGCAGGAGTTGTTTCCTTTCCTTAAAACCAATCCTGTTTTCATTTTCCCTTCCTTACGGCGAGGTTCGGGTGTCCACTGAGATATGAGAGGTTCTTCACGCACTGCTTGTCTTTTCTTTATTTTTTTTTTATTTGTACAGCGTGTGACGTCACTCCTTTTGGGTGTCCACCAAGATATGAGCGAATGGCATTTCATTTCCTTAACACCAATTTTCATTTCATTTCATTTTCCTTAAGGCCCTTACGGCACGGTTCAAGGTATCCTCCGAGATATGGGAGGGACAGGCTTCGTTTGCTTTCCTTACGTTTTCTTTATATTTTCTTTTCATTGTCCTTCTCTTACGGCGCGGTTCGGGTGTCCACCGTGACGTCACACACTTCGCGCATGCGCACCTGTGGCTTTTTCTGACGGCGGGGCCCACGCTAGCCTCGGTGTTGACTAGAATAGGGAAGCTTTTCGCTTTAGAAACAGAAGGAGGCACCGGGGTATCTGCTACAGCCGGCTCATCGCTTCGGCGGACACGTTTGTTGAGATGCACATCCGTTCTTTCACTCTTTCTTTTGATATCTTTCAGCTCTCCTCTATATGCACGTGGGAGCGGTGGTAGCCCAGCTCGACCCAGTCGGCAGGCCCATTAAATTTTCGTTCAGTCGCAAGAACCAAAATAATTTGGAGAACGCTTAAGCTTTGAATTTAAGAGTGGAACGCGCCGGCTCCTAGCAACGCTGCCAAGGAGTCCACAGAACGCCAGCACTTGTTCGGCTCAACGCCTTGCTCGTCGGCAGATTGGTTTTGGGGGAAAAGAAATGTATTTGTCTCGCATCTCTCGGTAGACACCTGAACCGCGCTGTAAGGGAAAGGAGGAAGATGGGATTTGGACTTCCATGCTTACTCATTCCAGATGCTTTTCGACAACGGTAGTGGTATGCCGCGCTTAGATCGAGTGGCCGACATTATAGCATGCATCATCCCAGTTCATTCTTCCCCATCTAAGCCCACTCTTACCAGCATATGCCATGGATGCCTTGATTAGATTAGTAGTTCGAGTGGCCTCTGATGTCCCTCGCTTTAGCGGCTAAACGATCATCTCGATGATATGTTTTGATCATTTCCATTCCTCGAATTTTGATGGAGGCGAAATTCAAGAGGCTTGTTTACTGTGCGATGTCAGTGCGCGCTAAAGACACCCAAGGTGGTCGAAATTTCCGGCGCCCTTCACTACGGCCTTGATAATAGCCTGAGTCGCTTTGGTACGGTAAACCAATATAAACAAAACCAAACCATTCTTATAATTACCTGTTCAGATAGCTGCGACTTTTAACCTGTCTACCCTTTTTCGAGCTTTCATACTTTAGCACCTCATGACCTCGTCGTTCTTGTAATGAAATAGTTTGCCAGGATTCTAGTTCCTTCTGTGAACCCCACCCACTTCTTTTGTGCATAGCGCAATGAATTTGAGGTCAGCAAATTAGGAAGCTCATTACGCAAAAGTACTGTGCCAGCTCCTTGGTGCGGGAGCAAAAAATATCCACAAACACCCCCAGACAAGCAACCTAAAATCAGATAGGCCGCCTTGATCGCACAAAAGTGTGGCGCATAAATGTTAGACACATGACGGTGACCGCGTAGCCCACTATACACGGTTAAGTTCATGACACTTCGCAGGAGGCTGCTCGGCAAGGGCAACCTGGGTCACAAAGGCATACCTTACGGCAGCGCCTGCCACTGCAGTTCAGTGGCTCACCGATTAACCGCTGCACCATAGCGCCAGGAGTTGTACGAGGACATCCAGAGCTTATGAAAGTAAAGCAGAGATTGACTAAACCCATTAAACGTCAGCATCATACACTTAAGGTGTAGCGTAAGTGCGCTCCGAAAATTTGTAAGAATAATAATAATCTCTTAACCATACCAATCTTCGGCCTTCCCATATGATCGTATTATATATACTTGACAGGAATCACCGTCTGCATAAGCAGCATTATTTGGTCGCCGTCCTATTACATGTCGTCGAACACTGAGCCTAGTTATCGCACCGAGTAGTGCAAACTGAGGGACTCCTGAAAAAGGTACCCACATTTTAACTCTAGTTTCAAAGGACTGCATTTTTTGTGTGAGCATTCTATTTACTTATGTCGCGTTGAAGTATTTACGCCATGAGTAGTAAATATCAGGCGCAACTTTGTCTTTTCTTTATCTAACAGCAAGCCAACTTGCACGTATAATTACCTGTAAACATGTGGTAAAGCAACCATGACATATCAGAGTTGTTAAGAGCAGCTCGAAGCGAATGGCAGGCAGCATATTCAAAAGTGTGCTGCCGTTGTCTGTGGAAGCCCAGGTTGGCCACCGGCTGACGAAATGCGCCAGCTGTGTACAGCTACCATATTTAGGGAGCTGGAGGGCAGGGCACAGGTGTCTCTTGAGACGTGCAGTGGCCGCGTATGAAATCTGATGGCTTAGCATTCAACTGCTACGCCACAAGGATATCCGTCTGATAGGAAACTATTCGCTTCGTGTGCAAATTCCGAAAGAATTACGCATAATAAACGACGTCCCAATTCACGTTCTCAGGCTGAGGCGTATAAGGTTACGCTTTCAGCAATTAGAGAATCCGTGAGAACCACGACAATTACTTTCCAACAGTGAAGTTTTGGAAGAGATGCCTTCCGCGCAATTTTTCAACAAGGCAAGATAAAATTCCTCGCATAAAAGTGCGGTTCTCCATGGCCATATTTTATCACAATTGAAAAAGGTGACATGGAACGTCGATTTGTTGCGTACTGTCTGATATTTAATGTGCCATACTGAATATATTTGTGAATTTTTTGTCTCAAATTTGTTAAGATAAAGATAGTAGAATATAAATGAAATCAACATATTGTAGGTGGGCAGCAACATGATGCACGCGGTCTCGATCATGATGCTAAATAAAGAATCGCATTGCTGAACTCATCTCGAGAGTATTTTATCGCAATTACCGATACTCTCATTCAGAGGAAATAAATGGGCTGCACGGAAAAGGGTCATGTGGTGAGTTATTCGTGCCTAGCGCAAAACTGCTTTGACAGGGCGATTTTCCTAAATTTCGGTGTACTCAAGTAAAATCGATACATATGAGCTATCACTTTGGCGTTTAAGGCCCAGTGTAGCAGATTTGGGGTAGAAGATCAAGATTTCCGCTTCAGTATACCGCAGTAGCTTTTTCAAGTTGCAATATATCGTAACATCAGGCATCGCAAACTTAGTTCGCTCTCAAATTAGACAAAGCAGTGGAAGTTTTCTAATGAATACCAGAGCTTGATAAGAGCTTGCCTTTGATAGTCGTCGAGCGATGGCCAAAATCACAAAAATTCCATTACAGGAAATGTAAGTGGGAAAATGGAGAGGTTGTTTAAACCGGAACATAACAATCTACCAGGATATGGAAAATTTGAAATAGAAAGAAGCCAGTGCACAAAAACTAGTCCTTGTCCGTATAGAATAATTGGGGTTACAGTCGAATCTACTTGAGAGGTACATTGCAAATGGTAGGAAAAGTTATGATGCCCATTAATTTTTTGATGCCATAAAAGAAGTGCACATCTGTATCAGATTGCAGTTTATCAGCAGTTTATCAAAGCAACTTGCCCCTTTCCTCCTCCCAATCCCTTTCCCTCCTTTCGTTCCGTGGTCTTGATAAAAGGCCCGAAATAAACCGCCGAGGACAGATGGTCGTGGGTCGGCGTAGCACCTTGCTGCAACCGGAGCCTGTGTCTTTTTAACTCATGATACATGGTGCCAGAAGTGGGATAGAAACCGCGCCAGAATGGATGTTGTCAAGCCTCCAGAACCGCTACACCTGGCAGGAAACTTACGAAGAAACTCGCAAGTGTTCAAGCAAAAACTGGAGCTTTTCTTCACGGCAACGCCTACCACGCCACCCAGGACGGAAGCTGCCAAGACCGCAATCCTTCTCAGTGTCGCTGGAGAAGAGGCCCTCGACGTCTATAACAACTTCTCATTTGCACAAGGTGAGAGTAATGGAAACTACCGGACCGTACTGCGAAGGTTTGAGGAGTACTGTGCTGATGACGGGAACAAGGTGTATGAAAGATACGTTTTTCGCCTTCGTATGCAGGATGAAGGAGAGCCATTTGAGCAATTTCTGCGGCATTTAAAGAAGCAGGCGAAGCTGTGTGAATTTGGCGTGCTGGAAGAATCCATGATACGAGATCAGGTTGTTTTTGGTACTAACGATCCGAAGATGAGGGAAAAAATGCTGCGAGAAAAAGACCTAACGTTACAGAAGGCAGAGCAAATGTGTAAAGCGGCCGAGGTTTCAGCACGGCAGAATGCCGTTTGGTCGAAAGATACCCTGCAGGTAGACTACACCCAAAAATCTGAGCAGAAGCGGATAGCTTTTTGTTGTCGGCAATGCAACAGAATGCATGCAGAGAAAGAGTGCCCGGCGTATGAAAGACATGCTATACCTGCAAGAAGCCAAACCACTTTGCGGTATGCTGCAAGCGTCGCCCGAGCCGACAGATAGATCAGGTTCAAGAAGATAAGGCAGAGGACGGCTTCGACATTTTAGGTATCGGTGTTTGTGGCATCGAAAAAGGGGCCGGTGCAGAATGGACGGTTAGCGGAAACATATGTGGCCACGAAATCAGGTTCAAGGTGGACACAGGTTCGCAAGCGAACGTAATTCCTGCGACTGTTTACCGCCATCTCAAGAAAACTGCGAGCCTCGAACAAAGTAATGCTGTGCTGAAAGCTTACAATGGCAGTGCCATCAAGCATGTCGGTCTCGACACAGAGGTTCTTTTTCTGAACGGTGTGGCGCAGGCGGTGACGTTCTTCGTGGTGAAGAAAGGCCGTCAGGCCATATTAGGACTGCAGGCATGTAAGCAGTTTGGGTTAATTCCAAAAGCTGTGGACTCAGTGAAGCGGACTAAGCAGGCACCGGAAAAGGTTTTTCCAGACTTGTTCCGGGGCACGGGTTGTGTCGAAAGGCGGTACCGGATGGTTCTACGAGCGGATGCTGTTCCAGTCGTGCATCTGGCACGGAGAGTACCTCTGGCTCTCAAGGAGCCTCTCAGACAAGAGCTGGAGCGGATGGAAACGTCTTCCATCATCAAGAAGGTGGATGAACCCACAGAATGGGTGAGTCCTTTGGTTATGGCAAGTAAAAAGAATGGAGCGCTTCGAGTCTGCATGGATCCGAAAGAGATCAACAAAAACATAAAGTGCGAGCACTACACCATGCCAACAAGGGAAGAGATTGAGGCAGAGCTTTCGGGTGCGAGGTATCTCTCCCGCCTGGATGCGAACGCAGGCTTCCATCAAATCCCAGTGGACGAAGCTACATCTCGAGTGTGCACGTTTGCGACCCCGTTCGGACGATACCGCTTTCTTCGTCTTCGCTTTGGAGTTTCATCAGCAAGCGAAGTTTTTCAAAAAACGTTAACAGACATTTTCGAGGGATTGGCAGGCGTCCGCATATACAGTGACGACATTCTAGTGCGGGGTGACAGTGAGCAGCAGCATAACAAGCGCTTGCATGCCGTACTGAAGCGGGCAGAACAAGCGGGGCTGACATTTAACCTGCAGAAGTGTGTTTTTGGATCGAAGGAAATTGAATTTTTGGGCGACGTCATAGGTGAGCATGGCATACGCCCGAATCGCAGCTTTGTTGACAGTGTCCTGTCGCTGTCGGCCCCGAGAGATAAGCATGCGGTGCGCAGAATGATGGGCGTTGTAAACTACTTCAGAAACGTATTTTCTTGGGCTAGTTGGATTTTCATGCTGTAGGTGTTTGCAGCGCACACGAAACACGGACGGACAGAAAAGGGAACGAAACACAGCGCTGACTTTCAACTGAGCTTTATTGGAAAAATAAGCGACTTTTATACAAAAACTTTTTAACATGTGACTCAGAAGATGTCAAAATGTCCTACTACATGTGCCATCTAAAATCACTGATACTCTAGATAAAAACCCTGAGAAAACATGAATGGAAAACACTGACAGACACGTGCCGCTTAAACCAACTAAAGGGTGTCATGATCAACAACGGTGAAGGAACAACAATCGAAAAAAACTAACAAAAACTATGATACCGAAAAGCGAAAGCAGGGTGAAGCTGTATATGGGCTCCCGTTGTCACAAAAAGTAAAAGGAAAAGAAAACAAATTGGCAAAAAAACAGGACTGAAACGGTATAAAAACACATTAACTAAAACAGCATAAAACCCATTATTTATAGAGTGTCGAAATTTAGGGGTGCGCCTGCGGCCTGCAAGAATCCAAGTTCTTTATCCAGGAGCACTAAGGACACAGCGCTGACGCACATGTCCCCTTTCTGTTGGATGGATTTTGCCTCGATAATCTCTCTCGTGGTCAAATCGCTGCTTCTACCTAAAATCGTAGTGTCCTGGAACCGTGGTATGCACTTATTGCATTCGCTGCAGTGCACAGCGAGATTTCCTTGTCGTATGTTTCTCTTCCGCAGATTGTCATAATTATTGTTGTGTTCTCGGAGTCGGTCGTTAAGGCATCGGCCCGTTTGTCCTACATAGACTTTCCCGCAGCTTAGCGGAATCTGATACACCACACCTTTGGTACAAGGTACAAACGGAGACCGGTGTTTTTTGGAGCACTGTACACGTGGTGTACCACACGTCTGAGTAAGCTTGCAAAGCTTTGACAGCTTTTCCGGGGCTGAAAACAATACGCTCAACTTCACTTTTTTGCCTATTCGTTTCAAATTGTGGGAGATGCTGTGCAAATAGGGTACTACAACCAGGTTTCGTTTTTGTTGACTCTCAGCCGAAGCTTTCACACTTCCCTTGCTTTTACTCTTAACTTCCCTGTAGAGTCAGGGCCTTTGGGGGTATTTTGAATAAATAAATAAATAAATTCGTTCAGCCACCGAGATGATGATCTGCTCCGGATAACCACTTTCTTTCAACCTTGCAGTCTGTTGATAAAAACTGCGCTCCATGGTATGTGGACAGGATTTTTGCAAAGCATTTGTCAAACACAGGTTAATAATAGAACGTTTTACTAGTTTAGAATGTGCCAAGTTGAACGGGAGGACAATTTTTTTTGCCTCGTGGATCGTATGTCCAGAAGATATGATCTCTCGTACATGTGATACTTAAAACTAGGAACCGGATTGTGTCGTTAGTCGGCAGCTCATGCGTTAACTCGAGTGGTTCGAACAATCTCTGAAAGACTAACAATGCTTGCGTTACATCTGCCTGGAAAGAATCATTGCTATCATCAAAAAGAATTAAATAATCATCTACATATCTAAACACTTCTACGGCGTTGAACTCTGCCAGGTGACACATCAACATGTTGTTAAGATGGCCTAAAAAATGTCACTGAGGATGGGTGCCAAGCAGGACCCTATGCATACCATGACACCATGACACCCTTTAGTTTTAGGACCCTATGCATACCATGACACCATGACACCCATGACACCCTTTAGTTGGTTTAAGCGGCACATGTCTGTCAGTGTTTTCCATTCATGTTTTTTCAGGGTTTTTATCTAGAGTATCAGTGATTTTAGATGGCACATGTAGTAGGACGTTTTGACATCTTCTGAGTCAGATGTTAAAAATTTTTTGTATAAAAGTCGCTTATTTTTCTAATAAATCTCAGTTGAAAGTCAGCGCTGTGTTTCGTTCCCTTTTCTGTCCGTCAGTGTTTCGTGTGCGCTGCAAACACCTACTTCAGAAAGTACGTCCCGTCCCTTAGTGATAAGACAGTCCTGCTGCGGAGCCTCGCAAAAGAAAACGTCATTTTTGAATGGACGGCCGCGCATGAGCGGGAGTGGGCAGAGATCTGCAACGCATTAACAAGCCCTCCGTTACTCGCTCTTTTTGACGAAGCGAAACAAAGATTACGGCGGACGCTTCGGGGACTGCTTTAGGCGCTGCGCTACTTCAAAGACATGGCAGTGACTGGCGCCCAGTGACGTACGCATCTAGGACCCTAACAGATTGCGAAACACGCTACTCTCAAATTGAAAAGGAAACGCTTGGGATAGTGTTCGCATGCGAAAAGTTCCACCATTATGTTTGTGGCCGAAAGATCCTGATCGAAACTGAGCATAGACCCCTGCTTGCCAATTCACAGAAGAGCATTGGAGACATGCCACCACGATTGCAGCGTTTCTTTATTAGGCTTCTACAGTATGACTATACTTTGCAGTTCCTGCCTATCAAGGACTTGTTGCTGGCGGATATGCTGTCGCGTGCACCGGTGGCAACCCAGTTGCCGAGTGCGTCATGGGAAACAGACGGCGACGTGCATGCAGTGCAGGTCGTTTCCAGCATCGTAAGCACACCGATGAAAGTGCGGCTGGAAAAGAAGTGCTGCAAAGACCCGTACTTAAGCGAGGTGAGAAAGCGAATTTCGCAGGGTGCGGCCATCGACGGTGAGCTCAAGCCATTTGCAGGAGAGCTGTCAGTTGTGGACGGAATACTGCTGAAGGGCTGTAAAGCCGTCATACCTAAAGCTATGAGAGAAGAAATCCTTCAACGAGTTCAGGAGGGGCAGCTCGGATTGAACAAATGCAAGGCCAGAGCACGCAGATTGGTATTCTGGCCTGGGCTGAACAGTGCTATTGATGCGCTCGTTCGGGGGTGTGGTACTTGCCAAAAGTATGCATACAAGCAGCAGAATGAACCTCTCCTCATGCAGCCTACCCCCCGATAGCCCGTGGCATCGCGTAGGAATTGACCTCTTTCAGTTCGGAGGCGCCTCCTATGTGGCGCCCACTCGAATTTCCCTGAAGTGGAGCAGCTAAGAGGCACAACGGCAATAGAGGTCATAGGGAAAATATTTGCTATTTTCTCGCGCCACGGACTCCCTGTAGAAGTTTGGACAGACAATGGGCCCCAGTTCGCATCGAGAGAGTTTCGTCTCTTTGCGCAAAAGTATGACTTTCACCACATCACGTCGAGTCCTGAATTCCCGAGGTCTAATGGGTTAGCAGAAAAGTGGCTCCCAATAGTCAAGCGCATCCTTAAGAAGACCAATGAGTCGCGCAGTGACTTTTGGTTGGGTTTGTTAAAGTATCGCTCTTCTCCCCTGGAAGATGGCCGTTCTCCTGGCGAACTCCTACAAGGCAGGCACCTCCGTAGTTCCCTGCCTCTTTACAACGAGCAGCCAAGTGTCGCAGTGCTCAAGCATCGCCAGTCGTCGATAGGCAAGGTACTGTCACCACTCAAAGAAGGAATTTCAGTTTGTCTCCAAGGCGACAACTGGGCACGCACGGCGACGATAGTCGGGAAAGCAGCACCGAGGTCGTACGTGGTGGAAACGGAGGACCAGCGGCTCCTGCGACGGAGCAGGCAACACCTACTACCCAATCCCGAAAACGTCGGCAGCCCTGCAAAACGGTCTCAAGGAAGTGAAGACCAGATTATCGACAGCCGTGGGGGACACGCGGACACGGACCAAAAACATATGGTGGAACCGACACCCGTAATTCACGGATCAAGCCGGGATGCCGCCAGCCCTCAACAATCGCAAAGGCCAGGACCAAGCACGGTAGATCACACTACTCCGACGCCTGGCACAGATCATTCAGTCTACTCGCCCAGCCTACGAAGAACAACTAGGCAACGTGCGGAGCATCGCAGGCTTCATTATGACAGCAACTTTCACCAAGTTTCATAATTTTTTTTATTGGTAAGAGAAGATGCATCAGATTGCAGTTTATCAGCAGTTTATCAAAGCAACTTGCCCCTTTCCTCCTCCCAATCCCTTTCCCTCCTTTCGTTCCGTGGTCTTGATAAAAGGCCCGAAATAAACCGCCGAGGACAGATGGTCGTGGGTCGGCGTAGCACCTTGCTGCAACCGGAGCCTGTGTCTTTTTAACTCATGACACAACATCCTAAACGTAATCAACAAAACATTAACCATGCTCAAGTCATTTAACTCCACATGGCGCCGATCACTGCACGCGTATCTCCAGGTCGCTGAGGAAATTACAGCATTCCACTAATTTCGTCCTTGTCTAAGCGGTGGCGGAAATTTTAAGGGCGAGAAAGAAAGCGCCACCGCCTGCTGTCTTATAGACAAATTGCATATGAGGGCAATAAGTATTGGAGAGAGAGCAGTTCACAAATGAACACTTAACTTTCATCCACCCTCACTCAAGGTGACCTTACATTTAACCGATGTTCTAGATTTGGACTTCCATGCTTACTCATTCCAGATGCTTTTCAACAGCGGTAGTGGTATGCCGCGCTTAGATCAGGTGGCCGACATTATAGTGTAGCGCCACCGCTTCGGCACGCGGAAGACGACGAAGCGGTGGGTGCACGCGCAGGAGAACGCCGGCTCGCGCAGAAGAGAACGCTCTGGACTTCGGCCTCGCCGGACGCTGCCGCCGCTGCTCTGTCGCTACCTCTTATCAGGCAGCCTCAAATAAACGTGGCCATGGTCGCCTCCTGGGCGACCTCAACACTGGCCTCCTCATCGTGGTGACCCGGAGAGCCGCGCCTTCTATCCCAGCGGCGTCCCAGCATGGCAAGCTGGCAAGACCTGGATTTCGATCCCCCGCTCCCAGCGTTCCGGCCTGCAGGCGTCGGCGGGTGGTTCGCCCAACTGGAGGCTGCGATGTACTTGAACGGCATTACCATCCAGCCGTTTAAACACGCAGTCCTTTGCGACATTCTCCCGCCTGACCTCCTCTGCCGACTCGCCTGCCCTGCCTCGGGATGCCGGCCCTACGACGAGTTGCGCGCTGCCGTCCTCGTCTACTACGGCGCATCATACTACCCGCTGCCGCTTAATGATGAGGCGGACTCGCTTTCGCCACCGCCAGCGCCTGCGCCCGCACCAGCATCGCACTCGTCTCCGGCTGCATCCTCGAGAAACAGCACTCCGCAACCGTCACTGGCCAGTCCTCTTTCGCCCCAGTCCAGCGTCTCCGGCCCGGTTGCTTTAACAACGACCGCACCCTCGAATTCCTGCCCTCTCGCCAAGGACCTGGCTCAAGACGAGTGGCAGCCACCCGAGCTTCTCGACCCTTCACGTCTGCAGCTGTGGCCGTTCCGCCCCCACAGCCCTATCGTTTGGTTTCTGCAAGTGGACGCTCAGCTATACGTGAACGGCGTCCGATCACAGATCTGGCGGTACCTCCTCGTGAAAAGGGAGTTGCCCGCCGATCTCTTTACCCAGCTTGACCTTCCGCCGCCGGGTGAACACCCTTACGATGACTTGAAGGACGCCTTCTTCAAGTTTTTCGGCTCAAACCTTCCCCGTCCTGCGTCCCACGCGGTACAACAAGCTTCGGCTCTAGACGCCGATCCACGTGCGAGCACCCGTCCCACGGCTCCTGCCCAGCCCTGCTTGCCAGCTGTGGTGTCTACCTTGGGCCCACCACCCGAAGAGGTCTCTCTCGACCCGTGCCCCACCTCTTCGGAAAGTAACCCGACCTGCGGCGCAGCCCCGCTCCTCGTCACATGTTCGCCTGTCCCCTCATGCCTCTCTCCGGTGAGCCAATCTGTCCTTCCTGTCGCGGGGCACGCATGCACGCCACACCAGGACCCTGTCACTGCTAATGCGCAACCCGCACTGCTTCCCACGGCTCCCTGGTCATCTGGCGGCTTCGCAAGTGACTCTGCCTCTGCGCCAAACGAGACAGTCACCGAAGATGGCATGCATGCGACATGGACGCGCCTCAGCGGGCCCCCTCCAGCACTGCCTGTCGTAGCAGCACCAGCGCACCCCGTTTCTTCCGACGTTCACGTGCCGGATGTGCGCCCTACTCCTGCATCCACCGCTGCCACTACCCAAGCAGTCCCGGCTTTCCAATCAGATGGCAGCCGCCCGTTGCTCGCTCCGCCTTCGCCTGCCATGCCGTTGCTTCGCTGCCACGAGCGACTGCGCCATCGCCTCCGCTTCTACCACTGCTGCTGTATCAGGCGGCACCTACTGCCCCGCCGGCTGGGGCAACGCACTTCACACGCTCGGACATCTGTACGTTGGTTGATGTTCAGGCCATCCTCGAGCCCACTGCCACCACTACTAGTTTCTCTGAAGACTGCTTTACGACCATCTCGCCGACGCTTAGTGGGTGACTTTTCATGTCTGCTGCCCCTGTCCTCGCCTTCCCCTTTCTGCCTCCCTCGCCCGTTGCGAAGCAGCCAGGCTCGACCGCCTGAGCTTTGTTCTCCAGCCTGACTGCCTTCCCGGACTACCGACCTGAACTAACCGGCCTTTCGTTCCCAGTTTACATTTTTCTTGTGTTCCACCCTCTCCTCTCGTGTTTTCTGTCCTTTCGCACAAACCGGACGTTCGTGCTGGGTGGGGGCCTCTGTAGCGCCACCGCTTCGGCACGCGGAAGACGACGAAGCGGTGGGTGCACGCGCAGGAGAACGCCGGCTCGCGCAGAAGAGAACGCTCTGGACTTCGGCCTCGCCGGACGCTGCCGCCGCTGCTCTGTCGCTACCTCTTACCAGGCAGCCTCAAATAAACGTGGCCGTGGTCGCCTCCTGGGCGACCTCAACACTGGCCTCCACAATAGCATGAATCATCCCAGTTCATTCTTCCCGATCTAAGCCCACTCTTACCAGGATATGCCATGGATGCCTTGATTAGATTAGTAGTTCGAGTGGCCTCTGATGTCCCTCGCTTTAGCGGCTAATCGATCATCTCGATGATATGTTTACATCATTTCCATTCTTCGAATTTTGATGGAGGCGAAATTCAAGGGCGAAATTACTGTGCGATGTCAGTGCGCGTTAAAGAACCCCAGGTGGTCGAAACTTCCGGCGCCCTTCACTAAGGCGTCGATAATAGCCTGAGTCGCTTTGGTACGGTAAACCAATATAAACAAAACCAAACCATTCTTATAATTACCAGTTAAGATAGCTGCGACTTTTAACCTCTCTACCCTTTTTCGAGGTTTCATACTTTAGCACCACATGACATCGTCGTTCTTGTAATGAAATAGTTTGCCAGGATTCTATTTCCTTCTCTGAACCCCACCCACTACTTTTGTGCATAGCGCAATGAATTTGAGGTCAGAAAATTAGGAAGCTCATGTCGCAAAAGTATACTGCGCCAGCTCCTTGTTGCGGGAGCAAAAAATATCCACAAAACACCCCCAGACAAGCAACCTAAAAGTCAGATAGGCCGCCTTGATCGCACAAGAGTGTAGCGCATAAATGTTAGACACATGACGGTGACCGCGTCGCCCACTGTACACGGTTAAATTCATGACACTTCGTAGGAGGCTGCTCGGCAAGGGCAACCTGGGTCACAAAGGCATACCTTACGGCAGCGCCTGCCACCGCAGGTCAGTGGCGCACCGATTAACCGCTTCACCTTAGCGCCAGGACTTGTACGAGGACATCCAGAGCTTATGAAAGTAAAGCAGAGATTGACTAAACCCATTAAACGTCAGCATCATACACTTAAGATGTGGCTGAATAGCGCTCTGAAAATTTGTATGCATAATAATAATCTCATAACCATACCAATCTTCGGCCCTCTAATATGATCGTCTTATATATACTTGACAGGAATCACCGTCTGCATAAGCAGCATTATTTGGCCGCCGTCCTAATACATGTCGTCGCACGCTGAGCCTAGTTGTCGCACCGAGTAGTGCAAACTGAGGGGCTCCTGAAAAAGGTACCCAAATTCTAACTCTAGTTTCAGACTCCATGTTTTGCGTGAGCATTCTATTTACTTATGTCGCGTTGAAGTATTTACAACATGAGTGGTACATATTTGGAGTATTTTATCGCAATTACCGATACTCTCATTCAGAGGAAATAAATGGGCTGCACGGAAAAGGGTCATGTGGAGAGTTATTCGTGCCCAGCGCAAAACTGCTTTGAGAGGGCGATTTTCTTAATTTTCGGTGTACTCAAGTAAAATCGATGCATATGAGCTATCACTTTGGCGTTTAAGGCCCAGTGTAGCAGATTTGGGGTAGAAGATCAAGATTTCCGCTTCAGTATACCGCAGTAGCTTTTTCCAGTTGCAATATATCGTAACATCAGGCATCGCAAACGTAGTTCGCTCTGAAAATAGACAAAGCATTGGAAGTGTTCTAATGAATACAAGAGCTTGATAAGAGCTTGCCTTTGGTAGTCGTCGAGCGACGGCCAAAATCACAAAAATTTCATTACACGAAATGTAATTGGGAAAATGGAGAGATTGTACCCTCATTGAGGAATTGAGGAGACAAGGGCAGTGATAAAGAGGAGTGGATTATTAGATATGACGAAAGGCAATAGTCGTTGAATGAGTAGACACGTAAGCGACTTTTACTTTTTGTTAGTGGTGTTGATGAATAGAAAATTAGCAGTTTCATCATTTTTTGCTTGAAAGATAAGTTTTAAAAATTAGAACAATGAGAGCGTGGGACTTACGGTGTTATAGATGGCTTTACGTCTGCCATTATAGTCGAGGGTCGAGCTGGTAAATACTCCCAAGGTTGAATTACATCTAACAAAAATACACTCGAAAGCAAAACATTGGACAGCCTCTTCCAGAGCGAGTTTTTAGAGCGTCGTTGTAGAAATAAAAACAAAAAAATGCGACAATGGTGGCAATCCATCCATCCGTCCTTCCTTCCGTCCGTCTGTCCGTCCGTCCGTCCTTCCGTCCATCTGTCCACCCGTCCATCCATCTATCCATGCATCCATCCACGCTTAAGAAGCCTTTTTGACGGGCTAGTTTTTACATATTCATATTTTTCAGGCTGTGCGCTAAAAAGACGTTCACTGGAAAAAGGATACAGACGGCAGGAAAGAAAGCGCTTCTTTCCTGTCATCTCTATCCTTTTTCCTGTGAATGTCTTTTTAGCGCACAGCCTTTCATATATCCATCCGTCCGTATGACCGTATGCAACCTGTGTACATTGAGCGTGCTTACCCAACGGTGGCATACGGATCTCATTTCTTCACGCTCAGAGCGACCATCGCAGGCTGCGAATGTTTCAGCGAATGGGTAATGCAGCTAGCCACTCTGTGAACCCTTGAACAGTGGTGCCGGCCGTTGACATACAGTGAAAGAGTGCCTGTAGTGAAATGAATGGGTGGCGGCTGTCCCGAAGTTTACGCTGCTGTAGAGCGATAGAACGAATTCATTCGCATCGATTGCACGCACACGAAGGAAAGGGGGGAATCCAAATGTCGGCACAAAGCTGAATGACCGCTTTTGTGTAAGTTGGTGCCACTGCGCTTGGCAAACTTTCGGCACAGCGGATGCGGTTCCCCCTAAGGCAAAACGCTTGTGACAAATGCAATGAGCGTTGAAGGCGACTATGCCCTCTTTGAGGATGTACGTTTTACCGTTCAGAAGCCAACAATGAGAGCTTAAAATTCGAGTGTGTCTTCGCTGCCTAAAAATGTTATGTCCAGTGGCAAAATGCTTTAATGATTAACTTGCCGCGCATTGGACGTAGCCGGCGTGATCTGTTCTCGCATTGAAACCAGGAATGCGCGCCTTTGTATAAGTTGGTGCCACGGCGTTCGATAAAACATCGCCATAGCAGATACGGTTGAGCAGAAGCAGGAGCCCTTGTGGCTTCTTTAGTGAGCTTTGAAGGCGGCTGATGTCATTTGCGAACGGACGTTTTGCCATTAGGAAGCCCGGAACTAGAGCCTGAAATTCGAGTGTGTCTTGGCAGCCTAACAATGTTCCATTCACCGGGTAAATCCTTTGATCTGCGATCAACTTCCAGCGCATTGAACATAGCGGGCGTGACATTTCGCATTCAAACCAGGCTATGTTTGTTGAAGTACGCCCTATCTAATGATGTGGGACATTAAAGTGACTACAAAAACGCACACAAATATATAGCTTCGAAACCAGTGTCTGACAATATTTTGGTGGCACTATCGAAATGCTTAGATTTCAAAATCTCAACGCAAACAATTTTATAGAAAGGCCCATCAAGGCAAGCTTGAAATCATTCATTTAAGCATAAAATGTACAGTATTGACGCAAGGAGGACGCATCTCTCGAGACTTAGTTCAAAGCAGATCAGCAGCCGAACGAGTCAACATTCCGCCATTTAAATAATGAGCGCCGGAGTTAGGGACTCTATTGAAGACGAGAAGGACGATAGCACGATCAAAGGCTCGAGCAAGGCTTTAATAGCATTTTAATTTCGCGCAGAAAAAATAAAATCATTATTTCGAGCTTTCTGAATCATTGCGATGAGTCAGCACCTTTTTAGTGCATGCCTTGATATGTACGGGAATAAGTTCATAAGAAGCTGAAGCCGTAATAACTTTGGCTGTGGTTTCGTTGCAGTTCTCAGTTCCTTACACGAATGTAGAAACCCGTATACGCTTAAAGGGCAGCTGCAGCACTTTTTTGAGAATTTCGCGATATTCAAGGATAAAAATCTATGTAGGCTGGAGGTAATGCATGCCAAGTGTTCTTGCACTAGCATTTAAAATAGGCCGCTGCGGTGGCTCAGTGGCTATGGTGCTCGGCTGCTGTCCCAAAAGACGCGGGTTCGATCCCGGCCGCGGCGGCTGGAATTTCTTTGGAGGAGAAATTCTAGAGGCCCGTGTACTGGCGATGTCAGTGCACGTTAAAGAACCCCAGGTGGTCGAAATTTCCGGAGCCCTTCACTACGGCGTCTCTCATAGCCTCAGTCGCTTTGGGACGTTAAACCCCATAAACTAAACTAAACATTTAAAATAGTTCAGTAATCGACGATTGAAATTTGAGCTTCTCCTCAGTGCACCCGGGGAGTGCAGGAAAACTCAGCGTGACGTCACGGAAGGTGTCACATCACATCACATCACATCACTTTATTTTCCTTAAAGACCCTTTTCCAGGGTGTTACATAAGGGGTGGGGCTTACAAAATGCAGGAATCAACAGTGCTTGAAAATGATGATGAACATGTTATGGCAGCAATATGATGGGGAAGGCCGTTCCAGTCAGCTGCTGCACGAGAAAAAAATGAGTTGGCAAAAACAGTGGTACGGCCACGTGGATGCAAAACTTGAAGAGAATGACCGATGATTTCAAATTACCGCTGTCGTCAGCCACACCCTGCCTTGACGCGTTGGACGCTGCCAAACAACTCTCGGCAGGGTTCGCCTTCGATGGCGCTGTTTTTTTTTTCCTTCAAAGCAGTCGTTTGTGCGTTGGAAATGTACCGATACCTTCGATGACGTCGTCATGCACACCACACTTGGCGTTGTGCGCTGTGGAGAAGCTTGAAGGACTTCCGGATTTTAATCGGCGATTACTTCCCTATTTGAAGTGCTAGCCCAAAAAGACTTCGCATGCTTTACCTCCAAGTTTCACACATTCGACCCTCTTAAGCTCGTTGGTTTCTTAAAACCTACGCAGTTTCCCTTTAAGTGAACCAAATACATGCTTGCCGCTTACATAATCCCACTGGACAAATTTCTGCTTTAGAGCTCTCCATTTCATACTAAACTCTTCCGACACTGCACTGGTTGGCGCGAACTCCACGCTATGGAAAGGTCCTATACAAGGCTCAATGTTTAAAAATTTCAAAAACAGGTATTTTTATGCAGAAATATCAGCCACCTCTCTCACGCATGCAAAATTAGGCCCGGTCATTTGCTTCCCTACCTGCTGTTGGCGGTGTCGCAATTTACGTGCGTGTAAAATGAAATGGAAAGAAAATAGCTAGAAATGCTGCCCCCAGTCTCCCTCATAATACTAAAACCGCACTCATCTCTTAGTGTTATGCTCGAGATTTTAATGGGTTATGTGTGAAGCTTATCTTGCCTCTCAGTCATATTAAATTTTTCGCAGCTGAAGGCGACATCTATTCTTTATCCCGAAATGCGTCAAGCGCGCTTCCTGTTGTTGCCGCCACCGAATTGCATTCTGTGGAACATTGTGATATCTCCCATTAAACACTCTTCGAACTTGACACAAGCCTGCTTCTTTCCGTTCTTGATATCTGCCGATACAACTAAATGATTGTATATTAGTGTCCCTTCTTTTTCAAACAAGGCATGTTTAGTCAAATGTTTAGGGGAATCCCTCAAGGTGGAGTAGATTTGTAATAAGGGAGTAATTACTCATTGCATCCACCCAAGCGCAGCCATACGGCTACAAAGGAAAGCTAGAAAGGAAAGCTGCTCCGGTGAAGCGGTGGTCCCGGGTTCGATCCCCGGACCTGGACGAATTTTTCTTTAACTACGAAGTTTCTAAGAAAGCTGTATAGCTTTCCTTTGTAGCCATATGGCTGCGCTCGGGTGGATGCCAATGAGTAATTACTCCCTTATTACAAATCTACTCCACCTTGGGGGATTCCCCTTGTAGCGCCCGGCGGCACTGGCGCTGACATCGGCGTTCCCGCGCTAGAGAAAAATAAAGATGAACAGCGCGTGCTGGGCGCGCACGCCCGGCACGCGCAGTCCGGAACTAGAAGCCTGCCACGCTGGTCGTCTCTGGTGCTCCGCTGCGACCCCGCAAAATCCTCAACAGTGGTGACCTGGCGAACCGTGCCTTCTATCGCAGCGGTGTTCCAGCATGGCGTACTGGCAGCACCCAAGTTTCGACCCACCGCTCCCGGCGTTCCGGCCTGCAGGCGTCGGCGGGTGGTTCGCCCAACTGGAGGCTGCGATGTACCTGAACGGCATCACCATCCAGCCGTTCAAACACGAAGTCCTTTGTGACATCCTCCCGGCCGACCTCCTGCGTCGGCTCACCTACTCTGCTTTCGGCGGCCGGCCATACGATGAGCTGCGTGCGGCCGTCTTGGCGTACTTCGGCGCCTACTACGTTCCGCCGCCGCTCTACGACGCAGCGGACCCGTTTTCGCCGCCGCCAGCCTCTGGCCCTGCACCGGCCTCGCTCGCGCCCACGCAGCCTTCATCAGAACCCGGCCCGCCTCAGCAGCCCCTCGCCGCATCGCCGCCACTCCCGTCCAGCGTCTCCAGCCCGGCTGTCTCTCTCGACGCCACACCAGGTGGGATCCGCACGAGCTCCGCCTCGCGCCCTGCTCCCACTACTATCCGACCCGCGTCTCTAGCTCTGCCTCCTTGCGCTTCAGTGGCATTGTCGCCAGAGCCTCCTGCAGCCAAGGACAACTCTGCGGCAGCAGCCGTGCCGAGGCTTCCGGCATCTCCACCTACCTCGTCACTACCGTCAACAGCTCTGCAGACCTCTGCTGTGAGGTTGAAGCCGCCACCACAGCATCTGTCAGATACCAATTCCACTACCCAGGCAGCCACACCGCCTGCCCAAAGGGCCACGCTCCAAACCCTCGGTACTGTCACCCACTTCTCGGCGTCTGACCCTGGCAACTCGACACTGTCGCAGCAGGCGCCTCTTTTGGTGCCTGACTTGAGCAACCTTCAGCACCGAATGATCACGTTACCCACACCGAGTAGTGCGGCAACTGTCCATCCACCAGCTGTGTCTCTTGCTGTCCGCCAGCCGTCTGATGTAGCAGTCTCCGCTCCACGGCATGTCACTGCCACAACCTCCTGGCAGCCCCCTACAGCCAACCGTGCCCACACGCACATCAGCACTGGCCAGTCGCTCCGGACTGTCACTCCCGCTTCGCCCAAGCACCTGGCATTGAGCCCAGCAACTTGCTCCGGCATCGTCACAGCTGTCGCCGCTATGTCGATGGTCAAAACACAGCTGCTGTCAGGCCACGGAGCCGTTTCGCCCACTCCAGCGCTTGTGCCGACGTACTCGGCGCGCCGGATTCCCACCGACACCAGCTCCAACGTCCCCACACCGACGACACTTGTGTCCGCGGGCAGCACTACAGTCGGTGACGGCCCAATCATGGCCTCCCCTGCCCCGATGTCCATTGTCAGCTCGACACCCTGCATCCTTCGCCCATTGCGCAGCAGCCAGGCTCGTCCACCTGAGCCCGCGCACTCCACCCGACAGCTCTTCCCGGCCCCTGACATGAACTTACTGGACACTTCCGACGTTCCGTCTAGGCGGGGGGCCCTGTAGCGCCCGGCGGCACTGGCGCTGACATCGGCGTTCCCGCGCTAGAGAAAAATAAAGATGAACAGCGCGTGCTGGGCGCGCACGCCCGGCACGCGCAGTCCGGAACTAGAAGCCTGCCACGCTGGTCGTCTCTGTCTGGTGCTCCGCTGCGACCCCGCAAAATCCTCAACACCCTAAACATTTGACCAACACAGTTCCCACTTCGAGTTATTGATCTATTCGCTCTCTCCCTTCCATAAGCTTGCCGTCCTGGTTAGCTCAGTTGGTAGCGACTGCTCCGGTGAAGCGGTGGTCCTGGGTTCGAATCCCGGACCAGGACCAATTTTTCTTTAACTGCGAAGTTTCTGAGAAAGCTGTATAGCTTTCCTTTGTAGCCGTATGGCTGCGCTCGGGTGGATGCCAATTGGTAATTACTCCCTTATTGCAAATCTACTCCACCTTGGGGGATTCCCCTAAACATTTGACCAACACAGTTCCCACTTCGAGTTATTGATCAATTCGCTCTCGCCCTACCATAAGCTGGCCGTCCTGGTTAGCTAAATTGGTAGAGCGACTGCTCCGGTGAAGCGGTGGTCCTGTGTTCGAATCCCGGACCAGGACCAATTTTTCTTTAACTGCGAAGTTTCTGAGAAAGCTGTATAGCTTTCCTTTGTAGACATGTTTAAAACGCTTAACATGTGTTCGTTTACATCACACCTTCTTATCATTGTAATCAGTCAAAATGAGTGTAAAATACATCATCCTTTCGTGATACTTGAATAGAATTGAATTTCCTTCCCTCTAAAGATTTAGCGCCTGACGGGCATGAGGAACACCTAATGATATTGATAGTAGACTGTGAAATAACGGTGAATACAAGTAGTAAAGCACTTCGAGGAAATTTATAAACTACTTGCTGGAGTGCTAACACTAAGTTTCCACACACAAAAAAAAACACATCTTTAACGTGCAGCAGGAATAATTGTACACAGGGTTGGTCGCCTTTCACGAGCAAGAATTCCGGTTACCTGCCGAAGCTCGGCATTCAACCCATGGCTCATTCCGACGATGGGAAATAGACTATCTCGTGCGCTTTAATTTTCCGGCACATTAAACCGCGATTTGTAGTCACAAGGTCGCCAAAATTTACCTGGTGCGGTACTCAGCAGGGTACGAAGAGAAACGAAATAAAGTTGCTTATGCTTTGGATTTGTACGACGGTTGTACAGAACGTAATAGAAAACTTGGCACAACCTTTTTTTTTTTTTTTGGTAATGACATATATCGGCCAAATTCTAGTAGCCTGTAGATGAACTCTTCCGAAATAGAAAGATACTAATCAATCTGTTCTCCAGCGCAACCAGCGCATTTCGGCGGCCGTCAATTCGTCTACTCGGAGATGATTTATGTAAGCGGTTCCTTCTGAAGCTCGCCTACTGCATGGTAGGCCGTGAACCCTGGTACCATTTCCTTTAACTTCTTAATCCATCGAATCGCATTGTTCTTATCTATATATTGTCATGTTCGTAAGCATTCCGAAGCTTTTTGTGTATGTGAGACAGCTTGCATCATTCCTTCTTGAAAAGCTCAGTGATGGTCTTCTCTTTCTCCTGGAATCGTTCACATCTGTCACATTAAGTGCAAAAGTGGATTTCTTACCAGCAAAAACTGCTTTAGTTACCTGCAAGAACGAAATGTTAGTAATTATAAAATTAGAGTTAACCCATTAGCGCCCAGCGTACTTTTAAAAGTACAGTTAACTTTTTTATAATTTCACCACCAAAGACTGGAATTTTCTTTTCAAGTAGGGCATGCTTTTGTCAACAGGGGATTGGCCAACCACCCTTAACTAATTTGGCGCACTTCCTCTGCTCGGTATGTCAGCTTTCCGTGGTGAAACTTCAGGATGTTTGTTTCCCACGAACTGCACCGGTAGTTGCTTGCTTATAATTTTCTCACGGCCGCATTTATGTACATATTACGCTAGTTTCAAGTATAGAGCAGCACGAAAGACGAAAGTAAACAACGGATGTTTTGAATGTCCCGCACCTTTGGCGTTTTTTGCTCTGTGATGATTTATATACTGCTGTACTTTCTATAGTACACTGGGTCTTCCTGTGTGCAGAACGGCGCCTATTTATTCCAGTTCATAGATCTTATGGTTCCTTCCAATTTTTTGGAAAAAATCACTTTGTCTGCTCAGCAAGGCCTCGGAGGCTGCTGTACTTGCCGCTAGCAGTCTTCAGTATGATGATGGTATGATTTTAATTGGTTGTAATAAAGTTTGGTTATAAGAACTGAAGGTTCTGCAGAGCAGACAGTTACTGTTATGCCATTCACACAGTCTGCGGAAAGTACTTGAGATCAGAAATGAAACTTTTGGTAGCGCTTGTTGTCCTGTCGTCACCTGAGGTGATTTCAACGCTTAGTGACCATTTCATCTTTTTTTTGGAATTTTTTTACCTCTCAAGACATTCTTGTAGCGCTCCACTGGGAGGAGTCTAGGGCTAGAGGAAGCGTTCGCCAAAACGGGTTTAGGAAGTGTCCACTCGGGCCAAAGAAAGCGATGAAATAGCAGCTATGAAACATCGATTCTTGCTTCAGTAGTATAGGTTACATGCTTTTATTGAAGTCTACGATCTACAGTATAGTAACTATGGCTTGCAACTATAACAGCAGTGAGCCTACGTGTTTTGTAGAGTGGTGGTTGCCTATAGCACAAGAAAAACAGATTTTTTTAAAGCCAAAATTTCTTTCCTTTTACAACAGTGGTATGGCAGGTGCTAACCTTCCGCATCAATCCATCTACTGCTAGTATATCAGCATCAGGGACAAAAAGTGATAGTGGTTGTTGACACCGAAGCTCAACTTTGCAATTGTGAAAGCCTGAACAATTTTCCAAATTGCTAGAGACGAGCCTGCTGACTATTTTTGCTTTGGTAAGAACGTTATTCATTACTATCTATACCTTGACATGCAGTAACCAGCGGTTCGCAGACACTCTGGCTCAATCGTATATGATGCTGCTTTGAAAAGGAGGAAGCTTTCCGTCCAAAGTAGGATAACTTCGTTGCCAGTATAGCCAGAAAATATTCATGAGGGCCTGCAAGAAGTGTTATATCACCCTGCGTAAAAATCGTAGACATAACAAAATTCACGCCA
This sequence comes from Amblyomma mixtum, assembly GCF_055824585.1. NCBI lineage: Eukaryota > Metazoa > Arthropoda > Arachnida > Ixodida > Ixodidae > Amblyomma > Amblyomma mixtum. Next base: position 17,718,291 of record NC_143021.1, on the reverse strand, counting down.
CCAATAGGAATGCAGTGAAGTAGCCACATGTGCTATGGGGAAGACCCAGTGTACTATAAAAAGTACACCTGTGTAACCTCTGGAAGGAATAAAGCAATCGTGACGAAATTTCAGCAATCTCTTTTTCTTTATATGAGAGTATTATGCGCTAAAAATGAAGAAAATCCCTCTGTTAGATTTTTCTTGGTCCCTAATGGGTTAAGCTACAATAACTTACAATTTGAAGAGCATAAGTGAGGTAATAAAGCTACGACAACATTTTCAATACTTAAGGTGCAAGCATCGTAGTTACCTGGTACGGGTTGTATATTTGAGCAACACTTGCTGTTGAGCTAGTTGGTCTTCCATGATCTTTGACCAATCAGCGTCAAAATACAGCAGACTGGACAATAACCAGAACGGCTCCGAGGAAAGCGCTGCTGGAGCTGTTTCGGCCTTTCTTCTTCGCAACCTTTAGTTTTTTTTTTTGCTTGATGCGCGATACAAAAGAGCTTTGCAGATTTTTGTGGCATGTGCCTCTCTCTCTTTTCTCGGTTAAAGAAACTTGATCCAAGTTATAACTAAGTGTTTTGCCTGTTTTGGTATCATCTATTAAGTTTTCATATCAAAGTGGTTTTTCCCTAGCTTTATGCTTTATTGGTCTTGTTAGAAAACTCCACAAAAATGTCCCCATTTCGCCTGAAATAAACTTGACGGCTCATTGCTTTCTACTCTAGTTGTCTTTTTGCGCTGGTTGATCAAAGATCATGGGTAGTGTTCAAATTACTTAAGCGGCTAAAGATAACGCAGTTGAAATGAAAAAAAAAAGAAGAAAAACTTGTTCTTCTAGCTTACCACAGAAATCATTGTTCTGTGCTGATCTTTAACAGGAAAAAGTAGCTATCATGTTGGTGCTTTTATGTTACTTCGAAGAGCAGTACCTCGCGTTTGTTGTTCAATAGAGGGTAGTCTATTTGGCGTGCCCGCTATAAAGGAGAGGGTAAGCGAATGCTATTTGTAGGTGCTTGCCTGTTCACGCGCATTCATGACGCACGAGCTTTTGACGGGGACGGAACAGTGTAGCGATTATGGTGGGAACAGGTCCGAACAGCGACTTTGTATTTCGATCGTGTTAGAGTGCAGCTCAGGTGCAGCTATCAAAGCAAGAAGTGCTGCTTACCTCCGTGACTATCCTTCCACGTCCTGTCTTCCTTCACGTATTAACACAATAGCTTGTGAGGCTTCTACCGCGTGGATGCCAAACTAATGCCACTAGACAAACAAATGCATCCCCCTTTTACCACTGCTTCACAGCATTTTGGTTATCTCGCTGCTTCTCATTGTATTCATGAAACTTCCAGGTAAGCGTTTGCGGTCAGTGAGCTAGTGGGAGAACTTGCACTACGTGCTACTTCTACGGACGACTACACTAAATAAATTACGCCATGGTGTTGCTTCATAGGGTCTTGCAGTTTGGCTCCAGATAAATGGTAGGACTCGCGTGCGTGGGCTGTATGTCCCTGAGAGCATGGAATTTGCAGCGCGCCTTCTTGTTTTCTTGTTGCTTTCGATGTAGGAGCGAAAGAAAGGCTGCTTAATGAGTAGCTGTTACATGCTTACGCTGCTCCTGATCGACCGGAGTCTGGAAAGACTTATGGCGCTTTTGCGGACCCCAGCGTCGTTACTGGGTGCAGGCGAGACACCTCGAAAGCCGCGCCAGCATTAGTAGCTGTCTTCTTTTTTAGTGCCTTGGGCTATAGAAAGACGCAACAGTCGATGCCTGGTCGTGTTTATGGATACGCATAGCCTCCGTCACTGCGCAAGGCACGGGAGTCCTTCACGAGTTCACGCGCCTCCGGTTCGCGATGCGTCAGAATGTGACTAGGTGAGGCTCACGCAGAAGTACGGGAGCTTGATTACGGAAAGGCGATAATTTTGGAAGGTCTAGATTTTGGTACCACTTCATCTATTGCTTTGACTTTGTTTATCTTAGGCTGAAATTACGATTCAACTGAAGAAAAGGAAAACTGCAACAATGTGGCAACATTGTGTTCGATTCTATTCAAAATTATATAATTTCATGTGGTAGATTCCTCTGCTAGAATGTGAATTCACAACTTTTCTTTCTCCGTATTTTTTGTATTGTACAAATTCTAGCTCTGTGTCCCAAATTTTAGATTTAATTATACTCCATTCCCTGTACATGAGTGCGTTTGTATCCGCTATGCACCCTGGTCAATCCCCCGCCGTGGGTATGTGCCATTCAGCCCGAGGACATCATCATCATCATCAACATTCACTGTTTCAGGCAAAAAAATCACTGTTTGTTTTAAATAAGTTTGTGACACACAGTCATAGAATATTAATACAGAGAGTTATCTGAGGGTCCCTGCGAAAGACTGCAGCAACACAGACCAGCTTGCACTAGAACCTGCATATTTTGTTCTTTCTCAACGACATTTTTCCGCATAATACCGTATTCACGAGGAGCATCGGAATTTCCACAGAAGCCGAAACTTACTACTCCAGATGTGAGTGTCCGCAAGCAGGACTCAATTCTGAAACCGTAAAGAGCTGCACCAAAATACCGTGGTTGAAGTGGTGCACATCTGTGCTCTGATGCAGAATGTACAGCAGGCAAATAGGCAAACTATGCTCGTACATTCCTCGCAAAAGCTTCTGCCGTTGTCCGGTTGTGCGGCAAACGGGGATGGCAGGAGCGGCAGAAAAATTAAATAATCCTACATGCCCGCAGCAAAAAATAAAGACACGATTAGTACAAAAAAAGGCAGTGGTTTAGCTCTGTTTAAGGTGTAGCTTAAGTGAGCTCTGAAAATTTGCAAGAATAATAATAATCATTTAAGCATACCAATCTTGGGCCTTCCCTTATGATCGCCTTATATATACTTGACAGGAATCAACGTCTGCGCAACCAGCATTATTTGGCCGCCGTCCTACTTCCTGTCGTCGCAACCTGAGCCTAGTTATCGCACCGAGTAGTGCAAAGTGAGGGGCTCCAGAAAAAAAAGGTACCCACATTCTAGCGCTAGTTTCAAAGGACTGCATTCTTTAGTGAGCATTCCACTTACCTTTGTCGCGTTAAATTATTTACGCCATAAGTAGTAAATATCACGCCAAATTTGAATTTTGTTTATGTCCTCTTTTGTGAACAGCAAGCCAACTTGCACGTATATTCAGCTGTAAAGTTTCAGAGTTGTTATCAGCAGCTCGAAGCGAATGGCAGGCGGCATACTCAAAAGAGTGCTGCCGTTGTCTGTGGAACCCCAGCTTGGCCACCTCCTGACTAAATGCGCCAGCTGTGTACAGCTCCCATATTTAGGGAGCTGAAGGGCAGGGCACAGGTGTCTCTTGAGACGTGCAGAGGCCGCGTATGAAATCTGATGGCTTAGCATTCATCTGCTACGTCACACGGATATCCGTCTGATAGGAAACTATTGGCTGCTTATGTAAATTCCGAAAGAATAGCGCATACTAAACGACGTCCCAATGCACGTTCTCAGGCTGAGGTGTCCAAGGTTACGCTCTCAGCACTTAAAGAATCCCTGAGAACCACGGCAATTATTTTTCAACAGTGAAGTTTTGGAAGAGATGGCTTTCACCAATGATTCAACAAGGCCAGATTGGTACATAAAATTCCTCGCATAAAAGTGCGGCTGTCCATGGTCATATTTTACCCCAATTGAAAGAATTCAGATGGAACGTCGATTTGGTGCTTACGGTCTGATATTTAATATGCGATATTGAATATGTGCGTGAATTCTTTTGGTCACATCTGTTGAGATAAAGGTAAAAGAACATAAATGAAATCAACATATTGTAGGTTGACAGCAACATGATGTACGCGGCCTCGATCGTGATGCTAAATAAAGAATCGCATTACTGCCCTCATCTGGACAGTATTTTATCGCAATTACTCATCCTCTCATTCTGAGGAAAGAAATGGGCCTCACGTTAAAGGGTCATAAGGAGAGTTGTTCGTGCCCAGCGCAATACTGCTTTGAGTTGACACTTTTCTAAATTTTCGGTGTACTCAAGTAAAGACGGTGCATATATATTGATAGCTCATATGAGCTATCACTTTGGAATTTTAGGCACAGTGTAGCGGATTTGGGGTAGAGGATCAAGATTTCCGCTTCAGTATATTGGAGTAGCTTTTTACACTTGCAGTCAAGTGTATTATCAGGCATCGTAAAGGTAGTCCGCCCAGAAATTAGACAAAGTAGTGGAAAGTGTTCTAATGAATACAAGAGCCTGTGGTAGCCTTCGAGCGAGGCCCAAAATTACAAAAATTCTATTACAGGAAACGTAATTAGAAAAATGGAGAGCTCGTTTTACCCGCAGCATGGCAATCTAGCACGTTATGGAAAATTTGAAATACAAAGTAGCCGGTACAAAAAACTAGATCATGCCCAGATAGAATAATTGGGGTTACAGTCAAATCTACTCGAGAGATACATTGCAAATGGTAGGAAAATTTATAATGCCGATTAATTTTTGATGCCACAATAAAGTGCACATCCTAAACGTAATCACCAAAAAATTAGCCATGCCAAAGCCATTTACCCCCACACGGCGTCGATCGCTGCATGCTTATCTCCAACTCGCTGAGCAAATTTCAGCAGTCCAGTAATTTTCACTTATGTAAGCTGTGGTGGACGTTTTAAGGGCGAGAAAGAAAGCACCACGCCTGCTAATTTCGTAGAAAAATTCCGTGTAAGAGCAATATTATTGGAAAAGTTGTTCACAAAAGAACAGTTAACATTCATCCACCCTCAATCAAGGTGACCTTCAAATTGAACCGATGTTCTAGATTTGGACTTGCATGCTTACTCATTCCAGATGCTTTTCAACAGCGGTAGTGGTATGTCAAGCTTAGATCAAGTGGGCGACATTATAGCATGCATCATCCCAGTTCCTTGTTTCCCATGTAAGGCCATTCTTACCAGCATATGCCATGGATGTCTCGATTAGATGAGTAGTTGGAGTGACCTCTGATGTCCCTCGCTTTAGAGGCTTATCGATCATCTCGATGATATGTTTACATCATTTCCATTCTTCGAATTTTGATGGAGGCGAAATTCAAGAGGACTGTTTACTGTGCGATGTCAGTGCGCGTTAAAGAACCCCAGGTGGACGAAACTTCCGGAGCCCTTCACTACGGCGTCTCTCATAGCCTGAGTCGCTTTGGGACGGTAAACCACAATAAACAAAAGCAAACCATTCTTCTAATTCCCAGTTGAGATAGTTGCGAATTTTAACCTATATACCCTTTTCTTCTTCGTCGTTCTTGCAACGAAATAGTTTGCCAGGATTCTATTTCCTTCTCTGAATACAACCCGCTTCTTGTGTGCACAGCGCAATGATTTTGAGGTGAGCAAACTAGGAAGCTCATGTCGCAAAAGTACTGTGCCCGCTCCTTGATGCGGGAGCAATCAATATCAAGAAACACCCCCAGACAAGCAACCTAGGAGTAAGATAGGCCGCCTAGGTAGCACACAAGTATGGCGCATAAATGTTGGCCACATGACGGTGACCGCGCCGCCCACTGTACACGGTTAAATTCATGACACATCGCAGGAGGCTGCTCGGAAAGGGCAACCTGGGTCACAAAGGCATACCTTCGGCAGCGCCTGCCACCGCAGGTCAGTGGCGCACGGATTAACCGCTGCACCATAGCGCCAGGAGTTGTACGAGGACATCCAGAGCTTATGAAAGTAAAGCAGAGATTGACTAAACCCATTAAACATCAGCATCATACACTTAAGGTGTAGCGTAAGTGCGCTCTGAAAATTTGTAAGAATAATAATAATCTCTTAACCATACCAATTTTCGGCCTTCCCACATGATCGTCTTATATATACTTGACAGGAATCACCGTCTGCATAAGCAGCATTATTTGGCCGCCGTCCTATTATATGTCGTCGTGAATGGCGAAAAATTTGGCCGGTCGAGTTATTGGCCTAGTTATCGCACCGAAAATTTGGCCTAGTTATCGCACCGAGTAGTGCAAACTGAGCGGCTCCTGAAAAAGGTACCCACATTCTAACTCTAGTTTCAAAGGACTGCATTTTTTGCGTGAGCATACTATTTACTTATGTCGCGTTGAAGTATTTACGCCATGAGTAGTAAATATCAGGTGAAATTTTGTCTTTTCTTTATCTAACACTAAGCCAACTTGCACGTATATTTAGCTGTAAACATGTGCTAAAGCAACCATGACATATCAGAGTTGTTAAGAGCAGCTCGAAGCCAATGGCAGGAAGCATGCTCAAAAGAGTGCTGCCGTTGTCTGTGGAAGCCTAGGTTGGCTACCGGCTGACGAAATGCGCCAGCTGTGTACAGCTCCCATTTTAGGGAGCTGGAGGGCAGGGCACAGGTGTCTCTTGAGACGTGCAGTGGCCGCGTATGAAATATGATGGCCTAGCATTTAACTGCTACGTCACTCGGATATCCGTCTGATAGGAAACTATTGGCTTCGTATGCAAATTACGACAGAATTGCGCATAATAAACGACGTCCCAATGCACGTTCTCAGACTGAGGCGTATAAGGTTACGCTTTCAGCAATTAGAGAATCCCTGAGAACCACGGCAATTGTTTTTCAACAGTGAAGTTTTGGAAGAGATGCCTTCCTCGGAATTTTTAAACAAGGCAAGATAAAATTCCTCGCATAAAAGTGCGGCTCTCCATAGACATATTTTACCCCAATTGAAAAAGGTGACATGGAACGTCGATTTGGTGCGTACTGTCTGATAATTAATGTGCGATACTGAATATATTCGTGAATTTTTGTCTCAAATTTGTTAAGATAAAGGTAATAGAATATAAATGAAGTCAACATATTGTAGGTGGGCAGCAACATGATGCACGTGGCCTCGATCATGATGCTAAATAAAGAATCGCCTTGCTGAACTCATCTCGAGAGTATTTTATCGCAATTACCGGTACTCTCATCCTGAGGAAATAAATGAGCTGCACGGAAAAGGGTCACGTGGGGAGTTATTCGTGCCCAGCGCAAAACTGCTTTGAGAGGGCGATTTTCTTAATTTTCGGTGTACTCAAGTAAAATCGATACATATGATCTATCACTTTGGCATTTAAGGCCCAGTGTAGCAGATGTGGGGTAGAAGATCAAGAATTCCGCTTCAGTATACCCCAGTAACTTTTTCCAGTTGCAATATATCGTAACATCAGGCATCGCAAACTTAGTTCGCTCTCAAATTAGACAAAGCAGTGGAAGTGTTCTAATGAATACAAGAGCTTGATAACAGCTTGACTTTGGTAGTCATCGAGCGACGGCCAAACTCACAAAAATTCCATTACAGGAAATGTCATTGGGAAAATGGAGAGGTTGTTAAACCGGAACATGCGAATCTACCAGGATATGGAACATTTGAAACACAAAGAAGCCACTGCACAAAAACTAGTCCTTGCCCAGATAGAATAATCGGGGTTACAGTCGAATCTACTTGAGAGGTACATTGCAAATGGTAGGAAAATTTATGATGCCGATTAATTTTTGATGCCATAAAAGAAGTGCACATCCTAAACGTAATCAACAAAATATTAACCATGCCAAAGTCAATTAACTCCACACGGCGCCGATCACTGCACGCTTATCTCCAGGTCGCTGAGGAAATTACAGCATTCCAATAATTTCGGCCTTGTCTAAGCGGTGGCGGACATTTTAAGGTCGATAACGAAAGCACCACCGCCTTCTGTCTTATAGACAAATTGCATATGAGGGCAATAGTATTGGAGAGAGCAGTTCACAAATGAGCACTTAACTTTCATCCACCCTCACTCAAGGTGACCTTACATTTAACCGATGTTCTAGATTTGGACTTCCATGCTTACTCATTCCAGATGCTTTTCAACAGCGGTAGTGGTATGCCGCGCTTAGATCAGGTGGCCGACATTATAGCATGCATCATCCCAGTTCATTCTTCCCGATCTAAGCCCACTCTTACCAGGATATGCCATGGATGCCTTGATTAGATTATTAGTTCGAGTGGCCTCTGATGTCCCTCGCTTTAGCGGCTAATCGATCATCTCGATGATATGTTTACATCATTTCCATTCTTCGAATTTTGATGGAGGCGAAATTCAAGAGGCTTGTTTACTGCCCTTGTCGCTTGGTCCATCTGAATAGCTTGCCTCTTAGCACCTGTCGTTGATCTTCTGCATCTTGGCAAGAACCGACCGAAAACAGGCAACACACGACACGAGCAAGTGCCCTCTGCGACCCGCCAAAATGCGAGACTTCAATGCCACAAAAACTCTGCTAGCTATAGTTCTGTCCCCTTTCTGCACCCTCTTCAACAAGAGGCACATGTGGGATACCAGAACTCTAAAGTAACAACTCAAACAAGTGTCAAATACACGTAACACACTGAATGAAATGTATGCAAAATAAATTTGGTCCCTTGAGATCACTTGGTTCAGAAAACGCTCAGCTGAGGCCGCAAATGAGGACATCAATTTTGCCCCGATCTACGAGCGAACTTGACAGCTGTTCGCAAAGTGACAAAATGTTAAGTCACAAGGAGGTCGAAGGCAGCCTTGCTCAGAACGCACGGCTTAGTGCGTCTACGTCAGCGTTTAACTCGCTTCTAACGGACGTCAGACAATACTCACTACCGTGCAAACTAATGTCCCTGCCTCTTTCGCTGTAGCTGCGGTTTCCTCTCTCTCCATACTTGTCGTTCCAGTTTCTACGGAAAGAAGACCAGAACGAGTTATTTTCCCTCACTGACAACTTGTCCCTTTCGTTACGCTTCTCACGCCAGTCGCGGCGTTCAATTCCGAGTGCGCAACGCCTCCGATGGGACCATTCTTTCCTTTTATGCGAAGCATACTACTTTAGCTACCACTTCAGCCCTTCACCATGGTTATGCGCCTCCAAATCACGTGATACATGACGTCACACCACGTGACACGATGACGTCACGATAGTGGAGAAACGGGGGCCCACCCAATACCTCCTAGAAAGACTTGAGGCCTGCGCGCTGCGCGAGTGACGTCACATCCTGTAGGCGGATGGCCGCGTCGCTCGCGCAACGCAGGACGTTTTCCGCGCGCCGCTTCCCGCACAAGCCGGTTTTTCTCCCGCGGACAGGCTGCTGTGCCGTCCCGCAAAGCGATGGGTCCGGGCGCTATTTTTCCCGTGCCGCTGACCAGAACAGCCAATGGGGTCCGACCGTTAGTCGCTCTCTATCAACCGCTGTATTAAGCGCGAGTGCGACCGCTTTACAAGCGTACAAAAAGATAGGCGTGCGCTCATTTATAAAGAAAGGAAGAGTCTGCTGTGAAATAACTAGGGGCCTGGTCAGCTGCAGTGCACTTTTTAGAGAAGTAAGATTGACAAACTACTCTAGGTGAGTGAATAACTGATACAAAACGCGAGGAGAATTCTGCAGTGCAGTTGTTTCGCTTCGCTGGCTTCGGCTTTAGCGGCGTGCGTCACGTGAATTCGGGATGATGGAGGCAACAGCAACTCGATCGTCACCTTCACGCAAACTGTGTAATGGTGCCTATTGCAGCTTTCTACAATTACTGCTCCCATGGGGATGTTTATTGTTTGCTGAAAATTCAAGAATGAGGCAAAATTTAGTCGTCAACCAAAAGACAAATTTCGGTTTATTGGTCATGGGCATGCAAAGGCGCTATAAATAAATATAAGAGAACATAATATACATACAGTAAACAGAACTAATGAAGCATCAAGGTAACAAAATTGAACTGGCAGGTAGTAATCACAGATTTTTAAAACAAACATACCCTTTAAATATGAAAACATAAATTCTACTCATGGTCACAATTAAGACTTAGACCATGTCACATCAATTTTGGTCACATACAGTAGAACAGGTCACTGCAACAAACATCAAGGAAACGAAGGCAGTCACGGTTTGCAGTCCAAAATAACACAAAACTATTAGCAACATACGGTTAAGCACAAAACATATGTGATGAAAAACAATTGCAATCGACTCGAATGAGAAACTTGGTTACTTCACATAATATGGCACTGCGAGAACAAATCGAAGCAATAAGCACTCCACATACAAACAAGCACATGCACAGTGAAATACAAACAACATACTAACTATCAATGTATTAAACTGCAAATATAAAATTATCCAAAAACCGCAACAAGCACAACAAATTGCAAACACAAAGGTGCAGAAAGACATGAAACAACCTAGCTTTTCGAAAAGACAGTTAGTTTCCTTTTTTTTTTTTGATTCTGCATCATGAGATGACGCCGAGAGAAGGTCGTTTTTTCTTTTACACATGTTGTTTAGAAGAATGTTTGCTGCTGAATGCAGCAAAAAATGTAGGAGTCACTTTGGCGACTAAAGTGGTGCAAGGCGAAAGCCTGAGTACAGCATTCTGCCACGAATGTGGTTGTGAATGATGATTCAAGTGCTACCAGCGAATGACGCGTCCATTGGCTGTCTGCGTGTGTTACTGATGTGTGGTTAACATGTTAAGCTTCGCCTGTAAGCACTCGTGGAACGCGACAGCGTCTTGCAACGCTGCCAGGGAGTCCACAGAACGCCATCGCCAATTCGGCTGTACGCCTTGCTGGACGGTAAATTTATTTTTTGAGGAAAGGAAATGTATCTCTCTCGCATATCTGGGTGGACACCTGCACCTCGCCGTAAGGGAAAGGGGGAAGATGGGAGTGAACGAAGACGCCGTATTAGCTAGACGCGCCTTTGATCATTCCAAACCATTCAGCTGGCATTACGGAGTGGCTAGCGTGCTCGTATCGCACTCCGGAGACCCTGGTTCGATTCCCCAACTCGACCAATTTGGTTTGGTTTGGTTTATGGGGTTTAACGTCCCAAAGCGACTAAGGCTATGAGAGACGCCGTAGTGAAGGGCTCCGGAAATTTCGACCACCTGGGGTTCTTTAACATGCACTGACGTCGCACAGTACACGGGCCTCGAATTTCTCCTCCAAAGAAATTCAACCGCCGCGGCCGGGATCGAACCCGCGTCTTTCGGGACAGCAGCCGAGCACCATAGCCACTGAGCCACCGCGGCGGCTGACCAATTTCGTTCTCGGTTTTATTGATTTATGCGGTCTAACTAGAAAGGTTAATTAGGCTATTTCATATTTATATCATTGTATTTCGATCCATCGTGTTCTGTCATTCACCTGTCAAATGTCGGAACTGTCTAGGATGTTCGACACAACGTATATCAAACGAGCAACGTCGAACTGAGTGGGGAAGTGCGTGGTGGTGGAGCGAACGCGGCTTCGTACTTAATGCCTCATCGTACTCATCTGTTTTTTCAGCAGCGTCTCCTTCCGCGGACGCTGTTGTCGCTGCGACGCGCGTCTTTATTTTCTTTTCCTCTGTCTTCTGACCTCTTCATTCTCCTCTATCTTAATTAGGCTAATTTATTAATTAAGCAATTAACTAAACTCAGTCCTACTTAGTTGGAGCATCACTATAAGATCCCTTTGATTGGTTGCATGGTTACTAGCCAAAGTACAATTGGCCCCATTTGAATTTCGCGCACTGTGACGTCACGAGCATTTCGACCAATTGAAAAGCGTGACATTTTCTGTCGACAACTCCTGCTTACAACGATGAGGCATTAAAGGCTTCCGCCTTAATAGGTCCATGACTTGTTCAGGTCTGTGGCCATTTAGGCATGTGTCAAAGTCTTCACATTCTGGTAAAACCTCTGTTGTTAAGCATATCAGAGCCGTTCGCTGGTCTTCTAACTTGAAGAACTTAAGGCAGTGTTCTTTAGACAGAAGTTGTTCTATCACTGCATGCGCATACATCACAGCATTTACAACAACTGGTGCTGGAAAACAAAGGCCACCTCTATTAAGGGCGTCGATGAGGCTATTTTCTTCATGGGATTCCTCCATGTTCCTTGCCACTACAAGGTTTCTTTTGCATTCTTCACATTTCAGTGCCTTACAAGCAGCATGAGCGCAATACCCAGCTACATATGTAATCACTGGGATTTTTGAAGACAAAGCATCTAGGTCAGAATCTGTGACTTCAATGCTGAAGGCTTTATCAAAGTTCTGCTTTTGTCGTGTCCTCGGTTGAGGGAGCCTGAGTTCTTCAGTTGGTAGAACTGGCAGCGAATTTTGCAAACGAAGTTTTGCCTCGCACTCGTACACCTGTCGAATAGAAACATGGAACTGGCCGCCCGCAAGTTGTCTGTATTGACCGAACTTCGCCTCAAGTGGGTCGGTCTGAACCTTTCCTAGAAGCACGTAGTGCATCTTAAGCTCCTCAAGGCAGTAGCGAGAGAATTCCATAAGCCCACAGGACGTAAGACGCAAGGCACTAATCGTTTCACGAGTGAAAACGCCATTGTCAAAACGTAGTGCAATCCATATGTCTAACCAGTCCGCGAACTTCTCAAGAAATTGGATTCTTTCGTCATTTTCCATTCCTTTCACTGGCTCTTGAAAAGGGTCACGTTTTTGGAAGCCCTTCGAAGGTGTTTTGACATTGACCACTGACCACCAGCGAACGATAATGTTGATAAAGTTCGCAGTTTCTGCTGCTCTGTCAATTTCATTGGCATGTACCAGAAGCCCTTCTGCAGTAAATTGATTGAATACTTGCAGTGCGATCTTGACATTTTGCCGCTCTAACTTTGACGGATTCAGAGCTTTAGAGGTTAACTGGTGCCCATACTTCAGCAAACACCCTTCTTCCAGTTTGTGTAATCTTCGCAGAGCTTCAAACGAAGCCCACATGATGTGACCACTGTCAATTGTATAACTAGTGATCTCAAACTTCGGGTAATAGAAATTGGTGCCGTGATTTTTTTGGTTTATCCAGTTATTTCGCACACATTTCAAGAGGTGGACTGTGTCAATAATGTAAAACAGGGGTCTCGTAGGGTCACAGGGATGAGGATACACAAACTGCAGCTTTGGAGGACTACAGAAGATCGACATTGTCTTTCTATTAATAGCATTGTTGTCAGTAACAACACATACTACTTTGTATCCGTGCGACTCTAAACCAGTCACCACTTTTTGGGTGATGCTATGCAACATAGCAGCATCAATGGTTTTAACAGGAAGGATGTGAGCGACTTCTTTGAAAGACGAAGCCAAACTTTGTACCATAAAAACATGGGCCGTCGTGGCAGCGTCAGACGAGTTAAAGGCAGTTCCGCAAACATTGCCACCTTTATAATCGAAGAATGGTTTCAAGTGAATTTCATCAATCATCAAAGTCACTATGCGCTCGTAAGGCTGGAGACACTTCACACGCTTCTTCATGTAAGACAAAAAATTTTCACCTTCCTCTACTTGCGGCGACAGCTCACATGACGCACAAAGCTTTCTGATAGTTGCAGGGTGAGGAAGTGCAATAACACCTGCGTGTCGCAGGAATTTGTAAGCGTGTGGCGATATTGTAAAGAGCAGACTAGCAATAACCATCAAATGTGGTGAATACCTGGGCATTTTCGTAGTGATTATTTCCAGCTGTTCTTTCAGCGCTTTAAGGACACTTCGAGTTTCCACTGGTAGCTGCTGTTTCAAAACATGGAGGAGGGTTTCGATAGCTTTTACCACATCCTCAGAAATAATACACTGTGTTTCAAAACTTGACAAATTCTCTAGAATTTCTACGATGCATCTGATATCCGAAACTTTACTGGGGACAGGACAGTTATTTACTTTTGTAAGTTTGACCTTCTGATGGCACACAGTTATGTCCATACTGTCACTGATCACAACAGAAGCTTCAATGCTTGGCATGGTGCCTCCGGTTATCAACAGGAACATTACACTTGTTGAGGTATGCACTACTGACCACTTCTCTGGCAAAGAGGTTCCCTGCATACATGCCTTTAGCTCCGTTATTGTCTGGAACTGATATCTGCCAGCTTCCGTCGTATATGACGACAATGAGTCCGCCAATGCCTTTGCAAGGTGGGAGGACTCCAGTCGCTGCCGTCGATCGTGTGGCTCCTCTCTTGTTTTGGAACATTGTGGTGTGGACAGGTACGATGGGCAGTCCTTGAATATTGAAGGCACAGCGCTAGGGTCCAGTCGTGGCACCGGCAAAGTGGTCTCGATAACCTTTCCAGTCCTTGGGTTATGATAGACTGTTTTTTTTTTAATAAAGCTCTCATGGAAGTGCAGCGCACAGACCTGCAAAAACGAAAACAGGGGACTGTACCACAAAAAGATATCACAGTATCTCCGAAAGGACATTAATTATGTATACGTGCTCAAGGTATTTTTGGTATTGGCAGATTCTTTCCTGATGCAAGCACAGGCTGAACGAACACTTTTCGCAGAAAACACATGGTATGATGCGTCTGTCGAAATTCCTGCCGACGCGTCTGTCGACACTCCTGCCGACGCGTCTGTCGACACTTCTGCCGACGCGTCTGTCGAAATTCCTGCCGACGCGCCTGTCGACACTCCTGCCGATGCGTCTGCCGACGCGTCTGTCGAAATTCCTGCCGACGCGTCTGTCGACACTCCTGCCGACGCGTCTGTCGACACTTCTGCCGACGCGTCTGTCGAAATTCCTGCCGACGCGTCTGTCGACACTCCTGCCGACGCGTCTGTCGACACTTCTGCCGACGCGTCTGTCGAAATTCCTGCCGGCGCGTCTGTCGAAATTCCTGCCGACGCGTCTGTCGAAATTCCTGCAGACGCGTCTGTCGACATTTCTGCCGACGCGTCTGTCGCAATTCCTGCCGACGCGTCTGTCGAAATTCCTGCCGATGCGTCTGTCGATACTCCTGCCGATGCGTCTGTCGACACTCCTGCAGACGCGCAACTAACGATAGTATGAGGTATTAAAGGCTTTCGCCTTAATATGAACACGAAAGAATTCTAGGCCTAACGCTCAATATGCTCGCACTGACAATGAACTTTGCGCAGCGTAAAAGCGGGCATGAAGGTACACAACAAGCTAATTAAAGCAGTTCTTACCCTTGAAGAAGCTGTAACTTGGTAGTCCTTGCGTGGTATTGCACGCAGCCACTTGTGCCGCTGGGCATCGTCCTTCGGAAATGAGAAGACTTGAATTTTCGAGTCTTCGTCGTAGTTTCCCCGGCATTTCGGCACACAGCACTTGTAAGGCATGCTGATAGCCGCACTTCACTCCTTGACAACCACCACGCGCGCCGATCATGCGCAGGAACGCGCACCCAGTGCCGAAACACAGAACAACACCAGAACGATGCACGCAACGGCAGGCTTCCTGCCGCTGGTCCGCGCGCCGACTGCGGGGTTCGTCGGTTCGTTTCGTGCGCGCGCGCCTCCCGACCCTCGAAGAGGCGATCGCCTACCGAAAATGACGTTGCTCACGTGACATTTGGGAGCGCGCAGGCCTCAAGTCTTTCTAGGAGGTATTGGCCCACCTCGCGCCGTCGCTGTGGTTGTGCGCCTCCAAATTACGCGACACGATGATGTTTCGCATTCTCCAGGCTTAACCAAGCTAAGCCTCAGCCATTTTTTCGTGACGGCAAGTGCGACCTTTCACGAATCTTCAATTTCACGCGCACCCGCCGTTTTCGCTAGATACGAGGTCCGCATCTACCCGGCCTTTTGATTTTCCGCCTATTAAATGGCGGCTTCTCAGCTCGCGGCTGTCCAACGCGATAACTATGCTTGGCGAAGCGCTTCGACGCTTCCTTCTGGCCAGTTAACTTATCTTTGGCACTACGGCCCCGTACAATCTTTCGCTTCATGAGCCACACATGCGTTTTCACTGCGCGCGCGTGCCGTGTTCTGTGGGACCGTGGTTTCTCCCGTGACCGCAGTGGAAAATGATAGCCTGCAGGACAGCCTGTGCCCTCGAACATTTTTTAGCTCCGATTCTAACGATAGTTTCTGGGTTGACAAAGTGACGGGCTTTGCTGCAGACATTTTGCCGGAGGCGCTGCTGCCTCCGATGGCGGCAACGCGTTTCTGCGCGCGTGCCCTTTCTCTCTTTTCGAAGGCACCACTCTTTCTTATGCCTGCCTTTCATCTTTCGGCGGCAACTCTCTTTCTTGTGCGTGGCTTTCCTCTCATTTCGGCAGCACCACTGTTCCTCCTGTTTGTCTACCACCTTGTGTGTGAAAGTTCACTTTCCCTAACTGGCGGTTCCTTTCCTCCAGGTTGCAGCTTTCTATTTTGAGCTTTCCTTTAATTTTCTCTTCTGGAAGCGCATGCTGCTTCTGTCGCCTAGGTTGCTTCTCTCTCATAATCTCACTCTAATTCTCGGCCGATTCACGTGCGCTACCTGGCTCACGTCTATCTATGGCGCCTGCACTTAATTCCTCAATTCACTGCTCTTCTTCCTGAGCGTCCCTTAGTGGACATCCGTCCTCATCTTTCTCTGATACAATGACGCCTAGAACCTCCACGTCGTCTGGAAGGTTCTGAAGTCCACTGCCGTCCCGCACCTTAGCTACTTCAGGCGCAGACGAACTAGCGTTCTCTCTCGACATGAGTGCTGGCACGCAGCTCTCGCCACGCTCCTGACGCGTTCCAGCCGAATGCAGATGACGGTCTGCCTTGCAATCAGATACGGCGTTTCCGCTACTGCGGCTGCTTTTCGGAGTCTGACTAAGCTCACAGCGCTGCGAACGCTCGAGACTCGTTTTTCATCGATCGCCGTAACACTAGCGTCCAACTTAGCGTCCGCAAACTCTATATGCATCCGAATCCGTTGACCGAAAGTGTTACGTTCCTGCTTTTCTGCCGAACGCAATGCACAACACAGTGTTTCATCGCGTTTGACTTCGCTAGAACTGGCACTGGCCTGCGTTTCTGCCGAACGCGATGCACAATGCAGTGTGTCATCCTCTTTGACTTTGCTAGAACTGGCACTGGCCTGCGTTTCTGCCGAACGCGATGCACAACACAGAGCGTCATCCTGTTTGACTTCGCTAGAACTGGCACTGGCGTTTTTATTAATGTCCAGCCGAACATCCTCTCTGCCATTCCCTGCAACTGCTCCTGCTTTTGAAACGCCAGGAGATCGAATTTCCTTCAACTCCGCCTCAATCACAATAGGCGAGACCTCTGTAACCGCATCGTCCGACACTGTGGCTACCTTATCCGAGGATAGAAAGGTTTCCTCAGTTCGCGAATGCGGGGAATCTACCACTGTTAAAGCAGCAGTTACATCTGCCACGTACGGACTACCTTCCTCTGCGCCGCACTGGCAGGGCTGCTCCACAGCTACGCACTCCACCTCTGTGTCACAATCGTCCGAACCTTCCGCATTTTCCAGCCATTCTAAAATGTCGGCTTTTAGCTGGTAAGGAAAATCGTAAAACGATTTGGTACTATTTTCCTCTCGCTGGTACCTTTGGCGAAGGTCCGCCGGTGACACGTCATATCTCATCAGTAAACAACCTTTCAGCCCATCGTAGTCTGCCAAGCCGCCATCCAACAAGCGCTTGATAACTTCATACGCTTCGCTGGAAAGAAGGCCTACCAACTCCTGTGCCCAACTATTCCACTCAACGCGCTTTCTCTCGCAGACGCGCTCAAACTCCGCCAGATACTTCGCCATATCTTCGCCGATCACGAAGGGCCGTGGCCTGTCTCTCGGCGGCCGGCCGTTGGACTCATGCAGAACGGACAGTGCTTCAATTCTCTCGCAACTTATCCGATGCGCTTCAAGCTCTAGGTCCATAAGTTTCCTGACGCGAGCACGCCGTTTTATCTCAGGCTGCTTCCGTTTTGCTGCGTCTTCGCGCTCACGGCGTTCTTTGATCTCATCCCAGGCCTCGTTGGATTCCTCAGCCGTTACTTCCTGTGCCCGCATGATCTCAAGGATCGCCTGTTTTCGTTTCGTGGGGCCCAAATCAATGCCCAACTCTTCGCAAATTTCGATGAGTTCCTTCACTCTAAGGTCCTCCATCACACACAATGGCCTCTTGCTGTTCGCGCTTTATTTGAATTCTCTTGCCGTTCAATACTATAGCCCTACAAGAATAAAACGCGCAAGCAATTCTTTACAAGAAAGCCTTGTTAACTACCTGTGCACTAGCTTTCGTTTCAAAGCGCTCCGACTGGGCTCGAAACAGCAAAGCTCTCTGAAGTGCAACACACAAAGCCCTACTTTAGACTACAATCACGTGTGCTAGAGCAGTCTGGCGAATTGAGGGGAAAACATCAGGCATTCACCGCGCCGAGGTAGCTGACGCCGGTCGATCCCGCAGCTGCCATCCACTGTTACGACTTGGTGCGTCTCAGTCTGCTGCCTCTGTTGAGCACACCTGAGCGAAGAACGGTCGATGCGACGGTTAGTGAACTGAAGTTTATGCACAATATTCACAAGGTTTTTTGCAAGATATGTACAAGGGCCATGAGCACAACGGGCTTGGACGAGGCCCTGCGGAGAGCATCTCTCTGGCACGATGGCGTGTCTGCTGCCCGTCTGCTACCACGTCTCAGTGCGGCTCTCCTCTTATAACCGCCGGTGACCGTTGCGTTCCTCTGCACCTGGGGTTCCTCTGCTCCGATAAGGTCACGCCACAGGCCACCGCTCAGATTGGCTTGATCCGACGCTAGTGAGGAGGAGGAGGAGGAGGAGGAGGAAGGGTCAGCCGGCCAGCCAGGATGACGCCGTGCCTTGGCGGCGAGTCCGTGCCTGCTTTGCGCGACGGCGGGCGCACAGCTCTGGTTCCCCGACAGGCCAGTGGAATGAGGGTTAAGGCACAACAACATCCTAAACGTAATCAACAACAAATTAACCATGCCAAAGTCATTTAACTCCACACGGCGCCGATCACTGCACGCTTATCTCCAGGTCACTGAGGATATTACAGCATTCCAATAATTTCCTCCTTATCTATGCGGTGGCAGACATTTTAAGGGCGAGAAAGAAAGCACCACACCTGCTGTCTTATAGAAAAATTGCATATGAGGGCAATAGTATTTGAGAGAGCAGTTCACAAATGAGCAATTAACTTTCATCCGACCTCACTCAAGGTGACCTTACATTGAACCGATGTTCTAGATTTGGAGTTCCATGCTTACTCATTCTAGATTCTTTTCAAAAGCGGAAGTGGTATGCCGCGCTTAGATCAAGTGGCCGACAATATAGCATGCATCATCCTAGTTCATTCTTTCCCATCTAAGCCCACTCTTACTAGTATATGCCATGGATGCGTTGATTAGATTAGTAGTTCGAGTGGCCTCTGATGTCCCTCGCTTTACAGGTTAATCGATCATCTCGATGATATATTTACATCATTTCCATTCTTCGAATTTTGATGGAGGCGAAATTCAAGAGGCTTGTTTACTGTGCGATGTGAGGGCGTGTTAAAGAACCCCAGGTGGTCGAAACTTCCGGAGCCCTTCACTACGGCGTCGATAATAGCCTGAGTCGCTTTGGTACGGTAAACCGCAATAAACAAAACCAAACCATTCTTCTCATTGCCAGTTCAGATAGGTGCGACGTTTAACTTATATCTACCCTTTTTCGAACTTTCATACTTTAGCACCTCATGACCTCGTCGTTCTTGTAACGACATAGTTTGCGAGGATTCTATTTCCTTCTGTGAACCCCACCCACTTATTTTGTGCATAGCGCAATGAATTTGAGGTCAACAAATTAGGAAGCTCATGTCGCAAAAGTACTGTGCTAGCTCCTAGGTGCAGAGCAAAAAATATCCACAAACACCCCCAGACAAGCAACCTAAAAGTCAGATAGGCAGCCTTGATCGCACAAAAGTGTGGCGCATAAATGTTAGACACATGACGGTGACCGCGTCGCCCTCTGTACACGGTTAAATTCATGACACTTCGCAGGAGGCTGCTTGGCAAAGGCAACCTGGGTCACAAAGGCATACCTTACGGCAGTGCCTGCCACCGCAGGTCAGTGGCGCACCGATTAACCGCTGCACCATAGCGCCCGGAGTTGTACGAGGACATCCAGAGGTTATGAAAGTGTCTTCTGGGATTGACTAAACCCATTAAACGTCAGCATCATACACTTAAGGTGTAGCGTAAGTGCGCTCTGAAAATTTGTAAAAATAATAATAATATCTTAACCATACCAATCTTCGGTCTTCCGATATGATCGTCTTATATATACTTGACAGGAATCACCGTCTGCATAAGCAGCATTATTTGGCCGCCGTCCTAATACATGTCGTCGCACACTGAGCCAAGTTATCGCACCGAGTAGTGCAAACTGAGGGGCTCCTGAAAAAGGTACCCACATTCTAAGACTAGTTTCAAAGGACTGCATTTTATGCGCGAGCATTCTATTTACTTATGGCGCGTTGATGTATTTACGCCATGAGTAGTAAATATCAGGCCAAATTTTGTCTTTTCTTTATCTAACACCAAGCCAACTTGCACGTATATTTAGCTGTAAACATATGCTAAAGCAACCATGGCATATCAGAGTTGTTAAGAGCAGCTCGAAGCGAATGGCAGTCAGCATACTCAAAAGAGTTCTGCCGTTGTCTGTGGCAGCCCAGGTTGGCCACCGGCTGACGAAATGCGCCAGCTGTGTACAGCTCCCATATTTAGGGAGCTGGAGGGCAGGGCACAGGTGTCTCTTGAGACGTGCAGTGGCCGCGTATGAAATCTGATGGCTTAGCATTCAACTGCTACGTCACTCGGATATCCGTCTGATAGGAAACTATTGGCTTCGTATGTAAATTCCGAAAGAATTACGCATAATAAACGACGTCCCGATGCACGTTCTCAGGCTGAGGTGTGTAAGGTTACGCTTTCAGCAATTAGAGAATCCCTGAGAACCACGGCAATTATTTTTCAACAGTGAAGTTTTGGAGGAGATGCCTTCCTCGCAATTTTTCAACAAGGCAAGATTGGAAAATAAAATTCCTCGCATGAAAGTGCGGCTCTCCATGGTCATATTTTACCCCAATTGAAAAAGGTGACATGGATCGTCGATTTGGTGTGTACTGTCTGATAATTAATGTGTCATACTTAAAATATTCGTGAAGTTTTTGTCTCAAATTTGTTAACATAAAGGTAACAGAATATAAATGTAATCAAAATATTGTAGGTGGGCACCAACATGATGCACGCGGCCTCCATCATGATGCTAAATAAACAATCGCCTTGCTGAACTCAACACGAGAGTATTTTATCGCAATTACCGATACTCTCATTCTGAGGAAATAAATGGGCTGCACGGAAAAGGGTCACGTGGGGAGTTATTCGTGCCCAGCGCAAAACTGCTTTGAGAGGGCGATTTTCTTAATTTTCGGTGTACTCAAGTAATATCGATACATATGAGCTATCACTTTGGCATTTAAGGCACAGTGTAGCACATTTGGGGTAGAAGATCAAGATTTTCGCTTCAGTATGCGGCAGTAGCTTTTTCCAGTTGCAATATATCGTAACATCAGGCATCGCAAACGTAGTTCGCTCTGAAATTAGACAAAGCAGTGGAAGTGTTCTAATGAATACAAGAGCTTGATAAGAGCTTGCCTTTGTAGTCATCGAGCGACGGCCAAAATCACAAAAATTCCATTACAGAAAATGTAATTGGGAAAATAGAGAGGTTGTTTAAACCGGAACATGCGAATCTACCAGGATATGGAAAATTTGAAATAGAAAGAAGCCACTGCACAAAAACTTGTCCTTGCCCAGATTGAATAATTGGGGTTACAGTCGGATCTACTTGAGAGGTACATTGCAAATGGTAGGGAAAGTTATGATGCCGATTAATTTTTCGAAGCCATAAAAGAAGTGCACATCCTAAACGTTATCAACAAAAAATTAACCATGCCAAAGTCAATTAACTCCACACGGCGCCAATCACTGCACGCTTATCTCCAGGTCGCTGAGGAAATTACAGCATTACAATAATTTCGTCCTTGTCTAAGCGGTGGCGGACATTTTAACGGCGAGAAAGAAAGTACCACCGCCTGCTGTCTTATAGACAAATTGCATATGAGGGCAATAGTATTGGAGAGAGCAGTTCACAAATGAACACTTAACTTTCATCCACCCTCACTCAAGGTGACCTTACATTTAGCCGATGTTCTCGATTTGGACTTCCATGCTTACTCTTCCCAGATGCTTTTCAACAGCTGTAGTGGTATGCCGCGCTTAGATCAAGTGGCTGACATTATAGCATTCATCATCCCAGTTCATTCTTTCCCATCTAAGCCCACTCTTACCAGTATATGCCATGGATGCATTGATTATATTAGTAGTTCGAGTGGCCTTTGATGTCCCTCGCTTTAGCGGTGTTGAGACGCGGGCTCTCAGTTGCCGTCGGGACGCGGGTCCGCTGTCGCCGACCAGCCGGAGCAATGAAGAGACGGGGGGTTAAGGAGCAGCGTGAAAAAAAAAAGGTATATGTATTTACATATTTACAAGTAGCGAGAAGCACGATACATGGCACGATGTATCTGAACAGGAAAAAGACACAGACACAGGAGACGGGAGCCCTTAAATAGAGTCGGCACAGACTCCCGCCCCTTTTCGTCCAATCAGGAGCGTCCTGTTGGCTGATTGGCCGGCAAGGCTTGAACGCCAACCCGGGTAGCGTTCCCGTAGCTGTCTGGCCCGAACGCACAACGCGCTCCACGATGACGACGCGCAGGCTCGGAGAGACGCCGGCTTGGACGCCGTCCTTGAGGAGCGTCTATGTAGCTCACCGGCCGAACGCGCAACACTGGGAGCGTTCCGGTGTTAGAAATTCACGTTCACAACAGCGGCTAATCGATCATCTCGATGATATTGTCACGGTCGCCGGTAGGATGTTCTATCCCTGGCAGAACAGTACCTGGCGAGCACACTGGGCAGAGCGCAGCCGGCAGGCCCTAGCACCGAGCAGAAGAGGACGAAGTCCGGCGCGCGACAAAGGTCGAAGACAGACCGCACGGAGGGCCGGTAGAGTGATGTCTAAACTAAGTGCGGCATTGCCCCTCCCCTCTGGAAAGGCATCGACTCGATGCCTGAAAGTGAGGGGGAGCCACGTGTGGGCGTTAACACAATCCCAGGCACTGAACGTGTTGAGAGTTGTCCTAGCGGGCATGGTATGGCTTGATTATTGTGACATGCACAATTTAGGATGTCGGCGGGCGTCTGGAAGAACGAACACTCCCTTGCGGGCGCACTTCATACGTAACGTCGCTGAGTTTGCGGAGTACCTCGTAGGGGCCGAAATAACGGCGCCAAAGCTTCTTGGAGCGACCGCGCAGACGGATGGGGCTCCAAACCCACACTTGATCACCAGGCTGGAAAATGACTTCGCGGTGACGAAGGTTATAGCGGTGAGCATCGACTTCTTGCTGCACGCAGGTTCGTTGCCGAGCCAGCCGGCGGGCAGCCTCTGCATGGTGAACGAATGCATCAGCGTCGGCAACGGATGGGCGCGCAATATCGGGCAACAACATCGTGTCCAACATAATCACGACTTCACGACCGTGTACCAAACGAAATAGCGTGAACCCCGTCGTCTCTTGAAGGGCAGTATTATAGGCAAACGTGACGTACGGAAGTATTTCGTCCCAGTTCTTATGGTCATCGTCGACGTACATAGAAATCATATCAGCGATAGTCTTATTGAGGCGCTCGGTTAGGCCGTTGGTTTGAGGATGGTAAGCTGTGGTCTTACAATGCCTTGTGCCATTGAGCCGCATAACTTCCTGAGTAAGCGTGGACGTGAACGCTGTGCCTCGGTCAGTTAAAACAACATAAGGGGCGCCATGGCGGAGGACTATGCTGATGGTGAAAAAGTCAGCAATTTCAGCAGCAGTGCCGCGGGGAAGGGCTTTCGTCTCACAATACCGGGTGAGGTAGTCGGTGGCAACCACAATATACCGGTTACCCAATGATGACGTGGGAAATGGGCCCAGTATGTCCATGTCGACTTGGTGGAAAGAAATTCTCGGCGGAGCAATGGGTTGGAGCAAGCCAGCCGGCTTGAAAGGTGGTTTCTTCCGACCTTGACACTTGCGTCAAGTGCGTACATAACGGTTGGCAGCCGCAGAAAGCCTGGGCCAGTAATAACGGTGACGAACTCGTGCCATCGTTCGAGAAAATCCCGGGTGGCCGGAAGGAAGCTCGTCGTGGCATGCCTGCAAAACGTCAGAGCGGAGCGCAGTTGGAACCACGAGCAGGTAACCAGAGTCCGTCGGGCTGTAATTTCGTTTGTAGAGGACGCCATCTCGCAAGCAAAACGACGACAAGCCACGCGCGAATAGACGAGGCGGTAACGAGGCGGTACCCTCAAGATAATCGATGAGTGGCCGCAATTCCGTGTCGTCCCTCTGTTGTTGAGCGAGGGCGGACGTGGTCAGAGCACCAATAAATAGAGGGTCATCTTCGAGGTCATCAGAGCTGGACGGGATAGGAGCACGGGACAAGCAGTCTGCATCGCTGTGTTTGTTGCCCGACTTGTAGACAACTGTTACATCAAATTCTTGCAAGTGAAGGCTCACCCGAGCTAGCCGGCCCGAGGGGTCTTTAAGATTCGCAAGCCAACACAGTGAGTGGTGGTCACTCACCACCCGAAACGGGCGACCATACAAGTAAGGCCGGAACTTCGTTATCGCCCACACAACAGCTAGGCACTCCTTTTCAGTGGTTGAGTAATTCGCCTCGGACCGAGACAGCGTGCGGCTGCCGTAAGCAATCACGCGCTCAACACCATCTTGCCACTGGACGAGGACTGCACCGAGGCCAACGTTGCTGGCATCGGTGTGAAGTTCTGTGTCCGCCTCCTCGTCAAAATGGGCAAGAATGGGCGTTGTTTGTGAAGTGAAGTGAAGTGAAGTGAAGTTTATTTTGACATCGATTTGTCAGAGGTGACGGGACAAAAGGCAATTCATTTTTTGCCTGACGTGGCCCCGTCACCCGTTACATTGCTCAGGGGGGTGGCAAATTACACAGTAAAGTACACAAAGCAAAAACAAGAAAAGTAACAACATCGCATACGTACTACATGAATTATATGTAACGATCAATGACTTACACATAATTAACACAGATGCAATGAAAAATAAAGGAAAAAACAACGCATAGCTAAAATGTAGCTAGGACAAAACAAAAAAATTGAAATAGCAAACAATGAGATGCATAGAATTAACATACAGGCAAGGGGAGAAATAGCACGCAAACCAAAAAAATGAAAACCGCATTGGATGCCTCCTACGTCTTTAGGACAACAAAACCAAAAATAGCGAACCTGGACATACACCCAGCGAGTAAAAAAAAAAAAAAAAAACTAGAAACTGGACATTTTATGGAGGAGATAGGGACAGAAGGTACATTTTAACATTGTTCTTGAAGTTACGGGGGGAACGAGGCTGCTGCAGAAGTTCCATAATACGTGGGTGTTTATTAAGTAAATCAGGAATTAAGTAATCAATGTGCTGCATACCATAATTCGTTCTCATCAGAGGCATTTGAAAATGACTATACCTGAAATCATAAGGTTTATTGTTAGGGAAGTATAAAGCATAAAAGGAAACTGGGTCACGGGTGACTTCATGATAAACATGATATGCAAGCTTTAGTTGAAATAGTTCGTTTATCTTGAGTAAATTATGTTTTAAGAATAATGGGTATGTATGTTCTAGCGGACCTACATCTTCTATGCAACGCAGAGCTCGTTTTTGCAATATCTCAAGCCTGTGCAAGTTTGTCTTGGTAGTGGTGCCCCAGATTAACAGACAGTAATGTAAATGAGACTGTACTAAAGCAAAATACAACTGACGTTTAATAGAGCTGGGAACCAAATATCTCACTTTATACAAAATGCCTAGAGATCTAGAGATATTTGTGTGAACCTTATTTATATGAGAAGTCCAGCTTAAGTTTTCCTCAAATAAGACACCTAGGAACTTATAAATGGAAACGCGTTCAAGGGCTGAGTCTTGGTACTTGACCTGGATATTAAAATCTTCAGGTTTATTTCGCGGCTTAAACATTACGTACTTTGTTTTCCGAACGTTCAATTGCATTTGGTTTATCCGGAGCCAGCATGAAAGCTCATGTAGCCAGGTGTTCGCGAAGGATTCTAGTGTAGATAACTGTTTTCCTGAAAAAAACACACTGGTGTCATCTGCATAAAGTATAATATCGGGTGTATTTGGTATGAGGACAATATCATTAATATAAATTATAAACAGCAAGGGTCCCAGGATTGAACCTTGTGGAACACCATATGCAATCGGTTCTAGAATAGAAGAATGTCCATTAAGGCTTGTAAATTGGTATCTGTCCGTCAGGTAGCTACGAATAAGATTGAGAGCAACGCCACGGATTCCAAAAAAAGGAAGTTTATAAAATAATATTTGATGTTTAATAGAATCAAACGCTTTTCTGAAATCAAGGAACAGACCTAGCGTGAATCGGTTATTTTCAAAATTATTGATAACCTTGTTTTTAATATTCAGAAGGGCTATTTCAGTTGAGCTATTTGGACGGAAACCATATTGCTGCCTCACAAGAAGCTCTCTTTCAATACAGAACTTACTTAGGCGTGATTTGATCACTTTCTCAAGCACTTTAGAAAATAATGGCAGAACTGAAATAGGTCTGTAATTGTTAATGTCATCATGCGCACCACCTTTATGCAAAACTACCACCTTTGCTATTTTCATGCTGTTTGGAAAGATTGGAAAGGCGTTTGCGGAGCTTTTCGAAGGCGTCCTGCTGTTCCTGTGCCCAGACGAAAGGCTGATCGTCTATTGTCAGCCGTGTGAGTGGCTCAGCCAGCCTGGAGAAGTCTTGCGCGAAGCGTCTGTAATATGCGCAGAGGCCAAGAAACCGGCGCACAGCTCGCTTATCAGTGGGAGTCGGAAACGCAGCTACAGCGGCCGTCTTGTCGGGGTCGGGGCTGACGCCCTCAGGTGTCACAACATGGCCCAAAAACTTCAGCCGTTGGTACGCGAAGTGGCATTTTTCGAGTTTTAGAGATAGACCGGCTGATCAGATTGCCGTCAATACTGCACTCAAGCGTTTGAGATGCTCTTCGTAGGTCGCAGCGAAAATAACCACATCATCCAGGTAGACGAGGCACGACTGCCATTTGAGGCCAACCAGGACAGTGTCCATCTTCCTTTGAAAGGTGGCAGGAGCGGTACACAGGCCAAAGGGGAGCACCTTGAACTCGTACAAACCGTCGGGGGTTATGAACGCGGTCTTTTCACGGTCACGTTCATCGACTTCGATCTGCTAGTACCCACTGCGTAGATCAAGAGAGGAAAAGTATCGGGCATGACGCAGGCGATCGAACGAGTCATCAATTCGGGGCGACGGATAAACGTCCTTTTTAGTAATCTTGTTGAGGCGAGGATAGTCGACGCAGAATCGGAGAGTGCCATCCTTCTTGGCGACCAGCACAACGGGCGAAGCCCACGGGCTTGTTGACGGCTGGATAACCTCATCGCGGAGTATTTCCTCAACCTGCCTCCGAATCACCTCCCGTTCTTTCGCAGACACTCGATAGGGGTGGTGTTGTATAGGCCTCTCGCCTTCATCCACTACAATGCGGTGTTTAGCGACCGATGTTTGCCGAAAATTAGAAGTGGTCGCAAAGCAGTCACGAAAAGAGTCGAGGATCATGTGGAGGCGGTGTTTCTGATCGGCGGGTTAGGTCGGGGTTCACGTCAGTCATAACGGGGGCGTCAGACGTCGATGCATGGGTATCGTTGAGGGACAAGGCGCAGTGGGAGACTGAGTCAATAATTTCAACGAAATAGGCTATGGCGGTTGCTTGCGGCAAGTGGCGGTATTCGGCGCTAAAGTTCGTAAAAGAAGCTGCGTTCGCACTCAACGGAGGGAAGTAACACCCCACGCAACGCAGACTTGTTGACTCAGCAGTAACGACAGGTTACCTTCCGCAACCCCGTGAGGCGTGCGTGGGTTGGAGCATTCCACCGTATTAAACAAACTGGAGCGTGGTGGTAGCGTGACATTGTCATCACACACGCGAAAAACAGGCCTGTCGGGCTCGTTGCTGTCGGCTATACCACACTGAGGTGAGAACGTCACGACAAGTTCGCGGAGGTTGATTATCGCACCGTGTTCCCGAAGAAAATCAAACCTGAGGATGAGGTCCTCCGAGCAATGAGCCAACACAGCGAAGCAGGCAATGAAGGTAACAAAACGAATCTCAATTCTAGCGGTGCAGACGCCAAGCGTTGTCACCAAATGGCCTCCAGCTGTCCGGATGTGCGTTCCAGGCCAAGGTGTCAGTACTTTCCTCAGGACAAGCGCCAGACCACGACTCATGACGGAGAAATCGGCGCCGGTATCTACGAGAGCAGTCACGCGGCGGCCATCAACGATGAGCGGGATTTCAGACGAAGCTTGGTCACCTTCATAAAAACGCTGTGTGGGGGAGGCCGGACTAGGGGAACGTTCTCGCGGTCGGGTTGTGGCGTCAAGCGGAGGCGTCTCTGTTCGTCGAAGAGTCGTCGGACTTAAGGGTCGTTCAGATGGTCCATTTGAGGCGTCAAGCGAAGGCGTCTCTGGGCGTCGAAAGGTCGTCGCGGCGTGGGGTAGGAGGTCGGGTCGCATGCTAACGTCGGTGCGCGGAGGATGTTCGTCATTATGTCCGGTGACGGCGGCCCTACCTCCGGGGGTCGCCGTCCTCAGTTTTCCCGGCGCGGGCTGGAGGACTGCCGGACGTAGGACTGGCGGGCTGGTGAAGAAAACCGTCGAGGCGACGGTGACCTGGACTGACGTTGGGCAGTGGGTGCAGGTGGGACGTTGGCCGCTAAGTACTGATCGAGATCGCAGGGTCGTTCACCATAGCGTGGCAGGGGTGCGTCTGGCGAAAAGCCGCGCAGGCCAATCCGGCGGTACGGGCAGTGACGACGGATGTGGCCTGCTTCGCCGCAGTGGAAGCACAGGGGCCTGTTGTTCGGCGTTCGCCACATGTTTGCCTTCGTGACGGGTGGGCGGTCGTCTGGCAGCGCTGTCGTATACGGGAATCGGTGGGACGGCGCAGTAGGGGCAGGAGAGTAGAACGCCGGCGCTGGTGGCGCAGGACTTCGCAATGCCTCGCTGTATGTCATCACATAGGGCGCTGGCGGTTGGGGAGGTGGAATGGCGGCGTATTTCGTGCGGCGTATTTCGTCACGGACAGCATCCGAGACAGCGGTGACACAAGGAGGCTGCTCCACAGAGCGAAGCTTCTTCAGCTCTTCACGAACGATGCTCCTGATGAGCTCTCGGAGGGAGGTGTTCTCATCCCCAGGCCTCGGTATGTGGCACTCCACAGCAGTGATGTTTGATGTACGGCCGTAGAGCGCAAACCGCTGTTGCAGGGCGCGCTCCATGCCTGCCGCTTCCTTTGCAAAATCGGCAACTGTAGCCGGGGGATCGCGCACGAGCCCAGCGAACAATTCCTCCTTCACTCCCCGCATCAAATGGCGCACCTTCTTGGCTTCCGACATCGAAGGATCAGCGCGGTTGAAGAGCCGGTTCATGTCCTCCGCGAACATCGCCACGCTCGCGTTTGGCTGCTGCGCTCTCGCTTGCAGGGCCAATTCAGCACGCTCCCTCCGTTCGTTGCTGCTGAACGTATCCAGCAACTGCCGCCGGAAGTCTTGCCAGGTGTGGATGGCGGACTCGTGGTTTTCGAACCACGTCTTGGCGGCGTCCTGGAGGGCAAAGTAGACGTTCCGAAGCTTGCGGTCCTCGTCCCACAGATTAAATTCAGCGACCCTGTCATACCCGTCCAACCAGTCCTCCACATCCTCAAACTTGTCACCATGAAACGACGCGGGCGTACGAGGCGTATGAAGAAGCAGCGGTGGCGAACTCACAGATTGGTGGAAGGTCTGGCTGGCCACCGTAGAGGTCATCTTGCGGCATTGGTGAAAACAGCGCGAAAGAAGAAGCCCGAAGGCGAAACGAGGAAGTGACAGGAAAGAGCGCTGACTGACAACTGAAATTTATTGAGCGAAACTCGCGCAATATATAGGAAGGCAGTGCCAAATATAGTCAGATGCAGTCAACGTCACATGGTGCAAAGAGCCATAAAAGCGATAAAAACAAAACAAGGTGAAAAAGCTAACAGTGAACTGAATATTAAAAGGGATGGTAACAAAATGAAAACTACACTCAATGACTATACACAGTTAATGTCACATGGTGTAAAGAGCCATAAAAGCGATAAAAACATAACAGGGTGAAAAGGCTAAAAGTCAGCAGAATCTCAAGGGGATGGTAACAAAAAAATACATGATGACTTAAACAGTTAATGTCACAAGGTGTAAAGAGCCATAGAAACCGATAAAACATCCACAGCAGGTAACAAGGGTAAAACCGATAAAAAATGACGAAATGGAAATGTGGAAAGAATAAAAACTAACTGAATGTAACAACGTATGGCTAAAACATGCACAGACCTTATCAATAAAACGATGAAACAGTGACACTCAACGATTGAAACACGCGTAGTCAACAATAAAAATTTAGCAATGTTGTTCCAAAAAGGCATGTTCACTCCTGTACAATGATTTTGACGCGTCACTGACACATTCCAAGCCCTTTCTTTTTATAAAGAAAGCCTCCTTCAACTCCCGGGCTACGCTGTCTCTACTCCTATCAAGAACAACAGTTTCGCGTAATCGAGGCATGCATTTACAATCTTTGCAATGAAGCGCTAGATTAGAGCCAGTGCCTTTTTCAAGTGAGCGCTCATGTTCCCTTAAACGTTCGTTCAGGCACCTTCCGGT
The DNA here is from genome assembly GCF_055824585.1 of Amblyomma mixtum. Classification (NCBI taxonomy): domain Eukaryota; kingdom Metazoa; phylum Arthropoda; class Arachnida; order Ixodida; family Ixodidae; genus Amblyomma; species Amblyomma mixtum. The sequence goes on along the minus strand of NC_143021.1, from coordinate 17,687,632 downwards.
TTGACCAATATAAACTTTGTCGCATGTAAGCGGAATCTGGTAAATCGCACCTTCCCTACACCTGACGAACATGTTGGCATGATTTACGCCAGAGGTTTGCTGTCTTGGCTTTTCGTTATTTATCCTGTGACACAACGTAGCTAGCTTGCAAGGGGCCGAAAAGACTACGGGAATCTCATATTTATTTGCAACCTCTTTCAAATTATGTGCTACCCGGTGGGAATACGGGATAACGGCTGGCCTCACCCACCTATTGCATTCCTGAGTAACGTTTTTCTTCTTGCCTTTGACTTTCTGAAGCAGAGCTTCAGTCACTGCCGAAATCATAGTCTGCGGAAAACCTGCCTGTATTAACCGTGCGGTCTGCAGTTGGAAGCTCTCTTGCATGCACTGCTCGCATGATTTTGTTAGTGCAGATCCTAATCCTGATGTGGCTATGGCTCTTTTAACTGTTTTTGAGTTAGCTGACTCGTAGGACAACAGCTCTTTTGGTGAGGGCGCGGTGAGGGGATTGTACTCGGGGGCTAAGCCTTTCAAGCGGCGGCTTGACTTGTGGACAGGTGTCGTGTCCAGGGGCTGTGACGGAGCGCTGGAGGTTCCTGGGACCTCTTCGTACATAGATCGTACCGAGCAGCTACATCAAAAATGTCAAGGACGCCGGTAGGACGTTCTATCCCTGGCAGAACAGTACCTGACGAGCACACTGGGCAGAGCGCAGCCGGCAGGCCCTAGCACCGAGCAGAAGAGGACGAAGTCCGGCGCGCGACAAAGGTCGAAGACAGACCGCACAGGGGCGCCGGTAGAGTGATCTCTAAACTAAGTGCGGTAATATGTTTACATCATTTCCATTCTTCGAATTTTGATGGAGGTGAAATTCAAGAGGGTTGTTTACTGTGCGATGTCAGAGCGCGTTAAAGAACCCCAGGTGGTCGAACCTTCCGGCGCCCTTCACTACGGCGTCGATAATAGCCTGAGTCGCTTTGGTACGGTAAACCAATATAAACAAAACCAAACCATTCTTATAATTACCAGTTCAGATAGCTGCGAATTTTAACCTGCCTACCCTTTTTCGAGCTTTCATACTTTAGCACCTCATGACCTCGTCATTCTTCTAATGAAATAGATTGCCAAGATTCTATTTCCTTCTGTGAACCCTACCCACTTCTTTGGTGCATAGCGCAATGAATTTGAGGTCAGCAAATTAGGAAGCTCATGTCACAAAAGTACTGTGCCAGCTCCTTGGTGCGGGAGCAAAAAATATCCACAAACACCCCCAGAAAAGCAGCCTAAAAGTCAGATAGGCCGCCTTGATCGCACAAAAGTGTGGCGCATAAATGTTAGACACATGGCGGTGACCGCGTCGCCCACTGTAGACGGTTAAATTCATGACACTTCGCAGGAGGCTGCTCGGCAAAGGCAACCTGGGTCACAAAGGCATACCTTACGGCAGTGCCTGCCACCGCAGGTCAGTGGCGCACCGATTAACCGCTGCACCATAGCGCCCGGAGTTGTACGAGGACATCCAGAGGTTATGAAAGTGTCTTCTGGGATTGACTAAACCCATTAAACGTCAGCATCATACACTTAAGGTGTAGCGTAAGTGCGCTCTGAAAATTTGTAAAAATAATAATAATATCTTAACCATACCAATCTTCGGTCTTCCCATATGATCGTCTTATATATACTTGACAGGAATCACCGTCTGCATAAGCAGCATTATTTGGCCGCCGTCCTAATACATGTCGTCGCACACTGAGCCAAGTTATCGCACCGAGTAGTGCAAACTGAGGGGCTCCTGAAAAAGGTACCCACATTCTAACTCTAGTTTCAAAGGACAGCATTTTTTCCGTGAGCATTCTATTTACTTATGTCGCGTTGAAGTATTTACGCCATGAGTAGAAAATATCAGGCCAAATTTTGTCTTTTCTTTATCTAAAACCAAGCCAACTTGCTATTTAGCTGTAAACATGTGCTAAAGCAACCATGACATTTCAGAGTTGTTAAGAGCAGCTCGAAGCGAATGGCAGGCAGCATACTCAAAAGAGTGCTGCCGTTGTCTGTGGAAGCCCAGGTTGGCCATCGGCTGACGAAATGCGCCAGCTGTGTACAGCTCCCATATTTAGGGAGCTGGAGGGCAGGGCACAGGTGTCTCTTGAGGAGTGCATTGGCCGCGTAAGAAATCTGACGGCTTAGCACTCAACTGCTACGTCACTCGGATATCCGTCTGATAAGAAACTATTGGCTTCGTATGTAAATTCCGAAAGAATTACGCATAATAAACGACGTCCCAATGCACGTTCTCAGGCTGAGGTGTATAAGGTTACGCTTTCAGCAAGCAGAGAATCCCTGAGATCCACGGCAATTAGTTTTCAACAGTGAAGTTTTGGAAGAGATGCCTTCCTCGCAATTTTTCAACAAGGTAAGATTGGTAAATAAAATTCCTCGCATAAAATTGCGGCTCTCCTTGTTCATATTTTACCCCAAATGAAAAAGGTTACATGGAACGTCGATTGTGTTTACTGTCTGATAATTAATGTACCATACTGAATATATTCCTGAATTTTTTGTCTCAAATTTGTTAAGATAAAGGTAATAGAATATGAATGAAATCATCATATTGTAGGTGGGCAGCAACATGATGCACGCGCCCTCGATCATGATGCTAAATAAAGAATCGCCTTGCTGAACTCATCTCGAGAGTATTTTGTCGCAATTACCGAGTGGGCTAGGCTGCAGCGGCATCATGTTTAATCGCTGCTTGCTCTTCATGCAGTTCATCGCTTGTTTTGCTGCCTACGGCCCTTGTGGAATCGTCTCGACTGGCTTGGCTTCTTCGCTTCTGGATGGGCACGTGGATACCACCGTGTGCTTACCCTTGGACTTGCCAGCTGATACCCTGTGTGATGGCTTAGGGTTTCCCTCTTTCTTCAAATATCTGCTAGCCAGTTATCTCGCCAACTTCTCGTGAGATCAGCCAATCTCGCTGCACTGCTGGTCTATGACGTCACCTGCCAAGGACATAAAGGCCATGTGCGCGGATCGACTCTTCAGTGGGCTAGGCTGCAGGGGCACCGGCATCATGTTTAATCGCTGCTTGCTCTCCATGCAGGTATGTTACTATTCTGACGCTGAGTGCGTCCAGTCTGATGATCGATACTTGCGTTTTATTGCGCAAGTCATCTCCTCTTGAGTGGTGACGTGGAACTCAATCCAGGTCCCTCATCAAAGTCAGCGAACTCCAGTAAAAGCAGTACATCTGGTACCAGACCGTTAACCCGGTCTGTGAGTGGTTCCAGTCTCACTCTCGGGGAGGCTGATGATGCGAGTTCTTCCGCTGTGAATCTTGACAGGGAAATCTCTTCAAATCCTTCCGTGTCTCACATGTTTTCTAGAATACTAGCAGGGCAGAATCAGTTGGCCCGTGACATCGCGGACATTAAGCAATCTTTTGCTTGTCGCTTTGATGCTTTGGAGTCATGTGTGGCTGCATTAGAGTCTTTACCCGCGCCCAAAAATTCCAATCAAATTCCTGATTTACACGCTGAAATTAACTCTTTAAATTCTAAAGTAACACAGCTGGTGCAAAAGAATGATGACCTTGAAAATCGCTCTCGAAGAAATAACATTATAATACACGGCGTTACAGAAGACCCGAACGAAACCGCTGACACAATGTTGGCTAGCATCTCATCTGTATTTACTGATAAACTGAAGATTGGCTGTCCCAGTATTGAGCGCTTCCACAGGCTCGGTGCAGCTCACAGAGGTTATACTCGTCCAGTTATCCTCAATCTTTCTAGCTTCAACGACAGAAGTGTGGTTTTTAAAGACGTCTCTAAACTCAAGGGCTCTGCCTTCTTTATTACAGAAGATTTTTCTGCAAGGGTTAGGTCCATTCGGAAAAAGATATGGGACGCATCAGTGTCTTTTCGTGACAACGGTTCTATGGTGAGGTTAAGTTTCGATCATGCCTTCAATGACAAGGTTCGTTACAATTGGGATGAAAGTTCTAACTCATTGGTAAAAGTATACAACGATCCTGCTAATAAACATTTCCTTATTGCTTGGACTATCTCAGGTTGTTTCTAGCGCTACTAGGCTGAATTCCATCCTCGACTTAGTTTTTCTAAGCTCTACTTTGGCCCAAAATGACTTCTCTTGTGAAGTAACTGATGGGCTCTCAGACCATAAAGGAGTGTTAGTTTCACTCTCTTGTCCAGTATTGAAATCACCCTATTTGTTTACTACTTTTCCTGACTTCACTCGTGCTGACGACAATTCCATTATTGATGTTTTAGCTGATCCTTTCGGTATATTCTCTGCTTTCTGAGCAAGCCACGACGTAAATTTTCTTGCTAATTACTTTGAATGTCTTGTCAAGGAATGCGTCCAACGCTTTGTTCCTATTAACACTAAGAAAAGAAATACTAATGTCCCTTGGATGACTCGAGACATTTTGCGTTTATCTCGTCGCGTTCGTAGGCTAAGGCGTTCTAGAAGAAGCAAAGATCCCATAACCTTAGACAGATTTCACAAGGCAAAAAATGAACTGAGCCCGATGCCACCAGTAAACACTGGTGGCATCCTAAATCTTGTATTAAACCTCGACGTTAAGAAATGTACCGGCCCAGACGGAATACACAATGCGTTCCTGGTTCGTTACTCCATGTGGTCTTCGAAATATCTGACCATCATATTCAACAAGTCCTTATCATCTGCTACCGTTCCTTCTTCTTGGAAATTAGCCAAAGTGCTCCCTCTATTTAAATCCGGTGATAGACAGTGCTTGTCGAACTACAGACCGATTTAATTGACATCACAGTCATGCAAAATGTTGGAACACTTCATTCATAAACACATCATGCTTTTTCTTGAATCCAATAATTTGCTATCTAACATTCAGCATGGGTTTAGGCGTGGTTTTAGTACGGTAACACAATTAACAGAATTCGCTCATGATATATTACATAACCTCGATGTCGGTAACTAATTTGATGCCATTTTTATAGACTTCTCGAAAGCATTCGATACTGTTCTACATTCCAAGCTTCTTGCTAAACTAAATGCTATACTAAACAATCTTCACTTGGTTGATTGGATTTCTAGCTTTCTCTCATCTCGTTCCCGGTTCGTATCCTATAATTCTTCTCATTCTGCTGCTGTTGATGTAACGTCAGGAGTGACTCAAGGCTCCGTCCTTGGACCACTACTCTTTTTAATACGTATAAATGACTGGCCACATAACATTTCTTGTAACATTCGTCTTTACGCTGATAACTGCGTTTTATACGAAGTAATTAATGGCCCTAATGATCATCGTCACCTCCAAGAGTCATTTGGTATGTTTTGTAGTTGGTGTAGTACCTGGCAAATGAGAATTAATTTCGACAAAACTGTCCTCATGTCTTTTTGTAACAAATCTTCCGTTTCCCATTTTAGTTACTCTTTCAATGGCCGTGTGGTAGATAGGGTCTCTCAGTACAAATATCTTGGTGTCCTATTCACGCATAACATGTCTTGGTGAAAACACATTGATTACATATGTAATAAAGCACTAAAAAAACTAGGTTATCTACGACCCACGCTACCCAATTCACCAAAAGACAGAAAGCTACTGCTGTATAAATCTCTAATCCGCCCTGTTCTTGATTACGCAGCTGTAGTGTGGAACCGGTACAAGCAATTCAAAATTAACATGTTAGAAACAGTCCAGAAGAAAGCTGTGCGTTTTATATGTCATCGTTATGATCGCGATTTCTCACCCTCTTCTACACTTCTCTCATTGAATTTAACCACGCTGTCTGCCCGTCGCCACACTGAATCATTAAAATTCTTACATCGTATCGTCAATTCCTCAGTAAGGCTCTCAGCTAACCACAACATTAACTTTGCACCGTTATCATCTACAAGGAGTCATCACGAGCTTAATTTGATACCGTATTTTGCACACGTTAATTTGTTCAAATTCAGTTTTTTTCCCCGTTCAATAGAAGCCTGGATTTCTCTACCTGGGTCCATTCGGTCTTGTCCATTTCAAAACTTTGTAACTGCCGTTGAAGACGCATAATAGCTGTGTATTCTTACCCTGTCGTTAGCAATTCCTTTCTTGTTTTATATTTCGTTCGTGATTCCAACTTTTTGTTGTGCTCACTTTGTACATTTTGCTGCATTTTGTTACCTTGCATTTTGTGTTTTTCCCACTCCTGCCATAGCGCATATAATTGCGGTGCAGTATGTATAAATAAATTGTGAGACGGGAGGAAGAGGTTGAGGGGGCGGAGAAGAAAGACGCTTCGGTGGTGAATGTCGGTTGACGTCCATAAACAAGGAAGAACGGGGAGAAGCTGGTGGTTCTTTGCACGGCAGTATTGTATGCAAAGGTAACGAAGGGAAGCATGGTGTCCCAGTTGGTGTGGTCGGGCTGGAAGTACGTGGCTAGCATATCGGACAGCGTGCGATGAAAGCGCTCTGTGAGCGCATTGGTCTGAGGGTGATAAGCTTAAGAGGTTTTGTGCACGGTTCGGGAGGCGTGAAGAACTTCGGCAAGGATGCTGGAGAGGAAGGACTTGCCGCGGTCACTAATAAGGACACGAGGAACTCCATGGCGCAGAAGGAGTGCGTTCAGGAAGAAATGGGCGATCTCTGAAGCAGAGCCGGATGGAACAGGGGCTGTTTCAGCGTATCTTGTTAAGTGGTCGATGGCAGTGACGATCCAATGGTTGCCCGTTGGTGTTAATGGTAAAGGACCGTAGAGGTCAATTCCAACGACTTCAAAAGGGGTGGAAGGACAGGGGAGAGGCTGTAGAAGGCCCGCAGGGGCAGACGTGCTCCGTTTGCGACGTTGGCAAGCGATGCAAGACGCAATATATTTTCCAACAGCGGTTGAGAGGACAGGCCAAAAGAAACGGCGCTTGATGCGGTCATAAGTTTTCTGAAAGCCTAAGTGGCCAGCCGTGGGATCATCGTGAAAGGCCTGCAAAACTTCTCGGCGAAGAGAACGGGGTACGACAGGCACCCATGAGTCACCGAAGGGGCTGTAATTGTGCCAAAGAAGGATGTTGTCGACTAGCTTGAAAGAGTTAAGTTGGCGACGTAGGCGGGCATTCGGTGGCCGCGTAGCACCGCTCAGACGGTCGATAAGAGTCCGGCAGTAAGGGTCGGTCCGCTGCGCTGATGCGAGACCGCCAAGACTGGGTCGGGCATCAAGTCAATGGGTGCGGCGGTCAAGGTTGAGGTAGCCGTCGAAGGGGTAGTTTGGCAGTTGGAGGATGCGGAGGACATGCACGGAGGTTGGGTTTGGGCGAGAGGACAACGAGATAGCGCATCGGCGTCCTGGTGTTTCTTGCCCGATTTATAGGTGACGGTAAAGTCATATTCCTGGAGACGGAGAATCCAGCGGCCGAAGCGCCCGGACAAGTTTTTCTGCGAGGACAACCAGCACAGGGCATGATGGTCAGTGACAACTGTGAACTGGCGGCCGTACAAATAAGGGCGAAATTTCTGAATGGCCCAGACAACAGAGAGACACTCTTGCTCAGTTATCGTGTAGTTCTGTTCCGCTGCAGTCAATGTGCGACTGGCGTAGCCGATGACTTGCTCGCACGAGGAGTGCTGCCGCTGCAGAAGAACGGCACCAATGCCATGTCTACTGGCGTCCGTGTGTAAAATCGTTGGAGCATTGTTGTCGAAATGTGCCAGTATCGGATCAGATGTGAGAGCCTTCTTTAAGGTAGTAAAAGCGACCTCACAGGTCTCAGACCAAACAAACGGCGTGCAGGCGCAGAGGAGCTTATGCAAAGGGGCCGCAATAGAGGCAAAGTTGCGTATGAAGCGCCGGAAGTATGACGCTAGCGCCAGAAAACTGCGCAGGTCTTTGACGCGGGATGGGCGGGGAAATTGCAAAACCGCAGCCACTTTGTCGGGATCAGGCTTTACACCCTTCTGACTAACGACGTGACCGAGGACCTTGATAGAAGTGGAAGCAAAGCAACATTTCTTGGTGTTTAACTGAAGGCCGGCCTCAGAAAGTGCGCTTAACACTTCATCGAGACGAACAAGGTGTTCAGAAAAAGTCGAAGAAAAAATGACGATGTCGTCGAGGTAGCATAGGCACGTTTTCCACTTCAGGCCTCGGAGAACGGTGTCGATCATGCGCTCAAACGTGGCCGGAGCATTGCATAGGCCGAACGGCATAACGTACGTGTAATTCGTATAATCCATCGGCAGTGGCGAAAGCAGTTTTTTCCTTGTCGTCCTCGTGCATCGGTATTTGCCAGTATCCGGATCTTAGGTCGAGACTAGAGAAAAATTGTGCACCTTGGAGACAGTCGAGGACGTCATCAATCCGAGGCAGCGGATAAACAACTTTTCTAGTGATCTTGTTAAGGGCGCGATAGTCAACACAAAAGCGTACTGAGCCATTCTTCTTTTGAACCAGCACAACAGGCGAAGACCAAGGACTCGAAGAAGGGCGTATGATGTGGCGCTTGAGCATGTCGCCTACGTTATCTTGAATAACCTTGCGCTCACTAGACGATACACGATACGGGCGACGGCGAATGATGCCCGAACCATCTGCGTAGGTGCGATGCTTAGCTGCGGTGGTTTGGCTCAAGGTTGTTGTCTGGGTATCGAAGGAAGCGGCATGCTTGTTTAAGACGGCAAGCAATTAATCTTTTTGAGCCGGGGTGAGACCGGGGCTGATAGGAGCTGAAATAGATGCAGAGGCAGAAGCAGGGGTCGAAAGAGCGAAGCTTGATGGGGCAGAGGAAAGAACGGTTACAGGTTGAGTGGTATCCACAGAAGCGCTGGCTGTGCCTTGACGCAGAAGAATGGGTTCCGGCGTAGTGTTGAAGGCAGTCAGTAGGGAAGACCCATTGGTGAAGCGGAGCAGGGACGCGACGAGAAAGATACCCCTTGAGAAAAGACGGTGGCTTGGTGTGACGAAAACGTCCCCAGCGTTGACGTGGGCAGAAGCAACAGAGAGGGCATCTTCGCAGCCGGGGTAAAGTACATGATCAGGGGTGGTAACCAGATGATGATTAGGCAGGACAGAAAGAGCAGAAAGGTCGGATTCAGTAGCTTGTAGAGTAGGGGGACAGCAGGTAATTACAGCTTGCGCAGAGTGGAGGAAGTCCCAGCCGAGGATGAGGGGATAAGCACAGGAGGGAAGCACAGCAAATACTATGTAGTGCAGGATGCCGTCGATAGTGACTCGTGCTGTACACAATCCGGAAGGACGCATTGATTCATCATTGGCAGCACGGAGAGAAGGACCACTGTAAGGGGTGCGCACCTTGCGAAGATGAGAACATAAAGCAGAACTAATTACAGAAATGGCGGCGCCCGTATCGATCAATGCTTCTACTACAATGCCTTCAATATCAACGGTTAACATGTTCGATGGCTGTGCAGGAGGAATTGAGAGATCGGCGTGCGGTGCAGTTTTACCTCCGGAAACTGCACAATTTAGTTTTCCGTGCGGCCAGTTGTCTGGGAGGATGGTGGACGTAGAGGCGACGAGGAGCGGCGGAAAGGCGATGGGGAGCGGCGGCGCGACGACCTGACTGTCGAGGAGCGGTCTGGAGAGGTAGATGGAGAGGAGGGACGATAATTAGTATGGTCGGCAAACGGGGGGCGGTAAGCGTACGACGTGTGTGGAGCGTCTTGGGAGTGGCGACAACCGCTGTGAGCATGGAATGAGCATCGCTCTGCTTTTCCGCTGCAGGTTGGTGCTCGCACTGGTGGTGTTTTCACTATCAGCAGCTGCTACAGGAACCGTGACTGTCATCAGCCGTGTGTGCCTGCTGGGAAACGTATCGGCTGCATCCTCGACATCATTGACATCGGCTGCATCAGCGACACCTGCTATCTGCTACGCGGCCAGTGACGTCATCCCAACAGCTACAAAAGGGCGCGCTCGGGAACCGGACCATCACTTGGCAGTGGCGACAACCGCTGTGAGCATGGAATGAGCATCGCTCTGCTTTTCCGCTGCAGGTTGGTGCTCGCACTGGTGGTGTTTTCACTATCAGCAGCTGCTACAGGAACCGTGACTGTCATCAGCCGTGTGTGCCTGCTGGGAAACGTATCGGCTGCATCCTCGACATCATTGACATCGGCTGCATCAGCGACACCTGCTATCTGCTACGCGGCCAGTGACGTCATCCCAACAGCTACAAAAGGGCGCGCTCGGGAACCGGACCATCACTTGGCAGTGGCGACAACCGCTGTGAGCATGGAATGAGCATCGCTCTGCTTTTCCGCTGCAGGTTGGTGCTCGCACTGGTGGTGTTTTCACTATCAGCAGCTGCTACAGGAACCGTGACTGTCATCAGCCGTGTGTGCCTGCTGGGAAACGTATCGGCTGCATCCTCGACATCATTGACATCGGCTGCATCAGCGACACCTGCTATCTGCTACGCGGCCAGTGACGTCATCCCAACAGCTACAAAAGGGCGCGCTCGGGAACCGGACCATCACTTGGCAGTGGCGACAACCGCTGTGAGCATGGAATGAGCATCGCTCTGCTTTTCCGCTGCAGGTTGGTGTTCGCACTGCATGTTACGTTGCACATCTGTTACATTCTTCCTGATCTTTCGTCGCTGCTGCCAAGTGGTGTTTTTGAGTGCTCTTTTTGCGTGGAACAGATTGAACAATGACTAAAGATCTTGCAAAATATAAGGAAGAGCTCAAAAATGATTTTGTAAAGCTGAGAGAGGAATTGAAGCTGGAAATCAAAACGGCACGAGAATCACTGGAAAGAGACCTGCGCAATGAGATACGGGAATTGCGGACTGAGCAGAGGAACATGACTGACAGTCTGGATTTTGCACATAAGGATATTGAGGAGTTAAAGCAAAACCTTCAGGCTGAAATTGCCAAAAATGCAATGCTAGCCGCAGAGAACGAGGTACTACAAGCTAAATGCTCTAAATTAGAAAGCAAAGCTAGCGAGCTTGAAAATCAGCTGGTAGGTCTGGAACAGTATTCAAGATCTGCCAATCTGGAGATTAAAGGAGTCGCAAAGACTGACAATGAGGATGTCATGCAAATTGTATCCAAAATTGGAGGACTCATCAAGGAGCCTATCAATGAGTGCGATATTGAAGCCTGCCACCGTGTTCCAACTCGAACACCCAACACATCAAATATTGTAGTTAAATTCAAGTCTCGCGCGAAACGAGACACCACTCTCTATAAAGCTAGGAAGGCCAGAATCAGTAATGAAAGCATTGGACTCGACAGCACGGACGCCATTTACATTAATGAGCACCTCTGCCCAACTCTGAAGCGGCTTCTTGGACAGGCAATCAAACGTAAAAAGGAGCAACGCTGGAAGTCTGTTTGGACGCAAAACGGGAAGATTTTCGCTCGCCAAAGTGACTCATCACAAAGTATTCAGATCATCAGTGAGAAAGACCTTGTTAAGATAGTCTCGCCGCCGACCCCCGACAGTTCAGCCCACTAGGCTTACATCTTTGCCTTCCCTGAAATGAATTACCTCGAGCTTGTTTTTCCCCACAGTGTTCGATCTCCTCTCCCATCAGAAAACTCAGTATTTCATTTCAATGCGCGCTCCGCTATAAACAAAGAAGATGATATTGTCGATCTACTGAGCAAGTTTTCATTTAAATATAACGTTATAATGATTACCGAAACTTGGTACTATGATGGCGGCGATAGGGTTCACCTTGATGGTTACAAAAGCTTCGTCATTAATCGTGATGGCCGCCGTGGAGGAGGCGTAGCCATCTATATTGATGATTCCTGGGATTATGAGCCTGTACCTGCGTACTGCCTGATTACGAATGACTATGAAATTTTAACACTTAAGCATAACCTTGAAATCTTCGCCGTTGTTTACCGTCCCCCCAATGGCAGGTATGGACAGTTTATTGATTTTTTTCAGAGCTTTTTGGAATATTCGTGCGCGAATAATTGTCAGCTAATTTGTGGCGGTGATTTTAATTTGAACATGCTAGACGCTAGCGCCAGTACCTATGATTTTGTGACAAGTTTCACTTCAACTGGTTTCACAAATTTGATCACGACGCCAACCCGTGTCACAGTGTCCACATCCTCTGCTCTTGATCTGTTAATCACAAATATTGAAACAGCTGTGCACCTCGCTGGTACGGTCACTGCAGATATAAGTGACCATTGCCCTGTTTTCATGTTTTATCGTTCACCCAAAATGTCGAAGAAAAAGCGCCCCGACGCTTTTACTTTCCAACACATTTCAGACGAAGCACTTAAATCTTTCGAGCAAGACATTAGAGCACAAGACTGGTCATTTATACTTGGGAAGCGAAATTCGAATGATGCATACACAGGTTTCATTGAAACGTTTATAAAAATATATTGTGCGCACTTTCCCTTCAGAACATTTCACCAATCAAAAAAGATAAAGAAGCCATGGGTGACTCCTGTTCATTTAGCAATGATAAGAAAGAAAAACAATCTGTATCATGCATTTTTAACTGCGCGCACACTGAATGCGTTCAAAGAATTCAAAGCTGCTCGAAATAAGCTAAACAGTGAACTTCGGCGTGCAAAGACTGCCTACTTTGAGCACCTGTTTCTTGACGTAACAAAGAAAAAACCAGAAGCCGCCTGGAAAGCGATCAACAGAGTCTTAGGCCGTCAGACTAAAAATTCCGCGCCTGATAAGATAATATTCAATAGCCGTGAACTTTCTGGCCAAGAACTGACTGATCACTTCAGTAAAGAATTTGTCGATAGCATAACGCCAGATGACAGTCTGCTCTCTGCAGCACCTTTAGTCAATAGCCCAGTTAATAGTTTTGTTTGTCACCCAGTTACCGAGGAAGAAGTATCTAGAACATTTATGCAACTTAAGAATAGCAAAGCTCTTGACATTAATAATTTACAAATAAAACCCATAAAGCATGTTTTGCAGTTAATTGTTCCTGTTCTCACGTACATTTTTAATTTGATCATTAAGGATGGTGAGTTTCCTATGGAAATGAAAAAATCAAGGGTAACAGTCATACACAAAGGTGGCGACCGAAATGATGTTAAGAATTACAGGCCAATATCAGTAATACCGGTGTTTTCGAAAGGGCTAGAAAAAATACTGTCATCTAGATTAACACATTTTTTTGATAAGATGAAGCTTTTTTCTGACGCGCAGTATGGATTTAGAAAGGGGAGATCTACTGAAAATGCTTTGTTAACATTGAAAGAAAAAATCCTGGAAAACGTAGAAGATAAGCTTTTCACCCTCGGCCTATTCATCGACTTTTCTAAAGCGTTTGACTCCCTCAGCCATGACATTCTTTTACACAAATTACATCTACACGGAGTACGAGGAACACCCCTTAACCTCATCGGATCTTATTTACGCAACAGAAGCCAGTCTGTGCATGTTAGTAATAAGCAGTCCTCTTTTCTACCCATTAAAGCCGGAGTGCCACAGGGCAGTATTTTAGGACCCTTTCTCTTTAATGTATACATTAATGACATTGTAACCATTGATTCAAAAGCTCAATTTATTATTTATGCCGATGACAGTAACATACTGTTATCTGGCCCTGATGAAAATAAACTTGTAATATGGTGTAATGACCTGCTCGAAAAATTGGTTTTCTGGTCACAGTCTAATGGACTAAAGATTAATCCGAGAAAAACAAAAGTAATTATTTTTCGGCCACGAAACAAAATGGTGAATCTACAACAAGTTGTTCAGTGCGAAGGGGAAGAAATTGCTATTGTTAAGGAACATAAAATTCTAGGAGTCACCTTTTCAGAAACATTAACGTGGGATTCACACATTGACAACATGTGCACAAAACTTTCTAGAACAGCCGGCGCCTTATCGCGATGCCGTTCTTTTCTCCCAGTTCATATTAAACTTCAAATATACCACGCCTTGTTCTCGTCATATATTAATTATTGCAATTTAGTATGGCTAACAACTACTAAAGGGAACATTAAAAAGATCCACATGTTACAAAAAAAGATTGTGCGCAACATAGCTAACATTGACTACTTTTCTTCTACTCAACAGTATTTCCGTCAGTACAATATCATCCCGATACAAAATATGTATGAATTTCGCATGTTGCGCTCATTTTATGTTTCATCACGCCCTTTCAGACAATTTATTTCTACAATCGCATCCCTTCAACATAACAGCAATAATGCATTTACACGTAGCACTGATTTGTGGCAAATTCCCCGTTTCCGCACCAATTACAAACTACAGTCCCTTAAGCACAACCTCCCGTTAATTTTAAATAAACACTCGCAATTTACGAAACCCAGCCTTAACCAGTTGCGACAGTACTTTTTATCCGTATAGATGTTCTGGTGAATAACTGTTTTCCATTGTCCCAAATATCTTTCTTTATATTTTTGTTCCACATCATACAATCATTGTAACCACATTATATAACTGTTTGTTATTTTCTTGTGCTCTGTTTTTCTCTCTTGTGTTCGACTGATGTTATTTATTTTGATTTTGAATGTGTTGAAATCATTCATATGTATGTTTTTTCCAGTTTTTACATTACTTCAAAACTGTACACACGTTTCTACTTGTTACCACATTTTACACGTCTTTCTGTGCTGTGTGTTTAAGTATTGATATTTTTTATGTTCCTTTATTTTGTGTTTTTCAATGTCTGTATAACTTGCCCTGCCTTGTATGCTGGGCCCTGGGCCTCGTCAAGCTGACAAAAGCAGCTTTTAGCCCAGGTGTCCCACCAGAATTTTTTTTCTGGAAATAAACTGAAACTGAAGTCCCCGTACGATGGACGACGAGGAGGACTGGCGGGAAACGTCGGGCGGTAAGCAGGTGACGAGTACGTAGCTCCGTTGCGAAAGTCTGGGTACCACTCACGGTCGTCGCGCTGACGCCGACGGCATACACGGGCAACATGTCCGCGAATTCCGCAGTAGTGACACCCCGGCCGACGTGCAGGCGGACTCCAAACAGGACACATTGCGGGGCTTGGAGACACAGAGACCGGAATTTGCTGGACGGGCTGTGGATGGGACGGATAAAAAGCAGCTGGAGGTGTCGCAGCAACCTGGGCAAGGGTACGCCCAAAACGCGGTACAGGTGATTCCGCAGCCGAGGGACGAGTGACCGAAGCGAGCTCGTCTTTGATGAGCTCACGCAAAGGCGAGGACGACGGGGCTGGGTGCGGGTGGTAGTCGGCTGGCGGTAAGGT
The DNA here is from genome assembly GCF_055824585.1 of Amblyomma mixtum. Lineage (NCBI taxonomy): Eukaryota > Metazoa > Arthropoda > Arachnida > Ixodida > Ixodidae > Amblyomma > Amblyomma mixtum. Next base: position 17,672,432 of record NC_143021.1, on the reverse strand, counting down.
GGAGTCGTGCAGTTCCTCCCGGATAATGGAGCGAATGAGGGAGCGTAAGTCCACGTCGGGTGAAATTGGGGTGTCCCAGGTGTCTTTTAAGCAAAAGGACTGAAGGTCGTCAAGACGATGGCAAGTTGTTCGGATGTCTTGGACTGTCGTTGGATTCTGAGCAGCAAGCGTATTGAAAGCAAATGACCCAAGCCCTTTCAGAAGATGACGTACCCGATCGTACTCTGACATAGCGCTCTTGACACGTCGACACAGGGCAAGCACGTCTTCAATGTAGGATGTGTAGGACGAACCGGGTAGCTGAACACGCGTATCTAGCTTTATTTTGTAGACAGCGGGGCTTGCACCAGATGTGCCAAAAATTTGTCGTATCTGTGCCGAGAAGTGAGCCCAGTCCGGGATGGCATCTTTGTGGTTGACGAACCAAGTCTTGGCCACGGCAGTGAGGTAGAACGACAGGTTGACAAGTTTCATCACTGAGTCCCAACGATTATAGGCGCTGACCTGGCTATATTGGTCGAGCCAGTCCTCGACATCGTCCCCACGAAGACCAGCAAAAATAGGAGGCTCGCGCTGGAGTGTGGTGATGGTCCAAGTGGGGTGTACAGAAGATTGGGAAGGACTGGATTGGGTCATCATTGCTAGCTCCAGACGGTTCGAATCGAGAGGAAGAAGAACGGGGGGCCCATCGGCAGTACAAGTGGTGTTGTCGCTGACGGTATCCATCGGTGCGGATGGTACGAGCAGGTGGCGACCGGAACGTAGCTGCACTCTGGCGGCGGAGAGGACGCAGGGATCGAGAGCACACTCCACCACTTGTTGGACGGGAGGCAGAGCGCAGGATGGAGCGACCTTTAATGGCACCCGCAAATATGGCGACCAACCCGACGAAGGAGAAGATGAGCGATGATGATGGATATGTACCGATGAAGACGAAGGTTGCATATCGTGCTTACAAAATAAATAAATAAATAAATAATACTCTCTTTCTGAGGAAATAAATGGACTGCACGGAAAAGGGTCATGTGGAGAGTTAATCGTGCCCAGCGCAAAACTGCTTTGAGAGGGCGATTTTCTTAATTTTCGGTGTACTCAAGTAAAATCGATACATATGATCTATCACTTTGGCATTTAAGGCCCAGTGTAGCAGATTTGGGGTAGAAGATCAAGATTTCCGCTTCAGTATACTGCAGTAGCTTTTTACAGTTGCAATATATCGTAACATCAGGCATCGCAAACTTAGTTCGCTCTCAAATTAGAGAAAGCAGTGGAAGTGTTCTAATGAATACAAGAGCTGGATAAAAGCTTGCCTTTAGTAGTCGTCGAGCGACGGCCAAAATCACAAAAATTCCATTACAGGAAATGTAATTGGGAAAATGGAGAGGTTGTTTAAACCGGAACATGCCAATCTACCAGGATATGGAAAATTTGAAATAGAAAGAAGCCACGGCACAAAAACTAGTCCTTGCCCGGATAGAATAATTGGGGTTAGAGTCGAATCTACTTGAGAGGTACATTGCAAATGGTAGAAAAAGTTATGATGCCGATTAATTTTTTGATGCCATAAAAGAAGTGCACAGTCAAAACGCAATCAACAAAAAATTAACCATGCCAAAGTCAATTAACTCCACCCGGCGCCAATCACTGCACGCTTATCTCCAGGTCCCTGAGGAAATTACAGCATTCCAATGATTTCGTCCTTGTCTAAGCGGTGGCGGACATTTTAAGGACGCGAAAGAAAGCACCACCGCCTGCTGTCTTATAGACAAGTTGCATATGAGGGCAATAGTATTGGAGACAGCAGTTCACAAATGAACTCTTAACTTTCATCCACCCTCACTCAAGGTGACCTTACATTTAACCGATGTTCTAGATTTGGACTTCCATGCTTACTCATTCCAGATGCTTTTCAACAGCGGTAGTGGTATGCCGCGCTTAGATCAGGTGGCCGACATTATAGCATGCATCATCCCAGTTCATTCTTCCCCATCTAAGCCCACTCTTACCAGCATATGCCATGGATGCCTTGATTAGATTAGTAGTTCGAGTGGGCTCTGATGTCCCTCGCTTTAGCGGCTAATCGATCATCTCGATGATATGTTTACATCATTTCCATTCTTCGAATATTGATGGAGGCGAAATTCAAGAGGCTTGTTTACTGTGCGATGTCAGTGCGCGTTAAAGAACCCCAGGTGGGCGAAACTTCCGGCGCCCTTCACTACGGCGTCGATAATAGCCTGAGTCGCTTTTGTACGGTAAACCAGTATAAAGAAAGCCAAACCATTCTGATAATTACCAGTTAAGATAGCTGCGACTTTTAGCCTGTCTACCCTTTTTCGAGCTTTGATACTTTAGCACCTCATGACCTCGTCGTTCTTGTAATGAAATAGTTTGCCAGGATTTCATTTCCTTCTGTGAACGCCACCCACTTCTTTTGTGCATAGCGGAATGAATTTGAGGTCAGCAAATTAGGAAGCTCATGTCGCAAAAGTTCTGCGCCGCTCCTTGGTGCGGGAGCAAAAAATATCCACAAACACCCCCAGACAAGCAACCTAAAAGTCAGATAGGCCGCCTTGATCGCACAAAAGTGTGGCGCATAGATGTTAGACACATGACGGTGACCGCGTCGCCCACTGTACACGGTTAAATTCATGACACTTCGCAGGAGGCTGCTTGGCAAGGGCAACCTGGGTCACAAGGGATACCTTACGGCAGCGCCTGCCACCGCAGGTCAGTGGCGCACCGATTAACCGCTGCACCATAGCGCCAGGAGTTGTACGAGGACATCTAGAGCTTCTGAAAGTAAAGCAAAGATTGACTAAACCCATTAAACGTCAGCATCATACAGTTAATGTGTAGCGTAAGTGCGCTCTGAAAATTTGGAAGAATAATAATAATCTCTTAACCATACCAATATTCGGCCTTCCCATATGATCGTCTTATATGTACTTGACAGGAATCACCGTCTGCATAAGCAGCATTATTTGGACGCCGTCCTATTACATGTCGTCGCACACTGAGCCTAGTTATCGCACCGAGTAGTGCAAACTGAGGAGCTCCTGAAAAAGGTACCCACCTTCTAACTCTAGTTTTAAAGGACTGCTTTTTTTGCGCGAGCATTCTGTTTACTTATGTCGCCTTGAAGTATTTACGCCATGAGTAGTAAATATCAGGCCAAATTTCGTGTTTTCTTTATCTAACACCAAGCCAACTTGCAGGTATATTTAGCTGTAAACATGTGCTAAAGCAACCATGACATATCAGAGTTGCTAAGAGCAGCTCGAAGCGAATGGCAGGCAGCATACTCAAGAGAGTGCTGCCGTTGTCTGTGGAAGCCCAGGTTGGCCACCGGCTGACGAAATGCGCCAGCTGTGTACAGCGCCCATATTTAGGGAGCTGGAGGGCAGGGCGCAGGTTTCTCTTGAGACGTGCATTGGCCGCGTATGAAATCTGATGGCTTAGCATTCAACTGCTACGTCACTCGGATATCCGTCTGATAGGAAACTGTTGGCTTCGTATGTAAATTCCGAAAGAATTACGCATAATAAACGACGTCCCAATGCACGTTCTCAGGCTCAGGTGTATAAGGTTACGCTTTCAGCAATTAGAGAATCCCTGAGAACCACGGCAACTATTTTTCAACAGTGAAGTTTTGGAAGAGATGCCTTCCTCGCAATTTTTCAACAAGGCAAGATTGGTAAATAAAATTCCTGGCATAAAAGTGTGGCTCTCCATGGTCATATTGATACAGCTTAGAAGTGGACGGTGAAGCGCTCCGCCATCTCGCTTGTGACGAGGAAGAGGAAGTGTTTCGCCTGCTTGCTGCTGACCGCTCGGCAGACTGGAACAGTTCTTGTGTATCTAACGGTGTGCCGTGTAATATTCGTGACAAATCTGGTGGAGGTGCGGGGTACGCTTCTAGACCCACGTAGGCTACCGACCAATACGGATCTCACCCCAGTTCACCAGCGCCGCGGCCGCCGCCTCCGTGGAGCGTACCCTGAATTTGGACTCCTTCCGGCTGCAACCAGGGCGTCGCAACCCCGGCCTTCGGAGGCACCAGCTGCCATGGCAACTGAGACCACGCTCCCGGCGCACATCCTCTGTCATGAGCCACGAACACCACCGTCGTTTCATGGCGACGTGTTCGAGGACGCCGAGGATTGGCTCGAGATCTTCGAACGGGTTGCCCGTTACAACGGCTGGAGTGACAACCGTAAGCTCCACAATGTCTATTTTGCACTTGAAGAGTCGGCTCGGACATGGTTCGAAAACCATGAAGCTTCGTTCACGTCCTGGGAAGCTTTTTGCCGCAATCTTAAAGCCACTTTTCCGAATGCAGACCGTCAAGAGCGAGCAGAAGCTGCGTTACACTCGCGCAACCAGCGCCACAACGAGAGTGTACGCGTGCACTGCGAGGACATGACTCGCCTTTTTAAGCGCGCGGATCCCAACATGACAGAATACAAGAAGCTTCGCCACCTCATGCGGGGTGTCAAGCAAGAGCTCTTCGCAGGACTCGTGCGCAGCCCACCAAGCACTGTGGCAGAGTTCCTCACCGAGGCGGCAACTATGGAGAAGACGCTGGAACAGCGAGCCCACGAATACAATCGCGACGTCAACACCTTCGGGCCTGATCCCATCTCCATGTCTCCCGGTATCGACGCGGCCTTTCTACGCGAGCTGGTCCGATCTGTCGTCAGATAGGAACTGCAGGCCTTCCGTACGCCGTCCGAGACGCCATCTTTCACGCCACTGAGCGAAGTCATCCGGGACGAGGTGCGCCTGGCAGCACAACAGCACCAGATTTCCGAGGTTCCTCGCCAGCCTGATGCAAGGCCCACGTATGCGTCCGTCCTGCGCCAGGCCCCTGGGTACGACGTCACTTCCGCGACTCCAGCAGTGCTCTCGTCGAGCTCCCCTCGTGGTGACGCTCCGCCAGCCTATCAGCGACCGCGAAAGAGTGAAGTGTGGCGTGCCCCGGATCGTCGGCCCCTCTGCTATCACTGTGGTGAGGCGGGTCACCTCTACAGGGCGTGCCCATACCGCCACGTGGGCCTGCGTGGTTTCGCGCCGGACGACCCGTGCCCTCAGAACGGGGAACGACCGTAGGAGATAGCATTCCATCTGTCGTCGCGCCAGATCCACATCACGTCAGGCCACCAGGAGGCTCGATCACCGTCGCCGAGACGCTACCGTTCTCCAAGCCCCCGTCAAGCCGCAGGCTACTCCGGACGCCGTTCTCCCAGTCCACGCCGGCAAAACTGATTCCAGCGGCCTCTGGAGGCAAGGCCGCTGATGCCGGGACTTGTGAAGATCCTCCTGCGCCACTACCGCGCGACGATGTTTCTCCGGGAGCGAATAGCGACAGCATCCGACGCGCTACCTCCGATTTGTGCGTCAAAATTGACGGAACCGACGTGACCGCTTTGCTGGATACTGGTGCCGACTGTCCTGTCATGTGCCTGGCCCTTGCCTTACAACTGAAGAAAGCATTGACGGGGTGGTCGGGGCCTCGCATTCGCCCTGCTGGGGGTCACCTGATTATCCCCGCCGGCAGGTGCACAGCTCGTGTCGATATTCGTGGTTTTGTGCACGCCGGCGAATTTGTAGTCCTCCGTGAGTGTTCGAGGGACTTGATCCTCGGTCTCAACTTTCTCCACACGAACGGTGCTGTCATTGACCTGCACGAAGCACGGGTCACGTTCTCGACTAAACGGGCCGTGGCGCGCACTGACACAGACGACTCACGCTTCACTGCTCTGCGACTTGTTGACGACGACATAATGGTACCACCCCTATCCAGTGTGCTAGTTCTCGTAAGGAACGATTGATTCCACGACTACGAAGGTGTCGCTGATAGCCACGTACCCCTGCTGCTCGAGAAGGGAGTAGCCGTCGCTCGCGGGCTCGTCCAACTACAAGACGGTTGTGCTAGTGTGCTCCTTACAAATTTTGCCAACGAGTTGCAGCACCTCGCCAAGGGCACGGCTGTCGCCTTCCTGCATGACTTCGACGTGGTGCCTCAAGTGTGCGCCCTGGAGACAAGCCCTGATCAAGACCAGGCTCCACCATGTCCTGTCCTTCCGTCCGTCAGAATCAATCCGGATTTGGCGCCTGAGCTGAAGGCTCTCCTCTCGGCGCTTATAACCGACTTCGCGGATTGTTTTGCCACAAGCTCCAGGGTCGGTCGTACGCCTGTCGCAAAGCATATGCATCATCACCGACGAGACTACACCACCCGTATGCCAGCGCCCATACCGCGTTTCTTCGACGGAACGCGAAGCCATTAAAAGGCAAGTGGACGAAATGCTCGCCGACGATGTCATTCAACCGTCGACAAGCCCATGGGCATCACCGGTGGTCCTCGTGAAAAAGAAAGGCAACACCTTGAGATTTTGTGTTGATTACCGCAAACTGAACAACGTGACAAAAAAGGACGTTTACCCGCTCCCCAGGATTGATGATGCACTCGACAGACTACGTGATGCCAGGTTCTTTTCCTCTTTAGATCTCAAAAGCGGCTACCGGCAGATAGAGGTGGACGAGCGAGACCGCGAGAAAACTGCTTTTGTGACGCCTGATGGTCTATACGAATTTAAGGTGCTCCCGTTCGGACTGTGCTCAGCGCCGGCCACTTTCCAGCGCATGATGGACACTGTCTTATCTGGGCTCAAGTGGCAGACGTGCCTCGTATACCTGGACGATGTCGTCATTTTTTCGCCCACCTTCGAGCAACAGTTGGAGTGGCTGCGCACAGTGCTCCGGGCGCTCCAATGTGCGCAACTTACGATCAAGCCTGAGAAATGCTATTTCGGTTTTGAGGAGCTTCGTTTCCTCGGCCATGTTGTCAGCGCGCGCGGTGTTCTCCCAGATCCGACAAGACCGCTGCTGTCTCCAGTTTCCCGCGTCCCACTGACAAAAAGACTCTTCGACGTTTTTTGGGACTGTGCTCTTACTATCGACGATTCGTCCAAGATTTTTCCAAAATAGCTGAACCCTTAACAGCGCTGACCAGAGAAGACACAAACCTTCTTGTGGGGAAGCGACCAAGAGGATGCTTTCGTGGAGCTCCGACAACGCCTGCAACGTCCACCGATACTCTCCCATTTCGATGACGCCGCAGCAACCGACATACACACAGATGCTAGCAACGTAGGCCTTGGGGCGGTCCTGGTACAGTGGCAGGATGGCGCCGAACGAGTCATCGCTTACGCAAGCCGTACACTTTCGCGCTCGGAATGCAACTATTCAACGACTGAGAAAGAATGTCTTGCGGTAGTCTGGGCCATCAGTAAGTTCCGCCCATACCTATACGGAAGACCCTTTCGCGTTGTCAGCGATGACCACTCGTTATGGTGGCTGGCCAGCCTAAAAGATCCATCTGGGCGGTTGGCGAGGTGGAGCCTCCGTTTGCAGGAGTACGACGTAACGGTCGTGTACAAGTCGGGGCGGAAGCACCAAGCTGCGGATTGTTTATCACGCGCGCCAGTGCACCTGGCTTCCCCGGAATTCACTGAAGACTTCTCTTTCCTTGGTGCTGTTAGCGCAACCGATATGGCGCAGCTTCAAAGGGAGGACCCAGAGTTAGCGCCGCTCATCGCGTACCTGGAAGGCTGCGATGGTCCCCGCGTCCCTCGTGTTTTTCTTCGTGGGCTCAAATCTTTCACTCTGCAGAACGGCGTCCTCTACAAGCGCAACTTTGAGAGCAACACCGCAACATTTCTGCTCGTAGTCCCGTCCCAGTTGCGACCTGATATCTTGAGCGCTTGCCACGTACGACGAACCATATGCCGGCCACCTGGGGGTCAGTCGTACCTTAGCGAGGATTCGGCAGAGGTACTAGTGGCCCAGATTACTTCCATCAGTGCGGACATACGTCAAAACCTGTCGCGACTGCCAGCGCCGTAAGTCTCCTCCCTTAAAACCCGCAGGATTTCTTTATCCCATAGCGCCTCCGAAGACGCCTTTCCAACAAGTGGGAATGGAGCTACTCGGCCCTTTCCCGAAGTCATCCACTGGAAAACGTTGGATTGCTGTCGCGACGGATTATTTGACGCGGTACGCTGAGACAACGGCGCTTGCAAACGGAACTGCTGTCGAAGTAGCTACGTTTCTTGTACACAACATCGTTCTGCGTCATGGGGCTCCGGCGGTTATCATTACTGACCGTGGAGCTGCTTTCACGGTCCGCTTGTCTCAGGCAGTCCTAGATCTGACCCACACCAGCCATAGGCGTACAACAGCGTACCACCTACAGACAAATGGTTTGGTGGAGCGCCTTAACAGAATCCTGGCCGACATGCTCTCCATGTATGTGGATGTGGAGCATAAAACGTGGGACCAAATTCTCCCATACGTAACGTTCGCTTACAATACGGCCCTGCAGGAGACAACGCGGCTCACGCCCTTCCAGCTTGTCTTCGGTCGTCCAGTTGTTACTTCTTTGGATGCCATGTTGCCCGTCGACCCTCAGTGTGGCCTAGAGCCAGATCTTGACGTCGCCACTTTCGTTCAGCGGGCTGAAGAAGCACGTCAACTGGCCAGGCAGCGAATACACCGTCAACAGCACGTCGACGCTGACCGCTACAATCTCGGACGGCGATTTGTTACGTACGAACCAGGCGACCATGTGTGGGTTTGGACACCAGTCCGTCGCCGTGGGTTGTCTGAAAAATTACTGCGCCGATACTTCGGACCTTGCCGAGTTCTCCGCCGCATTAGCGACGTGACGTACGAAGTTTCACCGACAACCCCAGGCCGCCTATCGCGCAGACCACCACATCCGGATGTTGTGCACGTCGTTCCAATGAAGACGTACTACGACCGTCCTGCTGATTCTACTTTGAGTGCCACCGGTTCTGTGTCGTGATAGCTGTGTTTAACTTTCCGTGTCCAACCCATTTTCCCCTCTATGAAAGCGGCCCGCATCGAGGCGATGCTGCAGAGGAGGGAGCAATGATACAGCTTAGAAGTGGACGAAGAAGAAGTGCTCCGCCATCTCGCTTGTGACGAGGAAGAAGAAGTGTTTCGCCTGCTTGCTGGTGACCGCTCGGCAGACTGGAACAGTTCTTGTGTATCTAACGGTGTGCCGTGTAATATTCGTGGCAATATTTTCCCCCAATTGAAAAAGGTGACATGGAACGTCGATTTGGTGCGTACTGTCTAATATTTAATGTGCCATACTGATTATATTCGTGAATTTTTGTCTCAAATTTGTTAAGATAAAGGTAATAGAATATAAATGAAATCAACAAATTGTAGGTCGGCAGCAACATAATGCACGCGGCCTCGATCATGGTGCTAAATAAAGAATCGCCTTGCTGAACTCATCTCGAGAGTATTTTATCGCAATTACCGATACCCTCATCCTGAGGAAATAAATGGGCTGCACGGAAAAGGGCCATGTGGACAGTTATTCGTGCCCAGCGCAAAACTGCTTTGAGAGGGCGATCTTCTTAATTTTCGGTGTACTCAAGTAAAATCGATACATATGAGCTATCACTTTGGCATTTAAGGCACGGCGTAGCAGATTTGCGATAGAAGATCAAGATTTCCGCTTCAGTATACCGCAGTAGCTTTTTCCAGTTGCAATATATGGTAACATCAGGCATCGCAAACGTAGTTCGCTCTGAAATTAGACAAACCAGTGGAAGTGTTCTAATGAATACAAAAGCTTGATAAGAGCTTGCCTTTGGTAGTCGTCGAGCGACGGCCAAAATCACAAAAATTCCATTACAGGAAATGTAATTGGGAAAATGCACAGGTTGTTTAAACCGGAACATGCCGATCTACCAGGATATAGAAAATTTGAAATAGAAAGAAGCCACTGCACAAAAACTAGTCCTTGACCAGATAGAATAATTGGGGTTACAGTCGAATCTACTTGAGAGGTACATTCCAAATGGTAGGAAAAGTTATGATGACGATTAATTTTTTGATGCCATAAAAGAAGTGCACATCTAAACGTAATCAACAAAAAATTAACCATGCCAAAGTCAATTAACTCCACACGGCGCCGATCACTGCACCCTTACTTCCAGGTCGCTGAGGAAATTACAGCATTCCAATGATTTCGTCCTTGTCTAAGCGGTGGCGGACATTTTAGGGGCGAGAAAGAAAGCACCACTGCCTGCTGTCTTATAGACAAATTGCATATGAGGGCAATAGTATTGGAGAGAGCAGTTCACAAATGAACACTTAACTTTCATCCACCCTCACTCAAGGTGACCTTATATTTAACCGATGTTGTAGATTTGGACTTCCATGCTTACTCATTCCAGATGCTTTTCAACAGCGGTAGTGGTATGCCGCGCTTAGATCAAGTGGCCGACATTATAGCATGCATCATCCCAGTTCATTCTTCCCCATCTAAGCCCACTCTTACCAGCATATGCCATGGATGCCTTGATTAGATTAGTAGTTCGAGTGGCCTCTGATGTCCCTCGCTTCAGAGGCTAATCGATCATCTCGATGATATGTTTACATCATTTCCATTCTTAGAAATTTCATGGAGGCTAAATTCAAGAGGCTTGTTAACTGTGCGTTTAAAGAACCCCAGGTGGTCGAAACTTCCGGCGCCCTTCGCTACGGCGTCGATAATAGCCTGAGTCGCTTTGGTAAGGTAAACCAATAAAAACCATACCAAACCATTCTTATCATTACCAGTTCAGGTAGTTGCGACTTTTAAACGGTCAACCCTTTTTCGAGCTTTCATACTTTAGCACCTCATGACCTCGTCGTTCTTGTAATGAAATAGTTTGCCAGGATTCTATTTCCTTCTGTGAACGCCACCCACTTCTTTTGTGCATAGCGCAATGGATTTGAGGTCAGGAAATTAGGAAGCTCATGTCGCAAAAGTACTGTGCCAGCTACTTGGTGCGGGAGCAAGAAATATCCACAAACACCCCTGACAGGCAACCTAAAAGTCAGATAGGCCGCCTCGATCGCAGAAAAGTGTGGCGCATAAATGTTAGACACATGACGCTGACCGCGTCGCCCACTGTACACGGTTAAATTCATGACACTTCGCAGGAGGCTGCTCGGCAAGGGCAACCTGGGTCACAAAGGCATACCTTACGGCAGCGCCTGCCACCGCAGGTCAGTAGCGCCCCGATTAACCGCTGCACCATAGTGCCAGGAGTTGTACGAGGACATCCAGAGCTGGGAGTGGGCATGTCAGCAGCAGACACGGCAACATGCTAAGCAATCCCTTTTGCTTTGCACTTCAGGTCTTTCTCGGAACCCTGCTAGCGCCGCGTGAGTGGTATCAAGCGACACGTGCGAACCATGTTCAAGGATTCGATGCCGTATCAGCAGTACTGCTTTCCGACGGAGTCATCACTGAACCAGACCAACCTTGGCTATCAGCTTCCACACCTTTGACGACATCGGGGACGTCATGTCACGTGGCTCATCCATCGACTATAAATCTACCACCGGAGCTTTTCTTCGCCAGTGGGCATGTCAGCAGCAGACACGGCAACATGCTAAGCAATCCCTTTTGCTTTGCACTTCAGGTTGGTAATCTCAAATATGAACATTGTTATCGAAGTGACGATCGTTTTTTAGTGCTGCTGCCCTGCCCACTGAGCGTTGAGTGCTTTCTGTCTTGTGTTATTACATTATCGAAAGATCTGTTGTCTTGTGGCGATATTGAAGCAAATCCTGGTCCAACTGAAAAAGAGATGCTATCGGAGTTACTAGCAGGCCAGGGTAAGATTACTTCAACAATGGAGGGCCTACAGGCATCACAGAACAAGATAGAAGACAAGCTTTCCTCTTTAACTGAGCGGATTGACGGTATTGAGAGACAGTTATCCGGCCTAAATGTCTTAGCCACGAAGGTGCAAGATATGGAATCTACCATATCAGAACTTCAGGGGCAGCTTACTTTAGTTAGAAACCAGATGGATGACCTAGAAAACAGAGGTAGAAGAAATAACCTTATCATTTACGGTATAGAGGAGGACAGCATTGAGTCTAACCATGAACTGGAAGAGAAAGTAACAAACGGCGTTTTTCAGGAAAAGCTGGGTTTAACGGTAAGTGGCGTCGAAAGATGCCATAGAATGGGTAAAAAGGAAGCAAGCAAGGTGCGACCTGTCATTTTAAAACTCCTCGATTTCCGTGAAAAAATGTCCATATTACAATCATGTCATAAGCTCAAAGACTCCGGCATATCAATAGCTGAGGATTATTCAAAACGAGTTCGAGAAATACGTAAACAATTATGGAAAAGCTGTAAAGAAGAGAGAGACGAAGGAGCCAAAGCAAAGTTATTATTCGATAAACTAAGCGTTGATAACGTCCTATTTGGTTGGGACGAAGCGAAAGGTTCTCGCTTCAGGCTTAAAAAGAAATCAAACTGACTTCTCACCAATAAACCTCGGACCCTGAAAATATTAAATGTTAATTGCAGGAGCGTTCTAAACAAGACTGCTGAGTTGGAGGCTCTTCTGCTTTTGCACGATCCAGAAATTGCGGTTTTGACTGAGACTTGGCTTAAAGACACAGTATTTGACAGTGAGTTTGTACCCATTGGCTACAGTTCGTACAGAAAAGACCGTGATGGTAGAGGTGGAGGCGTTAGCATACTCTTTAAGTCAACCTTGCGAATTTTCCCAATGTCTGATATACCCAATGTAGAGTGTATCTTTTGTAAAGCATACTATGGAAATGTTAGATATGTTATTGCAGCAATGTATAGGCCCCCTAGTTCTACCGTTTCCGTTCTAGACGATCTCAAACAATATTTGTACACGAATGTCAAACTTGGTGATCGTATTATATTGTCAGGTGATTTTAATTTACCTAATATAGACTGGTCGACGTTCTCACTTGAAAAACATGACGCTTTAGGTGAAGCAATGTTGGACATTTCTTTTTCCTTTGATTTATTGCAAATTGTGGAACAAAGCACAAGAATTCAGGGCAGTTCTCAGTCAGTCCTTGACCTATTTTTTGTCAGCGGATCAATAGGCACAGATACAAATTACGAAATAGTACCTGGAATTTCGGACCACGAAGCTGTCCTACTCACCATTGCTGATGCCGTCTTGGATAGCAAGCCTAAATATCCATCTTACCCAAACTTTTCTCGAGCCGATGATGTATCAATCATTGACATACTTTCGCTTAACTTCGATGCCTTTTCAGGTTGCACGGATGATGTGCATTCGCTTTGGTGCAGGTTTAAAAAATTAGTAAAAGAGTGCATTGACCGTTTTGTCCCGCTGATAACTAAAAAGAAAAACGGCAGGAACCCCTGGATCTCCCGTGAGACGTTACGACTCCAAAGGCAATTGAAGCGTCTTAAGAAAAGATTAAAAATCCATGCTGCACAGGCGGTCAAAAAAAAGATTGACGAAATTTCCTCCCGCCTTAAAAATCACGTATATGCCGATAAACAACGCTACTATGGTGAATCACTGCCCAGTTTCATAACTACAGCTCCAGAAAAGTTTTGGCGTTCTATTTCTCCGACTTCCAAGGAATGTGATGTATTTCATGTTGATGGTAAAGATGTGTGCGATGGCAAGGAAATAGCAAATGCATTTAATAAACATTTTAAGTCCGTCTTTACTAAAGATAATGGCGTAATGCCGTCTTTCGAATTACCTACGTCACCTATACCCGATGTTAAAATAAGTGATACTAAAGATAATGGCGTAATGCCGTCTTTCGAATTACCTACGTCACCTATACCCGATGTTAAAATAAGTGATACTAAAGATAATGGCGTAATGCCGTCTTTCGAATTACCTACGTCACCTATACCCGATGTTAAAATAAGTGATACTAAAGATAATGGCGTAATGCCGTCTTTCGAATTACCTACGTCACCTATACCCGATGTTAAAATAAGTGATACTAAAGATAATGGCGTAATGCCGTCTTTCGAATTACCTACGTCACCTATACCCGATGTTAAAATAAGTGATACTAAAGATAATGGCGTAATGCCGTCTTTCGAATTACCTACGTCACCTATACCCGATGTTAAAATAAGTGATACTAAAGATAATGGCGTAATGCCGTCTTTCGAATTACCTACGTCACCTATACCCGATGTTAAAATAAGTGATACTAAAGATAATGGCGTAATGCCGTCTTTCGAATTACCTACGTCACCTATACCCGATGTTAAAATAAGTGATACTAAAGATAATGGCGTAATGCCGTCTTTCGAATTACCTACGTCACCTATACCCGATGTTAAAATAAGTGATACTAAAGATAATGGCGTAATGCCGTCTTTCGAATTACCTACGTCACCTATACCCGATGTTAAAATAAGTGATACTAAAGATAATGGCGTAATGCCGTCTTTCGAATTACCTACGTCACCTATACCCGATGTTAAAATAAGTGATACTAAAGATAATGGCGTAATGCCGTCTTTCGAATTACCTACGTCACCTATACCCGATGTTAAAATAAGTGAAACAGGAATACTAAACACGCTTTTAAATTTGGACATTAAAAAGTCTTGCGGTCCGGACAACATTCCAAACACATTTTTAAAGCGGTATGCTGAATGGACCTCAAAATACCTGCACGTTCTGTTCACGAGATCATTGTGCGAGGGACAAGTGCCGAGCGACTGGAGGACTGCCAGAGTTAAGCCACTACATAAGGCAGGAAAAAAGCAGTGCATTCAAAATTACCGCCCAATTTCTTTAACATCTACGGTATGTAAACTTTTGGAACACATAATTCAAAATCATATCTCAGAATTCTTGGAGAAATATAATATACTTACGAAGCATCAACATGGTTTCCGAAAAGGCTACTCTACAAATACCCAATTGATTCTAACAGTGCATGACTTTGCTAAAGCAATTAACAATGGGAAACAAATAGACGCTGTTTTTATGGATTTTTCAAAGGCTTTCGACAAGGTGTCTCATAAAAAGTTACTTCACAAATTAGGCGCAATACTGAAAAATTCTCAACTAATTAACTGGCTTGCGGCTTATCTTGAGAACAGAGAACAATTTGTTGTTTTTAATGACCACCATTCAGAACGACTTTCAGTTGGCACTGGCGTCCCGCAGGGCTCGGTGCTTGGGCCTCTTTTGTTTCTTTTGTTTATTAATGATGTACTGCATGGTATTCCCGTTAAGGTTAAACTTTATGCTGACGACTGTGTATTGTACTCGGAAATAGAGAACGCCGCTGACCAGGAACTGCTGAACAATGCCTTAGGACAAGTTGTTGCCTGGTGCAAAGCTTGGCAAATGTCAATTAATTTTCAAAAAACTGTTTTTATGACCATTACACGCAAGAAGCACAAGCTTAAATATCCATATGCTACTAACGACATATTTCTCTCCGAAGTAACACACTACAAGTATCTAGGACTCTGGATCACTAATGATCTCACTTGGACTAAGCACCTTGAATATGTAGTAGCTAATGCTAACCGCAAATTATTCTTCTTGAGGAGGGCTTTGAGACTTTCCACCCCTTCTGTCCGTCTGCTCGCATACAAAAGTGTAATTCTGCCGATACTAGACTATGCATGTGTAATTTGGGACCCTTTCACCAAGGCTAACATCACCAAGATGGAAATGGTGCAAAGAAAAGCAGTTCGCTTCATATATAATAGCTTTGGACGTACATCAGTAACCGAACTACTAATGAAAGCAAACCTGCCACCATTAACGCAAAGAAACCGTGTATCACGACTAAAATTCCTCTTTCAACTTATTAACGGTCATTATAAAACCGACCTCACGGGAATAATTAGTTTTTCATCTGGGTATTCTACAAGGCAGAGACACAGTCGCACAATAACCGCCTTTAGCACCCATAATAACTGTTTTAAGTATTCTTTCTTTCCCCGAACAGTAACTGAATGGAATCTACTAACCAATGATCAAATTTCAAAATCATCACTGTCGGCATTTGTTTTAGGTATTGTTTAGAAACGTGTTGTATTTAACTGTTTATACGCTCCATGGATCTAATTTGTATTATATGCTTTGTCTGTGTTATTGTTTTCATTATGTATTTATTGTATCCCACCCTGCTAAAATCCCCAGAGGGGATTGCAGTATTGATAAATAAAATAGATAAATAAATAATGAAAGTAAATCTGGGATTGACTAAACCCATTAAACGTCAGCATCATACACTTAAGGTGTAGCGTAAGTGCGCTCTGAAAATTTGTAAGAATAATAATAATCTCTTAACCATACCAATCTTCGGCCTTCCCATATGATCGTCTTATATATACTTGACAGGAATCACCGTCAGCATAAGCAACACTATTTGGCCGCCGTCCTATTACATGTCGTCGCACACCGAGGCTAGTGATCGCACCGAGTAGTGCAAACTGTGGGGCTCCTGAAAAAGTACCCACATTCTAACTCTAGTTTCAAAGAACTGCATTTTTTGCGTGAGCATTCTATTTACTTATGTCGCGTTGAAGTATTTACGCCATGAGTAGTAAATATCAGGCTAAATTTTGTCTTTTCTTTATCTAATACCAAGCCAACTTGCACGTATATTTAGCTGTAAACATGTGCTAAAGCAACCATGACATACCAGACTTGTTAAGTGCAGCTCGAAGCGAATGGCAGGCAGCATACTCAAAAGAGTGCAGCCGTTGTCTGTGGAAGCCTAGGTTGGCCACCGGCTGAGGAAATGCGCCAGCTGTGTACAGCTCCCATTTTAGGCAGCTGGAGGGCAGGGCACAGGGGTCTCTTGAGACGTGCAGTGGCCGCGTATGAAATCTGATGGCTTAGCATTCAACTGCTACGTCACTCGGATATCCGTCTGATAGGAATATATTGGCTTCGTATGTAAATTCCGAAAGAATTACGCATAATAAACGACGTCCCAATGCATGTTCTCAGTGTGAGGTGTATAAGGTTACGCTTTCAGCAATCAGAGAATCCCTGAGAACCACGGCCTTTATTTTTCAACAGTGAAGTTTTGGAAGAGATGCCTTCCTCGCAATATTTCAACATGGCAAGATCGGTAAATAAAATTCCTCGCATAAAAGTGCGGTCCTCCATGTTTATATTTTACCCCAAATGAAAAAGGTGACATGGAACGTCGATTTGGTGCGTACTGTCTGATAATTAATGTGCCATACTGAATATATTCCTGAATTTTTTGTCTCGAATTTGTTAAGATAAAGATAATAGAATATGAATGAAATCATCATATTGTAGGTGGGCAGCAACATGATGCACGCGCCTTCGATCATGATGCTAAATAAAGAATCGCCTTGCTGAACTCATCTCGAGAGTATTTTGTCGCAATTACCGAGTGGGCTAGGCTGCAGCGGCACCGGCATCATGTTTAATCGCTGCTTGCTCTTCATGCAGTTCATCGCTTGTTTTGCTGACTACGGCCCTTGCGGAATCGTCTCGTCTGGCTTGGCTTCTTCGCTTCTGGATGGGCACGTGGATACCACCGTGTGCTTACCCTTGGACTTGGCAGCTGATACCCTGTGTGATGGCTTCGGGTTTCCCGCTTTCTTCAAATATCTGCAAGCCAGATATCTCGCCAACTTCTCGTTAGATCAGCCAATCTCGCTGCACTGCTGGTCTATGACGTCACCTGCCAAGGACATAAAGGCCATGTGCGCGGATCGACTCTTCAGTGGGCTAGGCTGCAGCGGCACCGGCATCATGTTTAATCGCTGCTTGCTCTTCATGCAGGTATGCGACTATTCTGACGCTGAATGCGTCCAGTCTGATGATCGATACTTGCTGCTGTACCCTTGCCCAAGTACTCTTGTGTCCTGCTGGGTACACGCGTGTTATTGCGCAAGTCATCTCCTCCTGTGTGGTGACGTGGAACTCAATCCTGGTCCCTCATCAAAGTCAGCGAACTCCAGTAAATGCAGTACATCTGGTACCAGACCGTTAACCCGATTTGTGAGTGGTTCCAGTCTCACTCTCGGGGAGGCTGATGATGCGAATTCTTCCGCTGTGAATCTTGACAGGGAAATCTCTTCAAATCCTTCGGTGTCTGACATGTTTTCTAGAATACTAGCAGGGCAGAATCAGTTGGCCCGTGACATCGCGGACATTAAGCGATCTTTTGCTTGTCGCTTTGATGCTTTGGAGTGATGTGTGGCTGCATTAGAGTCTTTACCCACGCCCTAAAATCCCAATCTAATTTCTGATTTACACGCTGAAATTAACTCTTTAAATTCTAAAGTAACACAGCTGGTGCAAAAAAATGATGACCTTGAAAATCGCTCTCGAAGAAATAACATTATAATACAAGGCGTTACAGAAGACCCGAACGAAACCGCTGACACATTGTTGGCTAGCATCTCATCTGTATTTACTGATAAATTGAAAATTGGCTGTCCCAGTATTGAGCGCTTCCACAGGCTCGGTGCAGCTCGCAGAGGTTATACTCGTCCAGTTATCCTAAATGTTTCTAGCTTCAACGACAGAAGTGTGGTTTTTAAAAACGTCTCTAAACTCAAGGGCTCTGCCTTCTTCATTACAGAAGATTTTTCTGCAAGGGTTACGTCCATTCGGAAAAAAATATTGGACGCATCAGTGTCTTTTCGTGACAACGGTTCTATCGTGAGGTTAAGTTTCGATCATGCCTTCATTGACAAGGTTCGTTACAATTGGGATGAAAGTTCTAACTCATTGGTAAAAGCATACAACGATCCTGCTTGTTCTGCGCCAGTGTCCTTGACTGCCGCATCATGGACTCCGTGACTTAGCTCTGGCCGTCCTGATAAGCTAGTTGTTCTAAATATTAACGCTCGCAGCATTGTTAAAAAATTTCCAGACTTTCTGTCCCTTATTTCTGTTCACTCCCCCCATACTATTGGCATAACGGAGACTTGGCTGCATAGTGGAATTTACGACTGCGAATTCACTCCACCAGGGTTTGTTACCGTGCGCTTAGACAGAAGTTGCAGTACTGGTGGCGGTATGGCATTGCTTATCAGATCGGATTTACGATTCTCAGTTTTGCCTTCTCCCCCTGATACAGGATCCTTGTGGTGCAAAGTTTATCTAAACAATTATAGTAATCTAATCAGTGTTATTTATCGTCCACCTGGTTCTTCCATTGATGTCCTTCACGCTGTCGCAAATTTCATGACCAAGATCAACATTACTTCATAGAGATTTATCTCTTTCGGAGACTACAACACTCCGGCATCCACTGGCCATCGTTGTCTGCATTTGGTCGTGACATTACAATTTGTAAAGAACTAATAAACATTTCCTTATTGCTTGGACTATCTCAGGTTGTTTCTAGCGCTACTAGGCTGAATTCCATCCTCGACTTAGTTTTTCTAAGCTCTACTTTGGCCCAAAATGACTTCTCTTGTGAAGTAACTGATGGGCTCTCAGACCATAAAGGAGTGTTAGTTTCACTCTCTTGTCCAGTATTCAAATCACCCTATTTGTTTACTACTTTTCCTGACTTCACTCGTGCTGACGACAATTCCATTATTTATGTTTTAGCTGATCCTTTCGGTATATTCTCTGCTTTCTCAGCAAGCCACGACGTAAATTTTCTTGCTAATTACTTTGAATGTCTTGTCAAGGAATGCGTCCAACGCTTTGTTCCTATTAACACTAAGAAAAGAAATACTAATGTCCCTTGGATGACTCGAGACGTTTTGCATTTATCTCGTCGCGTTCGTAGGCTAAGGCGTTCTAGAAGAAGCAACGATCCCATAACCTTAGGCAGATTTTACAAGGCAAAAAACGAGCAGACCCTTAAGTTTCGCATGGCCAAGTATTTTTTTTTCGTGTCCACCTGCGCGATCTGTTAAGAGCTAGCCCCCGAAAATTTTGGTCATCCATCTTACCTCGCGATACTTCATCCACTTCGTTCAGATTAGATATTGACGTCATCAGTGAGCCGGCAGTAATATCGGATGCTTTCAACAAATATTTTCACTCGGTGTTCGTTCCGGATAACAACGTCAATCCGCCACTCACTAATATAATTTCTTCTCCAGCAATCAGTGATGTTGTCGTAAACACGGGTGGCATCCTAAATCTTGTATTAAACCTCGACGTTAAGAAATGTACCGGCCCAGACGGAATACACAATGCGTTCCTGGTTCGTTACTCCATGTGGTCTTCGAAATATCTGACCATCACATTCAACAAGTCCTTTTTTTATTTATTTATTTCTCCTTCGGGCAACATACAGGTATTGCCCACGAGGCAAGACAAAAGGAGATGCTAAACCTCCTGACTGGGTCTTGTCCTCGCCTGGGTACAGCAGCAGGAGCGGTATTGCATTGTACAACAACAAAAGGCTGTCTTTGCCATCGCTTACAAAACAGACGCATCATAAACAGTTCTTGTAAATATATACAGATAATAAAATAATAATACACACTAAATCATATACAAAAATGGTACAGTAAAGCAATACATTACGGTTGTTCGAACCGATACAGCATTCCCTGCTGAAAAAAAAAGCTCTACGACGCAACAACCCCACAGACCATCCACCACAGAACACCACACAATCTGCACGACACACCACTCCATCCGCACGACATATCATACGAATTGTATGGCATATCATACAGACCGCACGATATGCCACACAGACCGCACGACATCCTACTATGAACAATCTATGAGGCCACCGCACCACAGAACTCCCCCTCAGCAGGGTTACATCAAACGGAACCAGAAGTAAGCATTTTGTTAGGACACAACGTTAGACAAAAAGAAAGACGAACAGATGCGTTTAAAACCCCTGTGCGTGGAACTATTTTTAGCTGCATCTATTACAAACGGATGAGAATTACACATCAACATGATCTGATGCTCAATTGATTGTGTTCCGTAGTTAGTACGAGGCCTATTTACCACAACAGAAGTTTGACGCAAGCTGTAACCAGTAGATCTGTTTAGGTACGTGTTAAAAAAATTAATGTAATTTGTTTTTATTTCGTTATAAATAAACACACATATTTTGAGTTCATACATGATTTTCACAGGGATCATTCGAGACTGTGTATTTGCCGAGCAACTATTTGTGTTGTTTCCTGCAGGTAAAAGTAACCGAGCTGCACGCGACTGCAGGGCTGATATTTTTTCCAAGTCAGTTTTGTTACAAGTACCCCATATAAGAAGACAATAACTGATGCGAGAATGGATAAGAGAGAAATACAACTGTCTTTTCAGCGAGCAAGGTATAAGATCTCGAAGCCGGGAAAGCATACCAATAGCTCTCGCTATCTTGACACGGGTGTGGTCTATGTGGTCGCTCCAGCCTAGGTTGGGATGGAATTTAACTCCTAGAAAGGAATGGGAGCTGACACGTTCAAGGCAGCAAGAGCCGTAGCGAAGCTTAAAATCGTAATCTATTGGTTTGTTTTTTGCACAAAAAAGCATAAATTTAGTTTTTTTCTCGTTGAGTTCAAGACTATTTAAGTTTAGCCATACACTAAGATTTAATAGCCACGTGTTAGCAGTGTTTTCAAGTTCATTAAGATTTGTTCCAGAGAAGAATACATTCGTATCATCTGCATATAATACTATGTCATCAGTTTGAGGAATGTTAACTATATCGTTTATATAGATCAAGAAGAGCAAAGGGCCTAATATAGATCCTTGCGGTACACCATATTTTACAGTCCTTGGGTTTGATTTGTAGCCATACGAACTGAAAACGCGACTCAAGGTAACTGCGCATGAGCTGAAGTGCTATGCCCCTAATTCCACATATTTCCAGTTTTCTTAGCAAAATATGATGTTTGATGGAATCGAAGGCTTTGCGAAAATCTAGAAATATTCCAACGGTGTACAGCTTATCCTCAATATTTTTAATTATTTTATTTTTTATTTGTACGAGAGCCATTTCAGTTGATCTTCCTTTCTGGAACCCGTACTGCTTTGTTGATATGATGTTTTTTGCAACAAAAAAGTTGTTGAGGCGTTTGTGTATGACACGTTCAATCACTTTCGAAAAAAGAGGCAAAACTGAAATCGGCCTATAGTTGTTCAGGTCACTGTATTTTCCTCCCTTGTGAATGACGACGACACGAGCTATCTTCATTTTCTCAGGAAAGATTCCCGAAGCGAGTATGCGGTTGCAGATGTAAGCGAGCGGTTTTGAGATTAAGTGGGCAGTTTCTTTTATAGGTGCGGCTTTAATGTCGTCGTGGCCAGCTGCCGATCGGTTATCGAACGAGTTTATTATAAGGTTTATCTCATCCTCAGAAGTGGGCGTTAAAAATGCACTTTCAAGCAGCGCCTGCCCTATATATCTCTCCAGAATGCTGTGAGGCAATGAAAGAGATGAAAAGTTTCCAGCACCTGCGTTAGCTAGATGATCATTGATAAGGTTAACTAAGTTTTGCTCCGAATAAGTGGCTCCATTTATAACTAATTCAAATGGTATACCAGAAACGTGCGTGGCGTTTAGTTCATTGAATTGTTTCCATGTTTTTCGGGGGTTATCTGCGCACTTTTCGAACTTATGTTGATAGAATCTACACTTGGCTTTCTTTAAGTCAGAGCTAAGTTTGTTTCTGAACCGCTTGAATTCTTGCAGCTTTGCAATATCACGCGTCCGCAGAAACTGTTCGAACAGCTTATCCTTGTGTTTTATGCGCTTAAAAAGGTCATTCGTAATCCATTCTTTTCTTGCTTTCTTGTGCCGAACAATTGTTGTGAGGGGGAATGCAACATCGTAACAAATTTGTAATTCGGACATAAAAATATCGTAGGATACAGATGGATCGGGTTCCTTATATACGTTCGCCCAGTTCAAGTTTTCAACAAGTGAATGAAAGGTCTTTTTTCTGCCGTCATTGATGATACGGATAGTATTATTTGTGCATTGTGTACGTGTGGCGATCGGTAATGCTACAAAAATTGGTAGATGATCGCTCAGTCCTGAACAAAATACACCGGAGCAACTAGCAGACTTAGAAAAATCTGTGAAACATAAGTCGATCAGAGTACTTGTATTCGATGTGACTCTCGTAGGCTGTTCAATGACGTTCTCACAACCATTTTGAAGCATAATTTCAAGAAGTTGAACTTTAGCAGGGTTATTAGAGTTAAGATCGATATTAAAGTCCCCTATGATCACTACATGCCTCTTCCGGGAATTGACAAAATCCATGAGTGATTCAATGTAGTTTAAAAAAATTGACAGCGTGCCCTGGGGCGGTCGGTAGACGCATACGATGGCAATGTTTTTGCACATGATGGCAACAGTTTCAAGGTCGTCACACATGCAGGTAAAGTCGTCTATGGTATCATAGTGAAAACAGTCGCGGATAAATAGGGACACACCTCCACCCCGTTTTTGCACACGATAAACAGAAACGTGACTGTACCCGGAAAAATTCGTAACATCAGTGACACTTGAGAACCATGTTTCTGAAAAAGCCAAGAAATCAAAGGAACACTGTAGTTGTGAGAGGTATGTACTAACGTCATCTTGTTTGTTCCTCAGACTCTGTGTATTTAAATGAAAAAAAGAAAGCCCCTTTTCACGAAAACACTTGTTACTTTTCACCAGATCATTGAACGAAGTTGTCGTGTGGTACGCCATCTTGATTTTTTGAAATCAAAATAGCCGTCGTCACTGACCTAAAGAATTTTGCTCAGGTCATTTTCGGTTGCAATCCTGATAGCACTTGCTTTTGCTTGTTTTCTTACAAACACTTTACCCTCAGAAGTCCACACGAATTTGTAGTCATTTTCCTTTGCCCTTATCTTCGCCAGCCACAGCAATCGCCTGTTCATTGCTGTCAAGTTTTCATAGAAGCTGATGTTGGTCAACTTTTCTTGGGCGCACTTGCGTGCTTCAAACCATTTGCGCCTGAGGGCTCGGTTGGAAAACCTTACAATCACCACAGGCCTTCTGTCCTTTTTGGGGGGCAAACGATGCACATGTTCAACGTTGCTATCGGATAAATCAGGGAGCTCCAATTTTCGGGCAATCTTGTTAATTTCAGCCATGAGGTCTTCATTTTCACTCAGCTCAAGCCCATGGATTTCAATGTTCTGGTGGCGGCTATACTGTTCGAGTTCATTTAATTCTTGTTTTAGTGTTTGGACAGTACTTTCACCGCTTCCACTCTCAACAGCCTCCACTCGACGCCGCAAGTCGCCTATTTCTTTGTCCTGTCGTTGTAGGTTCACTTTTATGTCATCATAAGTGTCAGACAGAAGCTGTACTGACTTCTCGATGTTCAACACAGTTTCCTGCATGTTCATTAGCTTGTCTAATTTGGTCTCCAGTACGAGCATGCCAGACAATTTTCTGTTTATTTCCGCTAGTTCTGCTTGGAAATTTTCCAAGACATTCGCTGAATCGGTCTGTCCAGCTGCTTGCTTGCAAGCTGGGCATTTCAGCGCTTTCCTAGTGGTTTCTTTCATCATCCTGAACGATCGTTCGGTCACGCCGCTGCATTTTCCAATGTGGAAATTACAAGTGCAGTCGACGCACGTCATGAACGTGTCACCATCGGCAAAATTTGCGTTGCAAGAGGAGCATGCGTCCTTCATGGTAAACAAGAGCAGAAACCAGCATTCAATAGGCAATAACAGAAAAATGCAAAACAGCTAGATCAGCAGCAGGGGCGGTCGCGAAAAAAAGAAGTGCTTAATAAATTGTCTACTACCAACCTGCAAGAATTCGATGACAGGTTTAGGCAGAGAACATGGAACTGCGCCACCGCCACTGCTGCTGCATCGCTGAATGAAGACGGGGGTCGCTTGTCGCCGCTTTTATAGGAAGGTCCCGGCGCTTGGGTCCCCACGTGACGGCCAGAGTTGATATCAGCAGTGTGCTGATATGATCATCTGCTACCGTTCCTTCTTCTTGGAATTTAGCCAAAGTGCTCCCTCTATTTAAATCCGGTGATAGACAGTGATTGTCGAACTACAGACTGATTTAATTGAACAGGATAGTTAAGCGGGCGAGTTGGTGATACATTATGTAAAAAAACAGCGCGAACAAACGGGGACAAGACGAAGAATACACAGGAACAAGCGCTGACATTATGTAAAAAAACAGCGCGAACAAACGGGGACAAGACGAAGAAAACACAGGAACAAGCGCTGACATTATGTAAAAAAACAGCGCGAACAAACGGGGACAAGACGAAGAACAGCGCTTGTTCCTGTGTATTCTTCGTCTTGTCCCCGTTTGTTCGCGCTGTTTTTTTACATGATTTAATTGACATCACAGTCATGCAAAATGTTGGAACACGTCATTCATAAACACATCATGCTTTTTCTTGAATCCAATAATTTGCTATCTAACATTCAGCATCGGTTTAGGCGCGGTTTTAGTACGGTAACACAATTAACAGAATTCGCTCATGATATATTACATAACCTCGATGTCGGTAACCAAGTTGATGCCATTTTTATAGACTTCTCAAAAGCATTCGATACTGTTCTACATTCCAAGCTTCTTGCGAAACTAAATGCTATACTAAACAATCCTCAGTTGGTTGATTGGATTTCTAGCTTTCTCTCATCTCGTTCCCAGTTCGTATCCTATAATTCTTCTCATTCTGCTGCTGTTGATGTAACGTCAGGAGTGCCTCAAAGCTCCGTCCTTTGACCACTACTCTTTTTAATACATATAAATGACTTGCCACATAACATTTATTCTAACATTCGTCTTTACGCTGATGACTGCGTTTTATACCAAGTAATTAATGGCCCTAATGATCATCGTCACCTCCAAGAGTCATTTGCTATGTTTTGTAGTTGGCGTAGTACCTGGCAAATGAGAATTAATTTCGACAAAACTGTCCTCGTCTTTTTGTAACAAATCTCCTGTTTCCCATTTTAGTTGCTCTTTCAATGGCCGTGTGGTAGATAGGGTCTCTCAGTACAAATATATTGGTGTCCTATTCACGCTTAACATGTCTTGGTCTAAAAACATTGATTACATATGTAATAAAGCACTAAAAAAACTAGGTTATCTACGACCCACGCTACCCAATTCACCAAAAGACAGAAAGCTACTGCTGTATAAATCTCTAACCCGCCCTGTTCTTGATTACGCAGCTGTAGTGTGGAACCCGTACAAGCAATTCAAAATTAACATGTTAGAAACAGTCCAGAAGAAAGCTGTGCGTTTTATATGTCATCGTTATGATCGCGATTTCTCACCCTCTTCTACACTTCACTCATTGAATTTAACCATGCTGTCTGCCCGTCGCCACACTGAATCATTAAAATTCTTACATCGTATCGTCAATTCCTCAGTAAGGCTCTCAGCTAACCACAACATTAACTTTACACCGTTATGATCTACAAGAAGTCATCACCAGCTTAATTTGATACCGTATTTTGCAAATGCTAATTTGTTCAAATTCAGTTTTTTTCCCCGTTCAATAGAAGCCTGGATTTCTCTACCTGGGTCCATTCGGTCTTGTCCATTTCAAAACTTTGTAACTGCCGTTGAAGACGCATAATAGCTGTGTATTCTTACCCTGTCGTTAACAATTCCTTTCTTGTTTGATATTTCGTTCGTGATTCTAACTTTTTGTAGTGCTCACTTTGTACATTTTGCTGCATTTTGTTACCTTGCATTTTGTGTTTTTTCCCACTCCTGCCATAGCGCATATAATTGTGGTGCAGTATGTATAAATAAATAAATAAATAAATAAATAAATAAATAAATAAATAAATAAATAAATAAATAGTAGTAGTATTAGTAGTAGTATTAGTAGTAGAAGACGTTTATTCGGCCAAAATTTACAGGCCGAGCATATCGACCGCCTGGGCGACCAGAAGTCGCTGTTCTTCCTCCCCTTCAGCGCCAAGCCAGTCGAGCCAGGTGGTGATGGATAAAGAACGTGGGGGGTAGGAACCCGACTGCTGAGCAGCCGGGCAATAGAAGAGGCAATGGGCAAGGTCCCCATAGATACAGGGGCAGTTGGGACAGGAAGGGTCCGATCGATAGCGATAGAGAAAGAGGCGAGACGGGGTGATGATTGCATTCATTTGAACGTGCCAAAGAACGCGAGCCTCCGGCACTGTGAGTGATGGATGAGGGGGAGGGTAAAGGCGTTTGTCGAGGCGGAGCTCGAGGTAGACCTCTTTTATGGTGCGGCGAAGGGTGAGTCTCCCACCGTCCTCCGAGGGCTTGGGCCAGGGGATCAACGGTGCCCGGAAAAGTGTGTCACGGGCGAGCTGATGAGCCAGCTCATTGCCGTCAATCCCTGAATGCCCAGGGACCCAGCGGAGGAAAACGATGGAAGGCTGCAAAGCGGAGACCGCTCGTTCCATCTCCTGTTGAAGAGAAGGGGTTAGGGTGCGTTTCTGTATGTGGTGTATAGCGGCTTGTGAGTCTGAATAGACTGTGTACTCTTGAAGAGAGGGAAGGAGGGCAAATGACTGGAGGGCATGCGCAATGGCGAGGACCTCGAGGGACAATGCATCCGGAGGGCGTAGAAACGGCCCGCTGGTGTGAGTTTCAGAAGCGGGGAGGTGGGGGTGGTACAGGCCGTAGCCGCAGGAACCTCGAGGAGCCACGAAGGAGGCATCCGTGTAAGCTACACCCTGG
Source organism: Amblyomma mixtum (assembly GCF_055824585.1). NCBI lineage: Eukaryota > Metazoa > Arthropoda > Arachnida > Ixodida > Ixodidae > Amblyomma > Amblyomma mixtum. The sequence continues at coordinate 17,644,913 of NC_143021.1, read as the reverse complement.
GTATCAAAGAGAGGGGAATGGTGCTGTGCGGCCGCATGATGACGGCCGGCGTGCAGAACGGGGGACATGTTGGACGGAAGGGGGAGGATCCGAAGATTGGGAGCCGGGGTGGGAATAGGAGAGGTAAACGGGGCGCAGGGAATGGGCGAGATACCCGCTTGAGTCAGTAACCACTGACCCTGACGGGTAAGGGAAAGCCGGGCAATCTGCGAGTCATGATGGAGAGAGAGCAGAGAACGGAGAGGATGAAAGAGGCCTGTTGCAAAGATCTTTGCAGTAGAGGTAGTGATAGGGAGGTTGAGAGCTGCCTTGTAGAGGCCCACAAGGGCAGTCTCAAGAGCGTTAAGTTGAGTCTGATTGAAGGAAACGTAGGGTGCAAAGTACAAGACCTTGTTGAGGGCCAGCGCGTGGGCAACTCGGCACGCATGAGCCTCGTGGAGACCTGAGCGCCGAGTGACCACGCGCCGCAGGAGGTGAGTTACGGAGTGGCAGGTGGTGACAGCACGGTGAAGGGCTGGCACGTTCTTCGCTGCATGCAAAGGAAAGCCAAGAACTTTGCACTGCGTGACGACAGGAATGGGAGAGCCAGAAAGGTGGAGAGAGACGAATTGGTTGTGTGAGCGCTGGTATGAGGAATGGTTGAGGAGAAGGAGCTCGGATTTTTCAGGAGCAGGAGAGAGGCCAGCAGTGGTGAGAAAGGAGTCGATGAGATCTAGGTCACGTTGCAGGGTGTCCTGTACGTGACCGGGAGAGCCAGACGAACACCAGAGAGTGATGTCATCGGCGTAAAATATATGATGCAGGTCTGGAATTTCAGCTAGCTGGGAGGCGAGAGGGGCCATAGCAAGATTGAAAAGGGTAGGAGAGAGAACAGCGCCTTGAGGAGTGTCTCGGGTGAGGTTGGGGGGGTCGGACAGATAGGTGTCGACTCGAAAGCGAGCGACACGTTTAGAGAGGAATGAGCGGATATAACAGTACATGCGGGAGCCACAGTCTAGGGAGGAGAGTTGGGAAAGGATGTGGTCGTGGCAAACACCGTCGAAGGCCTTGCGAACATCTACGGTCACAAGTGCGTGAATTTGAGTGGGGGTAGGTGACAGAAACGTGTGCTGGAGAACTAGAAACATGTCCTGTGCACAGACGTGGCGTCGGAAGCCGATGAGAGAATGAGGGAAGAACTCCCTCGTCTCGAGAAAATTAGAGAGGCGAGTCAGGGCCATTCGCTCAAAGGTCTTACCAACACATGATGTCAGGGAGATTGGGCGGAGGTTAGAGAGAGAGGGAGGCTTGCCCGGCTTTGGAATCATAGAAATGAGGGAGGAGGTCCAGGAGCTGGGCAGGCAGCTGCTGTCCCATGCATCATTGTAGGTTTTAAGGAGGAATTCTTTGGCGCAGTCAGGAAGGTTGCGAAGTGTGGTGTATGTAATGGCATCCTCACCGGTAGCCGAGCGTGTAGCATTAGCAGCCAGAGCCGATTCGAGCTCCCGGAGAGTGAAGGATTGGTCCAGATCGGGGTTAGGTCCACCGCAGTACACCGGGTAGGAGGGTGCCAGAGGGGGCGGGAGATAGAGAGAGGCGAGCTGATCAAAAACATCGGAGGGAGTTCTTTGAGTGAGGGCTTTAGCTAGAGTGGGAGCAAGGGCAGGCTTAGTGCCAAGGAGGGATTTGAACAGAGACCATGTGGATCGCGAGTGCAATGCAGAGTCAAGACGGTCACAAAGAGCACTCCAACGAGAGTGCTCGAGTGAGGCGCAGTGGGCGACGATCTCGGCCCGCAGAGCAGTGATCCGGGAAGAAAGTTGGGCATTGTGGGGTTGGCAGCGGAAGGAGCGTTGAAGACGTTTACGGCGACGCCATAAACGGAGTAGGTGAGGATCTGGGTCTGGGACTGGGTGACAAGAGCGAACGCGACGGCTACTGGACGTGAGCGCTGCAGTGATGCGCGACGTCCAGTCGTCGTAGGATTGAAAGGAGTCAGAGGAGAGATTAGCGCGGAAGGCGTGCCAGTCAGTATGAGTGACCGGATGGCTTGGAGGGATGTGGGAAAGAGAGGTGGAAATGTGGACAAGATAGTGGTCACTGAGAAGAGTTTCGGCTGTCACTTGCCAGTGAAATGAAAGTGAACCCCGAGAGAAAGTGAGATCGGGTGTCGTGGGACGCTGTGAGGCAGTGCCCGCTCGAGTAGGGGAGCCAGGAGTATTGAGAAGGGTGAGGTGGCGTTCCTGGGAAAGACAGTGGAGGAGGCGGCCGGGTTTGAGGGTTTGAGGGTAGCCCCAGAGTGTGTGAGGGGCATTAAAGTCACCACCAAAGAGGAGATGGGAGTTAGAAGGAAGAGAGTGAAGGAACTTGCCCAGGGCGGAAAATAAAGAGGAGGTAACAGGGGGGTTGTAGAAAGACAAAAGGGCGAGTGAGACGCGGGAAGAAGGGTGGTAATAGACCACACCAACTAAATATTTAAGAAGGACGGAGGGGATATCAAGTGGCTCCGCGAGCACCTCGCTACGTACATAAATAGACGCAAGTGGTGTGGCCGTAGCGGCATGGTAGGCGCGGTAGCCTGGGACAGTGCGGGCCGTCCGGGTCTCCTGGAGAAGGAGAAAATGGGGCAGGGAGGTGCGGGCGAGTAGATACTGGTGGAGGGGGGTCTTATTATGGCACAGATTTCGGCAGTTCCACTACACAATCTCAAGGTCCTCGCCAAAAGCCATTATGATAGTGTAGAGGTAGAACTTCGTGAGGGTACGCGTTCCTTCTTTTTGGCCGGGGGCAGTGACTCATGCAGGGATTGGAGCGTAGAAGTGAAGGATTCTAATTGTTTGGATTGTGCTTGGAGGGTGGTAAGAATCTGCAGAACCGATGTCTCTAGCTGAACCAAGCGAATGTGGTGTGCCTGTGTGGTGGTTACGAGAAGATCAGCCAAAGGGGCGACCTGGGCGGTGGAGGAGGGAGTGGTGAGTGTGGCAAGGTGCTCATTTAGCTTGGTAAGCTGGGAGGTAAGAGAGGAGGTGGTTGTCTGGAGGGTTTGGGTCAAGGCGTGGATCTGTTGTTGTAGGTCGTGGGAAATTCGCTGTTGCTCTCGCTGCTGGCGTTCCAGCATAGCGAGCCGGAGGTCGAAGGAGCGGCTCTCGTCAGTCAGGGATGGAGAGGGTGGTGCAGTGGAAGAGACGCTGGAAAGGGACGCTGGAACCGAGGAGCCTTTAACTTTGGCGGCGTAGGAGCCTGGTGGTGACGTGACCGGAGCTGACGGAGGTTCATGATTAGAGGAGGAGGAGGGGGTGGGTTGCGTGGCCCGGCGCAAAGCTAGGCGTCGTAGGTACGCAGCTTTGGCACGCTCGCGTTGTTTACCGAGGAGAAAGGGGCAAGTGGGGTCGAGGGAGGAGTGGGTGTTTACCTGGCAATGAACGCACCAGGGCTGGGCACATACATGAGCGGAAGGGTCGGCGGGTAGAGGAGCAGCACAGCGACGGCACTTTGCCGGAACGCTGTGCTGTGGACACTGGTGGGCGCGGTGCCCAAGAGCGAGACAACGGGTGCAGGTGGGAGGCTTAGGCTTATGGCGACGGCACCGGAAGGCAACGCGTTTGAAATACACAAAGTGGGGGATTACGGTTCCAGCGAAAGTTATGAGCACCGACTGAGTGGTGCCCATCATACGAGCAGCAAGAATATCGGTTTTGAATGATTCGATATCATGCATGAGGTCATCAGGGGTGAAGTGGCCACCGACGTTATGGATGACGCCGAGGCATGATATGGGAGGATTAGGGGCATATGTTTTAATGGTGATAGGCTTACCGTGAAGCTGAAAATGCGTGATAGAAAGCAGGAGGTGGGCGGTGAGAGGGGAATGAGTTTTTAAAAAGACGAGGCTTTGGGCTGGCTTGGCCTGAAGGGTAATCTCCGCACTGCTCTCGGAGGACAGTTGTGCAGCGGAGACGACTGCGGCGAGGACGTCGTAGAGCGGTATCTTGGGGTTGACGGTGCCAGGGGGAAGCTGGATGCCAACTGTGATGAGCTCGGTGCGGGGCCGGGTGGCGGAGGCAGGCTTACGGCAGGCACCGATGGTGGTCCAGCCGACCTCAGGGGCCGGAATGAGATGGCCGTCGACCGGGGACGCCGTAAGGTCCATGTCTGCTGTGTCGTCAGCCTGAGCCGCAATCTGCGACGCAGGTACCAAGGTGCTGGACTTGCTGTCAGCGGGAAGTGTGGTCCGAGTAGGTGCGGCGGCACTGGCGGCGGCGACGAACGCAGTCGACTGCGATGCGTCTGTGGGCCCGAAGCTCTTGGCTTCCCTTAATGCGTGGAGTTGGCCAGCAGTGGACGCCGCGGCGGTGACGAACGCTGCCGGCTGCGTTGCGGCTGTTGATTCGGAGCTCCCAGCGTCGGTGAACGCGACGGGAATGGGCGCGGTGGTGTGGCCGGTGTTGAACGCAGCCGGTTGAGACATGGCTGTAAGCGTGGTTGGAGTAGGCCCCGCGGCGGCCGCGTCGGAAGAAGTTGACACCGGCGAGGTATGGGTGGGTCTCGGCTTCAGGGGCTTGTTGAGACGCTGCATGCCAGAGGTGCAGGCGCGGCGCGTTAGGGTTAGTGAGGCGCCGCGCCGCAGCAGATTTTTGGAGGCGCTTGGAGCGCCAGCTCGACAGCGGGCCGTGATGCGAATGGTGTCCTCGTGGTGCGGATGTCTTCCTGACGCGATGGGGTGTAAATCCAGGGGCGGGCAAGGCCCTGGACCAGGCCAGGGGCAGGTGAAAAACGGAGCACGATAGTCAGCCAGCTAACCAGGGCGGCGCCACCTAGCGGAAGTTCATAAATAAATAAATAATACTCTAATTTTGAGGAAATAAATGGGCTCCACGGAAAAAGGTCATGTGGAGATTTATTCGTGCCTAGCGCAAAACTGCTTTGAGAGGGCGATTTTCTTAATTTTCGGTGTACTCAAGTAAAATCGATACATATGATCTATCACTTTGGCATTTAAGGCCCAGTGTAGCAGATGTGGGGTAGAAGATCAAGAATTCCGCTTCAGTATACCCCAGTAACTTTTTCCAGTTGCAATATATCGTAACATCAGGCATCGCAAACTTAGTTCGCTCTCAAATTAGACAAAGCAGTGGAAGTGTTCTAATGAATACAAGAGCTTGATAAGAGCTTGCCTTTGGTAGTCGTCGAGCGACGGCCAAAATCACAAAAATTCCATTACAGGAAATGTAATTGGGAAAATGGAGAGGTTGTTTAAACCCGAACATGCCAATCTACCAGGATATGGAAAATTTGAAATAGAAAGAAGCCACGGCACAAAAACTACTCCTTGCCCAGATAGAATAATTGGGGTTAGAGTCGAATCTACTTGAGAGGTACATTGCAAATGGTAGTAAAAATTATGAAGCCTATTAATTTTTTGATGCCATAAAAGAAGTGCACAGTCTAAACGTAATAAACAAAAAATTAACCATACCAAAGTCATTTAACTCCACACGGCGCCGATCACTGCACGCTTATCTCCAGGTCGCGGAGGAAAATACAGCATTCCAATAATTACGTCCTTGTCTAAGCGGTGGCGGACATTTTAAGGGCGAGAAAGAAAGCACCACCGCCTGCTGTCTTATAGACAAATTGCATATGAGGGCAATAGTATTGGAGAGAGCAGTTCACAAATGAACACTTAACTTTCATCCACCCTCACTCAAGGTGGCCTTACATTTAATCGATGTTCTAGATTTGGACTTCCATGCTTACTCATTCTAAACGCTTTTCAACAGCGGTAGTGGTATGCCGCGCTTAGGTCGAGTGGCCGACATTATAGCATGCATCATCCCAGTTCATTCTTCCCCATCTAAGCCCACTCTTACCAGCACATGCCATGGATGCCTTGATTAGATTAGTAGTTCGAGTGGGCTCTGATGTCCCTCGCTTTAGCGGCTAATCGATCATCTCGATGATATGTCTACATCATTTCCATTCTTCGAATATTGATGGAGGCGAAATTCAAGAGGCTTGTTTACTGTGCGATGTCAGTGCGCGTTAAAGAACCCCAGGTGGCAGAAACATCCGGCGCCCTTCACTACGGCGTCGATAATAGCCTGAGTCGCTTTGGTACGGTAAACCAATATAAAGAAAGCCAAACCATTCTTATAATTACCAGTTAAGATAGCTGCGACTTTTAACCTGTCTACCCTTTTTCGAGCTTTCATACTTTAGCACCTCATGACATCGTCGTTCTTGTAATAAAATAGTTTGCCAGGATTCTATTTCCTTCTTTGAACCCCACCCAATTCTTTTGTGCATAGCGCAATGAATTTGAGGTCAGCAAATTAGAAAGCTCATGTCGCAAAAGTACTGTGCCAGCTCCTTGGTGCGGGAGCAAAAAATATCCACGAACACCGCCAGACAAGCAACCTAAAAGTCAGATAGGCCGCCTTGATCGCACAAAAGTGCGGCGCATAAATGTTAGACACATGACGGTGACCGCGTCGGCCACTGTACACGGTTAAATTGATGACACTTCGCAGGAGGCTGCTTGGCAAGGGCACCCTGGGTCACAAAGGCATACCTTACGGCAGCGACTGCCACCGCAGATCAGTGGCGCACCGATTAACAGCTGCACCAGAGCGCCAGGTGTACGAGGACATCCAGAGCTTATGAAAGTAAAGCAGAGATTGACTAAACCCACTAAACGTCAGCATCATACACTTAAGGTGTAGCGTAAGTGCGGTCTAAAAATTTGTAAGAATAATAATAATCTCTTAACCATACCAATCTTCGCCCTTCCCATATGATCGTCTTATATATAGTTGACAGGAATCACCGTCTGCATAAGCAGCATTATTTGGCCGCCGTCCTATTACATGTCGTCGCACACTGAGCCTAGTTATCGCACCGAGTAGTGCAAACGGAGGGGCTCCTGAAAAAGGTACCCACATTCTAACTCTAGTTTCAAAGGACTGCATTTTTTGCGCGAGCATTCTATTTACTTATGTCGCGTTGAAGTATTTACGCCATGAGTAGTAAATATCAGGTGATACGTACGCCATGAGTAGTAAATATCAGGTGATACGTCTCGCCTTCGTCGTGGGGAAGACAACGACATGGCAGCAGCGAAACGCCGACAAACCCCGAGACGCGCGTTGGGTGAGCGCCTGGATTGCCACGGAAGCCGCGTCCGTGTGCCCGGTTGAGCGAGCGTTTCCCGTACACCGAGTGTGAACGCGCGTTCGAAACGCGCGCGAACGCCGCTCATGGACATTCCGGCGTCTGCGCTACGTGAATGGCATCGTTCCCCTGTCCCAGCGCGTGACGACGGCGTGATCTCTCGGGAGTGAGTGAGTGCGTGTGTGTCTGTGATTGGTGCCAGTGAGAACTTCCTTCCCCTGCAGGCCCGGCCCCCATCTAGGGACCCTAGGGAAGGGAACTCTTAAAAAACCCCGGCAGCGGCACGGCCGAAGAGCTCTTTGTCTTTGAATGATCTCCTGATGAGCTGTCGTGATGCAGCGTTCCTGCAGCTCACTTGTAAATATGTAAATTCCTGTATAAAGTCCTCTTTCATTGTCTTTTTCCAGCAGCCTCGTCTCAGACGTCCCTCTATTCTCTCTCCCGCACACGACCATGCTACCTCGTCTGTAACAAACTGGTGGCAGCGGTGGGATGCTGCTACGTCGTCTTAACAAACTGGTGGCAGCGGTGGTTTGGTTTGGTTTATGGGGTTTAACGTCCCAAAGGGACTAAGGCTATGAGAGACGCCGTAGTGGAGGGCTCCGGAAATTTTGACCACCTGGGGCTCTTTAACGTGCACTGACATCGCACAGTACACGGGCCTCGAATTTCTCCTCCAAAGAAACTCAACCGCCGCGGCCGGGATCGAACCCGCGTCTTTCAGGCCAGTAGCCGAGCACCATAGCCACTTAGCCACCGCGGCGGCTGGTGGCAGCGGTGGGATGCTGCTACGCCGTCCGTAACAAACTGGTTGGCAGCGGTGGGACGCGAAACATCGGACGCCAGGGGAGAGTTGCGGACAATGGGACGCGAAACATCGGACGCCAGCGGAGAGTTGCGGACAACGGGACGCTGAGCAGCAGAACGCCGAGCCGGGGGCAGTGCAACGAGCCCTGTGTGTTGACTGGTTGCCTGCAGCGGACCGACTGCGCTGGATTCTTGGCTGCGAGGTTTGGTGAGTGCGGGACTTTCTTCTGCTGAGTTTTGCCAGGCTTTTGTTAGTGTCAGTAACAGAGCTGGTAATTGGGTTGTCGTTGCTGCTGGGTTAGTTGCAGCAAGGCAATAGTGGGCAGTAGAGAAGGCAGCACTCGGAGCAGCCATGGATTTGAAGACGCTGCGCAAACCAAAGTTACTGGAGCTTGCGAAAGATTTTGGTCTGGAGGTATCAGACAAACTCAGAAAACCAGAACTGCTGAAGGCTATTCTTGCGTTAGAGGCTGAAGATGACGAGCTTGCGGAATGCCTTGAGACCATTGAGGAGAGGGAATTGGCAAAAAGAGAACAAGAGGAACTTGAACGTGAAGAAAAACGAGAGAAAGAGGAACTTGAACGTAAAGAAACACAAGATAAAGAGGAACTTGAACGTAAAGAAAAACAAGAGAAAGAGGAACTTGAACTTAAAGAAATACAAGAGAAAGAGGAACGAGAGCGTCTATACGCTTTGGAAATGAAGCGTCTCGACATAGAGACGGAACGCGAAAGAAAGCTGCGTGAACAGGAATACGAAAGAGAGATGCGGGAACTCACGCGTGAACTTAACGCGATCAGAGGAATGATTGTGCGATCTCGTTTAAGTGTTCTTAGAAAAGGCGAAAATTTCAGAGCTTTTCTAGAAAATTTTGAAAGAATTTGCATGGAGGAGCAGCTAGACGAGGATTATTGGCCAATTGTGTTGATGGGATTCCTCCCATGTGAACCTTGTAATGTCTGGGGGAGGTTGTCTGACGAGGATGCCCACAACTATGCGATAACCAAAAGTGCGCTCCTCCGATACTTTCGAATTCCCGCGGAGGCAGATTTGGAAGGCCACATTGAGGGTGGTAAGCTACACCGCGATAGTATCAGGGACAGAGTTAGAAGCTCCGCTCAGCCACCGGATGACACGAGTGCTGTTGAGAAGTGGCGGGATAGGACAGGTTTGGTCCAGGAAAGAAAGGCCACTTCGGCAGCGAGGACCGATGAGTTCGGTCGAAAAGCTAGCGAAGAGTGCAGATCCACAAGCCGTGAGGGCTCGGGCGATAATGTAGGCACTCCTAGAAATAAGGAAAGGGGCAATGCGTTGGTTTTGAGCCCAGAGAAGCATGCACTTTGCGGGAAGTAGGCTGATTGCTGCTATCGAGAAAGTAGTACCCAGGACAATAACGCTACGTTAGCCGAACAGCGTCGCATAGTTCAAGTTCCGGGCAAGAGCGTTAGGGTAGGATCGATTAGCAAGCCTCAGGAGAGCAAGTTGTTATGCCCAGCAGAAAGTAAAGGGCAGTCGGCACACTTACGTGCTGCCGCACGCACTGACGCATCGAAAGAGGGAGCCGATAGTTCGAATTCTAGTAGAAAAGGCGGCTCGCTGCTGAGTCAAAAAGCTGATGAGAAGGCTGAGTGCCCCGCGAGAAAGGGAGACGCGCAGGACAGAACAGCTAGGAAAGTTTCCGGAAGGCGACCGCGCGCAAGGAGAGCCATGCGAAAGGGCAGTCTGGACAGAAAGGACAAAGGACGGGCCCAAAGCATCGTAAGGGTGAAGGCCGGTCAACCATGTAATGCTCCAAGACTGTCATCGCGGCACGCCAGATGCGATAAGCGCCGTACAAAGGCCAGGCTGGCTAGGCGTGTACAGACAGTGCGAAAGCCACCTGACCCATTGTGGCGACGCTGCGGTAGCAGAACGCGTGAAACTTGGAGCCGCTCACAGAGAAGAACGCCCTGCTACCTCACGAGGGAACGCAGCAGAGCGCGCTCCAGTCAAAAAAATCTCTGCCTCTCCCGTAAACGAGAGTAGAGTAAGCATGAAATGTTTACGGGCCTAATGTCATCTCGGTGGACACCCGAACCGCACCGTACAGCAAGGGAGGAACGCCACCACCCGTTCAGCGCAATGCCTTGCCATTTGAACGCAAGGTTTTTTGAGGAAAGGAAATGGCGCAGTAATTCTCTGCCATCTCGGTGCACACCCGAACCGCACCGTAAAGGAAGGGAGGAACGCCACCACCCGTTCGGCGCGATGCCTTGCCCTTTGAACGCAGCGCTTCTCCCCCGGATCATGTATGACAACGAAATGTAACGTGGCATTTATGTGCTTTTTGCACGCGTTATTAGAAATCGGAAATTATAATTCCGTGCATTATCAAACCCACAGCTCCACTGATATCTTGATAAACATTGAGAAGGCACTGGCAGCAGTTATTTTTTGTCTCATTTGGAGACCAACCGGCGCTTGCATGCCGGTCGCGTAGGAGGCCTTAGAGAGTCTCGTTAAATCTCGTTAAGTCTCGTACGGTACCCGGATGTTCTCGTTTCAGAGCCCGGATGACTGGAATTCAGTGCCCGGATGAGTGGATTTCAGTGCCCGGATGACTGGAATTCAGTGCCCGGATGAGTGGATTTCAGTGCCCGGATGAGTGGATTTCAGTGCCCGGATGACTGGAATTCAGTGCCCGGATGAGTGGATTTCAGTGCCCGGATGACTGGAATTCAGTGCCCGGATGACTGGAATTCAGTGCCCGGATGAGTGGATTTCAGTGCCCGGATGATGGCTCTCGGTCTCGGCGTGACGTCACCACACTGCCGACAACGGGAGCTAAAAGCATTTCATGCTTAAAAAGGAGCGAAGTGTACTCATGAATCGAGAGAGTACACGCAGGCGTTTCTTTCATGCGCGACCGTCAACCCCTCTCATTCTAATGTTCAGACGCGTCTCAGGTGTTGTAGACGCGCGGCCGGGGTGCGGAACAAATCAATGTCGCGTGGCGTCTGAGGCTCGAAGGTGCCGAAGCGCAGTTAAGCCCTTCGATTTTTGTGAATTGTCGGCTGCTAAAGCCACTGTTGGTGAGCGACCGCGCAGGGCGCGGTTGAAGAATAGCGACCCCTTTGAGCCGCGGCGCGGCTCGTTAGCAGCGGATTCCGAGGATGTCTCTGCTGTTTGCTTTTTCTTTTTTGAGCGATTCCTGCAAACAAAAAGTTTTGCAAAAAAAAAAAAAGTTTGGGCAGGAATAGGTTTCGGACGCGTTATTAGCATTGGAAGCGTTTCTTTTGACAAAGATTGTTTCGAAAAATGCACTAGTGGTGCCCATGTGTAGCAGCGTCCGTTAAAACGCCAAGTGCTAGCCAGACGGGCCATTTAGGCCACTAGCATAAGCGCCTGGAATTGCTTGATTTTTCTTTTGGAATTTAGGAAATTAAGGTGACTTTGGCTTCGATGTTGAGCGAATCTTTGCGGGGATATGCAAGGTGACGGCAGTATGCTGCTATGCAGAATGAAATGTTGTGGTCATTACGAATCGGAATACATCACAAAAAGGGGAGTCTCAAAGGTAATGCCGATAGCTTAAATTGAGGTCCCTAGCGCAAGAGTCAGCATCGTAGTTGCAGTTTGCTGGTGTTGCTTTTATTCCTGAAGTAGGATTTTGAACCAATTGGTTTTGTTTATTGTTTTAAATTGAGATGTGCTTTGTGGTGTTATGTGCCGATCTGTGGGAGTTTTCTTAGTGCTGCTGAACTACTCCCAGTAATTAATTGGCTTTGTAAGAGGGAAAGAGCCTGGCATCGCTTAGTGGGGATTGTGTCGTGCTTGCTGACTGAGCGGTTGGGTTTTCAGCGTGGTTCTAACGCTAGCGGAGCACGAGTCACTTTGCAGTGCCCTTTGGGAACCTGCACATGCGAAGGAAGACTTCGGGGTGCGCTGAGCTCCAGAACCGCCGAGAGACAACTGACTCCGGTTGAGACCAGCCTCAAGCGACATCCCTCCGGACAGCGGATGCTGTCCCCTGTCCATCGGGATCTCCTTCCCCCGGCGGGGCAGTCTGTTACGTCTCGCCTTCGTCATGGGGAAGACAAGGACATGGCAGCAGCGAAACGCCGACAAACCCCGAGACGCGCGTTGGGTGAGCGCCTGGATTGCCACGGAAGCCGCGTCCGTCTGCCCGGTTGAGCGAGCGTTTCCCGTACACCGAGTGTGAACGCGCGTTCGAAATGCGCGCGAACGCCGCTCATGGACATTCCGGCGTCTGCGCTACGTGGATGGCATCGTTCCCCTCTCCCAGCGCGTGACGACGGCGTGATCTCTCGGGAGTGAGTGAGTGCGTGTGTGTCTGTGATTGGTGCCAGTGAGAACTTCCTTCCCCTGCAGGCCCGGCCCCCATCTAGGGACCCTAGGGAAGGGAACTCTTAAAAAACCCCGGCAGCGGCACGGCCGAAGAGCTCTTTGTCTTTGAATGATCTCCTGATGAGCTGTCGTGACGCAGCGTTCCTGCAGCTCACTTGTAAATATGTAAATTCCTGTATAAAGTCCACTTTCATTGTCTTTTTCCAGCAGCCTCGTCTCAGACGTCCCTCAATTCTCTCTCCCGCACACGACCATGCATGCTACCTCGTCTGTAACAAACTGGTGGCAGCGGTGGGATCCTGCTACCTCGTCTTTAACACAGGCCAAATTTTGTCTTTTCTTTATCTAACACCAAGATAACTTGCACGTATATTTAGCTGTAAACATGTGCTAAAGCAACCATGACATATCAGAGTTGTTAAGAGCAGCTCGAAGCCAATGGCAGGCAGCATGCTCAAAAGAGTTCTGCCGTTGTCTGTGGCAGCCCAGGTTGGCCACCGGCTGACGAAATGCGCCAGCTGTGTACCGCTCCCATTTTAGGGAGCTGGAGGGCAGGGCACAGGTGTCTCTTGAGACGTGCAGTGGCCGCGTATGAAATCTGATGGCTTAACATTCAACTGCTAAGTCACTCGGGTATCTGTATGATAGGAAACTATTGGCTTCGTATGTAAATTCCGAAAGAATTACGCATAATAAAAGACGTCCCAATGCACGTTCTCAGGCTGAGGTGTATAAGGTTACGCTTTCAGCAATTAGAGAATCCCTGAGAACCACGGCAATTATTTTTCATCAGTGAAGTTTTGGAAGACATGCCTTTTCAACAAGGCAAGATTGGTAAATAAAATTCCTCGCATAAAAGTGCGGCTCTTCATGGTCATATTTTACCCCAAATGAAAAAGGTGACATGGGACATCGATTTGGTGCGTACTGTCTGATAATTAATGTGCCATACTGAATATATTCGTGAATTTTTTGTCTCAAATTTGTTAAGATAAAGGTAATACAATATAAATGAGATCAACATATTGTAGGTGGGCAGCAACATGATGCACGCGGCCTCGATCATAGTGCTAACTAAAGAATCGCCTTGCTGAACTCATCTCGAGAGTATTTTATCACAATTACCGATACTCTCATTCTGAGGAAATAAATGGGCTGCACGGAAAAAGGTCATGTGGAGAGTTATTCGTGCCCAGTGCAAAACTGCTTTGAGAGGGAGATTTTCTTAAATTTCGGTGTACTAAAAAAAATCGATACATATGAGCTATCACTTTGGCATTTAAGGCACAGTGTAGCAGATTTGGGGTAGAAGATCAAGATTTCCGCTTCAGTATACCGCGGTAGCTTTTTCCAGTTGCAATATATGGTAACATCAGGCATCGCAAACGTAGTTCGCTCTGAAATTAGACAAAGCAGTGGAAGTGTTCTAATGAATACAAGAGCTTGATAAGAGCTTGCCTTCGGTAGCCGTCTAGCGACGGCCAAAATCACAAATATGGAACATTTGAAACACAAAGAAGCCACTGCACAAAAACTAGTCCTTGCCCAGATAGAATAATTGGGGTTACAGTCGGATCTACTTGAGAGGTACGTTGCAAATGGTAGGAAAAGTTGTGATGCCGATTAATTTTTTGATGCCGTAAAAGTAGTGCACATCCTAAACGTAATCAACAAAAAATTAACCATGCCAAAGTCAATTAACTGCACCCGGCGCCGATCACTCCACGCTTATCTCCAGGTCCCTGAGGAAATTACAGCATTCCAATATTTTCGTCCTTGTCTAAGCGGTGGCGGACATTTTAAGGACGCGAAAGAAAGCACCACCGCCTGCTGTCTCATAGACAAATTGCATATGAGGGCAATAGTATTGGAGAGAGCAGTTCACAAATCAACACTTAACTTTCATCCACCCTCACTCAAGGTGACCTTACATTTAACCGATGTTCTAGATTTGGACTTCCATGCTTACTCATTCCAGATACTTTTCAACAGCGGTAGTGCTATGCCGCGCTTAGATCAGGTGGCCGACATTATAGCATGCATCATCCCATTTCATTCTTCCCGATCTAAGCCCACTCTTACCAGGATATGCCATGGATGCCTTGATTAGATTAGTAGTTCGAGTGGCCTCTGATGTCTCTCGCTTTAGCGGCTAATCGACCATCTCGATGATATGTTTTGATCATTTCTATTCTTCGAATTTTGATGGAGGCGAAATTCAAGAGGCTTGTTTACTGTGCGATGTCAGTGCGGGTTAAAGACCCCCAGGTGGTCGAAACTTCCGGCGCCCTTCACTACGGCGTCGATAATAGCCTGAGTCGCTTTGGTACGGTAAACCAATATAAACAAAACCAAACCATTCTAATAATTACCAGTTCAGATAGCTGCGACTTTTAACCTGTCTACCCTTTTTCGAGCTTTCATACTTTAGCACCTCATGACCTCGTCGTTTTGTAATGAAATAGTTTGCCAGGATTCTATTTCCTTCTGTGAACCCCACCCACTTCTTTTGTGCATAGCGCAATGAATTTGAGGTCAGCAAATTAGGAAGCTCATGTCGCAAAAGTATAATGTGCCAGCTCCTTGTTGCGGGAACTAAAAATATCCACAAACACCCCCAGGCAAGCAACCTAAAAGTTAGATAGGCCGCCTTGATCGCACAAAAGTGTAGCGCATGTTAGACACATGACGGTGACCGCGTCGCCCACTGTACACGGTTAAGTTCATGACACTTCGCAGGAGGCTGCTCGGCAAGATCAACCTGGGTCACAAAGGCATACCTTATGGCAGTGCCTGCCACCGCAGGTGAGTGGCGCACCGATTAACCGCTGCACCTTAGCTCCAGGACTTGTACGAGGACATCCAGAGATTATGAAGTAAAGCAGAGATTGAGTAAACCCATTAAACGTCAGCATCATACACTTAAGATGTGGCTGAAGAGCGCTCTGAAAATTTGTATGCATAATAATATTCTCATAACCATACCAATCTTCGGCCCTCTAATGTGATCGTCTTATATATACTTGACAGGAATCACCGTCTGCATGAGCAGCAACATTTGGCCGCCGTCCTAATACATGTCGTCGCACGCTGAGCCTAATTGTCGCACCCAGTAGTGCAAACTGAGGGGCTCCTGAAAAAGGTACCCAAATTCTAACTCTAGTTTCAGACTCCATTTTTTGCGTGAGCATTCTATTTACTTATGTCGCGTTGAAGTATTTACGCCATGTGTAGTAAATATCAGGCCAAATTTTGTCTTCTTTATCTAACACCAGGCCAACATGCACGTATATTTAGCTGTAAACATGTGCAAAAGCAACAATGACATATCAGAGTTGTTAAGAGCAGCTCGAAGCGAATGGCAGGCAGCATACTCAAAAGAGTGCTGCCGTTGTCTGTGGAAGCCCAGGTTGGCCACCGACTGACGAAATGCGCCACCATATTTAGGGAGCTGGAGGGCAGGGCACAGGTGTCTCTTGAGGCGTGCAGTGGCCGCGTATGAAATCTGATGGCTTAGCATTCAACTGCTAGATCAGTCGGATATCCGTCTGATAGGAAACTATTGGCTTCGTATGTAAATTTCGAAAGAATTACGCATAATAAACGATGTCCCAATGCACGTTCTCAGGCTGAGGTGTATAAGGTTACGCTTTCAGCAATTAGAGAATCCCTCAGAACCACGGCAATTATTTTTCAACAGCGAAGTTTTGGAAGAGATGCCTTCCCTCCAATTTTTCAACAAGGCAAGATTGGTAAATAAAATTTCTCGCATAAACGTGCGGCTCTCCATGGTCATATTTTACCCCAATTGAAAAAGGTGACATGGAACGTCGATTTGGTGCGTGCTGTCTGATAATTAATGTGTCATACTGAATATATTCCTGAATTTTTTGTCTCAAATTTGTTAAGATAAAGGTAATAGAATATAAACGAAATAAACATATTGTAGGTGGGCAGCAACATGATGCACGCGGCCTCGATCATGATGCTAAATAAAGAATCGCCTTGCTGAGCTCATCTCGAGAGTATTTTATCGCAATTACCGATACTCTCATCCTGAGGAAATAAATGAGCTGCACGGAAAAGGGTCACGTGGGGAGTTATTCGTGCCCAGCGCAAAACTGCTTTGAGAGGGCGTTCTTCTTAATTTTCGGTGTACTCAAGTAAAATCGATACATATGAGCTATCACTTCGGCAATTAAGGCACAGTGTAGCAGATTTGGGGTAGAAGACTAAGATTTCCGCTTCAGTATACCGCAGTAGCTTTTCCCAGTTGCAATATATGGTAACATCAGGCATCGCAAACGTAGTTCGCTCTGAAACTAGACAAAGCACAGGAAGTGTTGTAATGAATACAAGAGCTTGATAACAGCTTGCCTTTGGTAGTCGTCGAGCGACGGCAAAAATTACAAAAATTTCATTACAGGAAATGTCATTGGGAAAATGGAGAGATTGTACCCTCATTGAGGAATTGTACCCTCATTGAGGAGACAAGGGCAGTGATAAAGAGTGGATTATTAGATATGACGAAAGCTAATAGTCGTTGAATGAGTAGACACGTAAGCGACTTTTACTTTTTGTTTGTGGTGTTTATGAATAGAAAATTAGCATTTTCATCATTTTTGCTTGAAAGATAAGTTTTAAAAATTAGAACAATGAGAACGTGGGACTTACGGTATTACAGATGGCTTTACGTCTGCCATTATAGTCGAGGGTCGAGCGTGTAAATACTCGCAAGGTTGAATTACATCTAACAAAAATACACTCGAAAGCAAAACATTGGACAGCCTCTTCCAGAATGAGTTGTTAGAGCGTCATTGTAGCAATAAAAACCAAAAAATGCGACAATGGTGGCATTCCATCCATCCGTCCTTCCTTCCGTCCGTCCGTCCGTCCGTCCGTCCGTCCGTCCGTCCGTCCGTCCGTCCGTCCGTCCGTCCGTCCGTCCGTCCGTCCGTCCGTCCGTCCGTCCGTCCGTCCGTCCGTCCATCCATCCATCCATCCATCCATCCATCCATCCATCCATCCATCCGTCCATCCATCCATCCATCCGTCCGTCCGTCCGTCCGTCCATCCACGCTTAAGAAGCCTTTTTGACGAGCTAGTTGGTACATATTCATATTTGACAGGCTGTGCGCTAAAAAGACGTTCACTAGAAAAAGGATACAGACGGCAGGAAAGAAAGCACTTCTTTCCTGTCATCTCTATTCTTTTTCCTGTGAATGTCTTTTTAGCGCACAGCCTTTCATATATCCATCCGTCCGTCCGACCGTATGCAACCTGTGTACATTGATCGTGCTTACCCAACGGTGGCATACGGATCTCATTTCTTCACGCTCAGAGCGACCATCGCAGGCTGCGAATCTTTCAGCGAATGGGTCATGCAGCTAGCCACGCTGAGAACCCTTGAACAGTGGTGCCGGTCGTTGACATACAGTGAAAGAGTGCCTGTAGTGAAATGAATGGGTGGCGGCTGTCCCGAAGTTTACGCTGCTGTAGAGCGATAGAACGAATTCATTCGCATCGATTGCACGCACACGAAGGAAAAGGGGGAATCCAAATGTCGGCACAGAGCTGAATGACCGCTTTTGTGTAAGTTGGTGCCACTGCGCTTGGCAAACTTTCGGCACAGCGGATGCGGTTCCCCCTAAGGCAAAACGCTTGTGACAAATGCAATGAGCGTTGAAGGCGACAAATGCCCTTTTTGAGGAAGTACGTTATTCCATTCAGAAGCCAACAATGAGAGCTTAAAATTCGAGCGTGTCTTCGCTGCCTAAAAATGTTATGTCCAGTGGCTAAATGCTTTAATGATTAATTTGCCGCGCATTGGACGTAGCCGGCGTGATCTGTTCTCGCATTGAAACCAGGAATGCGCGCCTTTGTATAAGTTGGTGCCACGGCGTTCGATAAAACATCGCCATAGCAGATACGGTTGAGCAGAAGCAGGAGCCCTTGTGGCTTCTTTAGTGAGCTTTGAAGGCGGCTGATGTCCTTTGCGAACGGACGTTTTGCCATTAGGAAGCCTGGAACTAGAGCCTGAAATTCGAGTGTGTCTTGGCAGCCTAACAATGTTCCATTCACCAGGTAAATCCTTTGATCTGCGATCAACTTGCAGCGCATTGAACATAGCGGGCGTGACATTTCGCATTCAAACCAGGCTATTTTTGTTGAAGTACGCCCTATCTAATGATGTGGGGCATTAAAGTGACTAGAAAAACGCACACAAAAATATAGCTTCGAAACCAGTGTCTGACATTATTTTGGTGGCACTATCGAAATGCTTAGCTTTTAAAATCTCAACGCAAACAATTTTAAGGCGGAAGCCTTTAATGTCTCATCGTTGTAAGCAGGAGCTGTCGACAGAAATGTCACGCTTTTCAGTTGGTCGAAACGGTCGTGACGTCACAGTGCGCGAATTTCAAACGGGACCAATTATACTTTGGCTACTAACCATGCAACCAATTGAAGGGATCGTATACTGATGCTTCAAGTAAGTTTGACTGAGTTCAATTAATTACTTACTTAACCAATTAATCTAATTAACCTTTCTAGTCAGACCACATAAATAAAACCGAGTAAGAAATTGGCCGAGCTTGGGAATCGAACCCCGGTCTCCGGAGTGCGAGTCGAGCACGCTACCACTCCGCCATGCCAGCTCGATGGTTTGGAATGAACAAAGGTGCGTCTACTGCATACGGTGTCTTCGTTCACTCCGATCTTCCTCCCTTCCCGTTACGGCGAGGTTTAGGTGTCCACCGAGATATGAGAGACAGATACATTTACTTTCCTCAAAAACCAATATACCGACGAGCAAGGCGTATTTGTCCGCGTTTCAGATTGGTCCAAATTGTCGTGACGTCACCGTGCGCGAATCTGACGGGTGTTCACCGAAATATGTGAGACAGTTAATGCGTAATTTCCTTTCCTCAAATACAATTTTCATTTTCTTCATTACGGCTCCCCTTTATCTTCTTTCACTCCCACTTCCTCCCTTCCTCTACGGTACGGTTCAGGTGTCCACCGAGATGACAGAGAATTACTGCGCCATTTCCTTTCCTCAAAAAGCGTTGCGTTCAAAGGGCAAGGCATCGCGCCGAACGGGTGGTGGCGTTAGGTGGACTACCTGGCAGCGCTACAACGCGCTATCGCGTTGCACTCCTAAAGGCGGAGCTTAAGCGTCATTAATTAGCAGTTAATTAGTATTCAGGCATTAATCAGTAATTAACAATTAGTGATTTGGCATCACTTAGTAATTAGTACTCAATTATATGTGACGCCACCAGTGCCACAAACAGCGAAGGTAGTGGGGAAAACGCTTCCGCCTCTACCCTCTTTAGACAGTCAAAGTGCCCCCTGAATTTTCAGCGAAGCGCCAGGATCACCGCGAATCAGCCGACCTTTGAAGGAGGGAAGGGATGGAAGTGTTTCAGCTATCTGTGAAAAGTGGGATGTGCATGGTAGTTTAATGGTATTTCTATTTAACGATAACTATAGATAGCTCATGCCGCAGTTTTTGTAACGACGAGTGTTTCGTTTCACACAAGAACACTTAAACTTTATTAAATAAGTTAGCGTTCCTGCCCATGAAATTGATTTCTCAACATTTCACACTAATCGCACTGAATAACGAGCATGTTTACATCAATGCCAGAACAATTTGCAGAGCAGAACAAAGTCTCTCCCATATTCCTCCAATTAACCCTGACCTGTCCCGCCAGCGGCCATCTTATCCCCGCAAACTGCCGAACCTCATTCGCCACTTAACTTTCTGCCGCCCTTTGTTACGTTTGCCTTCTCTTGGAATCCAATGCGTTACCCCTAACGGTCATCGGTTATCATGACTTCGTATTACATGGTAGCTTTGTTTGGGCTAGTTGGTAACAGTTCTTCGAAAACATAGCCCATCAAGGACACGGACGACACAGAACTGGACGGGACAAGCGGGACAGCGCCTGTCTCGCCAAGTTCGGTGTCGTCCGTGTCCTTTTGGCGCTATTTTTCCTAAGAATTTGTATTACATGTCCAGCCCATGCCCATTTCTTGATTTCAGCTGTGATATGAATTTGCATTTGTACCATGACCCACTTTGCTCTCCCCGTGTTAGATGTATTGCCGCTGCTGCTCTTAACTCAACTACCGTTTTTGAGGGAAGCAAAGCTCTTATTGTTTCTTTCCCCGCAGCTGACCGTGCTGCTGTACTTTGCCCGCTGCGGCGCCTACTGGATGTGGCGGCGCAAGATTGACCCGGACAACGCCCTCATCCCGCTGCTCACGGGCTTTGGAGACCTGTGCGGCACGGGCCTGCTGCTGCTCGCCTTCCTCTTCCTGCAGAGCGTCGGGGACCCCAGCGTCGCCGGCTTTGTGAACCACCACGCTGCCAACGGCACCGCCACCTGAGGGGACAGCGCTGACAGCTGCAACGTCGCACACGCACTGGAACTCGCGGCGCGCCGACATCCCTTCACGGCCGCTGCGACGGTGCACCCGCTCGGACAAAGGCTCGCACCGAACATTCGACCTGCGATTCGAAGAAAACCGACCTGCGAAGAAGAAAACGGAACCTGCGAGTCTACTGTATTCGTCATAACAGTCCTTGTGGCTGCCTTTTGTACCTTTTGCCGTAACGGGACCTCTGGGTTAGCGTCCATGTGGGCTGCTAGAGAAACCTTCCGGAGTCTGTTCACTCGCACGCGTGCGCTCGGCCCGGTGCACCTGTTCCGTCCGCGTCCCCTGGGCTGCTCACCAGCCCTGTCCACTGGAGTGGACTTGGAAGCGCGAGGATCGGACCTCTGGCAGGTTTCGGTGTGGACGTGCAGATCCGCAAGCAGTCCCACGTCGACGTGCTGTGAACCTCACGACAGATCGACGGTCTTTTATCGACATTTGACAATGCAAGCATCTGCTTGAACGGACTTGTAAATAAATCTTGTATTTACTTGCCAACGTTTCTAACGAATGTTTTATTTGTTCGAATTTATTAAAAATTCTGAAACAAAAATTACGGAGGGAACTTCAAACTACTTACATGCTGTGGATGCGAAAGCTTGCGCGCGGGGTGTTCGGCTGCTGCGATGGCGGACTACTCTAATGCAGCGGCCAGAGAAACTGATCCGTTCGCGCCGGCCTGGGTTCGAAACCCTGTTCAGAAGAAATTTTATGTTAAGGCGAAAGCCTTTAATGCCTCATACTGTCGTGTCCAAGACTTGTTAGCAAATGTGTCCGTGTTTCGGCGTCACTACTTAAAAAAGAACTGTGTCGAGGCTGGGAATCGAACCGGGGCCTCTGGCATTTGAAGTGACGAAGCGTGGAAGGCTGGCTCGGGGTTTGAGCATGAATAAGGGCGCATCTAGTGAATGCATGGGTTTCGTAAATAAAATAAAAAATAAGAGAAAAAAATTTAAAATAAGAAAATAAACAAAACTAACAAATAAAAAACATAAAAATAAAAATAACAGTGCGCCAGGAAACGCTTTCGCCCTGCAGCACTATAGAGAGCCAAAGTGCCCCCTGAATTTTTTTACTTGCTTTTCCGGTGATGTAGGCACTGCCGGTGACGTCATGAGGTCACGTAGATTTTGGGTGCGTGTCTCGCGTACGGAGCGCCTGTTCTGACTGATGAGCCTCATGACGCTTTCGCATTAAAAAGGCACGCTCACACTTTGAAACATTTGCAGGGTTGCCACTGTCAGGTCACCAGCAAAGCTAATTCCAACTCACTTCCCGTAATTAGGCACCTTCTAATAGCCTCGCAGTTGGACCTTGGCAGGTCCCTGCCAGATATGGTGAGTTGGGACACCATGGACGCGAGTATTTACGGACGCTGTCTTCACATGTGCGCAAGTGGACCCGTGCACTCACATGTCCACTCATATGTGGACGTTACGGTTCGGTTCACCGGCGTCTATTCGTGCGTTTCGTCTGACCGTGTCCGGGGAAAAGGGAATCCTATAGTCGTTGAATTGACGCCGAGTGCACTCATCTTCGAGGCCCCTCGCCAGAGGGAACACGCCCCTTTGGCCCCAGCCCCTAGTAGAAAGCACACTTGGGCCATCAACCGGCAGAAACCGGTGGTCGCCTTTTCCTGTCGTCAGTCTTTCTTGTTTTCCTCACGTCTTCTGTCTTATTAGTTCGTCGTTTTTCATTTTCGCAAGAACTCCCCTTTCCTGGCTTAACAAAACTTGGTTTGGATTAGTTTGAAGGTTTAAGCGTTTCAAGGCTGCCAATGTGACTCAGGCTATGAGGGACGCCGTAGTGGTTACAGCCACGGGGGCTGTAATCAACCTTGGGTTCTTCTTATCTGGATATCGGGGTGTCGTACTTCAGCGGACGGGACTTGCTATCAGGTTTTTTCCTTCCTTAAAGAGCAACTCCGACGATTTTTCGATGCTCACAGATGTCAATGAAATTTGTATCAGAAATTTTTCTTGGTGTCAAGATTGCTTCTGCCAAACAGCACAACTGAGAGCGTTTGTTTTGGTTTTTTCAGAGAGTTATTTTAAAGATACCGATACCCTCCTCCCCAGGCACTCGCGACTTGCTCTGCCCAACAAGAGTTTTTTTACGGTCAACTCTGTGCTCCATGACGTCACAGGCTGGCGAGTAGCTGAAGCAGATGAAGGTGACACTGCAGCGGCCGTACTCGTCATAGCTTGATATCGAGAGGACTGGAGTCAGCGCAGTTCCGAGGAATACATGTGGTTTCGCCTGGAACTGGGCTGGGGGACGGCTGCGCTGATCGGAACAGCCTGTCAAAGCGCAGACGGGCGTCAGCTTGCTTGCGAGCAGCATCATGGCTTCGTCATCTTGTAGATTTATGTCGCACTTAGTGCACTGAGGTCCTTGGAGAAATGAGTGGTATAGCTGATGCTTTGTTGTGGGACCTACGAATCACTCAGCGTTATTTACCAGTTATTTACCACAACATTCCCAACGACAAAGGTACGCGACGAATGGATTCATGCTGTCCGGCGCCTCAACTGGCCCTCGAATTCGCGCACGCGTGTGTGTTCAGACCATTTCGCGTAGGACTGCTGCCAAGACAAGGCTGCTTCTGATGGAGGAGTTTGGTCTCGCGAGTAGCGGGCGATGGTTGACGCTTCACCCGTACGCGACGCCTGCTAAACCGGCGGTATGCCTAGGGGCCGCAACGAAAAGGAAGCGAGCAGAGGTAAGTAGAAAATAAAGCGTCTTCGTTTAGTTAATTAAACCCGACTTCCTAAAGTTACAGGAGGAAGCGAACCATAGCCAAAATTATTTATGCTAATTGAGGCGGTTGAGTACATAGGTATATCGATGCAAAAAAAAAAGGGAATGTCGACTAGCAGTAAAGTTCAATCGGTTTATGTCCACCACCTCGCAGTCAAGGTGCAACAATGGGAACAACCGGTGGTGACAGATGCAAGCGATCCTGGGCAGCAGATTGTGTACAGCGCCGTTCTGTCGACAGCACAGCCTTTAGTCTCTTAGCGACGGCTGCCATGTCCTCATGTGCACCTCTAAAGGCGGAGTAGGATTGACTAATCTATAGGAGGTATTCACTTGACCTCATCCGCAAGGGGCGCTAGCGGCCGGCGCGGCATTCGCCATGTTGGTGGTCGCGCGCGCGGCCGCCGCAGCCAGCTACAGCGTTAAAATAGCTGGTGATGTGTGAAATGTGAGTGAATTTCGCGTCTGGCCACAGATAATTACTGTCCCACCCGTAACACTGTGTTACTGAGTGGGTGTTCCGTGAATTGCGCGAAGCAGAAAAGAGCGGCCACGCTCAAAAGGTTCCACTTTGTGAAAAGGTCGACCCGTAGGAAAGCGGAGGCGCCGGCGCGGTGTGAGATGTACAGGACTGCTGCCGTGCGCTGAATTCACCGGTATCGAGGCCCACCTTGTGCACGGCTTAAGTTTGCTGGCAGGCCAAGGAATTAAAGCATACAAACCTATGAGAGGGTGCAATTACTTGGAAAACGGGTGAGTCCAAGAGCCGTGCTGAGGGTGCCGACATCCTAGGTGACGACGGCCGAAGCGCCGTTTTTGGAGAGGTGAGTAATTCGAAGGGTCTGTTCACTTAGCTGTAGCTTAACTTGTCATCTCTATCTGCTGAAATTGACGTGTTACTACTGAATCTAACGAATGGCTGCACACTGCGTTGCTGCGAAAACGCGAGACGTCTTGTGCCTACGAAGCAGCGCTACGTATACAGCTACAGTCAAAACTGCAACACATTCTCGCTGGGTATACCGTTCGTGCTGCGAGCGCATGACAGTATTTGTTTGACCGTTCTGTCGTGTAAATAAGGAAGTTACGCCTTGCCTTTCTGCTGAAAGACCGTCTTAGAAGGGTCAGCAGTTCGCGGACTACAGGCGCTTGAATTATCAGTTTCTGCGGCGGAAGTTTTGGGATTTCGGTAATTAATCGTGCTGTTTATCCACGATGTGCCCTGCATGACTAGCTGACAGTTATCAACTGATATTAAAAGCTGCAAGTCATGTACATTCTTGCGTGAAGTGCAGCCAGCCAGTTTTGCTGCCGGGTTGCTGCAGGTGGCTCGGTTATATCACGGCACAGAATTCTGCTGCAAACTTCATGCAAAATAAGCGTTCCACAAAGATAAGTGGTCGCTGCCGCATTCAACAACGTGCAAATATGTTACGGATCACTACCAGGTCAGGCCGGGTACCTCACGGCGCACCGCGACACTGAGCGAGACGGCGTGAAACGACCGCAAACATGGTGCGTTTGCCGCGACGACGCTCGCGCCGCCTGGTAGCGCGGCCTCAGTGAATACCTCCTATACGTTGGACCATTCTATAGTCCGAAATTGATGTGAGTGAGTGCTTACCCTTCACAGTCGTGTCGAAGCGCGACACCCTGCGTTCGCTCAGCATCGCCACGGTCGCGGCGGGTCGTCGGCAAATAAGGCGAATCGCCACTGCCACTGCCTGATGTCATTGAGGAAGAATAACTTGTTTTCGATGCTTCCTCCAGCATGATGCTCTCGCAGCGGTTCGCTTTTCGCGCAGCGTGACATGGCAGCAGCAGGTCCATGCGGCTCGCTTGCCATTCTGTTCGTCGTCACTGACGTCACGTAAAACAGCCGTCCGGGCACCGCGCGTTTCAATTTAGATTCAAGATTTTGGTGCGAAAAGCTTCACTACGAGGGTCGGAGCCGAGCTTCGCGTGAGCCGGTGCACAGATTTGCCAGTTCTGCGCATGCGCGAAACCGAGTGACGTCACACGCGGCACAGGTGGCCGCAGCTGTCGCCTGACCGTTCGTCGCATCCGCGCGCTACTGCGCATGGGCGACACCGATACCGCTGCGCGCGCTACTTCTATTCGCCACCGTTTGACCTTTCGATGCAGCCGCGCGATACTGGGCTATAAATGGGCTTGTCAGATGATGATGATGAAAACGTTTATTAAAGGCACAATGCCTTAGTTGAAGGGAAGGCTGATCGGGTCCCTAGTCCGGGACGCCGTTGGTGAAAGCCGCTGCCCGTGCTCTGGCGACGATGGCTCGTTGTTCCTCGAGGTCCGAGCTGGACAGGGCCGCCTCCCAGCCCTCCCGCGTTGGCTGATTTATGATCTCAATGCTGTCATTTTTCTGACAAGCCCATACCATGTGGTACAAGTTTGCCTTCTGGCCACAAAATTTGCACTGTGCCGAAAAGGACTCGGGCTCAATGGCGTGAAGCGTAGCTGGGTTATTGAAAGACAAAGTTTGTAGCCTGCGAAGGTGACATTCCTCTGATTTACTGAGACCCTTAGCGGGCCTCGGGAGTGTCTGCCTTTCAAGGCGCAAATGTTGCAATATTTCTGAATATGTCGTTAGCGGAGAGGGGGAGCCAGAATCAGGAAGGGAGGACGTAGAAGGATGCCGGGGAAGAAAAGCTCGGGCCGAAGCGTGTGCGCGCTCGTTTCCTTCAACTCCCTGGTGACCTGGTACCCATATTAATTCCTTCCGTTCAGATGAAGTCCTACATTGACTAAGAATTTTGCAGGCTAGCGGCGTGATTCTGCCACGCATATAGTTTCTATAAGCCGCCTGGGAATCTGTAACTATGTATTTAGATTCGGAGTGCGTTGCAGCTAGGGCTATCGCTACTTCCTCCATAGCCTTTGTATCCCCGTTACGAACTGAAAGCCCGTCCACGACTTGCATTTGGTGCATCACTGAGATTGTTAATATTCCTTGTACAGGACCCGCAGCGTCCACGAAGAAGGCTCCTTCTTTTGTTGAATAGCACTCGTTCATCTTCTTGCTCCTCGCCACTCGTCTAGCATGATGATGCTCCGGGTGCATGTTTTTGGGAAGCGGAAGCGTAAGGAATTTGCTCTTCCACTCTTTAGGTATATCTTGTCTCCCAGCCACTTGCTGCGGAAAGCTAATGTTTAAATCTTCTAAGACCCTGCGGCCGGTCGTAGTTGTGGCCAGTCGCACTACCTGGCTTGTAAGATGGGCGCTAATCAATTCATCAGCCGTGTTGTGTACCCCTAGTTTTAGTAGACGCTCCGTAGATGCTTTCATGGGTAGGCCGAGTGCCTTCTTATAAGCCGTTCGAATGATAACGTCCAGGTGGTTTAGATCGGTCTTCCTCAAACGAAGGTACGGGGCCACGTACACTATCCTGCAGATGACAAAGGCCTGTGTTAGTCTAAGGGTATCCTGTTCTTGCATGCCGTTTTTCTTGCTTGTGATCCGAGATATCATACGGATGACTTATTCGCACACCGTTCGGAGCTTGGTGATCGCAGCTGCGTTCACACCCTTGTTGTTAATGAGCAGCCCCAAAATCCGTATTGTTTCCACCTCGGGAATAGGTGTATCATGGACCGAGATTTCCAGCGATGCAGTATCCCCCTTCCCTCGCAGGACGAGGAGCTCCGACTTGTCCGGGGAACAGCACAGTCCGCATTCTTCAGCATACTTTTCAACCGTACTGGCAGCCTCTTGGAGGGCCTAATCCATCTGTCCCATATTTCCCTCCGTTGTCCATATGGTTATGTCATCATCATCATCATCATCATCATTTATTTACCCTTAAGGGCCCTTGGCTTAGGGCATTACATAAGGGGGGGGAAGGTCGTTTCATAATCAGTGGTCAGTGAAATCAACAAGAAATACAAAGTACAGGGTACATGGTCAACATTAACATTATCAAAATATTAACATGAGAAAAACACAGCAGCTCAAGAACAACTTGAGATAAGAAAAAAAAACAAAAAAAAACAAAAAAACACATGCACACACTCAAAAACACGACAAAATAACTCAGCCCTTGAAATGTGATGATAATAACTGCCTGAATTTAATGGGTTCTGTTTCAATAACTATGAAATCGGGTAAGTCATTCCACAGTGTAATGGAGCTAGGTAAAAAAGATTTATTAAATGAGTTTGTGGAGCCGTGAATGCGCTGCAGACTTAAAGAGTTAAAAAGTCGTCGTGAGGTGCGAAGCGGCGGGTACAATACAGTTTCTTAGCTGTGGGAAGGTGTAGTACAATTTGTGAAACAAACACAGCTGTGAAATGCTACGCCGGAGTGCCAGGGGTTGCAGATCAAGGGATGCCTTGATGAGAGTTACACTGTGTTGTCTGCCGTACTGCGATGTGATAAAACGGGCCGCGCGATTTTGGATGGCTTCAAGCTGATCGATTAGATATTTTTGATGGGGATTCCAGATCGCCGAGGCATATTCGAGTTTGGAACGAATGAATGTTACGTAGGCGAGCTGTCGGACAGAATGGGGTGAAAAAGCAAGGGATCGTCTGATAAACCCAAGCATTTTGGAAGCGTCTGTACAAATTTTTGCAATGTGCTCACACCAGGTTAGTTTGTTGTTTATGATGATTCCAAGATACCGGTATGATTCTGTTTCGGAGAGTGGTGTGGAACTTAATGAATACTGATAGCTGAGGTTATTTCGCTTTCTCGATACATGCATGAATTTGCATTTCGAAATGTTCAGTTGCATGAGCCATAATGTACACCAGGTTTCTATGAGGTTTAAGTCGCGTTGAAGCAGAGTCTGATCATCGGGAGTAGATATGCGGCGGTAGAGGACACAATCGTCTGCGAAGAGGCGGATACGAGATTATACGGCATTGGGAAGATCATTTATAAATATGAGAAAAAGAAGTGGTCCTAGCACCGATTTCTGAGGGACGCCAGAGAGGACTGTGGTATTTGACGATCTATGGTTGCCTATTACTGTATATTGTGAGCGGTCGCGGAGAAAGCAGTCGATCCATGACAGGATTAAAGGGTCGATGTGGAGGCAGGAGAGTTTTGTCATTAAACGCCGGTGTGGAACGCGATCGAAGGCTTTGGAGAAATCCAGGTAAATGACGTCGGTTTGAAAAGAAGAATCTAAGTTTAAGTGAAGGTCTGTAGTGAATTCGAAGAGCTGGGACTCGCAAGAATGGCCTGACCTAAAACCGTGCTGTTTTTCATAAAAGAAAGCGTTATTGTCGAGGTGTGATGCGATCTGCGAATATAATATGTGCTCCAGTAGCTTGCATGGAATGGATGTTAATGAAATTGGACGGTAATTAGAAGGGTCGGATCGGTTGCCTGCCTTAAATACTGGAGTTACTTTACTAGTTTTCCAGTCATTTTCCAGTCCGCGTATAGGGCGTGGCGGATTCCCCTTATGGCATTAAGTTGTTCCGGCAGGTACATGAGGGCAACGTTGAAGAGCAGTGGAGAAAGGACTGCTCCCTGAGGCGTCCCCCTAGTGCCCATGGGTATCGCCTCGGACCTCGTGTCGCCAATCCTGATGTGCGCTTGCCTATCTTGCAAGAAAGCCTTGATGTAATCAAAGGTACGCTTTCCGCAGTGAGTACCCTGTAGATTGTCCAGAATCTTGGAATGCTTCACGTTGTCGAAAGCCCCCTTCAGATCTAATGCCAGTATGGCCCTACTGTTTCGTTTGCGCGGGGGATCGATAACCTCCATCTTCAGCTGCAGTAACACGTCCTGGGTTGACAAGTGTGTCCTAAACCCAAACATTGTGTGAGGTATAATATTGTGGTCTTCTATATACGTAGAAAGTCGCATGTGTACCGCCTTCTCCATCAGTTTCCCGGCGCACGACGTAAGCGAGATGGGCCTGAGGTTATTGATGTTCACCTCCTTTCCAGGCTTGGGAATAAAGATGACATCAGCCGTCTTCCATGCCTTGGGTAACTGTCGACTTTTCCAGCATTCGTTGATGTACTGCGTGAGATGTTCAAGCGCTTGCTGATTGAGATTGACAAGCAATCCCACCGTCACCCTGTCGTTCCCTGGCCCCGTGCCCCGCCTCATGGCCATAAGCGCCGCCTGTATTTCCTCGACTTCGAACTCTCTGTCCAGGTCCGGATTGTCCATACCCTCATAATCCCGTACTGGCTCGTGGTCTTTCACTGTACAGAGGTACTTGCTCACGAGGGCTGCAACTAGCTGCTGGTCCGTGCCCGCGAAGCCGTGTAGGGCTCTCTTGAGATTACGTTGCTGATCCCCGCGAGACTTAGAGGGCTCTATCAAACATCTAAGAAGACTCCACGTCGCCTTGGTGCTAAGGGTGCCTTTCATGGAGTCGCATTTGGCCAACCAGTTGTTTTTGGCCAGGGATCGTGCATACTCTTCTGCTTGCAAGCTTAATTTCGCGATCTTGATCTTGAGCTTGCGGTTATGTTTTTGCCTTTTCCACCGCCGTGTGAGACTTCTTCTGGCCTCCCATAGATGTAGTAGGTGGTTGTCAATAGCCGGGACTTCTGATGTCTGAAGCGTACGTGTGAAGCGGTCCCTGACTCTAAGCAGCGACACAGCCCACTCCTCGTACTTTTCAATGGGCGCGTTGAGCGTAGAGTCTTCCGCCTGTCGGAACAACGAC
Source organism: Amblyomma mixtum (assembly GCF_055824585.1). Taxonomy (NCBI): domain Eukaryota; kingdom Metazoa; phylum Arthropoda; class Arachnida; order Ixodida; family Ixodidae; genus Amblyomma; species Amblyomma mixtum. The sequence continues at coordinate 17,614,745 of NC_143021.1, read as the reverse complement.
CATTCCGTGAGCCGTGCATTCCCTCTCGGTCAGCGATGCTTATTGTAGTCGAGGCAGATCTTGAGAATGCAGTGGTCACTCCCTAAGGTCTCCTACGTGTTGTGCCAATCATAGTGTATCGCTCCTTTAACCAACGAGAGATCTGGACATGTATCTCTCGAGACACTGTTGCCAATCCTCGTGGGATGCTGCGGGTCAGTAAGAATCGTCAGTGCTAGGTCCGATATGGCCGCAGCGAGTCTCCTGCCCTTAATATCCTCCTTACTATATCCCCACAAGAAGCTATACGCGTTAAAATCCCCCACAATGATGAGAGGTGCACTTTTTTCCAATTGCGCGGCCTTTTGGAAAATCTCATCGAAAGACGCACCCCTGTTCTTCTGTCGACTATATATGTTCAACAGCCGCCGCGGTGGCTCAGTGGCTATGGTGCTCGGCTGCTGGCCCGAAAGACGCGGGTTCGATCCCGGCCGCGGCGGCTGAATTTCTTTGGAGGAGAAATTCGAGGCCCGTGTACTGTGCGATGTCAGTGCACGTTAAAGAACCCCAGGTGGTCGAAATTTCCGGAGCCCTCCACTACGGCGTCTCTCATAGCCTTAGTCGCTTTGGGACGTTAAACCCCATAAACCAACCAACCAACCTATATATGTTCAACACATACGCACTTCTGCTAGTGCGTACGTTCGGTAAAAGCTGAATAAATGTATGTTCCACCTCAGTGACTAAATCCAGCTCAATTGTCACAGCCGTGCAATCCTTATGCACCAGAATGCAAGTGGATGAGCTGTTTTGATGCGTGCTGTATGGTCTAAGTTTGGCTTCCGTATTCACGTCCTGCAGTGCAATAATATCTGGTAATTTATCCAACGAATCTACGTATTTCTGTAGCGAATCCCTCTTCTTTCTGAACCCCCGGCAGTTCCACTGCAAAATCTGCAATTTAGGAGGGCGGGCCATGTTGAACACTAAAGGAAATCGCGCTTGGTGCGTCCGCCCCGGGGTTGGGCGAATCATCAGCTGCAAGCTGCCTATTAGTCACGCGGCCAGTTAATTTTGGAACCTTCGTCCGCGTACACTCCGCAAGCTCCTGAAGTTTCCGATCGATTCTGATTTCAAAGGCTTGCAGCTTAATCAGACGGGGCTCTAAGATGCCCTGTAAGACCCGCTCTACCGCTGCCTGAATGCCCCTCTCAATAGCTGCCTGAACGTTTTTTTCAATAATAATTTGTAGAGTTCCTTCCAGGCTCGCCTGTATATTTCGCGTTATGCGAGCTTCCAAACGCGGAAGGTCGTTCAGCAAACATCGCTCCACAATAGCCTCAATCCTGGCTTCTTTCTCTCTGACACCGGCCCCCTTATCGGTCTCCGTTGCCACTACGTTACTGTTTCTCTCCCCTTCCTCCTTTTTCTCACCCTGGGGGACAGGAGTTAGTGCCTGCTGAGTAGGAGGGAGGGAAGCATCCTCCTCCATTGCAGATACCCCAGGCGTTTCTGGCATATTTTCTCCCCCTGCCGATGTTCCCAGTTCATGACTTTTATACTTCGCTAGTTCCTCTTTCAATCTGCTATTTTCCTCAAGTTTCTCAACAGCCAACGTGGGAGGCGGGGAAGCGGCAACTTGTGCCCAGCTCACCTTGCTGCCCGCGGTCTCCTCCGATCCGGCTTTTCCCGATTTCTTGTCACCTGGACGACCGCTTCCTTCAGGCCCCTGCCGGGACGCCCCCGTTGCGGTCCTCGCTGCGGGACCCGGCGACGGAGTCCCCATTCGCTTCTTCTGTGATTGTTACCCAGGCCCTGAATTCTTCGGTTCCTCTCTGGATTTACGCTGGTTGCCGGATTTTCTTCCGCCAGGATTCCGCCCGGCTCCGGCACCATTCCTGTATTTCCAGGTGCAGTCCGCGGAGTTCGTGAGATGTCCGCCTCCACAGACTAGGCATCGGGGCTGGCACTCGTGCCCCTCTTCTTGGATGATAGTCCCACAGGCCCGGCAGAGCTTATCTCGTGGATTAGGGCAAACGTCCGCTCTATGTCCCACTGTTCCGCAGCGGGTGCAAGCTGGTGTGGTCTTCCGGTAGAGACGGACGGGCACAGCCTCTCCCCAGTAAAACACGTTGAACGGCACTTTACGGCCCTCGAATGTAATCACCGCCGCGTTCGACTCTCCTAATTTCCTCACACCCACCACGGGAGTGCCTGGCGAGTAAATAGCTTGAGCAATATCTGCTTCGGACACTTTGGAAGCCACTTGAATTACTCCACGGCACGTATTTTCGGGCATCTTGAGGTAGACCTGCACCGTTTGTAATTGGCCGCCAATCCGTAGACTGTCCACCGCGAGGACTTGCCGAATAAGCGCTGCGTCTCGGATTCCAACCGTGACTATGTTCTGATCCCACGCTGGCCAAATTGCAAGCGCTTGTGATTTGCGTTCGATGCCGGCCGCAGCATATGTAGCTTCTCCTATCTGATGGGTACCCTTGTAATTTGACAAGTTCAGCGTTCCCTTGGCTTTCAGGACGACAACAGAGTCCTCAGTGCCGAACTTGGGCACCACCTCTGGTCTCCAACGCCTCGGTTGAAGCGGTTTGCTTGGCGCCGAAGTGGGGTCGAGGCAGTCAGCAGCGTCTCAACCGCGCAAGCGTTCCTGGCGTTCCGAGCTCACGCGCTTCGCGGACGCTCGCTCTTGATCTTCTAATTTCTTCCGAATAGCATATTCGGTGGCTTCATCGAAGACTGGTTTCTTCGCAGCCTGTAGCTCCACTACTTGCATGCTTTCCGGGTCGTAGCCCCGTGCAAGACTCATGGTGGCCGCGCCTAGTGCCGCGTCAGCGGCCCGGCGTCGTCGCCAAGCCTTAGGCTTAGCAGCGGCGCCAATATGATCGACAGACACAACCCCGTAAAATCGCCAAAGGCAGGCCCACCTGGATGAAAATGGTGTCTACGGGTGCCTGGTAACCTGCTGGACACACCTCAACTAGTGTTGAGCAATGCAGATCGATGGTTTGGCAGTAGGACATCCGTTTCGCGGAGCCGACGTGAACCGCGTCCACTCTCCTTGGCGGCTCGCAGCGCCCTCGGGCTTGTCAGAGAATAAGCGCTCGCACTCACCATGGAAGGAGAAGCACCCAGACGTGGCTGTAGAATATATACCGATCCAGAAGTGCTAGCTTGGGAGTTGACCGAAAAGCAGCGAAGAAATGAAAAACGCCGAGCTAAACGTATGGCCGAAACGCCAGAAGGCCGGGCGGAATGCCTCTCAAACCACGCGTAACTGAAGCTTTTCGCTCCTATATCCAGACTTAACCAGAGCTGAGCCACTGCCAAATTTTTTGTTTATTTTTATATATTGTGTGCATACTGTAAAAAATGAAGTGCGTGCTATGATGAGAAAGCCTCCAGAAATACAAATCAATGATTAACTGAGAACGGGAAGAAAAAAATGAGGGGGCACTTTGTCTAAAGTGCGTAGAGGCGGAAGCGCTTTCCGCACCACTTTTACTGCCTCTGTGGCACTGGTGACGTCGCCACTGGATGACATCACACATATGCGAGTACTAATTACTGAGTAATGACAAACTACCAATCAATGGCTAATTACTAATTAATGACTAAATACTAAACTGCTAATTAACGACGCTTAAGCTTCGCCTTTAAGAGTGGAACGCGACAGGGTGTTGTAGCGCAGCCAGGGAGTCCACGAAACGCCACCACCCGTTCGGCGCGATGCGTTGCCCATTGAGCGCAACGCGTTTAAAGGAAAGAAAATGGAGCAGTAATTCTCTGTCAGCCGCCGCGGTGGCTCAGCAGTTATGGTGCTCGGCTGCTGACCCGAAAGGCGCGGGTTCGATCCCGGCCGCGGTGGCTGGAATTTCTTTGGAGGAGAAATTCTAGAGGCCCGTGTACTGTGCGATGTCAGTGCACGTTAAAGAACCCCAGGTGGTCGAAATTTCCGGAGCCCTTCACTACGGCGTCTCTCATAGCCTCAGTCGCTTTGGGACGTTAAACCCCATAAACCAAACCAAACCAATTCTCTGTCATCTCGGTGGACACCTGAACCGCACCGTACAGGGAAGGAGGAAGTGGGAGTGAAAGAAGAAAAAGAAAGAGGGGCAGTAATGAAGGAAATAAAAGTTGTATTTGAGGAAAGGAGATTACGCAGTAACTGTCTCGCATATCTCTGTGCACACCCGTCATCCGTTTGCAGAGGAAGGGAGGAAGTCGGAGTGACAGACGAGGGTCCGTAATGAAAATGAAAATTGTATTTGATTGGTTTGGTTTATGGGGTTTAACGTCCCTAAGCGACTAAGGCTATGAGAGACGCCGTAGTAGAGGGCTCCGGAAATTTCGACCAACTGGGGTTCTTTAACGTGCACTGACATCGCACAGTACACGGGCCTCTGGAATTTCTCCTCCAAAGATATTAAACCGCCGCGGCCGGGATCGAACCCGCGTCTTTCGGGTCAGCAGCCGAGCACCATAACCACTGAGCCACCGCGGCGGCAGAATTCTATTTGAGGAAAGGAAATTACTCACTAACTGTCTCGCACTCGTTCCTCGCGCATGCGCAGTTGGGGCTCTCCGGGGCTCCGCGAAATCGCTCACAACAAGCGTAGTGTTGCTTCCGCAACAAAATCGCTCGGATAGTCTACGAGGACTCTCGAAATAGCCCCTGCGCCGCCGAAGAGAAGGCGAACGGGCTGCAGGGAATCTGCTACCTCGATTGGCAGTTGTGCGTCTCCGTTGTGATTGCGATTTTAGAGGAAAGGAAAGGCGCACATATCGGTGGACACCTGAACCACGCTGAGAGGAAAGCGAGGAAGCTTGTAGTAAAGAGAGGAGACAGAAAGCGAGGCCGTAACCAGCTGTATAGCCTTCATAATATGAGGAGCCGGGCTGCGTTATCTAACAAAGAAGGATAACGTCTCTGCTGGTATGAAGACAGCGTGTTGTCGCTCGTAGCGATCCAACAATTTCCCAACCGTGCTGTAGAGAACAAAAACTACAGCTCGTCAGTTTCACATCAAGCAAAAGCAGACATCAGACGTAATCGTGAAGTGGGTATATTTTCAAGTATGCTCGCCCTGCAGACGCCATATGGCTCAGTGCAGGTCGATTGCAATGTGGCACTTTTAATATCCGCAGTCGGCACCAGGACCTCATTTCTTGGCATAAGCGGTTGGTGGAGCTGCTTGCTTCCGAGCCTGTAAAAAAGTAAGCGAGCATCAATCTAATGTGGTTCGACTGCTGTATAGCGCCCGTAAGTAGGGGTGCGTGGATAGTACTTCTTCCAAATCAAATCGAATGCCGGTACTGTAGCTTTGCTTCCGGATGGAATACGAATAGTTTAGTTAAAAAGGAATGGACTACGAATCGAATAGTGAGAGAACCAAATGAAATACAAATCGAATATTTTTACGAACATTCGTTGTTTGTGCGAATATTCGATGAGCAATCGTGAGAAACAGCGAAGTGCTGCTTTCGTGGTCATGGCTTCATCTGTTAAAACATGCAGCGATGATCTCCATTTGGGGAGTCGCAACACAGACAGTCAGTTAACTTTATTATTGTCAAGTTATGCGCATAGGAAAAGTCCTCTTTGGTGTTGATAATGGAAGATAATAAACTAGCGTCACATCTCAGTGCATGAAAAGGGTGAGAGCCACGCATGAGGCATGGCCTCCGAGGTCAGGCATAAAGGCCGGGTTTGCTAAAGGCCTGCCTGGGCCCTGCCGCGTCGTCTAATCTCTGAGGCCATGCATGAGGGTTATGAACACCACCGCGCGAATGGGCCCCACCGCGGCGCAGAAACCTCCATCCCGTGCTTGCTGATCGCGGCAACATGGTAACGCGGCGTGTATGGTCCCTGTTGTTAGAACACAATGCGGTAAGCCTCATTTTAACTTCGCGCCAGTTATTTGCAAAGCATTCGATAACTTGAGAACGTATTTGATTCGCTCGAATAATAGAATGGGGGGGGGGGGGTATTTGAGTGGGCATTCTAAATTTCTGAATAATCACTTACCCTACTGTCAGACATTTTCGTATACGCTTATGCACATGCACGAAAGAAACCTCATTTAGACGGCGGAACCAACAGTACTACGTGAACGCGATGTTGACGGTGCGCAATTATTGTTACGCGCGCTATCTCTCTGTGTGGTTCGAAATAGCCCTCAATCTCTCTGGTTCCGTTTTACTACCGTTCTATATATATATATGTTTTGACTCTCTCTGATGGGTTAATGTATATTTTCTCATTATATCCTGTCAGTGATTGTATATGGCACTGTCGTATGCTTGTGATGCACCCCCCCCCCCCCCCTTATGTAATGCCCCACCACCAGGGGACTTTAAGGGTTAATAAATGATGATGAACGCTTATGTTTGGTGTACGTTGCCATCTTTTGGGGTCATGCTGATTTGACATTCCCCCCTCCCCAAAGATAACATTGTACGTTCTACAGTGCTTCGAGTCTTCATTTGAGCAGACACTTCTTTTTCTCCTAGTGCAAACATGCAGAAAATTCGTTGCCAGAATCACAAGGAAAAAATTAATAGGAGGAACCCTGTCGACCGGGGCGCTGCGGTACCGTGAACGTTTCAAGCGTTATTGAAGGCCGATTAGAGGCAAATTCAAATGACGCCGTTGTGCTACGATGTTGTGAAAAATAACTCAAATTTAACCTTAACCATTATAAGAAGTTCATTCTAACCAAAAATATTGGCGTCGAAAAAGCACGGCGTCATAAAATTCACGCCGCGCCTTATTCGGGATGAGACATGTCTTATTATATTCACATCACTGTATTAAGATGTAAACATCTTACATTCGCAATCTGCCCCTCCATTTCATACGCATTTCTCCCGTAGGGAGTAGCAGGCCAGGGTTATGTTTTCGCTGGCCGACCTCTTCGTCTTTCCTCTCATTGACTTCACTTTCTCTCATTCGCTTCGCCAGAGCTGGAGTTACAGGAATGAAAAACTAAACCGCTGTTTTTCTTACGTGACGACTTCGGTCAATGCGCTTGCTTGGTCTTCGCCGAGTCGAACGACGGTTCGGCTTCTTATGAGGAAGGCGCCTCCTACGGTGTATGGGCTTCATAGGTCGGGTGATGACCGTACCCTCATTTTCCGAGGTCCCAATTCCAACCAATTCACCAGTGTACTTCTTATAGATATCCGAAGTCTGATCGCGGTCGTCTTCCTCATTGTCGACTTTACGATACTGCAGGCTAGCCGTCGTAACGTCATTATCATCCAGAGTCGTGGTAATGCGCTTACTTTTAGTCGGCTTCCCAGTTCTGGCCGTTATTTTCGTCAATTGCTTCTTGGTGCTCTTCTGCTTACTCGCGCCTGCTGATGGCTTCAGGCCTCTGAACTTGGCAAAATGTTTACCTGCGTCTCCGCTGTCCACCTCTTCGATGTTACTGTCGTGCAGTTCATCCTGAACTAATGCGGTTGCCCAGATAGCGAGAGTGACGAACACGCACAAGACCAACACAAAGACCAATAGCGGCATACAGTCAAGACCCTCGGAAGGCAGTCCCTCAGCAGGGGACGAGCGGGGAGACGCTCGCCCTGCGTCACCGGTGGCCACTGATGTCGGCAAGGGCACTACAGGGCACGGCGAGGCCAACGCCAAGTGGGGGCAGGAATGATGGGCTTGGAACGGCGCATGTCCGGCTGGGATGAGCTCAGCAGTGGAAGACAGGCAGTACTCGGTCAGTGCGGGCGGCTCCGTGTAGTAGCGATGCCCACGGGCAGTGTTGAAAAAGCTGTCGGAGAAAACCGCCTCGTTCCGACCGCGGCGGACATTTCCGTAGTTGTTCATAGCCTGAAGTGCACAGAAGGACGCCGAAGGTTGGTTGGTTGGCCTCAAGAAGAACGGCACATACCCACTACGGGGGAGTGGCCAAGACACAGGCGGTGAACTGTTGGAATGATTAGGAGCTTTAGAGGAAAAGGAGTATGAATAGGGTATAGGCTGACAGATTGGACGACGCAATCTCCCAGCTAACAGGACGCAGATGGCCGTGTTTCTTTTTCTTTGTAAATGGGTACCGCGCCAACAACGCCATCTTGCAGATGTTTTCCTAGACGGCGGTATAATTTCAGTACATTTGATATTTTAACGGTAAATAGTCGAGACATATCATAATGAAGGCAAGGATATACAATAGCGTATTGTCAACAGTTATCGTGAAATACTGTCAATGCACTTGCCGTTTACCGGACCCAACACATATAAGAAACAAAGAGGAAGAATCGCCTTTATCGCGCAAATCGGGACAGAAACAGAGAGAGAGAACTTAATAAGCTTTTTAAATGTAAGTCAAGTCAGGTTGGCGGACTGCTTAGTTAGTAATCCGGTGATTTCCATTGATTTCTGGACCTGTCCTCTGATATGACGCTCGTCCTCCAGACCATTGCTTGTCAGGGCTGCCTTCCACTCCTCGTACGATGTCTGTGGAACTGTTAGGTCGGGTGATTTTCTTCCGCAACTCCATGAAATGCCGCTGTTTTGGCCGCTGAATCTGTATTATGAAGCTGAAATCAGCGGCTGAACCAGCGTAGGGTGCAATACTGCCCAATGCAAAGAAAAAACACTAGTTTTTTCTCCCCCTTATTCCTGTGTTGCTGGGTGAAGCATCTTTCCTCCCTGCTCCTCCGGCCAGAAGGAGCGACAAGGCCCCGCATTCTTCCACGAAGGCAGCTCCACGGCCTCGCCGTCGCCAAACTCAACTCAGCTCGACACGTCTTTGCATGCAGGACAGAAAAAAGCAAGAGTCGCATCTGGTTATTGTATTTCCTTACTTCTTACAAGTTCTGAACATTCTCCGTTTTTTCGTGCGGCTTCCACTCCCCTCTTCTGTTTTATCTTATCCATATATATTTCTTTATGTTTTTCTCTTGCATCTACTTATTTCTGTACTCTCTATCCGTTTCTCGCACACCTGTTGTGTGTCCAAACCCTACAAGAGTGGAACTACCTGCGAAGACAAATCACTGTTGAAAAGATCGTTCCCCCAGTCGAAACATCGAGTGAAATACATGTATGTTTCCTTCAACGAAGCACATACTTCGCTATATGCGCGCGCGAACGCACGCACGCACGCACGCGCACGCACACACACACACACACACACACACACACAAACACACACACACACACGTACACGTACAAGCACACGCACACGCACGCACGCACGCACGCACACGCACACACACACACACGCACACGCACGCACGCGCACACACACGCACGCACGCACACACGCGCACACGCACGCACGCACACACACACACAAACACGCACACACGCACACAAACACGCACACACACACACACACACACACACACAGATGTATACAAGCACACAAACACACACACAAACACACACAGGTAAAGAAGCAAAAGTACGTGCCACGCGCTCACACATAATCCCTGGCAGCAAAGCGGCCACCCCGTCCGCAGTTCAGATGGTAGAGACTTCATCAGTGACGTGTGAACGACCTCTTCTGAGCGTAGGCGTCGATCGGCACTAGAGCAGGAAGGGGAAAAACGGTAATTGACGGGAGATATTGGTTGTAATACTCAGCAAAGCGGAAAGTTGGGCAAGTTGGATAACGTTCATGATGTAAAAAATAGCGCACAGGGAACACACGGGACGGAAAGTAAACGACGCAGACCTTGTAATACCTTGTAAGGCCCAATGAAGCCATCGATAAACTTCTCGTAGAAGACAGGGGCGCGGGCAGGTGTAAACAAAGAACTTCATCACCGAGTTCAAAGGAGACAGCACGGTGGTGCTGGTCGTAACGGCGTTTCCGTTCTTGCTAGGCGACTTCAGTGTTGATGCGCGCAAGGTGAAGACAATGGGCCATACGAGAAGCAAACTGTTCGCCCTGTGACTTGGACGGAGAGACGGAAGTGGTGAAGAAGGTAGCGTCGAGCATAAAGGAAGATTGCCGGCTGTAGACCAGGAAGAAAGGGCTGTAGCCAGTGATACACTGAATGGCGGAATTGTATGCATCGAAGACGAAGGCCAAAATGTAGTACTAGATCCTGTGGTCGGGAGTGAGGTATAAAGATGATGTCGGACAATACGAGGGGACAATGCTCGATGAGGCCAGTGGTTTCAAGATGACAGCTGTTGTTGGGCTCGACGCGCCGTCTGCAGCGACGACAGTGGCGCCAGCGGGACTGGGCTACGTGAATAATGGCCGGTTTCAGCACGCTGAGTGTGTGTGTGTATTTGTGTACGCGTTTGCTTCCGGTGTCCCGTTCTGGGAATTGTTTTGGTCGCGCACACGTGCGCCCGCCGGTGGCTCCTTACCCTCTCCTTCGAGGTCGAGAAACGGCCGTCGCCCCCTCCTTCACGGCCGAGAGACACTGCTGGCTAACCTTTGCGGCAGCCTGTGTCGGCAGCTGCGGCGGGGGGAAAGCGTGGCGGCGCAACCAGGGGACGGAGGCCCCTAAATCGGCTGTCGGCGGAAACGCGTCTGTTTGGATTCTCAAGTTCACTCAAAACCGACAGCGGACCGACAACGAAAGGGAGTCCATCACGGTGCGAACGGCTCCGACTTGACAGCGAGAATGTGTATATCACCTTAGTTGCCGCCAAAGGACTCCTAATTCCACGGAACGATGGGTGAACAAAATACACAAATCGACCATCTGTGCGTGGGAGGACCGGCGAGAGTGTGAATGTCCCGCCTTTTTGTCACGGTGGGAGGGTCGGCGAGAGGGTGATGTTCCGCCCTTTTGTGGGCGGGTTTCGTCAAGAAATGTGATTGGCGATGTTCGAACAACCAAGTTTCCCCAGATGGGTACCTGGGGAAATGAAAATGTATAAAACGTGGCTTCAGTGTGCTTCTAGAGGAGAGACTCCTGATAACCTGCTATGTAAATAAAATCGTCTATCTTGTCTGGCAGTAACCGGCTGCATCTTATTCCGCACGTTGCTGGAGAGAAGAACAACTTCGGAGACCGTCCCGAGGTACGAACTACAGTGCACTAACATATCTGGCGCAGTCGACAGGATCTCCAGCGATGGGCAAATGAGAGCAGCAGCGGTGGACGGCGGACGAGACTGGTGGCGTGGACGGCGGACCCGAGAACGTCACTGAGGAGCCAGCGGCCTACCAAAGGCAGTCCCTCCAGATCTGTGGAAGAAGAGAGCACCGCGGAGCGACTCTTCAGAAGTCAGGCGAGTGCCTCTTGGTTTCCTGTCGGGCGCAGTTGATGACAATGCCATATAACTTGCGAGACAGGGAGGTTAACACCACAGATGCGGAGTCGGACGGGGTTGAAAGCTTGCAGGAGTTGGCGGTGACCAGTGACGCGGTGGGGGATCTGAGTAGCGCCATGGAGGAAACAGCGTCGGAGCAGCAGATGAAAATGCTGGAGCTTCGATTTAAAATTGCTGAAGCCGAAAAAGAAAAGCAACGATTAATTCTGGAGAGCCAGAAGTTGCGAGCCCAAGAGCGGGCTGAGTCCCACGAAGAATGTAACAGCGGAGCGCTAGCTGTGGATAGGTCAGAGGAGGATAGGCGCCTAAAATATGCATCCTTATTGAAAGGAGTACTAGCACCGATGCCGAGTCGGGAATTCCTAGTGCCCGGGTGGTTTGAGGATGTGGAGGCGACTCTTGATTCATATGACGTCCCGTCTGAGTGGCGGGCCGGGCTTGTCTTGCCGCAGTTGAGTGAAAGAGCACGCGGATTGCTTTCTACGTTGACAGCCGAAGAAAGAAAGGACTATAAAAAAATGAAGCAAAGTATTCTAGATGGATTGAGGTTGTCAGCAGCAGAATATAGAAGGATGTTTGAGAGGTCGGCAAAAGCAGCAGATGAGAAATGGGGCCAATTCGCAATCCGGCTGGGAAACTATTTTGAATACTATACAAAAACCTCGAAGGCTACCACTTTTGCAGAATTAAAGCAGTTAATGGTCACAGACAGGTTGAAGGAGTGCTTAGCAGCTGAGGCACGAGCCCATATTGTTGTCAATGAGAATCAGAGGTTCCTTTCTCCGGGCGAAGTGGCCAAGCTGGCGGAGAGTTTCGACGAAAGCGTGAGATGCAAACCAGGGTCAGCAGCTCATTTGGGAGGCTATCGAAAGAGGCCGAGTGGGGACCAGAAGGAGCGGGCCGGTGCAACACCTCATCAATGGGAGAATTCTACTTTAAGAGGAATGAAAGGACGGTGCTTTGAATGCAAGTCACCAAATCACTTCGCTAGAGATTGCCCTCTCAAAAGGACAGGGGATAAGGCAGGCAGACGAGGCCAAGAAAAACCAGGAGACCGCGCCGTGGTGGCTAAAGTGAATGCTCATTTGGAAGAAATAGCTCCCGCGAATGAGGTTGGCATGCAGGAAACAGAGAGGGTAGGTAGGAATTGCCTCGAAACAGTAACATTGAGAAGTTCGGAACAAAGCATTAATGCTGTGATTGATTCCGGGACTGAAATGACTGTTATCAGGCGAGCTCTAGTGCCGAAGTATGAGGCAGCTGGTTCCACAATAAAACTGAGGGGAGCTTTCGGCGACGAAGTAAGAGCTGAGCTTGCATATGTGCCTCTCAGAGCAACAGAAGGTGCACCGTTTGTCTCGTTCGACAAGGCACAACCAGCTTTGCTATGTGCGCTGACCGACAAACTGTTGGCCGGAATAGACGCGCTCATAACTCCCGCAGACTACAGACAACTCCTTGAAGAAAGGGCAGTTGTAAACGAAGTTGTTTCAGAGGCAGAGACCGAAGGCGGTGAAAAGGAGACGACAGAGCATAAAACTCAGCAGACGGGTGCGTCCTTGGCGGTTACGGGAACAGACGAAGAAGCCGAGAAAAGGCAGAGCGCTCGGCAAGTTTTCCGTGAGGCTCAGGAAAATGACTCGTCGCTGCAGGAGGCTTGGAAGCAGGCTAGAGCTGGCACACATGGAATGATAATCCAGGATGAGTTACTCTATCACCAGGAGCACGTAGTGGGACGGATGTGCACACAGTTGGTGCTGCCATCGCATAAACGACAGGAAGCACTAGTGAGGGCACACGATTCGCCTTGGGCAGGACATTTGGGAGAGCGAAAGACTTTGCAGCGCATAAAAATGTCATTTTATTGGCCGACCATGGGCCGGGAGGTCAAGGAGCATTGTCAGTCCTGCCACCAGTGCCAAATCAGGGCCCCTATGAAAACACAGGACCGCGTACCCATAACGGCATTGGCCAGGCCTAGTGCACCATTCCAGGTGGTATACATGGATTGTATCGGTCCACTGGATCCACCATCAGCAAGGGGACATCGCTACGCACTATGTGTAGTTGATTTGCATACTAGATGGCCTGAGGTTGTTTCTTTGAGGTCGTTAACAGCTAAGGCTACCTGTGACGCGCTCACCCAGATATTTTCCAGAATGGGAGTGCCAGAGACCATATGCTCAGATCAGGGCACAAATTTTACATCAAATTTAACGCAAATTATGCTGCAGAAAATGGGAGCGACTCCCAGATTTTCCACTCCCGATCATCCACAAAGTAATGGACTGGTAGAGCGGTGGAACGGCACTTTTAAAAGGATGCTGTTTCACATTATAAGCGAGCATGGACGTGAGTGGGATCGAATGGTGCCATTCCTGCTTTGGGCTTATAGAGAGGTGCCACATGCCATCACGGGTAAATCACCGTTCGAGCTTATGTATGGTAGGATGCCTGTAGGACCTCTGGCTATACTGCAAAAGACGTGGTCAGGAGACTGGGTTGTTCCCGACTCATTGGCAGTGCCAGCAGCAGACTATCTCGAGAAATTGAGAAATGATCTCGAGGAAGCCAGTAGGGAAGCGGCAAAAAGTAGCGAGCTCACGCAGCAAGCTTATGTGGGGAGGTACAACTTGAGGACCACCGACAAACAATTTTCTCCAGGTGACCAGGTTCTTTGGCTGGAGAAAGAAGGCGATGGGAAGTTAATGGCACACTGGAAAGGTCCAGTAACAGTTGTGGAAAAGGTGCGGCCATATAGCTATACGATTGAGCTAAGTGATGGCAAGCGCCGATCAGTGCATGCAAATAAGCTTAGGCCTACTTAAGGGAAATAAATAGCGCACAAGAGAAGACGGGACAAGCGAGGAGACACAGACTTTTTTATTTCACACAGACTTTTTTATTTATTTCCCTTAAGTATGTCATACCAACATGCCCAAGCCTCGTCTCTTCTATTTATTTCCCTTAAGTATGTCATACCAACATGCCCAAGCCTCGTCTCTTCTGAAGCTTAGGCCATACAACGCGAGGGTCAACACTGTAGGCATAGTATTTGAAGGCGACACGGAGTTTGGAGAACTTCCCGCGTGGTCAGATACAACGACAGCAGTTGAGCAGCTGGAACGGGTAACTCTCAGCCATTTAGATCTGCTGCAGCAAAGGCAGGTAAAGGAACTAATCGGGAAGCACTGTGAGGTGTTCAGTGATAAACCTGGCCGCTGCAACTGGGGAGTGCACAAAATCAAGCTAAAAGATGGGGCGCAGCTGAAGCGTGCGTACCCTTACAAGGTGCCCATGGCACTAAGAAAGGAAGTTGACCGACAGGTGGCAGAGCTAAGGTCGTGGGGTTTGATATATCCGATAGAAAGCTCCCATGCACATCCCGTGGTGTGTGTTGCTAAGAAAGATGGCAGTGTCAGGTTATGCTGTGACTATCGCAAGCTGAATGAAGCAACGGAGCCTGATGCGTTTCCTATGAACCTGCCAGGTGACCTAATTTACGAGGTAGCGCAGGCGAAGTACATAACCCTGCTCGATATGCTAAGAGGATATTGGCAGATTCCGTTGGACGAAAAAGCCCAGGAGTACACAGCATTTGTCACCTCGTCTGGACAGTACGCTTGGAAGGTTATGCCGTTTGGACTGAGAAATGCGGCAAGCACCTACCAAAGAATAATCAATCAGATCCTTGTACCACACCGTGAATATGCGTGCGCATATATAGATGACATGTGCGTCTTCTCGCAGACATGGGAAGAGCACCTCGAACACCTCGGAAGGGTACTGGCTTCGCTAGCTGCCGCAGGGCTCACAGTTAATGTCACTAAGTGCCATTTCGCGCAAAAGGAAGTGCGGTTTCTGGGTCATATCGTGGGGTCAGGAAAACACGGCGCAGATCCAGAAAAGCTTAGAGCCATTCAAGAAATTCCTGTACCACAAACAAAAAGGCAGCTGCGTAGCTTTTTGGGGCTAGCAAATTATTACCGGGATTACGTTCCGGAGTATTCAAAGGTGGTGCTACCACTGACGAACCTGACTGGAAAGCGCGTGCCTCAGAAGATACCGTGGGAGGAGGATGCCGAGGGTGCTTTTATAAAGGTAAAGGAGTGTTTGACAAAGGCCGCAGCGTTGAGCACACCCGATCTGAACAAAGAGTTCATTCTGGCCACTGATGCTTCAGATTATGCCGTCGGAGCATGTCTAGCACAGTTGGATGACGAAGGAAAAGAGCAACCCATTTCATTCCTGAGCAAGAAATTAGGCCCGGCCCAGTCACGATGGGCTACAATCGAGAAAGAAGCCTACGCCATCATTTGGGCGCTGGGAAAGCTTGACACGTGGCTGTTCGGTGCACGAATCAGGGTAATTACCGACCACAATTCCTTGAAATTTCTTACTCTGACCACGCCACTAAGCGCGAAGCTGATAAGGTGGGCGCTGGCTCTCCAGAAGTACAACATTGTAGTGGAGTACAAAAAGGGGTCTCTAAACGCAAATGCCGACGCTATGTCGCGTATGGTCGCCAATGACGAAAGCGAGTAAGATACCGTCGTCCGTTTTCGCGGCCTCGGTTTGCGAGAGGTATGGCATTGTTGGGTGCTGCGTTGGCAGGGGACCGAGGGGTACTTGTTGACAGATGAAGTGGGAGCAATGCGTCGAGCTCCTGCGATTGTTGTGCCGCACAGTTTTGTGGGGAGGTGTTGGGCTCGACGCGCCGTCTGCAGCGACGACAGTGGCGCCAGCGGGACTGGGCTACGTGAATAATGGCCGGTTTCAGCACGCTGAGTGTGTGTGTGTATTTGTGTACGCGTTTGCTTCCGGTGTCCCGTTCTGGGAATTGCTTTGGTCGCGCACACGTGCGCCCGCCGGTGGCTCCTTACCCTCTCCTTCGAGGTCGAGAAACGGCCGTCGCCCCCTCCTTCACGGCCGAGAGACACTGCTGGCTAACCTTTGCGGCAGCCTGTGTCGGCAGCTGCGGCGGGGGGAAAGCGTGGCGGCGCAACCAGGGGACGGAGGCCCCTAAATCGGCTGTCGGCGGAAACGCGTCTGTTTGGATTCTCAAGTTCACTCAAAACCGACAGCGGACCGACAACGAAAGGGAGTCCATCACGGTGCGAACGGCTCCGACTTGACAGCGAGAATGTGTATATCACCTTAGTTGCCGCCAAAGGACTCCTAATTCCACGGAACGATGGGTGAACAAAATACACAAATCGACCATCTGTGCGTGGGAGGACCGGCGAGAGTGTGAATGTCCCGCCTTTTTGTCACGGTGGGAGGGTCGGCGAGAGGGTGATGTTCCGCCCTTTTGTGGGCGGGTTTCGTCAAGATTGGCGATGTTCGAACAACCAAGTTTCCCCAGATGGGTACCTGGGGAAATGAAAATGTATAAAACGTGGCTTCAGTGTGCTTCTAGAGGAGAGACTCCTGATAACCTGCTATGTAAATAAAATCGTCTATCTTGTCTGGCAGTAACCGGCTGCATCTTATTCCGCACGTTGCTGGAGAGAAGAACAACTTCGGAGACCGTCCCGAGGTACGAACTACAGTGCACTAACATATCTGCTGTAGGATGTCTTGTGGATGGTGCTGGCTGCGCGAAGTACCTCCTCAAGTACTTGCGAAAGAAACGTCTTTCCACGGTCGCTACCCGGAATACGGGGAGCACCATGGGTCAAGATCATCACGCGGAGAAAGAAGTCGGCAACTTCAGAAGAGGCACCGGATCGTAGATCGGCTGTTTCAGCGTACCGTTTGAAATGGTCAATGGCGGTAACAACCTAACGGGAGCCGGCTAGCGTGGTGGGTAGAGGGCCAAACAAGTCGCTGACGATAGCGCCCAAATTCACAGATGGGCAGGGAAGAGGTTTCAGGGGGCCAGCAGGGGGAGACTGACCGCTTACGATGCTGGCAACAGGAACAGGATGGTATGTACTTGGCCACGCTTGTAGAAAAGCCGGGCCAGAAGTAGCGGCCGTTGATGCTGTCGTACATTTTGTGGTGACCTAAATGACCGGCAGTGGCGTCGTCGTGGGAAACCTCTAAAACTCGATGACGAAGGGACCGAGGAACAATGAGAGCCCACCGGTGACCCGTATAGTGGTAAGTGTAGCGGTAAAGTATTCCTGTAATCGGAACTGGCGGAGCTAACGTCGCAAGCGACTGTTGGGTTCCGCTGATTGACCGCGGAGACGAGCAATGATTGTGCGGTAGTAGGGATCAGCCTGCGGCAGGGACGGGAAAAATAAGTGTGGGTATCCACCGGAGCCACAGCGATGCGTGCAGCATCCAGGTGATCAGCGGAACGCAGACGTGAAGGACAGAGTTTGGATGAGGTCGCAGGTGGAAGTGCGGGAGCAGAAGACAACGGGCAGCGAGAGTGGGCGTCAGCATCGAGCTGTTTTCTGCCGGATTTTTAGGTGATGGTAAACGTGTACTCTTTAATGCGGAGCACGCAGCGACCCCTTGGCGACCGGGTAGGTTCTTTAACGTTGACAGCCGGCCCAGTTCTTGGTGATCTGTAATTATGGTAAAATGGCAACCATACATGTAAGGGCGAAATTTTTGGGGAGACCAAACAAAAGCGAGCCATTCTTGTTCTTTTATTGAGTAGTTACGCTCGGCTGCAGTTAGGGAACGGCTGGCGTACGCCACAACTTGCTCTTCAGACGTAGCGGAGCGTTGCAAGAGGACTGCGCCGATCCCTTGTCCACAGGCGTCAGTAGGAAGAATAGTGAGCACTTCCTCATCAAAGTGGTGAAGCATGGGAGGGGAAGTCAATGCCTGCTTGAGGGCATGGAAGGCCTCTTCACATTCAGTGGACCACACATAAAGGACTTCAGAAGTCAAGAGTTTGTGTAATGGGGCTGAAATAGAAACAAAGTTCCGTATAAAAAGCGGAAGTACGACGCCAGACCAAGGAAGCTGCGGAGTTCTTTCTGGCGTTGCGGCCGAGGAAACTATACTACAACCGCAATTTTTTCGCGATCAGGCTGGATTCCCGCCTTGCTAACGACATGACCTAGAACTTTGATGGTCTTGTTGGCAAAATTACACTTCTTGGTATTAAGCTGAAGAATGGCACGATAACAATTAAGCATTTCATCAAGCTTCTGGTACGCTCAACTTCATGAGGCACTGCGGAAATGGCGGCTAGTTTTTTGAGCAGAACTTTTTGCACCATCCTCCTGCCGCACCTGCTCGGTGGAACTTCCAAGACGGTTACTTTTTTCTTGTTTCAGCACGACAGAAGACCAGTACATAGAGCTCGAGGCCTAGCCTCTCTACAGAACGACCTTCCCATTTAGACGCTAGATTTAGACGCTAGACGTGAACCCAAAGCAAAACATCTTGGGTCTATTAAGACGCGTTCGGAGGCATGGCACCTCAGAAACTGCAGCGTTGACAACTTATGGGCGGTAATCAGTGGTGAGTGGGAAACACTGCGAGCACGCATTGACTTCGTTTTGACACTTTACGAATCAATGTCTCACCGTGAAACTGCTGTCATTGACGCCGGCGCAAATTTTGTAAAGTACTATCCTCGCGATCTGTGATTCGTGGTGAGCAAGCATGGGGACCAGTATGTTCTTTGATTACTTTTGACAAAAATAAATTGTTTGTTAGATACTTGTTTATTCTTTCAACCTTCTTCATTACGCAAATGAAGCTAGCATGAAAGGGCAGAGCTTTTCTATTTCACAAGGCCCGCCACCTCGAACCATACAGCTTTTACTTTATTTTATTCGATACTGGTGTATCAAAATTGTGTAAGAATTAAAGTAAGCAGCAGACTGCTGCTATCGCAAGGAAGTTGACGGAATGGAGTATTTAACCCTTGTACATGTAGGAGTTTAATCTAAACTGGACTGCATCACATGCAGCGCCTTACGCGTCAACTGCGCCTTTCGCGCATTACTATTACGCTTGCAATATCGTGGTGCAGCGAGTCCCATTTGCCTCGTCGTATCTCGGCCGCGCACTGAAGAAAAATTCGTTATTCGCTTTCCCAGATTCCTGAATGTTTATTGATGAACATTCTGAGGTGTGTCTAGATGAATATTTCTCCTGCGTGGATCTGTACCAAACTCTGACCAGTCCCCAACAGTGCGTGCGTGTCACTGCTTGAGACGCAACAGCGACAACATCTGGTCGTTTAGCAACACAGGAAGAAGAGGTTGGAGAAGGAAGAAGTGGAGTGGTGGCGGTGGGCGTGTGGGTTCATTGGTTTCAACGTTTTCTTACTTTCGTGTTTCAACATGACCACCGACAACGAACAAGATGACCTGCGCCCCTACTTTACGGACGATGAGTGGACCAAGATGCCCGACTGCATGAAGCAGCGCTACGTGAATATAAAGCGGAACTACGACACGATGGTCACACTTGGTGAGTGCAATCATTAATGTCTTTCTAACGAAGTTTCCCTGTCGGCGTTATCGCGTCCAGGGAGTGTTAGTTTCGCAGCGTCACTGTGTTCTCAAAATATACATGAGATTGGACAGCTGGATAAGCAGCGTTGAAAGAGTTCACGTACAGAGGGAAAACACATGTCTAGAACGACCGAACTGTGTGTTCCGCAGCTCCTAAAGCCGCAGCGACGAGGGCAGCAAAATATGACGATGAAATCCTATGAGTTTAAACAGACAATTTTTAACCAAATGTTATCGCTAGATATCGCGCGTCCAGCCTGAAACACGCCCAGAACGTGTTCTAGGCAAATGGGTTGCCCTCTGTGCGTGCATGAAATATAAAAAAAATGTTCACATCGTTGGAATCAATAGGCAAGAGAAAAGTATGCACCGGTAGGTCCGCATTCACTGTAGTGCGCTTGCTCTCAAGGCGCAGGTTCCTGGCCTATGGGTAGATTACCAGGAATTTGGGAAAGCACCCAGCTAGTGCCGCTAAGCCTAGAGGTCTATCACGCTCTGTTCCGGAGCCACTCGGCCATGCTCTTTCTTTCTTAGGCCACGGATGATGGCAACGCACTATTTCCAAACGTTCAAAAGCATGGGCCAAACGCATACTGCACACAGAGTTCACGATGAAGTGCAGGAAGACAGGAGGGTATGCGGACAGTGAGTTACCTCCGGCTGCAAGGAGCGATGAGTAATTCCTGACGTAGAGGCAGGGTTGCCGAATCGCAAGAAATTTCCCATATGGTGGGAAAATTGGAACTGCAAATGAAATGCAAAGGAAAGAAAGCCTGTGGGAAAATGTGGGAAACTTTTCAGATCCCGGTAAAACTGTTTTCTTCGATGCTGCGCTCATACAAATCAACGCTGCATGAGCTAAGATCTCCGAAAAGGTGCGGTCAGTCGTCATTCTTGGCTCCATAGCATTAGCTGTAGTTTAATGGCTAGAATATATGTGGCATGAAAATTTATGCCGGTGTATTTTTGTCAGCTGAGAGCTCGCGCTTGATGGCCGTGTGCCTCGATGACATGCTGTTTCCGGCCTCACAAAGCAGGAACTTTGAATTCATACCGGTGTTCCTTGACATAAGCAAGGTGAAAGTCTACTCCTTAACTAGTCGCACGCAGTCACCTTATCTAAACGAACTTTTTGCTCTGATTGCTGGTGTGAAGGCTAAGAAGAGAAACGGGACGGGCACGCATTTCGTTGTTGCAATCGCGATTCTGCGCATGGCACTCCGAAAACGCTGGCTCGAGCGGAGAGCAGTTAACTTTACTGTAACAAAAAAAGCACATGCAGTTCTCCGTAAGTGACACTAAACTAGCTGGAAAAACTTCTTGTTTGCGCAACGTGCATCAGACTAAAATCAGCGTGATAAACGTTTCTTTCCTGCTGCTTCAATGAAAAATTTCTAGTTTTTGTCTATTTACGGTCAAAACAGAGGTCTCAATGGCGCGAAATCGCCAAAGGCAATAAATCTCTTGCGATAATTTCGTTCATTTTGTGGTATTAACAGCTACAATAAAGACGAAATCTCGAAAAACTTCTTTTAGGGGTCACCTTGAATGAATACCATTTGAACATGTGCAAGGCAAAGTTTTGGCTTCAGGTAATGATGGCTGTTCAACTTTATAGGGTTGAGTATGTGGGTATGGGGTGGCAGCGGCTGGAACAGGACTGGGTTAATTGGAGAGATATGGAAGAGGCCTTTTCTCTGCAGTGGGTGTAGTCAGGCTGATGATGTTTATGATGATGAGGGCTTCAGAGACATATGAGCTGTGAATTTATTTATTCTAAATGTATTGACCGTTTAGAGTCAGTTAAAAAAAGCAATACGATTCATCTTCGGCCGGTACGATCGCATCTTTTCACATTCTTCACATGGGCACACTTCGTCTTTGCAAATGTTAGAACATAGGCGCGCACGTGAACGCATCATTATGCTGCACAAGATCGCTCTCACGTGATCACATCATTCAGGCACCCTTCTCATTTGTGTCCTCAAGCGAACGTGCAACTCAACGGAACCACCCATTAAACATTGTTCCTTTCAAACCGCATTTAGACTACTTTAAATTTTCTTTTTTCCCTCTAACTCTTGACCTTTGGAATCGATTGCACGGCTCATTTAGCTCGGTGCCAATTGAAGAGTTCGTTGTTCAGTTGCCTACCAATCTGACCTGTTGATATGTTTTTAATACTTGTGTATTATCTATTTCTATCTACCCATGTTACTTGTCTTTACTAATGTGTGTACCCACTCCTTCTATGTCTCTCCGCTGAGACAGCAGTATCTGTAAATAAATAAATAAATAAATAAATAAAGATTATTTCCCGTAATTGCCCTAAAATTACTTGTCCACAAAATACCTTGTTGGAAAAAAGGCGAAATTTTGTGTCGCGAAGGCGGAAAAAAAGCCAAGTGAGCAGTTGGCAACACTGCCTAGAGGGCACCAAGTGGGGAGTGCTTACGGGTTGCTGCTAATCATGGGGAGTAAAGGCCGTCGGATCCATCTAAGCGCTCGTTGGAGGAGCCATCGGCCTGGGCCAAACCTAAGGTGGGTGCGAACACCGAGTTGCGGATGCGTGGGCCCCAAGCCACCCGTGAATTACATGATCCTCAAGTACGGCCTCGGCCGCTCGTGAAAGACGCAAGGGGACGTATTCTACAAGCTGTCCATTTTACATCGTACATTTTGCCTACATTTGGTCATCTGCCATTGGTCTATGAGATATACCCAGTTCATTTTGTCCTCTGCCATTGATCTATGAGATCACCCAGTTCATTTTGTCCTCTGATATTGATCTATGAGGTATACCCAGTTAATTTTGTCCTGTGTCATTAGTCTGAGATAACCCAGTTAATTTTGTCCTCTGTAATTGGTCTATGAGATAACCCAGTTCATTTTGTCCTCTGTAATTGGTCTATGAGATAACCCAGTTCATTTTGTCCTCTGCCATTGGTCTATGGGCTACACCCAGTTCATTTTGTCCTCTGTCGTTTGTCTATGAGATATACCCAGTTCATTTTGTTCTCTGTCCTTGTTCTATGAGATATACCCAGTTCATTTTGTCCTCTGTCATTAGTCTATGAGATATACCCAGTTCATTTTGTCCTCTATCATTGTTCTATGAGATATACCCAGTTCATTTTGTCCTCTGTCATTAGTCTGTGAGATACACCCAGTTCATTTTGTCCTCTCTCATTGGTGTATGAGATATACCCAGTTCATTTTGTCCTCTGTCATTAGTCTATGAGATATACCCAGTTCATTTTGTCCTCTGTAATTGGTCTATGCAATATACCCAGTTCATTTTGTCCTCTGTAATTGGTCTATGAGATATACCCAGTTCATTTTGTCCACTCTCATTGGTCTATGAGATATACCCAGTTCATTTTGTCCTCTGTCATTGATCTATGAGAGATACCCAGTTCATTTTGTCCTCTGTCATTAGTCTGTGAGATATACCCAGTTCATTTTGTCATCTGTCATTGGTCTATGAGATATACCCAGTTCATTTTGTCCTCTGTCATTAGTCTATGAGATATACCCAGTTCATTTTGTCCTCTGTCGTTAGTCTATGAGATATACCCAGTTCATTTTGTCCTCTGTCATTAGTCTGTGAGATCTACCCAGTTCATTTTGTCCTCTCTCATTGGTGTATGAGATATACCCAGTTCATTTTGTCCTCTGTCAGTCTATGAGATATACCCAGTTCATTTTGTCCTCTGTAATTGGTCTATGAGATATACCCAGTTCATTTTGTCCTCTGTAATTGGTCTATGAGATATACCCAGTTCATTTTGTCCTCTGTAATTGGTGTATGAGATATACCCAGTTCATTTTGTCCTCTCTCATTGGTCTATGAGATATACCCAGTTCATTTTGTCCTCTGTCATTAGTCTATGAGATATATCCAGTTCATTTTGTCCTCTGTCATTGTTCTATGAGATATACCCAGTTCATTTTGTCCTCTGTCATTAGTCTGTGAGATTTACCCAGTTCATTTTGTCCTCTCTCGTTGGTGTATGAGATAGACCCAGTTCATTTTGTCCTCTGTCATTAGTCTATGAGATATACCCAGTTCATTTTGTCCTCTGTAATGGTCTATGAGATATACCCAGTTCATTTTGTCCTCTGTAATTGGTCTATGAGATATACCCAGTTCATTTTGTCCTCTCTCATTGGTCTATGAGATATACCCAGTTAATTTTGTCCTCTGTCATTGTTCTATGAGATATACCCAGTTCATTTTGTCCTCTGTCATTAGTCTCTGAGATATACCCAGTTCATTTTGTCCTCTGTCGTTAGTCTGTGAGATATACCCAGTTCATTTTGTCCTCTCTCCTTGTTCTATGAGATATACCCAGTTCATTTTGTCCTCTGTCATTAGTCTGTGAGATCTACCCAGTTCATTTTGTCCTCTCTCATTGGTGTATGAGATATACCCAGTTCTTTTTGTCCTCTGTCATTAGTCTATGAGATATACCCAGTTCATTTTGTCCTCTGTAATTGGTCTATGAGATATACCCAGTTCATTTTGTCCTCTGTAATTGGTGTATGAGATATACCCAGTTCATTTTGTCCTCTGTAATTGGTCTATGAGATATACCCAGTTTATTTTGTACTCTGTCATTGGTCTATGGGCTACACCCAGTTCATTTAGTCCTGTCATTAGTCTATGAGCTACATCCAGTTCATTTTGTCCTCTATCATTAGTCTATGAGATATACCCAGTTCATTTTGTCCTCTGTCATTGGTCTATGAGATATACCCAGTTCATTTTGTCCTCTGTCATTAGTCTATGAGATATACCCAGTTCATTTTGTCCTCTGTAATTGGTCTATGAGATAACCCAGTTCATCTTGTCCTCTGTCATTAGTCTATGAGATATACCCAGTTCATTTTGTCCTCTCTCATTGGTCTATGAGATATACCCAGTTCATTTTGTCCTCTGTCATTGGTCTATGAGATATACCAAGTTCATTTTGTCCTCTATCATTAGTCTATGAGATATACGCAGTTCATTTTGTCCTCTGTAATTGGTCTATGAGATATACCCAGTTCATTTTGTCCTCTGTCATTAGTCTATGAAATATACCCAGTTCATTTTGTCCTCTGTCATTAGTCTATGAGATATACCCAGTTTATTTTGTACTCTGTCGTTGGTCTATGAGATATACTCAGTTCATTTTGGCCTCTGTCGTTGGTTTGTGAGATATACCCAGTTCATTTTGTCCTCTGTCGTTAGTCTATGAGATATAACCAGTTCATTTTGTCCTCTGTAATTGGTCTTTGAGATAACCCAGTTCATTTTGTCTTCTGTCATTGATCTATGGGCTACACCCAGTTCATTTTGTCCTCTGTCATTAGTCTATGAGATAACCCAGTTCATTTTGTCCTCTGTCATTAGTCTATGAGATATACTCAGTTCATTTTGTCCTCTGTCATTAGTCTATGAGCTACAACCAGTTCATTTTGTCCTCTGTCATTAGTCTATGAGATATACCCAGTTCATTTTGTCCTCTGTAATTGGTCTACGAGATATACCCAGTTCATTTTCTCCTCTGTCATTGGTCTATGAGATATACCCAGTTCATTGTGTTCTCTGTCATTGGTCTATGAGATATACCCAGTTCATTTTGTCCTCTGTCATTGGTCTATGAGATATACCCAGTTCATTTTGTTCTCTGTCATTGGTCTATGAGATATACCCAGTTCATTTGGTCCTCTGTCATTGGCCTATCAGATATGCGCGCGGCTTTCATGCGTCTGGAGCAATTGACTTGGCCATTGGGTGGCTGGCGATCAGACCTTACCATTGGCTGAAATTGGATGCACTATGCCGCCAATGGTGAGGTCCGGCTGCCAACCACCCAACTGCCGGGTCGCTTCCCACGGAGGCTTGAAAGCCGCGGGCATATCTGGAAGACCAATGACAGATGATCAAATAGACGCGAAATGGACGATGGGAAATGGACATTTGTTGATTACGGCACCAGGATATTCAAGCTCGGGCTGGCGAGGCAGAAGGGAACTGCGAGAAACGCATAAATTAAATCAGCTATGATGAACTAAACAAGCGCCCTAAAACCGTCACGCCAGCTAATACTGTCAGCTAACTGTCCGCTAATAGAGGCTCGGTACCAAATTTACGATATCGCTCTTTAATACAAATTTTGTAGTTAATATTTTTATACCATTTTGGAGCTTACGTACACGTAAAACATGAGCGGCGACTATAGTTTCTAAATCATAGTGTTCTACGTGCTTTAAACCTGATACCTGATTACTAATTTCCGTAGATCGACTGCACCAACAGCATACAGGGTCTGTTCTGAAAGTAGTAGGACTGGTTTTTTTCCTGGGCGGACGGTCGGACGAGAGGTGGTCTGCGCGTGCAGGATCGTTGAAGGGGGATATTGGGAATGCTGGGGAAAATCGGCAGTCGGCTCTCGGCCGTTCAAGAGAGGAGGTCGCTTGTACTGTGAACTCCTGTCGAAACGTCTCGTCACGCAGAATCATCGAGCGTGTACTGGATCAGCGATACGCGATCAAATTTTGAGTAAATCTTAGTAAAACGGGCAGAGAGACCCACAACATGATTAAGGAGGCCTACGGTGACGCTTCCATGGGTAGATCAGGTGTTTTTTGAGTGGCACAAGCTGTTCCGAGAAGGTAAGGAAAGAGTGGAGGAAGGCGACCGCTCCAGACGCCCTTCGAACAGCAAGACCAACGAAAATGTGTAGCGAGTGAAACATTTACTTCTGTTAGTGATGACCGAAAATGGAAAGGGGGAGCGAGTAAGAACACTCCACGCACACACAATTTTTGGGAGTAAAAACGAATATATTGTGGTTACAATTCAAGGTCGCGCACTTCAAAAGGGTTCACACTGTCTTACACGCACGTCCACTCAGATCGCTCGCGCACCACGCACTCTCGTTGCGCTTCCTGCCGCCGACGCTGATGAGTCGACGCGCCGCATTCGCGAAAACACTAACATATCAGAAGTGGGATTAAAGCCAACAAGAACCGGAGAAGACTGCCAGTGCGAATTCAGTGACTTGGGCGTGTGCGCAGAGCGAATCATGAGCGATACACCTGGAGAAGGAGCGGACACCAGCGACGCCCAGGATGGCGCTAGGGCGAGCGAGAGCGTTACTGTGACGGAGCTGCTGAGCGCAATGCGTGAAAAGGACAGGCTTCTGAGAAGCCTATTGGAGCGACTCGTCATTCCATCAGGAACTCCGAGCGCGGCAACACCCAGCTATCATGTGATCCCTGACCTGAGTAAGAACATCGCGGACTTCGATAGAGGTGGAGACGCTGCATCGGCTAAGGAGTGGCTCGAAAACATCCAAATGACGGCGACCTTACATCGCTGGCCCGAAGAGTTGCGGTTAGAAACGGCCAAATGCCACCTCGTTGGACCTGCCAAGGATTGGCTGCGTTCGCGCGTCGAGGTGACCACGTCTTGGGAAAGTTTCTCATACCACTTCCGCCGCACCTTCTGTGGCCAGAGCTGAGCGGCAGAAAGGTGGAGGAAGATGCAGGAGTGCGTGGTGCGCGAGCAATCTGAGCGG
Source organism: Amblyomma mixtum (assembly GCF_055824585.1). Taxonomy (NCBI): domain Eukaryota; kingdom Metazoa; phylum Arthropoda; class Arachnida; order Ixodida; family Ixodidae; genus Amblyomma; species Amblyomma mixtum. The sequence goes on along the minus strand of NC_143021.1, from coordinate 17,587,488 downwards.
ACGTGCGTGTAAGACCGTGCGAACCCTTTTGAAGTGCGTGAACTTAAATTGTAACCACAATATATCCGTTTTTATTCCCCAAAAATTGTTGGTGCGTGGAGTGTTCTTACTCGCTCCCCCTTCCCTTTTTCGGTCATCGCTAACACTTCACAGTGATCGTACAACGAGTATCAGAATGATTGCTGATGACTTGAGCATTCCTCAAACCCAAGTTTTTGAGAGCGTGACAGAAAACTTATCCATGAGGAAAGCATGCGCAAAGTTGGTGCCGGGAGTGTTGTCAGAGGAGGAAAAGGCCAACCGGTAGGATCTTCTTCATCATGTGAATGAGGACCCCGATTTTGTGCCCAGCACAAGGCGGCAACGCTGCCTCAGCCCCCCTATAGCCTCGACTTGGCCCCGCCAGACTTTTTTCTATTCCCGAGAATAAAACCGACGTTCAAGGGGAGCATCACGGATCGGTAGAGGTGGTTCAACAGGCCGTGACGAGGGAGCTAAACAGCATTCTGGTCCAGGCGTTCCTGGAGGCGTACGAAAACTGTAAAACTCATTGGCAGCAGCGTGTAGGTGCGGAAGGGTGCTACCTTGATAAAATTGTAATCATTTGTACTATTCTCTTGAATAAATTTTGCTTAAAAAATGAGTCCTACTACTTTCAGAACAGACCGTTTATCTCACAGCCATGCATCTAACTGAGAACGCTTGCCGAAACTAGTGGTATCTCCGAAATTTATTCTCGCGCATGTCTTCACCACAACAGGCACTATTTGCCTGGTTACCGAGAGCAGCGTCAGAGGTCTGCACTGAACGTTGTTACACATTTTTTTCTCTCTCCTGGCGACGGGGCAGGACGAACATCAAGCACGTGCAGCCGCCGCGGTGGCTCAGTGGTTACGGTGCTCGCCTGCTGACCCGAAAGACGCGGGTTCGGTCCCGGCCGTGGCGGCCGAGTTTCTATGGGGGCGAAATTCTAGAGGCCCGTGTGCTGTGGGATGTCAGGGCACGTTAAAGAACCCCAGGTGGTCGAAATCTCCGGAGCCCCCCACTACGGCGTCCCTAATAGCCTGAGTCGCTTTGGGACGTTAAACCCCATAAACCAAACCATTAAGCCCGTGCAGACAGGGTAGTGAATTCCAGTCCTCCGAAAACATAGACAACACACTCGATGGACAGGGTTTTCATACAGACTTGGATATTTCTAAACTCAATGTAGAATTCTGTATAGTGTGTATATAAATACTGGACATATAAAATTCTGTGTGTCAAGTCTGTGTATAAAATGGAGTGCGCCAGAGGTCAGCTTGCTCCATTTTACTCCTTTAAAGGAGTAAAAATGGAGCAATCTATCCTTTAGCGCACTCCCCTCTATAAAAGGTACTGCGCTAGGGGATAGATTACTCCCTCCTTGCTCCCATACAGGCGTATTCGCGTTTTGGGTGTCTAGACAGCGCCTGTCCTCGTGTGCCTTTCCTTTCGTCCCTGTCAAAAGTAGCGCTGTTCTTTTTTGAAATGGAGCGTATAGTGGCCGCAGGTGCGCAACACGAACACCGGCCAAAAGAGAACGATGAGCATTTCAGAGAAAGTCGACTACCTTTACTCAAGACTGCTGTACAGGCATACTTTCCGGCGCAACCAATTTTTTTATTTTAACACGACGAACACCCTTACGTAGTGCCTTCGGAGCAACATCGTACGATAAGAGTGCATTAGGTGTTTTGTCGCCTTGTTAAACAATCTGAAAGAGGGGTGTTTTGAATCCTTTAGTAAAATCGAAATGACAGTGAGTTTTAATCTCTCAAGCTAATTAACAAAGTGCAATTGTGAGTGCACAATAAATCTCCTCACTATTAGCCTACCTCAGGCGTTGGACAAGCGGCTATTGTGTTTTGCTACCGAGTATGACACAGCTCTTTCTGTCCCCATCTCTACAGTGTAGAGACGGCGGTGAAATGCGACATGTATTCGTACTGAAATTCCCATCCTTCTTTACCCGTGCCTCGAAATAGATCGCGTTCTCGCCAGAGCGTAATCGCTTACTGTTGTTATGCAGCTCTAGTACAAAAAAAAAATTGCTATCGGCTAAACAGATGTTGCACTGCCAGAAATATGCACTTCCCTACAGTAAAAATAAATCTTGTCACTCATGTAGGCTTCCCTATCTTTTAGGTCTTCGTCCTGCAGTCCCAGATTTTATGAAGTGTGAATCGGCGGCATGGAACGCTCCAGCGAAGGGTGACAGCAACTGTAAGTTAGGAACCTCTTAATTTTCAGTAGCTACCCAGTCAGACTGTTATCCTGTTCAGTCTTTTCCCATTGGCGCTGTGAATTTCAGCAGCTGTATTTCGTAGATGGAACTGAACAAGAATGAAAGCGCTTGTCCTGTCTACCTCGTTTCTTCTGTGTCGTGTCTTTTGCGCAAAAAACCCACAATGAAGTGAGGTTGAATCACTTGACAGATCAATGTTATATATCAAGGATTCACGACGCAAAACGTTGAGATCCGATATATGTGAGCAATAAAATCGCTTTGGAATTCCATTTTCCTTGCACTAGCTTAATATTTTAACATTCTGAAGTAGTGTGCTCACCGCTACAAGCATGAATAAATTTTAAATGATAGTAACGTAGCCTCTTAACAAGTTTTGGCGCTATTTTTCTGATTGCGGCATGGTTGTAATATTTTTCTTGGCGCCGAAATAAATACTTCTAAAATCCGGGTTACACGGCTAAAACTGGTAAAGGCCGAACTGTCCGGAAACCTGGAAAGACAAGCGTAACAGCCAGCCAAGATTTCCTCTATTGCCTCGTTACTGCTCTCAGGTGAATCAACCACCAGCAGTTCCCAGCCTGCAGCCACCAACCGACTGAACGCTGAGGGAACAGAGCCGGAGACACCAACAGAAGCGTCCGCCCTGATGGAGACGACTGGGAGCAAATCACAGCAGGAGGACAGTAAGCCGTTTCATTGAGGTAGAAGAAAGGCCACGGATACCTAAAAACCCCAGATGAAACGAATTTAGATTGGTAAAACGATTTGACGCAACATCCTAATCACTTGGTGGGTACAGCCGAAATAACAAGACGCAGACACAGAAAGGAACACGTAGAACGTAGACGAAGCTGTCTGTCTGTGTCTGTGTCTGCGTCTTGGTATTTCGGCTGTACCCACCAAGAATTATGAACCAACTAGCTCAGTTTTCTACTCTTTTAACGTTCATCCTAATCACATCAGTGTAGTGGCACTAGCATGGTATTTGCAATATATGTGAATACTGCCCGCTTCGGTGCTTTTTTTTTGCCAGTATACGAGTATATGCAGTATGCAGCTGCAGTAGTAAAAGAAAATATATGATATTTCAGTTTTTCGTTTTTAACTTTTTAGGGCACTAACATTTGAGCCATAGGTTGGTGGGCTGCCAATATCAAACCTTTTGCACAATAGCAACCAATGTCTATCATCGTATTATGCAACAATTTATTCCAACAGCTAAATTATTGAGCAACTGCCTTCTGCGCTGTGTTAGGGTATCGGCAATTATATCTTTTTTTGTTACAACATGAGGCAACAATTTCAAGAATGCCTTTTCACAACAACCTAATGCATAAATACTTCGCACGCGATTTTCCAGCAATGACTGCTTGATCTCGCCGAAGCATGGAGTCCAGGAAGCTCTGAGTGAACGTCTAGCACAAGGTCCCCAGTCTTTCACCAGCTTGTCGACTTTATGCTAGGCGCTGCTGGCTGTTTTGTTGCTCAGACGACGCGCGACGCCTATCCAAATATGTTCAATTGATTGATTGTAAAACATTTTATTCGCCGGGAAGAGCTTGGCAAGAGGTCGCGTTAAGTGGTCGAGAGTATATAGCCCTCGACGACTTTGTCGGCCCACTCCACCGCCAAAACTTGCGTTCTGGGGTCAGAGCTAGCCAGCACGGTCTCCCACCGCTCGAGAGAAGGAGCTGTAACTAGATCACCCGGAGGTGGCTCTATTTTGCAGTCCCACAGGATGTGATCGTAGGTAGCACGTTGGCCACAGTGTTTGTAGTTTGGGTTGTAAAGATCTGGATAAATGTGCGCGAGGAGTGATGGGGTGCGTATCGATCTCGTCTGTAGACGACGCCACGTAACCTCTTGTTCTTTAGTAAGTCTTTTGTCTGGAGGGGGGAAAATTCTCCTCTATAATTTAAATGATTGGTGAGATCATGATATGTGATCATTGAGTCCTTCGTGAAATTCAGGGAGCCAGACTCATCCACTGCCCGGTCGACGAAACCTCGGGCTTTATTGTGGGCTGCCTCGTTCCCCGGATTCCCCGAATGGGCTGGGACCCATATCAATTCGGAATAATTTGGTGAGAATTTGGTTGCGTTAAGGATTCTAAGGGAGGTGTTTGTAATTCGCCCTTTAGCGAAATTATTGATACCCATTTTGGAATCGCTGAGGATGATGCTCCCTTGGGTATGTGCTAGGGCGAGGGCTATAGCTGCCTCTTCTGCCGTTTCAGAGGATTTCGTTTTGATTGTCGCCGAGACGATGTGGTCACCATTCTCGTTCACAACCACAATTGCAAAGGCATTGGTATTTTTGTATTCTGCCGCATCTACATAAAGTGTTGCAGCGCACTGTCTACATTTCTTAGGTAAGGCTTTGGCTCGTGCTTGTCTTCTACCCTCATGGTGTAAGGGGTGCATGTTTTTGGGGAGTGGTTTGATTAGTAGGGCCGTCCTATAGTCGCGGGGTAAGTCTACTTTAGCATCGTTATTCGTAGGTTGAAAGTTAATTCCGAGCCTGGTAAGAATACTCCTGACAGTTCTGGAATTGGCTAATCGCGCTGTTTGAGCCATTAAATGGGCTTCTTTCAGTTCATTGTAGGTGTTATGTATTCCTAACCTCATAAGCCTTTCGATTGAGGCATTTAGTGGGAGTCCTAACGCAGCCTTATAGGCTGCGTTAGGACGTTGCCGTATCATGCTATCCAATTTGTCCTTTTCTGCTTTCGAAAATTTGAGATAAGGGGTGGCATAGAGTATCCTGCTTAGCGCAAAGGCCTGCACTAGGCGGCATAAATCTCTTTCCCTCACCCCTTGTCTGCGGTTAGCTATGCAGCGGATTAATCGCGCCGTCGCTTCTACCGTGCGTTTTAGCTTAGTGAGTGTGTCAGTATTCTTTCCATTTGTTTGTAAATACAACCCCAGTATTCTCATGGTCTGTACCTCTTTGACAGATCGTCCATTAACATAGACGTTTATTTTCGGGGGGATGTCGTGGTACGCCTACCTCTTTGTTTACGACGGATCACGAAGAGTTCTGATTTTTGCTCAGAACAAGTGAGGCCGGATTCCCATGCGCATGCCTCAATGATGTCCACTGCTGCTTGGAGTGTGTCTTCTATGTAGCCTTCGCATCCTTTGGTTACCCAAAGTGTGATGTCATCTGCATAGAACGTGTGATGTAGGTCTGGTATTTGTGCCAGTTTGGGGGGAATTTTGATGAGGGAGAGGTTAAAAAGGAAAGGGGACAGGACGGAGCCCTGTGGCGTTCCTTTACTTCCTAGTGTGATTGGGGCAGACTCTATTGTTCCGACCGTTATCACTGCAGTTCTGTTAGCGAGGAAGGATCGGATGTAGTTGTACGTCCTTTCTCCGGGGTTCATTTCTGACAAGTTTGTCAAAATGGCTTTGTGGGTGACGTTGTCGAAAGCTTTAACAAGGTCTAAACCCAATATTGCTTTCGTTCCTGTTCCCTCGTCAGCTTCAATTATGTCCTTGTTAAGCTGCAAGTGTATGTCATGGGTAGATAGTTGGGCCCTGAATCCTAACATTGTTTCAGGTAGGAGGTTCATGTCCTCCGCATAGTTTTGGAGCCTATTGAGGATGACATGCTCCATGAGTTTGCCTAGGCATGATGTTAATGAAATTGGGCGTAGATTCTCAGTGCTGAGTTTCTTACCCGCTTTAAGAATAAAAGTGATTTTCGCGTGTTTCCACTCTGGTGGTATGTTGCCTGCATGCCAGTATTTGTTCATAAGGTCTGTAACCGCCGCGATCGACGTTGCGTCTAAGTTCCTGAGAGTCTTATTTGTTACTTTGTCTGGTCCTGCCGCAGATGTTGTCCGCAGTTTTCCAATTGCGTACCAGACCTCTGCGTCTGTGATGTCTGCGTCTAAATTTGGATTAGGAGTCCCCCGGTAGTCTGGTTGTGTGGTACCATCATCCGTGTTTAGATAACGTTCTGCTAGCTCTTTGATTAAGTCTTCAGTTGTACCCTCATATTTATGTATGAGTCTGTACAGTTCACTTTGTTGCACGGGACGTGTTTGTTCTGGGTCGTCGAGCAGGTGTCTTAGAAGATGCCATGTCTTCTTATTTCCGAGCTGTCCATTGACGCTTTCACATATTTGGTTCCATTGTTGTGTTTGGAGAGTAAGTGTATGTTCCTCGATTCGCCTCTCGATTTCAGCGATCTTTTTGCGTAGTCGCTTGTTGTGTTTTTGCTTCTTCCAGCGTTTTTGGAGGCCTTTTTGTGCCTGCCACAGGTGTAACAGCTTTGAGTCTGCAATCTGCTCCTCCTTCTCAACTGGCACCACAACGCTAGTGGAGCTGACATCCTCATTCAGGGAGATAACCCAGTCGCTAAGGTTAGAGATCTCCTTTGGAGCTGTTTTGTCGCGAAGTTGCCTGAACTTGTCCCAATCCGTGGTTCGTATTTCTTTTGCTTTGTTTTTAAGTTTTGTCGTGGGGAAGGTGATGCTAAGGATGAAGTGATCACTACCAAGGTTTTGCCCGGTGTTGACCCACTTTGCGTCCTTGACGTTTTTAGAGAGGGATAAGTCTGGAGATGTGTCTACACATACACTGTTACCCATGCGTGTGTGGTCGCTCGGGTTGTTTAGCGTTGTGAGCCCTAGTGACTGTATGATTTGCCAGAGCAGGTTCCCTTTCGGAGTTGCTTTGGAATATCCCCATGCTGGGTGTTGAGCGTTGAAGTCTCCCACAATTATTAGTTGAGCCCCAGCAGCCAGCTTTACTGTGTTTATCAACAAGTGTGGGATTCCATTGCCTTTGTTTCTGGGCGGGTTGTATACATTAAGGATGAAGAGATTTGAGTCTCCTTTTTGCCTTGGTACTATTTCAAGTAGGGTGTAATCTTCTTCCGAATCATTTATAAAATGTTGAATTGCGGTGATATTTCTATGCACCAGAGTGGCTGTGAAGGAGCCGGCTGCGTTACTAGTATCATAATGAGGTGGCAGATATGCTTTATAGCCTGGCAGTGTAGCCCTGCCGCTAGCTTCTTGCAATGCAATCACGTCTGGGGTTGGAACAGACGGTGCTTGTTGGATGTGGAGCTGCAAGTGGGCCCGCTTGCGGCGGAAGCCTCTGCCGTTTATTTATTTATTTATTTACAGGTACCTTACAGGCCTCCAGGGAGGCATTGAGTAAGGGGGGAGCAATATATATGTGCAACAGTAGCTAGAAGAAACCAAAAATGCGTAGAAACAAACACTGTTACATTCTAAAAGCTGATTACAAATTATCACGACAGTACAAAATACATGCAGAAAAACATTAAATAAAAAATAGAATATAAATACGACATAATAGTAACGGAAAAAAAAAGAACATGAGCAAATACACAGGAAGGCGAATGGGCTGATAAACAGGGTGTGACAAAAAAAAAACAAAAAAAAACAGGCATGACTCGGGCAAAGAAAACGTGCTAGGTGTTATCTATATAATGTTTGACCAGATGATTATGAAACGTGCCGTGGTTGCGATGCGATGCAATGCAGTTTGGAAGATCGTTCCATAGACATATAGCACGTGGGAGCGGAGAAAAGTTAAAGGCGTGAGTACTGCCATAAATGCGCGTGTAGTTGAGGTTATTGTGCGATCTGGTTGATGAATAAGAGGGTCGTTGCAGGTGCGATAAAGGTGACTGAGTGGCATGGATTAATTTGTGAAACAGAGATAAAAGGGCTATGTCTCGACGAGTTCTTAATGGAAGGAGAGAAAGTTCCAGCTTCATTTGGGTAACGCTTGATTGAAAACTATAATTTCGTGAAATAAATCGACTAGCCCTATTTTGGATTGCTTCTAGCATGTCAATTAAGTACTTTTGGTGAGGAGACCAGATGGAAGACGCATACTCGAGCTGAGATCTAACAAAAGTTATATAGGCTTGTTTACGCACATTAGCAGTAGTGTTTTGTAAGTTGCGGCGCAGGAAACCTAATGATTGTGAAGCATTGGCAGCAATGGTGGTTATGTGAGCAGTCCAAGAAAGGTTCGGTGAGAAGTGAACGCCTAAGTATTTGTATCGAGTAGCCCGACCTAATATGTTGTTATTAATGTGGTAAGGGAAGTAAGAGTTTGCCGATTTTCGAGAAAAAGAGATTATTTTACACTTGGAAACATTTAGGGTCATTAGCCATGTTGTACACCAATCATGAATTAAATCCAGGTCACTTTGAAGTGAAATGTGGTCGTCAGTACTCTTTATGGATCGGTATACAATACAATCGTCAGCAAATATTCGTATGCGGGATGAAATGTTGCACGGCAGGTCATTTATGTAAATTAAGAAAAGTAAGGGACCAAGGACGCTCCCTTGTGGCACACCTGACGTAACATCAGAAAGAGGAGATAAGTGATTATTAATGACTGTGAACTGTTGCCGATTCGAAAGAAAATTACGGAGCCATGACAAAGTTAGGGCATCTAGTTTGAGCGCCGAAAGCTTAGATATTAAGCGACAGTGAGCGACACGATCAAATGCTTTTGCGAAATCGAGGAATGCACAATCAGATTGTAAGTTGTTGTTCATGTTCGAATGAAGGTCAGTAGTGAATTCGAATAACTGTGATTCACATGAAAAGCCTTTCCTAAAGCCATGCTGATTGGGGAAAAAGAAATGAACAGATTCCAAGTGACCGTAAATATGAGAATATATTGCCAAATTTCAAATTTTTGGCTTGGTGCCATGTTGGGTTATAGATGGTTGTGGCGTCGTGGACAGATCCAAGATGGGGGATGGGCGGGCCTCGATAGTTGTAAGCCTATCCATTATTTGCTGCATGCAGGTGGCTATTTGGGATACCTGTCCCTCTAGTGTTGCAAAGCGAATATCTATCTCTGCAAATTTGGTAGTAACGAGGCCTTGGAAGGTTGCTTGTTCTGTTGATATAGCGCTAGTTCTCTCTGACAGAGTATTGATGTCTGCCCTGAGTTTGGTAGGCGCTTTCGACGGCTGCGGGGTGTCGGCTTCAGAAGCCTCGGCCTTTCTTTTGGATTCCTCGCCTTCTTTTGTAGGAAGCGGTCTTTTAGTTGCTATTCTGGCGTCTGGGTCCGTCGCGTTATGGGCCGAAGACTGGGACGCGGTGGAGAGAGTGTGGCAAATAGCGTCTGTTTCCATCGCATTATTGGTCGAAGCCTGGGACGCGGTGGGTGGCATTCTAGCCGCAGTGGCATTCTGTACCTGATGCGCTTGTAACAGGCGTTTAATGTCAGCCAACTCTTTTTTAAGGCTGGCAATTTCTCTGTCTCGGGATTGTAGTTGGATCTGAAACTCCTTCTCTCGAGCGTCAATAGATTGGGAGGCCTCTGCTGGCCAGCTCACCTTTTTATTGGAGCGGCTATCGCTGCGTCCGCGGCTCGAGCTTCTCTTGTCGTTCCCTGCAGGGTTCCCCAGGGGCGGGAAGGAGCTGGAGTTGTTCCGGCTGTGGCTTCCTCCTTTTGCGGTAGCACCGTGTTCCTTCTTCCTGGGCCTAGACTGGTGTCCGTGCAGTGATGAGACGTTGTCCCCTTGCTTGGGTGCCTGGTTGCCATGGGGCGTTCCTTGTTTGTTCTTGTTGATCAGCCGGAATTTGCAGTTCCGGCTGCCTGTGTTGTGGCCCCCGTTGCAGACGATGCATACGGGTTGGCAGGTTGGCTGTTCTCCCTCAGGTGGAGGCGAGTGATTTTCTCCGCAGCGGCGGCAAAGGTTCGTTGTAGGTTTGTAGCAGACATCGGCCCGGTGTCCTACCCTCCTGCAGTTGTAGCATACTTCATGTTGCTCCCTGAAGGGGTGGACCCGAAAGACGCCGCACTGATAGATTACTTGGCTGGGTAGTTTCTTTCCAAAAAAAGGTGATTTGTATTTTCTGGATTGCCCGATCCTTCGGGCATCCACAACTTCTATTCCTTCGTTTCTATTTCCGAAGCCTTGGCGAACCGCTTCGGGCGAGTCTTCCGCGTAGGCGTTGTAAATGACCCCTTTTACCGAGTCTTCGGGCGCCGCCACGTACGACGTTACGTTGTAGGTTTGACCTTGGAGGTTCAGTTTTTCAATCTTGGCGTATGCAGTCGCCCGTTGACGATCGGGCGTGCATAGCGTGAAGGTGTTGTTGGCCGTATTGACTCTGATAATGTCTTCATTCTTCACCGTATCATACGGCAGCCTGGCCACCTCGCAGGCGCAGAAGAGTAGTAGTCCAGGCGCAAAGTCCCTCAGATTCCAACCTTGTGGTCGGCAGACGATTTTGTAGTCATCGGTCGGTAAGAGCGGGAGAAGGGCTTTCTTGCTGAGTGCAAGTAGTTTTTTCCCCTTCTTTCGCGATGGAAAATTGGAATTAGACTTGCCTTGGCAGTGCCCCTGCGCAGGCTCGTCGTCGATTGATGCGGGCCCTTTATTCTTCAGGCCTCGTTGTCGGTCGCGGTACCGAAGAATGGTTTCCCATTTTCCGTCCTCGAGCTCCGACGCTGATATTTTCTCGCCTTCCACGGCGTACTCCATCTGTGCGGGTCCCTGGGCGCTCAGCTCCCGGCGGAGAGGTGGCGAGCTAGGTCGAGCTCGATGGCTAGGCCGGCAGTCAGCCGGCAATATGCCTAGGAGTCCGTAGATTGGCAAAATCCGGCTTCAGCAGGCACTGGACAATGGCCCGGATGTCGTCCAAAATATTCGAGCCCGAAGGCTGACTCTTTCTGCCGAAAAGTGGCTTCGAGGCGGGAGCCCATGCGAGACACGTCAGCACAGCTCCGTCCTCTTCCTCTTCTCCTATGGTTACTACTATGTTCAATTGAAACAATCTCGGTAGGATGGCTTGGTCACTCCCTAACGTCCGCCGTCTTCTTCTTCATTCAATCATTCACATGCGTAGAAAAATTCTTCAGGTCGTAATTCTTTTCAAACATATATTGAAATCCCATATTTTTGCATGTATACGGTGTCATAACGTTTTCAAGAAAGCCGTTAACCACTTCTTCACCCACGGTACATTGAATACACCAAGGAGGCAAACTTCCTGAGCGGAGAACCAGCCGTGTGCCATTACGTTCACACATTTATTTATTTATTTTATTTATTTCAATACCCTAAGGCCAAATACGGGCATTACATAGGGGGGGGGGGGATTCATCAAAGAATACTTAACAAATATGCAACACGGAATATAAACGGCTGAAAAAAGAAATAAATAAGTTAAGAAGCCAGGTACAACTTACTAAGAGAAAGGAAAAAAAATAGGCTATGTAAAAGTACTTGAAAAAATGCACATGCAGCAAACGCCACTTAACAAAACAACAAAAATCCCACCTTCTCAAGTTACAAAACATTGCATCTAACATTTTGTAGAACGTTACGGCCCGACACGCACACACTGAAGCAAACGAAAAAAAAAAAGTGAACCACACAACGATAAAATAAGAACAAACATCATGTTTGGCTGACGTGTTAAACTGACAACGAGGCCCACATAAATTGCGTTTCGGGAATCCCATCATTCCTGCACGACAAGAACATCAATTTATCTAATTAAATCACCCTCTCTCATTCGTGACACGCCGGGTGTTCCTTCCTCTGCATCATCCTGGAAACCCGGTTCTTTTCACAGATGTGCAGTGTTTTCAGCTGGGTTCTTGTTCTTTAGATCAGCACATTGCACTTGATGTCTCACAGACCCTGGAGTTACTATAGAGCCTGATAACAAGGTCCAATCGTCTGAAATGACAAGAATCAGTCTAGAGAATTTTAGGCGCGCGCGAATAAGGTCTTCTTCAACAACTTGGTTGGTCGCTCCGGCATGTCTCCTGCGAAGTTCGAGAAACCAAACCTTTGAACCTACATCTCTTCAAAACCTGTGAAAGAATGGAGTGCGCTACTATGAATCTTTTGCTGTTTCATTACAAAGTTACTGCAGCAGATAACAGGTATTTAGGTAGTCATGGTGGTTTTATGCTAACTTCACACTCCGCCCATTGCTTATAAACTTATGTAACTGCAGAATATGGCACCTGAAATTGACAGCGAGTTAATAATAATTGAGAACAGATCGAAAATGGACGCCATGAGAAGCGCCCATGGAGGACAAAAATGGAAAACTAACTGAAGGCATACAGTTACGCCCCAAAAAACTAAAGACGGGAGAAGAGGGCAAGGCATTATTGCATTATATTATATTCAGAAATAGCAAATATGTCTTTTGTATCCGCGATATTTTGAATTTATGGAAAAAAATATTTTAAATGCATCTTTTTTCTTCACTACTGTATATCACGAAGTCATTTATGTTGTCTTTTCTCGCGGAATTTGAGACCCCGATATCTCCCCCTAAACTACGAAACCTTTCATTCTGCCACTCATTAGGTACTCCAAGCAGCTCGTCGATTCAGCGCCGCTACCCCAAGCGCGCTCGTAAGCAAGTTATTTGTACGCAAACAGACGGGGCTTGTGACGACAAGAACTCCGGTGAGTCACGAGCAGTTGCATTCAACGTTTATATCACAGGCTAATGCAGAGGGAGTTGCTTCCTTCCTCGAACTTCCACTGAAAAGAGTAAAATATTTTCGAGCGAAAAATTTTGTGCGTGCCTTTAGCGCGCTAGGCAGCGCAGGTTTACTGGCCACCTGCCATGTAGCATGAGCATGTGCCAATCTTAAAGGCTTTTTGAGATGCAGTGCAACTTTTTACCATAATTTATTCATTTATTTATTTAGGGCACTCTAAGTCATATTTCGGATCTTGCAGCAGAGGGCAAACGAAGTGGAGAAAAATTAAACATACTAGAATGGGGAACATGCGCACCGCAGTACAGTGGATCGTGGCAAGCAGGAATAAGAACACAAAAATAACATTAGTGAGAACGATCACGACGCGCATCAGTCAGCACTTCGAAAGAGAAAACTGGTGTGCTTATGCGAAAGTAAACGCGCCAATCTAAAGGTATCGAAAGGGTGAACGCTTTCGGTGAATCACTGAAATCATCATCATAGCAACATTTTTGGGGATGTTTGGTTTTGATTATGCCTTCTTTAAGAACAGTGCAGATGTCGATGACCCATGAGGGAGGCTATTGCCTACTCGAAATGGCAGAAGAAAAAAATATTAGAATTCGTATGCGCCGCATCGAGTTAGAAACAGCCTCATGCAGTTTTCATCATTTAAACGCGTAGAACGATGTCATGTTGGCCTAACATATTCATTTACGTAAGTCTTGATTCAGCCGTTGTAAAGAAGGACAACAAATTTCATGGAAGCGACGGGTTGCTGACATGTCAAGGTAACGGATAGGTGCTTACGCTCGTAGGAAAGTGTATTTTTGAACGTTTCCTAGTTTTTTGCGCAGATATAGTTGTTGAGCGTTCCAAACAATGTTGAAGTACTCAAGGTTTGGTTTCAAGAGCACGTCATGAGCTGCTAACTATGTCTGAAAAGGCGCTGATGGAAGTTTCCTGAGAATAAATCCAAATTGTTCGAACGTCTCTGCACGCGTGTTATCTATATGAAGGTCCCGGCTTAAGGATGGGAAAATGTGACACCCGAATATGTGATCGTTGCTAGCCGCAGTACGTTGTAGCCTCAGAAACTGCAGGAATAGTCAGGGGGCATTTTTTTCTAATTCGAGCAGTATTCAGGCTGCTTTGTAGCATCTTAGGCCTTACTGTCACGCTTGACTACTGGGCTTTTTCGCTTGTCGTAGGCGAAGGGATAATGAAGGAGCACTTTCCAATTAACAGTATTCTTGCTGGGAATTCTAGTCTTTGATTGGTTTACAGAGTGCCTACAGGTTCAATGAAAATTTTGGTCCTCCAATGCTTCTCCGCTCTTCACTCATATGCCAGAACAGCCTTATAAACTTTGGTAATCGTTAGACGTATCCCCAACAAATCGACTTTGTTCCAATGCAATGGTCTTCTCTTTTGACGTTGCAAACCGACCTTTGCCTTCTCTTTTAGTGCATACAATGCCACTTTAAATGCAACTCAAGGAATTAAACAAATTTTAACGCTTAAATTAAATGGTGGTTATTGAGATAGCTGAGAGAGTTATTGACTTGTCCTTTTGTGCTGGGGAAGGCTTAGTCATTATTTTATATCGCGGCTCTCAGTGTTCTGTTAGACTTTCACTAATGCATGCTACACAATAAAGGCCTTCTTTTGCTGTCAGCAGTTGGTTTTCGTTTCATTGTTGGAGCTTTTACTTTTTAAGCCATAAAATGCCTTGTTTTATTGAATTCCTCATTGCTTCCCTTCCTCTTCTTGCAACCACAAACGTTGAAACATATTAATGGCCCTAGCTTTTTATCATAAACTCTTCACGGAGATTGGTTGGGCACCTTGTCATCTATGCTATGCAGACTCCGAATCCAGCTCGTCACCGGGTGGTTTTAAGCCTATGGGCCGAAAGAGAAAGGCTACAGGAGGTAACTCCAACCACGTTTCTGGCGTGCGGCCTGCAGGTAAGTAGGCACCATGGAACTCTTCTTCATCCCGAGGAGCCCCGGTAATAGTGGGCGTGAACCACAAAGCGGTTCGCGCTGGCGCTGCCTCACATGCTCTGCCGTTTCTTTACCGTGTGCCGAGTCCACGTATACCGCACACGAATCGCGCATATGCAAATTCACATACCCGTACGAAAATGGTTTACAGATTCCTAATAGACTTTATTACCTTCCTATATATATTTCATTTTGTCTATTGGTAGTTTATAGACTGTCTAAAGAAAAATATCTACTTAAAATGTGTGGCCATATACTGCGTACGGACAGTCTATAGAATTCGTATTGCCTATAGACTAGTCTATAGGATTTGCCAACAAAAAGTCTATAGACTTCACAGGCAAAAGTGTGTGGACAATCTACAGATTAAAGAAATTTTTGGAAGGGTATGTCGCCCTGATGCTAAAGCTACAACCCCGACATCCATACCATCCTTATGAGTGTCGTCAGCCTAACCACGTCCAGTGCAGGAGAAAGGCCTCTCTTGCTGGCATTCATTAAGCCCATCTAACTGCGACAGCTACGGCAACGCTGTGCCGTCAAACTTCCTAGTCTACTCCTTGCCGCCAGCCCCACTAGCGAAAAATGGATATGCTAAAAATGCATTTCGAACATACTGTATTAATTTCATACCTATTTCACATTTTTGTCACTGTGCTTAAACTGCAGTACGAATGCTTTTTAAGTGTAATAGAAATAATTTTTTGAACGCTCTTACAAATACGTCAGAAATACACTTTTTTCCGCGAAGTATATTTATAATACATTAAAATTGTACTAAAATATACATTAAATACGTTAGATTAACTTAAAAACAGACTGAAATGTACATTTAATAAACCGAAAATATATTCACTTCGGCTTAAAAAGGTGCGCAAGGCGGCTTCACCGGATGAAACGGGTTAATGTTGTCAACAGCAGAACTAATGACTAACCAGGCTATAATCGATAAGGATCCCACCCCTGAGAAGACGCGTAGTTACGATCAATCAAGATGGTATATATGTCATTGCAAGGTCACGTGTCGGAATTGGAACTAGTGTCTCCACACAGCAGACGCCGACAGAAAGTGATGTCAGCAAACAAGAACTGCCCCGACAAATGCGATTCTTGGCTTGTCTGATACATACCCACCCTGAGACGACGCAGTATCTTGCCCGGTGAGGCGTTTTTTGCGCAAAGACTGTGGGCCTCCAAATTGTCGCACAAGTGCCGTACTGGCCGCGTTCGAATCTGGCGGTGATCTAGAACCGAACTGCTAGTTGTAACCTGCGTCAGGCATAGGTCAGAAGTCAACCAACTGTCAACAAAAAATACACGGGGGTTTAAGTAGGCCTTGCCAGTCGGGGTCCTTTTCGCTGGCATGTTCGGTCCCGGAAGTACCCAAGGTGCCTTTGCCGGTATTGTTCCCTAGATTGTTCCACGGTAGCTTGAATCTTGATGAAAATATATTTACGCGGACTGCCCATTTGTTAGGATTGAAGTATGGTTCGGTCTAATTAATTGTGTATTTACGAAAGTACACTTCAAATACATTGCCAACGCGCAAATCCCATTTCCCGAAATGCGATTTCGAGCACTAGACTGTTCTACGACAGCTATAACTGTGCTGCAAATAGGTTTAAAAAGACTGCCTTTTTGCTAGAACTGAAGCCTACTTCGGACGAATTAATTTCATATTTACGAAAGTGCACATTTAATAAATTGGCAAGATGCTAAGACCGCATACATACTTTTTTACGTATTGGAAACTTACTCGAAGTATGCTTTAGGATATTTTTGGCAAATTTTAAGAATATATTTCGAATACAAAGCATGGAATTGCAGGAACCTATTTCCCACAGATTTTTAGTGTATTCATGAATACAAAATGTGTTAAAATATGATATAAACATCCCACCGTATATTCCAAACGTATTAGTTTTCGCTAAGGGTCGCTACGTTTACGTTCTCTCCGCTGAATAATGACTGTCGTATTTATTTATTTACATTACCCCTCAGGGCCACTGGAATTACAGAGGAGGAGTGGTAAATGTGTTATAACTGAGAGAAAATACAGTCGGTTACATGATTGTTAAACAGCACCTGATTATACAATGTGAACTAGTGCTACGCGGAACTGATCATAATTTTCAGGGCCAGCAACTTCTCTGGGAAGGTGGTTCCAGTCACGTGAGGTTCGCGGCAGGAATGACTGCGAGAAGCATTTCGTGTTGCATTACACAATTCCGACTTTGTGATTATGATAAATGCGGCGGGATGCATAAATTGGCTGGGGATGAGGTGATCACGAAGAGCGGAATGATGGTACAACTTGCAGAACATGGCGACAAGAAACTTTTCTACGCAACGTCAGCGATGGGAGGCAGAGATTATATACTTCACAGCGGTTATTACTCCCTGCGCGGTTGTAGATAGCAAGGATAAAACGTACGGAGTTATTCTTCATCATCTCAAGATCATTAATGAAGTTGTCATGAGTAGGGCCCCATACTGGTGTTGCATACTGGAGTATGGATGGTATTAGTGTTTGATAAAACAATAGTTTCAAATTAGAAGGAACACTAAAAAAGTTGCGACGTAAGTAGCCTAGCATGCGATTAGCATTTTTAATCATGTTCTCGGAATGAAGAGATCAGCTAAGATTAGAAGTAATGTGAACGCCAAGTTATTTGGATCACGTGACTGATTGTAACGAAATGTTATTCATGTACTAGTGAGGTGGGGCGGAAGTTTTTCTAGATACGTACATGCATGACTTTGCATTTTTAAGGTATTACCTGCATTAACCATTCTTTGCACCGATTCCCTATTGTGCTGAGGCCTCATTGAAGCAATGTAATGTCTTTAGCGTCGGTAATTTCTCTAAAAATACGTAGTCATCAGCGAATAGGTCAATACGAGAATTAACAAGAGAGGGGAGAACAGAAAAATGATAGCCGTAACGTTAAGAGACTGGAAGCGGGCAGAATGTGTGAGGGAACAAACGCGTGTTAATGATATCCTGGTCGAAATCAAGAGGAAGAAGTGGGCTTGGGCAGGGCATGCAATGCGAAGGCAAGGTAACCGCTGGTACTCAAGGGTAACGGAGTGGATTCCAAGAGAAGGAAAGTGTAGCATGGAGGGGCAGCAAGTTATGCAGGCGGATACGATTAAGAAGTTTGCGGGGATACGGTGGCCATAACTGGCAAAGGACATAGTTAACTGGAGTTACATGGGAGAAATCTTTGCCCTGCAGTGTGCGTAGTCAGGCTGATGATGATGATGATGATGATGATGTCCTTTGCGCGTTTTCTCATAAACGTTGTAGGACATAAGAGGTTCCCTGAAAAATGCTTTTATATAGGTGTGAGCAGAAGGTTTTCCCCTCCTCTCATACTAGTCATGCCCGCCGTTCTTCTACTGTCTTTGTTTTGTACAGTGTGGGGCTAACAGTCTTCAGGGTTTATTGTTGGTGAAGCTAAAAGGGCCCGTCTGCATTATTCAAAGTCCGGTATTCTTGCAACTCTGTTTCACATTACGCCATTGGTGTTCCTGTGCTGCTGCAATAGCCTCTGTAGTATCATGCGCTGTAGGAAGGGCGTGTTCCTGCAAATATTTGGTATGATTCTTTCGTTATGCACCTCGTTCTTCGCCCCATGACTGCTCCGGAACTGTCATTATCACCTGCGGCATGTTGTACCACACCCGAGATTGTTGTCGGTGCATTAGGCATCCCATTGCAAACGCACACAGTCCTCTTTGAAGAACATGGACGACAACTCTATCCAATTATTGTTCTAAATAAAAACTGCTTTTCTGGCTTTTGCTGGTTATGTTAATGTTTGTCTGGCTGCAAGAGACGCATTTCTCGGCGAGGAACTTGGATTGCAAAATTTTCTGACCACTCGATCCAAACCTGTTGCGTTCTCACCGAATTGGACGGGTTGCCACTGTCTTGAATTGAGTATAAGTGTTGCCTACTCCCTGGGATCTGTGCCCAAAATCACTGTCGATATATCCGTTTTACATGCGAAATAGGTCGATGATGGCGGCACCTTTATATACTGTTTTATTTATTTTTTTAGTTTCTAAAAGCTCCGCTTTGGGTGAGAGCGTCTATTCGTATTAGACATGGTACCTTATCAATACAGGTCCACTTCCGCACAGGTCCACTCTGTTCCTTTTAAAGTGAGTGCGAGAAGAGGGTTGGGAATGCTTATCATACGACAGTCTGGCGTGCTTGCTCCTGTCGCCGCGGCAAATCGGTTGATTGGTTGGTTGGTTTATTGGGGTTTAAAGTCCCAAAGCGACTCAGGCTATGAGGGACGTCGTAGTGGAGGGCTCCGGAAATTTCGACCACCTGGGGTTCTTTAACGTGCACTGACATCGCACAGTACACTTGGCTTCTAGAATGTCGCCTTCATCGAAGTTCCGCTGCCGCGGCCGGGATCGAACCCGCGTCTTTCGGGTCAGCAGCCGAACACGGTAACCACTCAGCCACCGCAGCTGGGTCTAATTGGACTGAGTTCAGCACCAGCCTGATATTCGTCCACGACCATGGCCGCTGTCGCCACATCATCACGGCGTTCTTATTGAGCTAACAAGTCCATAATTCTTGGAAGTCAATTTTGAGTATCGGAATATTGTGAGGTACTCTTATGAAAATATTCAATTCAATTCAATTCAATTCAATTCAATAAACCCATAAAGGCCCTCAATCGAGGGTATTACATTGGGGGGAGCAATGACACACAACGCAAAAAAAAAACTAAATAAAAATGAGCAAGCGCCAAGGTGCAATACATAAGTACAGAAAGCACATGTAGAAAACAAAACAAGAAATAAACAAAAACCTGTAGTATACATCGTAATTTACACGAAAAAAGTACAGATAGTGTTTTAGAGGCATAACGACCGCAGGAACAAAACAAAAAAAAAACAAAGAACCTGAATGCAGCATGTGGTACAATCAATTAGTAAAGCTAAACAGAAATTTGGGTTAGAAGGTCCTAAAACTTATTAAGATCCCGTTCAGAAGCGATGTGTGATGGTAGATTATTCCGGTCGACTATAGTACGTGGTATGAAAGAGTTAGCAAAAGAATTGTGGCATGATATGCGTTTAACTTTCAGCGGGTGGTCCCGACGTGGAAAAAAAGATTCAGGTGATTGAAAAAAATCGTCATGGAGCAAAACATGATGGTAAAGTTTATGGAAAAGGGTCAAGCGTGATAGTTTGCGGCGATGTGATAACGTATCAAGTTCGGCGCGAGCCTTTAGTGCGGTGACGCTAGTATGACAAGAATAATCAGAAAAGATGAATCTAACGGCACGGTTTTGCAAAGATTCCAAGTCATCTATAAGGTATGCTTGATCCGGGTCCCAGATGGCCGACGCATATTCGATTTTAGGCCGTATTAAGGTAACGTATGCTAGTTTTTTTAGGTGAAAAGGCGCTTGTTTAAGGTTACGTTTTAGAAGACCCAGAGAGCGGCTAGCAGCTGCAAGAATATGGCTAAGATGGTAATTCCATGTTAAATTAGACTGAAGGTGTAGTCCCAATTACTTGTAGGAAGGTAATGGTCCGTTCCTCCGATGCGTAGTGAAGCCTTTTTTCATCGCTCTCATCGAGTAGTTAAGGATGCCATTGAAGACCAATGGGGAACGTTTCTGACGATAGAATGAGTGTTAATATCAGAAAAAAAAATGTAAGCCTTCCGAGGTGAGATCTGCGAATATATCGACTGTTAAAGTGAAAACGTACGACATATGAACAAATTGCGTTTCTCAAATATTTCCTTTTCAAAACTGCACTTCTCCAACATTTCTTGGTATGAAGTATTCACATTTCTTTTTTTTTCTCTGCACTCTGTGACGGCTGTGTATAGGTAAAAAGAAAAAAAAAATGTGCATAATTTCAGTTAACGCTTGGTGCCTGCGAGACCAACCCAGTAAGTGCCCCGCCCACGGACCGTCCGGCTATGATAAAGATACAACAGTAAGTGGTGCATACAAAATTTCAATTTCAATGCTTCTCCAGCCTATTCTCATCGTGGGCAGTTATCGCGGAAGAATGCTTATTAAGCAGAGCGGTGTTCCGTAGCATTCAGCCTTGTGAAGTATGCTCTCAGACACAGTTTATTGAGCCTAGGACTAGCAGGATGACGGCGACTATACCTCATCTAGTCCGTTGCTTCATACTACAGGTTCAGCCTCTGTTTTATAGGTTTATTATTTTTGTTAACGGGGAACAACAAGTAATTCCATCTGATAAACATAATCTAAATGATTAATACGTTTAAAATATATCAAATTTTTAAATAGTTCACGCTGAAGAGAGGGCAGGAAGGGGAGCTTCTTGACCTTACAAACAAAGTGAACAAGGGAGAGGGGATCCTCAGGGCGTATAGGCATTGTTTTGACGAAGGTCTTTTCGACAACGGAAGTCCTCTCGTCAAAACGTTGGCTGCGTACCCTGAGGCTCTTCTCTCATTTCTTCGCTTTGTTTTCAATGTAGCTGTCAGATGGCGTTGAAACTGAGGCTTTAATGGCTTTTGAAAATAAAATGTTCAGCAGTAAACAAGTCATTTTTGTGTGTAGGTTACGCGACCAGCGAGCGCAGAGTGAGCGGATAATTCTCATCAACGATCCTCTATTACTTAACTAATATCAGCAATTAACTTTTAGTGTCACTCGCTGGGGTGCACATTTACGTTGAAATCTCAGTGTCGATCGCACCCTTAGATTGTTCGGTATAGCAGCATTCTCCTAGCACGCTTGTGTCTCGAAATATTTCCCTCCCAATCACAATTCATTTTCCAGATTTATGAACGCTGGATGGGGGCTTTCGGTATTTTACGCATCGGTTTCTTTTGCGAACAAAGCAGAGCAGCAGGAGAAACCGATAACCATTTGATTTTCATTTTCTGCTGGTGTAACCGAAGAAACGCATCATGGAGGAGCTGTGGAGTTTCGCCCCCTATCAACTCTCTTGCACGTCCAATTACGCGAAGTTGGAGATTTGAATGGGAATACAATAGTCACAGGAGAGTGCGGCGAGAATTCTACAAATCGGGGTTAACTAAGAATACGTCCCCCTTCATTTTGGAGGTGTCAACATGTATATGAATTGCAGTGGCTTATAAGGTTTGCTCCGGCAAAAAAAGCCGCGGTCTGTGTGTGTGAAGCTCGTAAATGGAAGACGCATTTTTGCCTGTTGTGTGTGTGTGCGAGTGTGTGCGTGTGTGTGCGTTTGTGTGTGTGCGAAGCCTTCAACGTCGACCCTGGACGTTGGTGACTTCATACACACACAGGCAAAAATGCATCCTCCAGTTACGGGCACCCACCACCGCCTTGAGGCTGCGCCAACCGCACACCTCCACCCTCCCGATGTCTTCACCCACCAGAAGATGATGTAGTGACACAAACTGCGAAGGCGAAATCCAATTCAATGACGCGATGCGAAGGAGGTCAATGCGAAAACGAATATACATCCAATATCACTCACAGAGATTCGTCGCATCAGGTGTATTGATGCGTGTCTATTAAGGCGAAAGCCTTTAAAGGCTCATACTGTCGTCCATTAACAAAGTGTGTCGCACGCGTTTGGCTCGGGAACTAAAAGATAGAAGAAAACCAATGGTTTCTTCAGATAGACGAGAAAAAATGAACCTAGAAGCCAAGTTTGATGGCTGTAGATTAATTATCTAATTATAGGCAAAATTTAGAAATTGCGTCGAAATAGCGTGGAAGTCAATATAGCCATGTGAACGGTGTGACGTCACATCCTCCGGAAGTCGTCTGGCATAGTGGAAATTGTCACAGAATGGTCGGAAAAATGACGGATTTCTGCCAAATTAGATGCAAAAATGTATTATTAAGTGTAATTCACGCTTAAGATCCCCGAAAGATGCATAATTTTGGTATCGATATATCCACGGGAACGGTGTGACATCACATCCTCTGGAAGTCATCCCGGCATAGTGATAATTGTCACAGAATGGGCGAAAAAACGTCCAATTTGTGTCAAATTAGAAGGAAAATGTGTAATTAAGCGTAATTAACACTCAAGATCCTCGAAAGACAGTTTTGGTATCGATACAGCCACGTACTGGAACGGTGTGACGTCACATGCACCGGAAGTCGTCATGGCATAGCGTGCTCAGCTTTCGCCTCTCAACACTTTAGTTGCCGAAGTGTCCTCGCAATTTTTTCTTGTTTTTTTGCTGCGTTAGCACAAGCGGTTCCACTCAGCTGCTTAGCCGTTGACTGGCGGTTGTATACATGCTGTGCGCTCACCGAGTTGCGGGCAACCTGCCCTAAGTCGCCCACCTGCCCACCAGATTCTGAGCAAAGTGGCCACCGTGGCAGGTGGCAGTTCCGCGCATCGCTTAACCGCCTCACCTCTGCGCCAGGAGTGGTATGAGGACCCTCAGGGGGATCTAGGAATGTGCACTCAACAAAGACAAATTCGGCATATATGGGCATTAATCCATGAACTCTATCGCGACATTCCGTTAAGGCGGAGCCCTTAGTAGTCAAATTTAACAGAACAACAACTAGTGCTAGCCCACCTATGTCGCATTTGGCCTAATTAAGCTAAATCTCGGGATTTTTTTTGCATTTTTGAATACCTTATTAGGAAGAGATGAATTAAGATTCAATTATCGTTTTTTTGTTTGAGCCAGCCTGATTACATAACATACCTGCAAAAACAGCTTTCGGGCACCGCTGATCGCTTGCCTTCAAAAAACCTGAAAACATTTTTTAACACCTCGTATGAAATAATTGTCTGAAATCTTCAAGCCTACTTGAAGTTCATTCTGCCTGCAGCTAATGCGGGAATACAGTGTAGTCAGCACCTCTATGAGACAGTTATTTACTTGAAATGGCGTAATATACGCCTAGCTTCGTTGAATGCCCTTTTCTTTGCAGCTCTCAGTGGAGAGCTTGGAGCGAGCTAAGGAGAGTCTGCCGGATGGTCTGGTGATCTTCCGCTCCAGGCTGAGAGGGGCCCAGCTCGGAGTATTCACGCTTGCGTCACTCAACGAGGGAGTGTGCTTCGGCCCCTACAAATCCTCGAATGTGGTGGGTGGCGACACAAGTCGACGCATCCTCGAGGCATAACAATTAATTCCGTATATCGCGTACAAATAAAAGGCCTGTGCGCTGTGATTGTGATGCCATAAAAGTAACCTGGAGCTTCTACAGCGTTGGGTTGGTCACGCTACTAGTACTGCCCCAAGATATAGACGTAAACGCGAACAAACTTTCATCAACATATCTTTCCTCTGGTATACTGCGGTACTCGCATTTCTGTTCACGAATATTTAGAAAAGATATTGATTTCGAAGAAAACAATAACACACAGGATGCTACAAAACCACAAAATATCTTGCAAAGAAAACAGGAGAACGTTTCATAAAGCAAATTTCTTATTTGAGGCACCTTGCTTGTAAAAAAATTCAGGGGGGACTTTGTTGACCTAAAGTGCAGTGAGGCGAAAGCCTTAAGCGTGGTGTTGCTGCTAGTGTCATTTATGTGTGCTTAAGATTATTTGTGACTCTTAAATGCTGGAAGCACTGGAGGGCGTTTGGGAGGCATCCGACTGATTCGACGCCTTTCTGCAAACACTCTCCAGCGTCCTGGACAAGGAGAACTACGCATGCGTTGGCAGGAAGTAGCTATTTACATGGCTACAGCACTCCATGTAAATAGTCACATATGTTGTAATGCACTGTATTCCCACGCCCACGCCTTTGAAGGCAATAAAGAAAAAAAAAAGTTGGCAGGAAGTAGCGTAGCCATTGGCACGCTCGGCTACAAAACGGAAGGATGCTGGTTGAATCCCATCGTGCACAACATTTTTTTTTTCTGGTCTGACTAGAAAAATCGTGACACCTCTGCTGACAACCTTCTGCTAAAACATTTTGTCGACAACGATGACGCATTTCTGCCTAGAAAGATTCGCCGTGGACTGCCTTGGTTTGGAGACGTGCACATCAGTGGTGCTGTTTCCTAACAACGTATTTCATTTTCCAATTGTCTCGTCCTCGTTAATTGGTGACTGCTCCTAGTGACGTACCCTGATGGAGAACACGTCACGCTGCTCGTCAAAGAAACGCGGCCATGTTGTTACTTGCACAAATACCTCCCGCGCCCATGTCACACTGGCCGACCAGCGCTGACGCCGATGAGTGACGGGGTATGAAGACGCGTTTTAAGGCGAAAGCCTTTAATGCCTCATTGTTGTCGACACAAGGCTGTCAACAGAAGCTTGTCACCAGAGGTGTCACGCTTTTGACGAGTGTCCACCGAGATATGTGAGACAGGTACTGCCTACTTTCCTTTCCTCAAGCACAATTTTCATTTTCTTCATTACTGCCCCTCTTTCTTCTTTCACTGCCACTTCCCCCCTTCCTGTACGGTGCGGTTCATCTGTCCACCGAGATGACAGAGAATCACTGCCCCGTTTCCTTTCCTCAAAGAGCGTCGCGTTCAAACGGCAAGGCATCGCGCCGAACAGGTGGTGGTATTCCGTGGACTCCCTGGCAGCGCTACAGCAAGCTGTCGCGTTCCACTCCGAAAGGCGAAGGTTAGAAGTCATTAATTAGTAGTTAATTAGTATCCAGTGGTTAATCAGTAATTAGCCATTAATTAGTGATTTGTTCATACTTAGTAATTAATACTTTGTTATGTGTGACGTCATCCAGTGGTGACGTCACCAGTGCCACAGAGGCAGTCAAAGTGGTGCGGAAAACGCTTTCGTCTCTACGCACTTTAGACAGTCAAAGTGGCCCCTGAGCTTTTTTACAGGTCTGATGAGTTCTAACGTCTTTAAACTATAGTCTCGACACAGAATCTGGGCGGTGATTGCGAGGCGAATAGTCGCAGCCCACGCAGCAATGCCGAATATTTCAAATAGATGTTTTCACTCTCGTCCTGTGTAGGACTGCCGTTTGCCAATACGTTTTCAGTATTGGGCCACTTAGCTGTGCTGCTTGGGAGCGTGGTTCGTGTGACGCGGCCGGACTGGGTGCGGTGACAGGAGGCCGGCTGGCGGCGCGTCCAGACCGGCCGTGTTTGTGATTGGCTGTCCCCACCTGCAGTCACTTTCCTTTCAACCGACGTCACGGCCAAATGAAATAGGTCGTCTGCAAATAAGACCCTATGTGTCTCATACTTCGATAAAACGGGGAGACTCTGAATATGCTAGGAAATTTTCAACTTTGAGCAAAATGTCTTGTCATCCAGTACAGCCAAAAATTGGCCAAATTTGTCTGAGCAGAATTATTTTAACTGTTAGGGTGAAATAAAAACTACGAAGAATGTTTACAGCATTGGAATCAGTGCGAAAGCACAAATTTGGGCTACGTTGAAGATGACGAATAGCGGGCAGCGCCGCGAGACGGAGCGCTCGCGTTAGGCCTGCTAGCAAAAGACAAGGGAACAGACAACGGACGATTTTGCTCGGGGTTGGTACCCACTAGATTAGTGAAAACAGTTTTGGACTGTATCCTTTTATGCAGTCATAGAAAGGACAACTGTTTATGTGGTGCTTCTATTACTCAAAACAATAGAAAGATTCGGTTCTGGACCTGATTCTGGATTTACAGTAGATGCATTTAAACGCGCCTTTTATGCACTGAAGGGCAATGCCGTTAGCGCTCTTCGACATGGTTGTAAGCTTTAAGCTCCGCAACTGATTCGCTGTACTTTCGCTTCTAGCAGATTTCTTCAGTGCACAGCTCATTGCACTGAGTAACACAAGAAAGGATCCAAAGCGCTTTGCATCCTTATAGCGTTTAACTTGCCCTAATTGTTACTATCAGAACATGACTAATCGTTTCAGCATATATTTAAACATACTGACTGCGCCGGCGTATGGCCTAACGTGGACTCTGTAATGTTAAAAGGTTCAAACATCTAGCAAGGTACACCTAACAGGGAGAGGATCGTGTCACGTGTGTCTCAAGATTAGAGTTTTCATCTTTTCCGACAAATGGTGAAGAGCGTGTGGCCTCTAGAAAATCTATAATTCGCGCCGCTTCAACGACGCTCGCGGGATTTATCATCGGCCGCCCAAATTCTCGAACGCGTTTGTATACTGGCATGAGCGCCGCGGAGCGACGGCCGCTGGGTCGAGGCGATGCTAGGGTGGTCATATCCGCTATCGTCTGCCGCCACAAACACACCGTGTAGCATGGCCTCAGACCCAGAGGACACCGCTGCGCGGCGCTCATGCCAGTATACAAGCAACGCGTTCGAGAATTCGTGTGAAGTTGGCTGGCGGTGGTACTATGCCGGGCCTTGCAAATAAAAGCAATGTTGCCTGTTTTCTGACAGAGGCACGGTAGAGTTTTTTAATGCCGTTCCACCCGGTTGGACTAGCGCAACTGAGGCCACTGAGTTTCGCCTTGGGCTGTTTTCCGACAAATCTCGTGTTTCCTCTCATGAACTGCTTAAATCTGATCGCGGAATTTCAGTTTGATGCCTCGCTGAAAATTTTTCTCCAGCCATATGTCGTAATATTTAATTCTTGTTGCGGTTCATTGGGTCGGGACACAATTGTGGAGATTCAGGTTGGGTAGCAAACCGACCAATCATAGGCACAGCCTGTCTGGATGTGGCGCCGTCGCCTCTGGATCAGACGTGTCACAGAGGCCATGCTCTGGGTCTCGCAGTCCGCGCATGCACGGTTTTAGGGCGACAGCCTTTAATGGCTCATACTGTCGTTCGTTAACAAAGCGTGGCACACGCGTTTAACTCGGGAGCCAGAAAAGATAGGAGGCAATCAATGGCTGCTTCACATCGAGGAGCAAAAAACGAACCTAGAAGCCAAGTTTGATGACTGTAGGGTAAATAGTTCATTAATTATAGGCAAAAATGTCAAAATTGCGTCCAAATAGCGTGGACGCCGATATAGGCACGGGAACAGTCGGTCGTCACATCCACCGGAAGTCGTCACGGCGTAGTGAAAATTGTCACACAACGGTCGGCAAAACATAGGATTTGTGTCGAATTAGATAGGAAAATCTAAGCTAATACGAGACCTTACCATTCTGTGGTCGCTGCAACGTTTCCTTGAAGAGGGAACGGAGGAAACTGGTGAATCGAAAGGCTATTAACGAGTTAGCATTAAGAGGGCAGGTAGAGGAATTCAGAATGTCGCTGCAAAACAGATTTTCCGCTTTAACTGAAGAAGACGACCTTAGTATTGAAACAATGAATGATAATCTTACAGCTATCGTTACAGAGTGCGCCGCAGAAGTAGGTGGTAGGATGGTTCGACAGGATACCAACAAGCTATCTCAGGAGACTAAAGATCTGATTAAGAAACGTCAAAGCATCAGGACGTCTAACTCCACAGACATGATAGAACTAGCAGAGCTATCTAAGTTAATAAATAAGCGCAAGGTAGCCGACATAAGAAAGTTTAACATGGAGAAAATCGAGCATGCTCTAAGGAATGGAGGTAGCCTAAAATCAGTGAGGAGAAAACTGGGCATAGGTAAAAACCAGATGTATGCGCTAAAAGACAAACAGGGCAATATCATCAGCAATATGGATAAGATAGTTGAATTAGCCGAAGAGTTCTACACAAATCTATACAGTGGCGAATGTAATCATCAAGTTACTGAGGGAGGCAGTCGAGCACAGCAATAGGACATCCCGCCAGTAACGAAGGAGGAAGTAAAGAAAGCCTTAGGAGCAATGCAAAGAGGGAAAGCAGCTGGTGGGGATCAGGTAACAGCAGATTTGCTGAAGGACGGAGGAGAGATTGTGCTACAAAAACTAGCCACCCTGTATACGCAATGCCTTGTGACCTCGAGAGTACCAGAAGCTTGGAAGAACGCTAACATTATCTTAATTCATAAGAAAGGAGACGTCAAGGTCTTGAAGAATTACAGACCGATCAGCTTACTGTCCGTTGCCTACAAGGTATTTACTAAGGTAATCGCTAATAGAATCAGGACAACCTTGGACTTTAGTCAACCAAATGATCAGGCAGGCTTTCGTAAAGGATACTCGACAATAGACCACATTCACACTATCAATCAGGTGATAGAGAAATGCGCAGAATATAACCAACCCCTACATATAGCCTTCATTGATTACGAGAAAGCATTCGACTCAGTGGAAACCTCAGCTGTCATGCAGGCATTGCGGAATCAGGGTGTGAAGAGTGCTATGTGAAAATATTGGAAGATATTTATAACGATTGCACAGCTACTATAGTTCTCCATAAAGTCAGCAATAAAATTCCAATACGGAAAGGTGTCAGGCAGGGAGACACGATCTCGCCAATGCTCTTCACTGCCTGCTTACAGGAGGTATTCCGGGGACTGGAATGGGAAGAGTTGGGGATAAGAGTTAATGGAGAATACCTGAGTAATTTGCGATTCGCTGATGACATTGCCTTGCTAAGCCACTCAGGACAAGAACTGCAAAGCATGATCAGTCAGCTAGACAGGCAGAGTAGAACGGTGGGGCTAAGAATTAACATGCAGAAAACCAAAGTAATGTTCAATAGCCTTGCAAGGGAACAGCAGTTCGCAATTGGTAGCGAAGTGCTAGAAGTAGTAAGAGAATATGTCTACTTAGGGCAGGTAGTGACCGCAGATCCTTATCATGAGAGGGAAATAACTAGAAGAATAAGAATAGGGTGGAGCGCGTATGGCAGGTTCTCTCAGGTCATGAATGGTAGCTTACCAATATCCATGAAGAGAAAAGTATATAACAGCTGTATCCTACCGGTACTCACCTATGGGGCAGAAACGTGGAGGCTAACAAAGAGGGTTCAGCTTAAGTTAAGAACAACGCAGCGAGCTATGGAAAGGAAAATGATAGGTGTAACGTTAAGAGATCGGAGGAGGGCGGAGTGGGTGAGGGAACAAACGCGGGTTAATGACATCCTAGTTGAAATCAAGAGGAAGAAGTGGGCTTGGACAGGGCATGTAATGCGAAGGCAAGATAACCGCTGGTCCTTGAGGGTAACGGAGTGGATTCCAAGAGAAAGCAAACGTAGCAGGGGACGGCAGAAAGTTAGGTGGGCGGATGAGATTAAGAAGTTTTCGGGGATACAGTGGCGGCAACTAGCAAAGGACAGGGTTAATTGGAGAGACATGGGAGAGGCCTTTGCCCTGCAGTGGGTGTAGTCAGGCTGATGATGAGATAGGAAAATGTGTGATTAAGCGTAATTAACACTTAATATCAGCGAAATATGTATAATTTGCGTATCGATATAGCCACGGGAACGGTGTGACATCACATCCACCGGAAGTCGTCACGACCTAGTGTCCACGGCTCACGCCTCTCAACACTTTAGCTGCCAAAGTGTCCTCGTAATTTAGTATAGAGTTCGCAGATCGAAATAAATTGCGACTCATGAATATCTCCATCCACGAAAGGGAGAACCAGAAGGGGACATGGAAGAGCGCCCGATTGGGGAGACTAAAAATAAAATTGACCATACTCACACATTTTTTTTTTTCAAGAGCCAGAGGTGGCGTCGAAGAAACTTGACAGGTATCTGAAATGTGTCGTCGTTCTCTGTCATTCCTCGGCTTCGGCGTCGGCCCGCCAGTGTGGCATGGGCGTCGGGAAAGTTTGCACGAGTCAGTGGCATCATGTGTTTCTACCCCCTGTGAGCACTGTGACGTCACCCCAGAGCCAGCGTCACCGGAGAGCAATGAGCGATAGCAAAGACCAAATAAAGTTAAAACGAGATAAAATGGCACAAAATACAGCCCGTGAATAGTGCACTGCAGTGACGTGGTCCGAGAAAAACTAAAATTTGAAAGCCCCCAGTACAACCTTTCAAAAAAATAAAAGAAAAGCGCCATTGTTGTGGAACCTTGTGGAGAAGACAGGAGTTGCCCTTGATCTATGCCATGTGTCCTGTAATGGCGCGTTCGTGTCGTTGTTGAAGCATTCATTTGGCAAAACTTCACATCCAGGAGCAGCGGAGCAGGGGCGAATTGCCGTCTGCTGACAGCGGCACACAGCGCGCCTTCTGGATGCGCTACGTGAACTGCGCTCCTACCGAGGACCGTGCGAACCTTGTTCCCCTCAACAAAGATGGAGCCGCTTATTACAGCATGTGCAAGACAGTGGGACCTGTCGAAGAACTGCTGGTGTGGTGCAACGGTAAGTAGCCGACGCTTTGAAAGCACCACTGTTGGATAATTTAAATAACTGGGTATTCACACGTTTCCTAGATACGAAATCTGTTGTTCCAACAATGCCCTGCATGTCCTCTTATTCCGGGAAGGATAAGCGCCACAGAAGGAAGTGTCTCCAGTCAAACGGCTAATTTTTGTCCTGACTGCCACGAAGCGCCTAAAGCCCCGAAATCCTTCCACATTCAATACGCGTGAGAAAAATTAGCAGAGTTACGTCATTTATATGACGTATTTGCAAGGACGCTTTCCAACCAATCAGAGGTACCACTTCGAAAGAGAGCTTCTGGGAAAAAAATGCCAGAAATTTACAACAGGTAGTCAAAGTCAACAAACAGATCAGTGGTCACGGCTGCAAAAGTGCAAGTTCGGGCCCACCTCCCACTGAAAGGCAAATTGTGCAGATGCTCTTCCCGGCATCGCACATGGTTGCGTCTCGTAACCACCCACGTTTACGACTGAAGCAGGCTTCGTGGGAGGCAAAGCAACTACGTGAGTTATCGAGGGAAGTCACAAACTGCAGAACAAACTGCTCATCGCGTTAACGCTTGTGTACGTCTTCAACAATTTACAAGAGCGTGTGGCCTTGGGTGCATTGTGTGCTGTCGTGAAGTGTATGAGAAAGCTTTCGAGGGTTCCTCAAAAAGGTGAGAGCAGTAGTGCTCTGACATGCCGTAGTCAACGCCACCTCTCAATTAAAATCACATGCACATTGCTCATTAAACGACGCGCTGTGCAGTCGGTTGTTGCATGTCTGTTGACTAACTACGCAGGAAGATATTCGATCACAGACGACCATTGCGATTGACTCTGCAGCGGGACGTTGCGATTTCTACGTTCTAAAACTGCTGTTTGCGCTTTGTGAGCGGAAAATAATCAGGGTACGTTTTGGAATGCACGCAAAATCCTGAACACACATCAGCTCTTATAACGCTTGTCTAGCTGAAGCGTGTACGCCATTCATACCAATTTAGCTGCATATCATCATCACCATGATCAGCCTGGTTGAAGCCATTGCAGGGCATAGGCGTGCCCCATGTCTCTCCATTAACCCTGTCCTTCGCCAGCTGTGGCCACCGTATCACCGCAAACTTCTTAATCTCATCCGCCCACCTAACTTTCTGCCGCCCCCTGCCACGCTTGCCTTCTCTAGGAATGCACTCCGTTACCCTTAAGGACCAGCGGTTATCTTGACCTCTCATTGCATGCTCTGCCCAAGCTCATTCATTTTTCTTGATTTCGACTAGGATGTCATTAAGCCGTATTTGTTCCATCACCCACTCCGCCCACTTTCGATCTCTTAAACGTTACACCCCTCATTTTCCATTCCATAGCTCGCTGCGTTGTCCTCAATTTCATTCGAACCCTTTTCGTTAGCCCCAACGTTTCTAACGAAAATAGTTACGAAGGAAACCAGTGAAAGGCGCTGAAATCCTGTCTTGCCTGCCAGCAATTCATGTACTGCATATCTGATGATCTACGCTGGGACAAAAATTGAGAACTGGTTTTGAGAAAACTGGAGGCGCAGGAAATGTCTCACTTTTAGAAGGACACCTCAGCCGCACCGTGAAGAAATGGGAAACGGGGAGAGTGGAAGAAGAAAGAGAGAAAGAGGTGCCGTAGTGGAAGGCTCTGGAATAATTTTGACCACTTGGGGATCTTTAACCTGCACTGACATCGCACAGCGCACGGGCGCCTTTTGCGTTTCTCCTGCGTCGATCGATCTGGGGGTACTCCGTCTCAGTAACCACGCAACTGATGTTTAATTCCAATGGCAGATCGGGATCAAGTTTTTCTGCTCAGTTTGGATCAGTCGTATTCCCATGGCGAAATGGGAGCGCGAGTTGTATGTTCCAATGGCAGATCGGGATGAGGCGTAAATCCCGGATCGCTCCGTGGAGCAGTGATACTTGATCCGCCGAAATCGGCGGATTTGACCGGAACCTCGCGTGACGTTTTTTTTTTTCCGCCGCGTCTGCTTCCGGTCGCGACCGGCAGCAGCCGCTTCGTTTCTGTCATCGCTACATGGTGAGTCGGGCGAGCCGGGACAGCCGGGCACTTTCCAGTCAACAGTGGACGGCAATGATCTTGCTTCGAGCCGCGCGGCACTAATTTCGCTTCATTGAAGTGACAGTTCCGACTCGGGCACTAAAAGCTCAGAGTCCAGCAGTGAAGATTCGTCTGAAATGGACAGCGAGTGTGAAGCTGCCGGCCAGTATATGCCTGCCGCCGGCGTCAGAAAAATGCGCTAATATTCTTTGTTCGCGTTCATAACAAGCACTGAAGTAGAGGAATGTAAAAAATGAATCATATTTGAGGATCGTTGGCCAATACCGAGTTGCTGGTAGAAGTGATAACTGTGATACAAGCAAATTTCTTCCTGATGCCCAGTACGGCTGGCCTGCTGTCTGCTAGCTCCGCTGCTGGAGGCGTCGCAGAAATCTACCATGCCTTTATTTTATTATGAGACGAGGAACACAATAAAACGGTGACGCGAGTAGCACCTTTACTACAGCGCTGGCCAGTTCCGAAGCGCCCTCAGCTGCGGCATCGATGAAAAACATTTAGGCTTAGCGACGACTACGGCAGCCAGGGAGAAACGTTGTCCGGGGGGCATCGCAGTTCGTCGCTCGGCGTGTTCGCGGGCGGCGTCGTTGCCGAAAGCTCGACTCTCTCGCTGATTGGTTCAGCGGCTTGCGTCTCGCAGTCGCAAGGCTGGAAAATCGAGCAGCGAGCGACTTGCCTGCGCTAGCTCACTTTACCTGCGCGTCGTCCGCCACTTCTTTCGTGAACGGTAGGGACAGGCTCACTGGCTCTCCGAAGACCGCCGTCGCATACTCGCGTGTTCACGGAGAGTAGATCATCCTGTACATACGCTTCGGTTTTTGGTTTTACATTCCGGCCTTCGTACTACCTCCTTTTTGTTCGCCGAGACGGCGTCTGTCAACGCGGAGATCGCGCCTCGCGCAACTCCTGTTGCACTCGAACACGAAGCTAGCAGGGCGTCCGCTCCGGCGGCGCGCCTAGTTCCCGCGGCTCACTGCTGCGGCGCTGGCGTCGCGCTCCCGAGGGAGCACTGGCATTCCAATCGCAAAATGGGAGGTGGCGAAACTACGCGGTCCGACGCGATCCGACGGAGCGGTCTCGATCTGCCATTGGAATTCAGCATGAGCCACCGCGAAGGTTCCAGAGGTGACGGTGCATGCATGTGGTATTTCCCAGGTATTTGAGCATGCCTCTAAGCATACCCGCCTTTCCACGGTGCAGCAAGCATAGACAATGACGCGCTCGCATTGCACTTCACAACATGATCATGTGCACGTATGCGCGTTTTTGAATGAGCGTATACCAAAATAAAAACACATTTTGCAGATCACAACTCCCGCAGCCTGCGCAAAGCTGCGGAATCGACGGCTGAAGTGCAAACGAAACCGCTTCACCGATCGCCTTAGTAATCCCGATGAAGCGTGAAGGACGTTGAGAGCTTGCGGCTCTGAACCTGCTGCGTAAAATCGCCTTGCGCACCCTGCGTGCGCAGAATGGGAGGCGAAAGCTACAGCGCTGGTTTTTGTGCCTAGCCTTGCTCTCTGTCTTCTGTCTCGCGCTGTTTTTGTTATGATACTCTTCGCATCCTTGAGCATGCTCGCCGCGCTGTTCTTCTCTTATTTCAGCAGTACTTGCCCATCGACGGCGAAATTCTCGAGGAAGCTTATAGATACGTAACCATCCCCTGCTGCACGAATCCGCAAGTAATGCACCATGTGTTCTTAGACAAGCCTAAGACTGAAGCTGCTGTTCAACTCTCTTTATTGTTGTGAGGGAAAAGCTGGATGTACTTGCAACGTTGAAATGTGCCATTGAAAGTATCGAGAAATCTGTTCAGATAATGTTAATTTAGCACGATGAAATACAGACACACGCACTATAGGATGAAGAAATAGGTTAACTGAAGCAACGATCTAGAAAAAAAAATCGAAAGGCAAGAAAGAACATTTGTTATAACTGAGATAATGAAGGAAGTTGACCAGCTGGAATCACAGAGCAGGAAACTGAACATTGAGTTCCATGACATCCCGGTATCGTAAAAAGAACACCTACTATCAAAAGGCAAATAAGGTAGCGAAAGAGATTACGGTTCCGGAGTTGACCGACAATGACTTTGTCGCCATTACAGGTCACCAGCCGTTGAGGATAAGGTTCCTGAAATTATAAATTTTTGACGATAGTAGAGAAAGGAGGCGTTGTTCAAGCACAGAAAAGGACTAAGCATGTTGAACGCGCAATGTTACGTTCTTGAAAATCTGACAGAAAAAATTCCAGCATAGTTTGTTAATGCAAAAAAAAAATGGGCACAGGAAAATGAATTTAAGTGCGTGTGGCATCGAAGCGGGAAGATCGGTGTTCGCCA
Organism: Amblyomma mixtum; assembly: GCF_055824585.1. Taxonomy (NCBI): domain Eukaryota; kingdom Metazoa; phylum Arthropoda; class Arachnida; order Ixodida; family Ixodidae; genus Amblyomma; species Amblyomma mixtum. The sequence continues at coordinate 17,552,165 of NC_143021.1, read as the reverse complement.
GGAAGTCTGTGAAGATGCTATCAACGTCCCCTCCCCTTGGAAAAGTGTTCCTGATGGTGGAGGTTCAGCCTTTGGTCTCGTACACCGACGCCGGGATTTTGTGAAATGGCCGTACTACGCGCTGTCGCAGCAAAAGAAGCAAAACGAAGCATATATTTAGGGGCGCACTTATGCTCCGCCTTTAAGGGTGCGACGCGACAGCGTTGGCGAGTCTCGGCAGCGGCTCCTTTTGCTCCCGCTGACAGTTTCGATATTATGTGAAAGTGCGCGGGATATTTGATGCACGGTTTCCTTTTGTGCTTCAGAGCAGTTTCAGCAGTACCAGGTGGCTATACTGACAAGGGAGTGAACTGCTGACGCAGTAATACTAGATCCATACCCGGGCACACGCCGATAAAAATTTATGCAACACCTACGAGCTTCCACCCCCACCCACCTTGCACCTCCAGCTTAACGCGGCCGCCAGCCGCCAATGCGCACGCGCAGATAGGCGCATGCGCACTAGCGGCCGCGGTAAGCGATCACAGCATACTATACACTTTGCTAAAGCAATCAATTACATTATATATCTTATTTCACAGTTGCAGTATTATTAATTTTCATTTTACACAATATATTTTATTTCACAATTGCAGTTTTATTAGTTGTTATTTTAATTAGTTATATTTTCTTACAGTTACGGTTTTCTTGTTTCTACTTATGTTATTTTATTGTTTTGTTACGAAATGTTCTATTTCTGTAGTGGAGACCTACGGAAGCCTTCCCTTTGTACGTGTACCTGTACAGTACACGGGCGTTTTCGCACCCATTTCTCCAACCTGGGTGCACTCTCCGAGGCCGGGTTACTAGCCCGTGCACCTGCCAACGCAGTCGCATAACGCCTTAGCCACTGCGCCACCTCGGAGAGTGAATACCTGTGGTGTGAGGGCCCCTTATACGTGTGTAATGTGCAGCGATAAGCTCCTTTAGCTCTTTGGAAGGCATGGCAGGCAGGCGTGGCACCATATAGGTAGCCAAAGAGTGGGGGTGCGTACATAGGGGCTCAGATACATCCTCTACCCCTAATTTTCATGCTATTGCTCTGCCTAGCGAATCAAAAGGCGCCCGTGTACTGTGCGATGTCAGAGCACGTTAAATATCACCAGGTGGTCGAAATTATTCCCGAGGCCTGCACTATGCCACCTATTTCTCTCTCTCTTCTTTCGCTCCTACCTTCCTCCTTTCCTTACAGCGCGGTTCAGGTCTCCGCCGAGATATGTGAGACAGATACTGCGCCATTTCCTTTCCGGAGAAACCCATCAATAGCAACCCCTTACCCTCGGTCATTTTGCCAGATTACCTTGGCCTCACTAAAAAAAAAGAAGAAATTTAGGGGACACTTAAGGGTTAATGCCCATATATGCAGATTTGTTTATTCTCTGTTTAACATCCATAGATCGCTGGGAGTCCGCATACCACTTGCGGCGCTGTGATTCGGCGGTTAATCGATGCACCACTGCTCCTGCGATGGCAGGTGCTGCCACCTGGTGGGGCTTGTACGACCCAGGTTGCTCTACCCGAGCAACCTCTTACGACAAGTCACAACCACCAGCCACGGTGTGAATTTGCTCGCAATTCCGGTTGGCAGGTTGTGATGACGTCTTACCCCCCTGCCTGCTAGGTTGCTTCTCTGGGGATTTCTTTTATTTTTTGTTCACATTCAACAACCCCTTCGCCCACGGCGACGCCGGATTTCCTGCTGGACGAGCCCCTTAACGTCGTAGCGCTAACACAGGGACAATAGAGGAACATGCAGTGGAAGAAAATTGAGCGGAAACTTAAGGTTCGCCCTGAGGATGTGACGCGATAGCGCAATGGGCTAATTCCCATGTGTGCAGAAGGTCATTCTCTACTTTACATTAATAAATCCCTGGGAGTCCTCGTACCCCTCCTGGCGCAGTGATGCAACGGTTAAGAGATGCGCCGCTGCTCTGCCATGGCAGGTGCTCGCAGCGGTGGGCCTCTGCGGACGATCACTAATTTATCTGCCACTTGCCACGGTGGTGCCACAGATGGCAGTGTCATGCGTTTCTACCTTGACAGGAACAATGTGAGAGAAATGATAGTGATGGGAAGGCTTTGCACTACACAAACTGCCCCGTAGATCGTGTTTCTTGAGTCCTGTAAGAAAGGCCGAAGTAGCGTTCCTATTCCTTGCTTTAAACTGTATGGAAGTCATGAAGGGAACAGCGTTAAGCATAAACCTGCGAAATGTGTTCTTGACACAACAGCAACGTGGCTGACCCATAGGATCAACTTTTGCCTGGCAAACGGTGGGTTTCCTCAGAAAATGCAGATTGCAAAGGTGACAGCTGTCCGGAGGAAAGATGATGAGAATGAGTTCGCAAACTATCGGGCGTTGTCAGTATTGTCTGTTTTCTCGAAATGGCTTGAGAAAACAAGTTTTGTGCGAGTGAACAATTTCTGTAATTAGCGTAACCTAATCACATCTTCACAATTTGGATTTCGGAAACATCGGAACACACTCCAATTGTACTATTAAAAATGCTCGTACACTTTCAGGTTGACCATTGGTAAAAGACTGGTAAAAGAAAACAGGGAAGCTCACTATCCTAATCTCAGGCTCTGCTTCGTGTTTTTGCTTTTCTCTAAGTGACAGCGTAGATACTGAGGTAACGCAGATGAAGTCGGTGGCAGCAGAAAATGATTTAATGATTTGCAGGGTTCCTTTGAAATCAAGGCGGAAAGCTGGGCTAGTCGGTATGTCATCATTAATTAAAAGAGTAGCGAATAAAACTAGGACAAAGACATAGGAGGAGACAAGACGAACGCTTTGAAGTTTTGTTCAAAGCGATGGCCATTCGCGTACCGCCAGGGAAATTCGAGATCATTGCGAGATGACTTATTTCCCTCCAGGGGCCTATTTCGAGGACTTGGTTAACGATCCCAGCGACTCGTTCTTGACCAGGCAGTTCGACCGTATCCCAGCCCGAAAAGACCGAGACCCAACAGAAGCCCTCCTTCGCCTGCCCGGTCTGTTCCCGAGAGTTCCCCAAGTCTTCGAGCGTCAAGAAGCACATGGTGGCCCACACCAGGGAAATGCCGCACCAGTGCGCCGAGTGCGGCGAGCGCTTTGGGGCGATGAACGCCCTGAAGCATCACCGGAGGATGCACTCCTCCGAAATGTCGTACAAGTGCCCCACGTGCGGAGAGGGCTTCGGCCACTCGGCGAACCTCAGGAATCACCTGTGGATCCACAGGGACTCGAAGCCCTACGCGTGCGCTGTGTGCGGAAGCGAATACTCCACGCTCCTCTACGCGAAGAGACACGAATATCGTAAGCACGGAAAGCTGTAGGCGCTGGTGTCAGTGCAGCGGTGCAAAGGTCCGTTGGGCGAGCCTACTCTCCACTTAAAGCAGACATATAACGACGGAGCGTAATTATCGGAATGATAGAAATTGACATAATCTACCAACGATTTTTCAGCCAGTTGAGCGAAAGATCAATTTTGATTAGATATCCCTCAACCAGCGGTTACAGTTTTGCTGAAGAAACCAAATACGAATTAATGAACGAACGAAACCTACGTTGTTAAGTAGTGAATCAACAAGTCAATAAATAAATTCTAGTTTTGCATGCTCTTGCACCAGGACTCCAGTTCCTCTGATGGACATCACTCAAGGTGCCTTGCACATACTATAAAAAGGAAACGGATCAAATTTCGTTACTGAAGAGGAAAAACTGACATCTCGGCGATATTTTTATTTCTTCCAACTTTTCTTTTGTTCACTCAAAAGATACAGTTCACCCGAAGTCCTGATTGCCGATTAGCGTGGAAAATATGGTCCTTTAAATTCGGAGCAATCCTGTATACTGCGTTGTTGATAGAAATATCTATTGGCACAAGACTGACCATTAATACTGCTCTTCACTTAACTTTTGCACTGACCGAGTGCTGTGGACAAAGTATTACAGGAGGCACAGAAATTCGCGAAACAAGATGTCCTTCACGATAAGCCAGTGTCCTTCTAACCATCCTTTACTGCACAGTGGATATGCTCGCAGAAATGTCTTGTCTTCCTTCTAAAATCATAGAAATGTAGAGAGAGGGCATTTTCAGGACTAAAATTCATCCTTCCTTGTTACCCAACGCGGATGAAAACAGTGATACTTAAAGATGCAATCCTTCTTCTGGAGAGTAACAGTGGAAGTATTAACTTACACAACAAAAAATTGGAAGTAGCCACATTCTCAGATCATGCGTACTGAAAGATAAACCACTCAACATCCTGCTCTAGACTGAGGATAATTTAAATGGAAGATATACAACTGCTGTCACCTCGGCGCACCATTTTTAAAGTGCAATATCGACAGCAGTTCATCAAGTCTGTGTCCTTACAAAGTGCGACTTAGGAATCACAAAAATTAAAAAAATCAGGTGAGCCATTACTGCCGTCATGTGTTAAATCCCTGCAACCGGAGAGTTGATGGATAACTGAACTGAGATCGATATTCAAAAAACATGCTACGCAAGGTGTCCAACTTGAAGAGAAGACAGGAGTTTAATTGATAAAGATCAAGCGCTTAGCCGGATGTAATTAAGCAGGTCTCGTCTCATTCCCACGAAATAAAGAATTAATTTTTTTTTCCGTCGTGCGAGGCCTTCTCTGACGATTGGGTGGCATGGCTGGTCCAGGCCCCCAATGGAGACTGCAGCAGCTCTTGCCTGGTCCAGCAGGCGTCACTAGTCTTATAGGTTCTAGCTAAGCAAAACCTCCTCCCACTCTCCTGTGATGTTTTTTTTTATATACATATATTGGCGACTGCTGTGTTCCGTTGGCTGCCTCGCAAAGTGTGATCTATTGTGGCCAACTCCCTGCAGAGCATACAGACAGCCATAAAGGCTTCCGGGTGAATTTTGCTTAGGTTCTGTAAATTAGGTTGTTTGTCGGAGCCACCTTGAAGCGGTTGCCCTTTTTTTGTGAGCTGGATGTGAGGTGGGGGTGAGTCCTTCCTCCACCCTCGACGTTGTCACAAGATACTACTATATCTCGAAGCCGCCGGTCAGGGTTCTAGCAGGTTCTCTGTAGCTCGGTTAGTGTATGCTCGAGCAACAATATCCGCCGCGCAGTTCCGAGCCAAACCGGCGTGTCCTGGTGTCCATGTAGCTTGGTGCTCGCCGATGTTGGCTGTGAGGCCTTGACATAAGATTTGCAGTGAAAGACTGGATAAGGAAGTCAGCCCTACATGTATATAACTCTCGCGTTAGTGTGAAAAATTGGATTCGAGGATAGGCGAAGTTAGTAGTAGACACTCACAAAAAAATACAAAAAACCATTAACCAAACCAAACCTAATCCTCTGCGACGTCATTGATTGTAAAACATTTTATTCGCCGGAAAGGGCTTGGTAAGAGGTCGGGTTAAGTGGTCGAGAGTCCGCAGCCCTCGACGACTTTGTCAGCCTACTCCACCGCCAAAACTTGCGTTCTGGGGTTAGAGCTAGCCAGCACGGTCTCCCACCGCTCGAGAGAAGGAGCAGTAACTAGATCACCCGGAGGTGGCTCTATTATGCGAAGCATATTAACGTAGGTTTCGGGCCTTCGCGCGACGCCCGGCGGTGTCCACCATTGCCCTTCAAGTGACTTTCAAGTAGGTCACGTGACATGAAGTCACGTGATGACGTCACACCGGCTGCAGATGGGGCCTCATATCGCGCCGTCGGTCGCCTCCCGGCGGTGGCCACCATTGGCCTTGAAGTGAGATCACATCATGTGACGTCACGTGATGACGTCACACCGGCTGCAGATGGGGCCTCATATGGCGCCGTCGGACGTCGCCCGGCGGAGGCCTCCACGCTTCGGTTTGCGCCGTCGCGCGCGATGCGGCGGTGGCGCCACCATCGCTGCATCACGTGATATGTGACGTCACGCCAGGGATGAGGCGGCGCGCGCCCGCCGTCGCGTCAGTCTCTGTGCCCGCAACCGCGCCAGCGTCTTTGCGCCGGGCGTGTATGCAGTCAAGATGCCTCCAAACGCTAAGGACATGCTTCGCATCCACTGGGCATAACCTTGATAAGCCTCCAATTTTTTTGCAGTCCCACAGGATGTGTTCGTAGGTGGCTCGTTGGCCACAGTGTTTACAATTTGGGTTGTAAAGATAAATGTGCGCGAGGAGTGATGGGGTGCGTATCGATCTCACGACGCCACGTAACCTCTTGTTCTTTAGTGAGGCTTTTGTGCGGAGGGGGAAAATTCTCCTCTCTAGTTTAAAATGATTGGTGAGATCATGATATGTGATCATGGAGTCCTCCGTGAAATTTAGGGAGCCAGACTCATCCACTGCCCGGTCGTCGAAACCTCGGTCTTTATTGCGGGCTGCCTCGTTCCCCGGATTCCCCGAATGGGCTGGGACCCATATCAATTCGGAATAATTTGGTGAGAATTTGGTTGCGTTAAGGATTCTAAGGGAGGTGTTTGTAATTCACCCTTTTGCGAAATTATTGATACCCATTTTGGAATCGCTGATGATGATGCTCTCTTGGGTATGCGCTAGGGCGAGGGCTATAGCCGCCTCTTCTGCCGTTTCAGAGGATTTCGTTTTGACTGTTGCCGAGACGATGTGGTCACCATTCTCGTTCACAGCCACAATTGCAACGGCATTGGTATGTTTGTATTCTGTCGCATCTACATACAGTGTTCCAGCGCACTGTCTGTATTTATTATGTAAGGCTTTGGCTCTTGCTTGTCCTCTACCCTCATGGTGCAAGGGGTGCATGTTTTTGGGAGTGGTTTGATTAGTAGGGCCGTCCTATAGTCGCGGGGTGTCTACTTTAGCATCTTTACTCGTAGGTTGAAAGTTAATTCCGAGCCTGGTAAGAATACTCCTGCCAGTTCTGGAATTGGCTAATCTCGCTGTTTGAGCCATTGAATGGCCTTCTTTCAGTTCATTGTAGGTGTTGTGTAGTATTCCTAACCTCATAAGCCTTTCGGTTGAGGCATTTAGTGGGAGTCCTAACGCAGCCTTATAGGCCTGCCGTATCATGCTATCCAATTTGTCTATTTCTGCTTTCGCAAATTTGAGATAAGGGGTGGCATAGAGTATCCTGCTTAGCTCAAATGCCTGCACTAGTCGGCATAAATCTCTGTCCCTCACCCCTTGTCTGCGATTAGCTATGCGGCGGATTAATCGCACCGTCGCTTCTACCGTGTGTTTTAGCTTAGTGAGTGTGCTTGTAAATACAACCCCAGTATTCTCATCGTTTGTACCTCTTTGACAGATCGCCCACTAACATAGACGTTTATGTGCGGGGGAGAAGTCGTGGTTCGCCTACCTCTTTGTTTACGACGGATCACGAAGAGTTCAGATTTTTGCTCAGAACAAGTGAGGCCGGATTCCCATGTGCATGCCTCAATGATGTCCACTGCTGCTTGGAGTGTGTCTTCTATGTAGCCTTCGCATCCTTTGGTTACCCAAAGTGTGATGTCATCTGCCTAGAACGTGTGATGTAGGTCTGGTATTTGTGCCAGTTTGGGGGGAATTTTGATGAGGGAGAGGTTAAAAAGGAAAGGGGACAGGACGGAACCCTGTGGCGTTCCTTTACTTCCAGTGTGATTGGGGCAGACTGTATTGTTCCGACCGTTATCTTTACTGTTCTGTTAGTGAGGCAGGATCGGATGTAGTTGTACGTCCTTTCTGCGGGGTTGATTTCTGACAAGTTTGTCAAAATGGCTTAGTGGGTGACGTTGTCGAAAGCTTCAATAAGGTCTATACCCAACATTGCTTTCGTTCCTGTTCCCTCGTCAGCTTCAATTATGTCCTTGTTCAGCTGCAAGAGTATCTGCGAAGTCAATTACCAAAAAATTTTTTGATTTGAATTGCAGCGACCCGCTTGACCACAGCTGCCCACGTGCCGAAGAAGAGTTGATACAAGCACTTTTTATGTAGGACACTGGGACACAGGCCTCGGGTGAAGCCGGCGCTCCGTCCGCCGCTAGGCAGACGCAAGTGCAGTAAATGTGGCGGCAGTCAAACGGTCGTTGTCATCGTTGTCCTGACAACAAATGGCACATACTCTTACCGGGGAATCGTCCCAGGATCACGTAACACAAAAAGGCTATAGCCATGTGTACATTTTCATGCCCAAACAAAAAACAAAATAGGAAGGTGACAACACCCGTGGGAGGGCAATGCGAAGGGGCCGTGATGCGAATAAGGAATGGACTGTAAAAATAAACATAGCACTGATAATAGAGTTTAGCAGGGCAGTCGATGAGATTCCAGTGAAAGATTTTGAACAGCGGTGCAAACAATCCTGTAGCCGTGTCCAAGTACTATGGCAACAAGTGGAAGCAAGAGAGCTTTACTCAAACGAAGGCCAAGCTGCTGCAAGGGCTCTACCAAGAGCCTTGTTGCCAAAGAGGAGAAAGGGCGGCAAAACTACTATCGCCAAACCTGACATGTGCAGATGGGAATTCAGCGTGGGGGGCACAACAGCGCAGCATCGACAGAGATATAGATACATAGGAAAATTTTATTGATCTTCAAGTGCGTGTGGTTGGGATCTCTATTCCTGGATCCTGTTCGGTCTCTTAGCCGCTCGGGTCTGCTCCATCAGCTGCTTCTGGTAACTTAGGTCGGAGCCGGACAGCTTATCGTCTGTAACTGGTTGTGTTATTTTCGACTGTGTGTTATATAGCAGCCGCTGTCTAGAGGTGAATAGCTGATTGGTTCGTTTATAATCGGATCCGTGAGGTGTTCGGGTAAGCAGAGCTCGTGCAGCGACGTCCGAGCCTTCGTTTCCTGTGGCCGATTGATGGGCAGGGGTCCATAGTACGGTTGTTCGATCTTTCTTGAATATCAGTTGTTTCAGTGTTATGTTTCCATTTTCACCAATTCTTCCCTACACGAAACATCGGCATGCTCTTTCAAAGCACGATATAAAGACTGGATGAAGACGCATGGCGGTCGCTAAGGCTACGGCAGCTTCTTCTGGGTCATCTGAGGCGCCACTCTTAACAGAGGCGCAGTTAACGACATGTGCCCAACTGTCCACCACAGCAACCACCATTTCAGAATCAACAGTACATGTCCTGTCGGTGAATTGTGCGTTCGGGTTTTGTCCGCAACCCGCATTCACTGCGATGGCTTTCACTTCCTCGCTGACCTTTAGTACTCAGGATGTATATTTTTGAGAATTGGTCTGAGAGTGAACCTACTAATATGCCGTAGTATGTCTGCCTTGCCATTTGTGGGGGCCACAATAGGAGATACCTAGCCTCTTTAGTACACACTCCCTGCTTTGGTACCTGCTAGCCTGTTCCCCTGAGGTATATAAGCTCTTCTAGGGAGTTGTGTATTCCTAATCCTTAACGAGCGCAAAAAAGACGAAGACGGCAGAAAAGAAAGTAAGAGACAAGCGCTCTCCTTCTTTCGTCTCATGTCTGTAATTGGTAACCGCGCCTATCCTCTGGCGACTTCCTCCATGACCTACGATAGATACTTGATAGTGCACGTGTTGTTCCTGTCCTTTTCTATCCGTTTTCTTTCCTTCCGGTACTTCAAGTTTCAAAGTTTATTTCCCATCTAACACTACAGATGGAGGAATCGTAGAAAAAAGCTGCCCTTGGGCAGCTTGACGAGTCTACAATCCTAGTTATTGACAGAGAGGCACCACAAGAGTTTATACAATTTTAAAAAACAAGCACATCAAGGAAGCAGCAGAGAATACACGAAACAGCAATATTGTTACGGGGAAATACTATTTACATTTATTTACAAGCGGTAGGATAATAGTTCCTAGCGGCGAGCATCAGGAAGCACCAACGCCAGCAGGAAGCACCAACAACCTCTTCTTCTTCGTGCGGCCCTTTCACGCGGGAGGCCACTTCGACTTCCACTTCCTCTTCGTCGTAGCATGACCCCCGGCGGCATGAGCGCCGTCCCGGCGTTAGGCCGGTGATAGAGGAGCGGCGTGGTAGGGCTTGAGGCGCATAACGTGAACAATGTCGGTGGGTGGTGTACATGAAGAGGAGGCAGGTGTATGAGGAGCAACTTCATACGTGACATCGGTGACCTGACGCACAACACGATAAGGACCATGGTAGGGAGACAAAAGTTTTTCAGAGAGACCGACGCGACGGGAAGGGGACCACAGAAGAACGAGCGACCCCGGTTCGTAGGTGACATGACGATGGCGATTATCGTACAATGACTTCTGCGCTTGTTGGGACGCTTGGAGCCGAGTTCGGGCGATTTGGCGAGCGTCTTCAGCTTGAGCAATGGCGTCCCGGGCGAAGGCGGTGACGGGACGGTCAGCGGATGGCACGAGTGTGTCCAATGGCAGGACGGCGTGTCTGCCGTATAAGAGATAGAACGGAGAGTAACCAGTTGTGTCATGCCTGGAGGTGTTGAAAGCGAACGTCACATAGGGCAAGGCGAGATCCCAGTCTTTGTGGTCGGGGGAGACGTACATAGACAACATGTCTGTTAATGTTCGATTCAAACGCTCGGTTAGCCCGTTTGTCTGTGGGTGGTATGCTGTGGCAATCTTATGCTTGGTAGAACACGAACGCAGGATGTCGTCGACAACTCTGGACAGGAAATAGCGTCCGCGGCCTGTGAGTAATTGACGAGGGGCACCATGTTGTAGAATAAGACTGTGCAAAAGAAAGTCAGCGACATCGGTCGCGCAGCTCGTAGGCAGCGCACGGGTGATCGCATACCGAGTGGCATAGTCCGTGGCTACTGCGATCCACCTATTTCCGGAATCCGAGGTCGGGAATGGTCCGAGGAGATCGAGCCCTACACGGTGGAACGGCTCCACAGGCACGTCTATAGGATGCAGAAGACCAGGAGGTGGTGCCGAAGGCTTCTTTCTGCGCTGACAAAGGTCGCAATTGGTGACGTAATGCCGGACTGTACGGTATAATCCAGGCCAAAAGAAACGGCGCCGTATGCGGTCGTAAGTTCGTGCCACACCAAGGTGGCCAGCTGCAGGCAGGTCATGGAGTTCTGCAATTATAGAACACCGCAGCTGCTGGGGAATGACTAGGAGGAGTGAGGGCCCGTCAGGACGGAAGTTGCGGCGATAGAGAATGTCATTTTTAGTAACGAAGAGCTGCAGGGAGCGCTTCAAGCTTCCAGAGCTGAGGCCCTCGATGATGGTTTGCAAATATGGGTCTTTGCGCTGCTCCTCGGCGATGTTGTGTAGATCAGAAATGCCAAACAGGGAAGGGATATCGTCAGTGTCACTGAGAGCAGGTGGCTCGACAGGGTACCGAGACAGGCAATCAGCGTCTTGATGGAGACGTCCAGACTTGTACACGACAGTGTACGAATATTCCTGAAGGCGTAGCGCCCAGCGGCCAAGACGCCCAGAAGGGTCTTTCAGCGAGGACAGCCAGCATAGGGCGTGGTGGTCCGTGACAACAGAAAAAACACGCCCGAACAAGTATGGCCGGAATTTAGCTACAGCCCAAACCAGAGCGAGGCACTCACGTTCCGTAATGGAGTAATTTCGCTCGGCAGGTGAAAGCAGGCGGCTAGCATACGCAACCACGTGGTGTGGGCCCCGGGAGCGTTGAGCCAGCACGGCTCCGATCCCGTAGCCACAGGCGTCCGTGCGGAGTTCAGTAGGGGCCGCGGGATCAAAATGTGCCAGAATCGGGGATGATGTCAGCAGGCGGACAAGCGTGGAAAACGCATTTTGTTGATCAGAGCCCCAGGTAAAGTCTGTGTCCGTCTTCAGGAGGTCAGTGAGGGGACGAGCGATAAGGGCAAAATCTTGAATAAAACGGCGTAAGTAGGAGCACAGCCCAAGAAAACTGCGCACGTCTTTCTGAGAATTTGGGCGAGGGAACTGTTGCACCGCTGCAATTTTAGCTGGATCAGGACGTACACCGGAGGCATCGACGAGATGTCCCAGAATGGTGAGTTGCCGGCGGCCGAATTGGCATTTGGACGAGTTGAGCTGGAGCCCAGCCGTACGAAAGACAGTCAGGATACTCCTGAGACGTTCAAGGTGCGAGGCATATGTGGGCGAGAAGACAACAACATCGTCAAGGTAGCACAGACACGTAGTCCACTTAAATCCGCGAAGGAGTGAGTCCATCATCCGTTCGAAAGTAGCTGGTGCATTACAAAGTCCGAACGGCATCACTTTGAACTGGTATAAACCGTCAGGTGTGACGAAAGCTGTCTTTTCGCGGTCTTGCTCGTCAACGGCAATTTGCCAATAACCGGAACGAAGGTCAATGGAAGAAAAGTATTGAGATCCGTGGAGACAGTCGAGAGCGTCATCGATCCTAGGGAGTGGGTAGACGTCTCTTCTTGTGATGCGGTTCAGGTGGCGGTAGTCGACGCAGAAACGCCAACTGCCGTCTTTCTTTTTAACAAGGACGACGGGAGAGGCCCAAGGACTGGACGACGGTTCGAGTATGTCCTTAGCGAGCATCTTTTCGATTTCCTGTTGTATCACTTGGCGTTATAGACCTTATGCAAAATTGCTGCCATCTATCGGAGAAAAGAAGAACCAGCGGAAAACCGCCATGTTGGAGGATGACTGAAGCTCGTTGCGCCTCTGCTCTCTGGATTTACGCGTGCCCTGCGTTAGCTTCCTTACTGCGGTGCTGGCTCTAAAATCTTATTTCCTGTCACTTGAGCCTGTAAACATGACTGAATGGTGAGTCGACCTGTTTCTGCTGCCCAAGTTTCCAAGTGACTTCGCAGATGCTTACTACGCGACCAAAACACTTTCCGAACGCCACCGGGTACGAAGCTACAAGTTTTTCACGGAGTCCTACGTCAGTTTGCCGACGATGAACACCAAGAAATGTACGAAGCAAGTGTAATTTTCGTTTACGGCTAAAAATGTGCGCATTTCGGTCTAGTTTGAGTCAGTTTTTATTTGGTTGGATACTTTTTGCGAACGGGCGTGCCGCTTGAAGTGCTGCTGTTGTGGTAGCGTTTTCTGTGTGTTGCGTCGACACCGACAGCAAACGATAGTAAACTTCACGCTCATGTTGGCAGCGTCGAAAGAAGTGGCCTCTCAACATGCGACGCTTTTCATTTTCCTTGAAAAGTTCATACAGCATTTGTTTGTTTGCCCTAGTGTTCTAGTGCCCAGAGCCCCTAGTTTGCCCTATAGTGCCCTAGACAGAGAAAGAAAACGTCATTATTATTACCGGGCACATAGACCCCTAGGTCCCCGCACGACCCCACTACACAATTGTTTACCATTCTTGGACTATCGCCGTTAAAAACACGTAGCCCGTGAATGCAGCAGTGTCTATTGTTTTACCACGACGAGCAAGCAGTTGTGCACTGAGATTTTTGAAGGATTCTTCACTCGTTATGCATTCCCGCTGCTAGTTGGAACTATGGTACCGCTTGAGCGGCTTCCCTTACGGTCCTTTCTTTTTTTTTACACAACACACTGTTTCGTGGAAACCGGCCGGTTAAGTGAAATCGCTACATGCAAACAAGCCGTCGCTCCACAAAATAGGCACCTTTTCCTGGTCTAACAGAAACGATTGACTGACTTGCAGTGCACAAACGTTCCGTGTCACGGGCACTTGACACTTGCTGGTGTTTCCGTCGAAACAAATATTCGCACTAAAAACTAACGCGTGTAACGGCTGCGGGGGATAACGCTAGCAGCGACGGTTCTCACAAAGCGCGACCCGTACCACTGAACAGCTGATCACGATTACCCTCTTGCGAGGCCGATAATCGCATCACTTCAGGGGCAATCGCAGGAGAAAAACTACTTTTGTGTGATATTTTCTTCGTGCCTACAAAGATTATTTCTAATTTCATTTGCTACATGACGATAACGAAATGCATTTCGCGACGTCTCGACATGTAGCGACGGTACTGCAACATTTGTGTCGCGGATGTCGGGGATCGCAGACCCCAAATAGAAATGCGCTCAACTCAAGCGCTTTTGCCTTTTTTCCCTGGGCGCCTTTGCCTTTTTTCCCTGGGCGCCTTTGTGACCCTTCTGCTTACAGCAAGGCACTAAGCAATATGTGGGCATACTGAGGACGGTGAAACTCGAGCGCGCGCGACGAGCGTGCACCAGTACGTGCTGTGAATCCGGCGGCTGTCCTCCAACATGGCGGATCACGCGCGGCGACCGCTAGATGGCAGTGCATTTCGCATAAGGTCTATAAGGCCGGCGGTGCAGAGGAGTGGCGTCACCAGTGTTGATACGATGCTTCACAATAGTCGTACGAGCTAAAGGGCGGTCATTGAAGTCAAATATGTCCTGAAAAGATGGCAGAAGATGGGTAAGCGCCTCGGCTTAGTCGGCAAAGAGATCTGAAGCGATCATATTGGCAAAGTGGTCAGGTCTCGAAAGAGCTGTGATATGATCGTCCGGAGAGGACGATACACAATTTGTGACTGCAGAGATCACGTATTCATCGGTAGGGGACAGCGTGGCGAGGCACATGTCTTGAGGAAGCGTCTGGACGTGCGTACTGAAGTTGAGAACAGGTAACCACGCGCTGTTTGCCGAGACTGCGACAACCGTATGGGCAAGGGCAACATTCTTTGTGACGGGCAAATCAAGGACAGGGGTGATGATATACTGGCCGTTAGGAAGAGGCCCGCACCTCCACCAAGATGTTACGGGGAAATACTATTTACATTTATTTACAAGCGGTAGGATAATAGTTCCTAGCGGCGAGCATCAGGAAGCACCAACGCCAGCAGGAAGCACCAACAACCTCTTCTTCTTCGTGCGGCCCTTTCACGCGGGAGGCCACTTCGACTTCCACTTCCTCTTCGTCGTAGCAATATGTATACATAATGAAACTTAAACCATGTTATTTAAAAACAAATTATGTAGTTCACGACTTGAAAAAGAAAACAAAACGAGGTTAATGTGCATATACCTATTTAGAAGAGATGGAAGAGTGTACTGAAGGCATTCCCTACCATGATTTAGTCGAGGTGTTGGCACTGTCCATTCTTCGCCACGTCTTTTTGAATAGAGTGATTCTTTTTTCCTTAGTTCAGCTAAATTTTTAAGATTTGTTACATTTTTCCTGATTTCTGTTTTAAAAGTAACACTATTATAGCCTATATTACCATCATTTCTTGAAGTATTGAACGAGCCTACTTAAAGTGTCCTCATGCAGGTCGGTAACTGACCTATTAGCAATCCTGCCCAGCCCGGGCCTAGCGTTTCTCTTCTTTTGAATAGTTCCGCTCTAACCTCGTCTGGAGTGACCGGTATCCTGCTCGAGGTTAGCCTGGCCCCAATACTCGGTTTTCCCCTTGGAGGTCCCCTGTGAAATGCAATTCTCAGTGAGTGCTCGATCAGTTTTCATTGCCTTCAAAGGCGTGTATCGCGCGTGTCAGATTCTAATTCTGCTCACCTTTCTCTTATATGGATTTATCGGGGTTCTCAGGTTCTAGGCTCCCGCTAAGCTAAGCTTGCCTTTCAAATCGTCACATAAACAGAACCAATTTTTCTTAGCCTCTTGAGCACGCTTGCGCTTGCTTGGTTAATTTAGTTATAGGGCCTCTTAATTTCCTATTTATGCTGGCATCGTTACCGTCTTTTAATAAGGGAGCGTCTTGATTTCCAGGGATGCAGGAGTCGCTGACCACTCATCCTTTGCTAACGCCCTTGAAACGTTGCTATGCAAGCGATTTTTTTTTTTTTACGTTGCGGTCAAATATTGGTGCCCTAAGAGTGTTTTTTTACTAGTACGCTGTTGTCTGCAGAGCAGTTGCTATCTTACTATGGTAACATACGAGGTGCTACTCAATAGTTCAGGGAATTCGATCTTAATAAACAGATGATCGCCTTACCTTTTGTTAGGCTCTGCCTCCTCCGAAGTAGTCACCTTGAGCAAGTGTACATCGATGCCAGTACTTATCTCATGATTGTGCGGATCCGTGGAAGTTGCCATTTGTGAGTGCGTTGAGGAGATTCTGCGATTCCGACCGGGCCTCTTCAGTTGTGTTCAACCGACACCGTTCCAGCCTCAATTTCATTTTCCGGAAAAAGAAAATGTCCCAGGGTCAAGTACAAGTGAATGGGGCGGGTGCAGAAGCACTGTAATGTTTTTGGAAGTCAGGAACTATTGGACAACGGATGATGTGTACGCGGGCGTTCATATGTGGAGCAGTCAGTTGTTCTTCCACACTTCTGGTCCTTTGTTTACAAAATTCCTCGAAACTG
This sequence comes from Amblyomma mixtum, assembly GCF_055824585.1. Taxonomy (NCBI): domain Eukaryota; kingdom Metazoa; phylum Arthropoda; class Arachnida; order Ixodida; family Ixodidae; genus Amblyomma; species Amblyomma mixtum. The sequence continues at coordinate 17,535,968 of NC_143021.1, read as the reverse complement.
CCGCTTATGGATCTCCTATATTATCACTGACACCGTTGATGTTGCGCCTGTGACCTGCAGGGGGTCGTCCGGAACGCACATCGCCGTCCACAGATGTTCGCCCATCTTTGAAGCGTTTGTACCGCACAAACTCTCTTTGAATGATGGAATTCGCTCTGAAATCTTTCTCTAGAATGCGATGGGTTTCTTCGGCAAGTTTGTTAAATTTGAAACTGAATTTCATGAGGATTCTTTGCTCCGTAAAATACTTAATTACGGATGATAATGAGCTAAATCACTCAAACATGTCCTTGCAAAGTCGAACACAACAAAATGTTCAGGGGGGAACTTTGTGGTCTAAAGTGCGGTGAGGCTAAAGCCTTAAGCGCAGTGGTGCTGCTTGTGCCACTGATGTGTGGAGTGGAACGCGACATCGTCTTGCGACGCTGCCAGGGAGTCCACAGAATGCCATCGCCCGTTCGGCTCTACGCCTTGCTCGTCGGTAAATTGGTTTTTGAGGAAAGGAAATGTATCTGTCTCGCATATCTCGGTGGACACCTGAACCTCGCCGTAACGGAAAGGGAGGAAGATGGGAGTGAACGAAGACATCGTATTCGATAGACGCGCCTTTGTTCATACCAAAACATCGAGCCGGCAAGGCGGAGTTGGTAGCATGCTCGTCTCGCACTCCGAAGACCGTGGTTCGTTTTCCCAACTCGACCAATTTCCTTCTCGGTTTTATTTATTTATCTGGTCTGAGTAGAAAGATTAATTAGGCTCATTGCTTAACTATTACTACTCAAACAGTCATTAATTAGCATGCAATTATCATAGAATGCTTTAAATAACGATCCGATGCCATTCGAATGTCATCGATTAAGTAATGAATGGCATATGCCCATATAAGGCAAGTATTCAAGACGCGGACACCTCTGCCGACACGGCTGACGACACGGCTGACGACACGGCTGCTAACGACAGTATGAAGCATTAAAGGCTTTCGCCTTGAAACAGTGCGCCCTCTGAGCTGCGCGGCTGTCAGGACACTGGTGCATACGGTGGTGGTGATCTCTTTTATTACTCCCAAAAACAGGGGACCAGTCCAAGGACCGGTTGCGCTGGCTTAGAGGAGGTCGGCGGGGATCCCCTGGGATGCCGCGGCCGCCACCGCGCGCTGGATAAGCCGGCGTTGGTCTGCTTACTCGGAAGTACGCAGGAGAGACTCCCACATCTCTGGGGTGTTTGAGTTCTTTGTGTTGTAATGTGTACAAGTCCACACCATGAGTATGAGAGTGGCCGGAGTTGAGCAGTGTTTGCACATGGGGTCTATCTGTTGCGGAAAGATCCTGCTGTATAAGAGGGGGTTTGGAAAACTGCCAGTTTGTAGTTTGCGCCATTGGACGGCCTCGCGTCTTCTTAGATCACGGTGTGCGTAAGAATAGACACATCTTTCGAGCCGATAGTGCTGGAGTATGTCCGTGTAGGTGGTGAGTAGAGAAGCGTGTGAGATATTAGTGTCAGAGGAAGCAGGGAGGCTGATCATACACTCTGCTCGCTTGGCAGCTGAGATCTCGGGCGAGAGTGTGCGCCTGGGCGTTTCCGCAGAGCGACTCGTGGGCTGGAGCCCAAAAAAGTAAGCGAGATTGGAAGAGGGTGCAGTAGAAAGGAGAATGTGTAACGCCTGGCAAGAGATACGGCCAGCATCGTAGTTGCGGATAGCCTGTTGAGAATCACTGATCACGATTTTGGTATTAGGATCGGCTAGCGCTAGCGCAATGGCAACCTCCTTTGCTGCGGTGATTGTTTCTGCATTGCGAATGCTGCAGGCTGTGTACCAGCTGCGGTGTACGGCAGACTACTTGCCACATGTAACGACGGAAAGGTGTAGTACACCAGTTCGCGCGCACCCAACTTTTTGGTAGCACCTCGTGTTTATTGTCAAATTGTTCTTTTTATTTACATGTGCTCTGGTTGCTGACTGCAGTGAAGTGTGGGTGTGCTATGTATAACAATGTATAACAATTTGAAAAATACCGTTTTGTCCCCCCCCCCCCCCTTGGTAATGTTCCCTTAGGGCCTTTAAGGTACGTAGATAAATAAATCAAAGTCCTAGTCCCTCGGAGTTTGCGCCTGTGTCTTTGCCTTGCTCTTCGATTCCTACTGAATTGGGTTTCAGTGACGAGTATATTCGATTTTCGTTGCTAATATGCCAATCAGCACTGTTATCATTGAATAACGTGAATGCCTCCTTTGCTATAGCTTGTGGGTATTGCGCTTCTTGGGCTACCCGAGTGCGCGCCCGCTTCTGCCGTTTCGCTCGTTAGAGAGACTCCCCGTGGGGTGTCCGCGAGCGGAATTTGGGCAGTCGTGCTGCTTGTCCTCCCTTGCAAGGGAAGCTCTTCCGAGAACCGCAGTAAATCACCGTCCCTTCCGTTGTTCCCACTTCGACCTCGCGTCCCCATTGGGTCACTCCGAGTGACAGCTGGGGGCGTTGTTTCGGCGAGAGGTCCCGAGCGGGAAATGAGCGGGGAGATCGCCACCGACTCGGGCAGCAGAAAGGTGCGTATAGTTTGGCTCCTGGGTGCTCCGGCCTTTGCCGGGGGCCCAAGAACGCGGGTGCTTTAACGTGCGCATCTAGCATGGGCGTCCGGAAGGGGAGGCAAGGGGGGGCGGTTGCCCCCCCTTGGAATTACGGATATTATTTATGCACTAGTAGAAAACAACTACATAGCTGCCGCCTCCCCCATAACCGGCCATCGGGTGCACCCCCCTGGAAAAAGTTCTGCGGACGCCCTTGGCATCTAGTATGTATGCTGGAGTCCAGGCCCGAACCTCTGGAGTCGTGTAGCCCGCCTGTGCGGCGCCGACGCGCTCCGGATTCGGGAAGGGCCTGATTTGGCTGGTTCTCCGTCATCGCCGGCCATTGCCGGTGACGACACGCGATGAGCCATCGATGTGCGACCTGCGTCGTCAAGATGTGCTCCGCGTATACCCTATCCTTCCTCGTGTTGCGCTGCGCGTGATTTAACCCCTTTGGTTGGCCGCGCGGCATGCGATCGCCCTTAGGTGTGCTGTCACGCGCGTATGTAGTCTTTGCTTTGCGCGCGCGGCTCCGCGGGCCAGCTTTCGGGTGCTGCGGCGGGGCTATGGGTTGCACCGAGGTCTGGGGATTAGTGCAGTGTTATGTAATGCAGCTTACTGTGTAATAAACACTTGTGCTCTCAAATAACTGCGCCTTCCTTCCTTCGGAGCGAGAGCGCAGGCGCGCACCAAACGCTGGCAGCGCCCTCAGCTTGCTCTGGCCCGAACCCGCGATATGTGGGCGAAGTGCTACCTAATTAGCACACCGTCACTCGGGTGATGACGATCCCACAAGCTTCCCCTTAATTGCGTCCTTTGTGGGACGCATTAGCCTATCTGCACATAGAGCTAGCCGCGTTGAAATCAGCCAGAATAACCATTGGAACTCTTCTCGCTACCTGCACGCCATAATTACAACTGATAACTCAGGTTCTATAGCGATGGATTCTTTGCTTGCGAGAGTATACAGTTTCCTACCTCCTTCTGGTGCGCTTTAAGGCCTGTTAATTTGACTTGTGTATTAGATTCCTGAATTGCTATCATATCTGGTTCCTCGTAGACGGATTTTATGTATTGCCTAAGATGCGCCTGCTTTTCTCTGAACCCTCTGCACTCCGACTCCCATAATCTTAGCCATGGCTTATTGCGATTGGGTTCGGTGTTCGCTATTAAGCGTCCCTTTCTTTTCCGCTCAGTCCTATGATGATACTTCTTCAGGCCTGCTCTAAAGTAAGTGTCGAGGTGTCCTTTCCTGGCAATATCCCTAAAAAAAGTATATTACAGCTTTGTCTTACCGGTACTCAGCTATGGGGCACAAACGTGGAAGATAACAAAAAGGGTTCAACTTAAGCTAAGGACAATGGATCAATTAATTCAAAGCAAAATGATAGGCGTAACGTAAAGAGAAAGGAATAGATCAGAATGGGACATGCAGCAAACGGGAGCTAATTAAATTTTAGTCGAAATCCAGAGGATGAAATAGACTTTGGCAGAGCTCCTAATGTGAAGGCAAGATAACCGATTGCCCTTGACGGTAGCGGTCTGAATTCCAAGAGAAGGCAAGCGTAGCAGGGGGCGGCAGAAAATTGGGCAGATGAGGTTAAGAAGTTTGCGAGGATAGGGTGGCCGCAACTGGCGAAGGACAGGGCTAATTGGAGAGACATGGGAGAGGCCTTTGCCCTGCAGTGGGCGCTTTCAGACTGATGATGATGATGCTCACAATCATAGGCCAGTGGGGATTCCTGCAGCAGCTCTGAAGGCTGAGATATTATTGTTTAAAACTGTAGTTGATCCGCAGAGCTTCGGGACGAGGTTTACGCTTGTCACTCTCTAACAGCGGCCACGCTTTTCTGTTAGTGGCTTCGAAACGAGGGAAGATCAGAATAATAAGGTTCGGTGTCCTGTTGCTTCACTGTGAATCACACTGTATGGTGGGTGGTTTCTTTACTTTGAACATAAATCCCGAATTTAGCATAGATGTACTGTAGCTTCAAGTAGAGCCAGGGTTTTCAAACTGGCTCTATTGAAGTTTTGTTAAGTCGTGATCCCACTTTACCTACCACGTTGTGTAACTACGGGAAGCAAAGGGTTGTATCGGCGTGTTCTTTCCTACCCCGTGCTTCTGCCTGTTTTCTAACGCGACAGCGTTATGGAGCTCTTGTCCCAAAAAAGCCGGTGTCGATGTTGTTGGCGCTGTCGTTGTAACATGAGAACCTCCAAATAAAAAATATTGTGCACATACGGGGAATAGGACCCAGGTCTTTCAGCTTTGGGTGAGCACGCACACGGCCCGCTACGAAGGCTGGTTGGTTCGAATTGAATAAAAGTGGACCTCGTGAATGCGTCGTGGCCTTTGACTTCGTGAAGTGTCTTTGTGTGCTGACCCGTACATGAGTGATTATGAGTATGCGAATTTTGAAACGGGACCAGATAAAAATCGCGTTCTACTCTATAAAGCATTTTATTTGACTGCCGTGAGCTCTTAGTGAGCTCACATGTACCGTACATGTCGGCTCTCTATGAGCTATGGCAAAGCAGCGTCGTCAGTGTTGTAGAGATAAAAGTAAATGCGAATAGCACGCGCTGAGGTAGGTAGGCAAAAAATTTATTGATCAACCAAGTCAGGAAATGCGTTAGGGGAGGTTTCGTTGGCTTTGATCTCAATCCCGGGTGGCGGCCAGCAGTCCATGACTTCTGGAGATCTTCTCCGCCCATTCCACCAGCCTCTTCTGTGAAGTCAACCCCGAGCTAGAGACCGCGACCTCCCGACCTTCTAGTTCTGTGAGTTTCCAGCGAGATGGTGGGTGGATCTCCCGGCGTATCAACAGTATGTGTTCGAAGTTTGCTCTCAGAGCCCTGCAAAGAGAGCATCCGGGTTTATATTGACCCGTGTATTACGGCCAGTGAAGGAAGCCGCCGGTGAAAGAGTTGTCTCCATAGAGTCGGCTGTTCCTCCGTGCGGATGTGGTGTGGTGGCGGATATGTGAGTCTTTCCTCTCTATAGTGTAGAGTGATTTCATTGTAGGTGATTAGTCTGTCCCTCGCGCAACCCCTCTCGACTGTTTGGCCTGCTCAGTTGACGCACGCTCGAGCAATAAAGTGCGCCTCCTCGTTTCCGGGGTTGCCTGCGTGGGCTGGCACCCAAACTAATTGAATTCGTCTGGGGTCGTGGGGGCTTGACTGGAGAATTTTGTAGGTGCCAGAATGGATCTGTCCCTTTGCAAAATTCCTGATTGCGGTTTTGGAGTCGCCCATTATGAGCGTGGAAGTGGAAGATGCTATGAGAAGTGCTATGGCCGCCTCTTCGGCTTGACAGAGATGGTTGTCCTTATCGAGCCCGAGGCCTTATGTTTGAGGTCGTGTGACACCACTCTTAGGGCGTACGCTGGGTTGCATGGATATGGTGCTTCGTCTACGCAGGCTGCGTCTTAGTTGTCCGCGTCTTTTTTATACAGGGCTTTGGCGCGTGCTTTGCGTCTTTCCCGGTTGGGGGTACGTTCTTGGGTAGTGGATGGACGATCAGGTTTTCCTTGATTTGTTTAGGAATGCTGTTGGTGTTGCACGGAGGGGGACCAGTTGGTTGAATCTTTAATGCGGCTAGGATGTATCTGCCTCTCTTTGTGAAGGGTGGTCTGAATAAATGTGCTGTGCAGTGGGCTTCAGTTAGTTCTTGTATAGTGTTACGGACCCCCATGCGGAGGAGTCTGTTGGTTGAGGTCCCTTGTGGGAGATTTAGGGCCGATTTGTAGGGCTGTCTTATTAGCGCGTTTACCCATTCCCGTTCTATCTTTATGAGATGAAGATTAAGTATAACATTCTGCTAGTCACGAACGCTTGCACTAACCGTCTGAGGTAGCGTTCTCGCATGCCTCGGTGCTTGTTTGCTATTCTTTTAATTAGCCTGATGGTTATATGTGTCATGACCGTGACTTTTGAGATGGGGTTTGTACTGAAGCCGTTGTTTTGGATGAACACTCCCAGGATGCGGAGTTTCTGTACCTCCGGTACTGGGAGGCCATCGACCGTCACTTGGGGTTCCCCTTCTTGTGACGGGCCGCGGTCGGGTGGAGCAGCAAGATTTCGGATGTGGTCGGCAAGCATGCGAGGCCTATACAGGCCGCGCACTCCGCTACAGCGTCCGCTCCCGCTTGGAGGGTTTCCTCCATTTCGCCGACATTTCCCGCGGTCGTCCACTGGGTGGTGTCGTCTGCGTAGGAGGAGTGGGATAGATGTTGGATCCGCTCTAATCTTCGGGCCATCGGTATGAGGGTAACGTTGAAGAGTATTGGAGATAAAATTGAGCTTTGGGGTGTGCCCCTGCTTCCTAGGGGGAAGGCGAAGGGGGGGGGGGGGGGGGGGATACCGCGGGTCTAAACCTTATCTGCGTCATCCTGCTATTCAGGGAGGCGGTTATACGTATGTGCGTGTGTTCTAGTTCACTTCACTTTATTACCTTAAAGACCCCGAGTTAGGGGGTATTACATAAGGGCTGGGTACAGACAGAATCAAACTTTATGTACAAAGATGTTATTCGTTAAATATGGCAGTTATACAATTCAGAAATGAGGATGGACAGGTGGTTGCAGCGATGTCGTGTGGAAGGCCGTTGCAGTCTTTGGCTGAGCGAGGAAAGAATGATGCCGCAAATGTTGTGGTATGAGCCTGTGGACGGGAAACTTGCATGGGATAACCAAGGCGGAGTGAAATGCTTGCGGGAAGGCTAATATAGAGTAAAAAAAAACTTATGAAATAAGCACATACTGGCGATACGACGACGACGGGCATGGTTTGTTAGGCTCGACCCCGCTTTTAAAGATGATTATGCTGATATCATGTGAATAACATGAATGAATGAATCTAGTGGCTCGGTTCTGTAGCTATTCTAGTGATGTTAACAAATAGATTTGGTTAGGGCTCCAAGTGGCGGATGCATATTCTAGTTGTGTTCGAACGAGGGACTTGTAGGCAAGAAGCTTAAAGTCTGGCGGTGCATGGCGCAAATGACGTTTCAGGAAACCAAAGGTTTTGTTAGCTGATGATAGAATGAAGTCAGATAGGGCGCTTAGTACGGCTTCGTGCTGGACGTGGTCAAGTGCTTTCGTGAGGTCTAGGGCTAGCAGTGCTCTCGTGCGCTTGCCGTGTCTCGGGCGTACAATTTGTTCCGAAATTTGAAGCATCGCGTCCTGTGTGGACAGGTTGCTTCTAAATCCTAGCATCATATGGGGGGAGAGGTCGTGTTCTTGTACAGTATTGTGCATATTAATCGTGAGCACTTCTAAAATTTGTCTCCCCTCAACCGCTGGCTCATTTATGCTGAAACTGTGCATAGATGTTCGGTATTGCGGTACCTTTTGTCTCGTAGTAAGTTTGTAAGCAGTACTTATCTGGTTCAGCTGCGCATGATACAAAACCATAATCGTCTGCCCCGAAACAGATGAAACGTAGGCTGCCAACTCTGAGTTTTCCCGAAAGGGCTTTCGTTGCGCCGTCTCTAGTTTACATAGGAGAGCGCCACGACGCGGAGGGCGCCGAGGTCAGCATTACTAGCTGCGCTGCTCCTTTGATGGCGCCACTGTCGCCCTTCGCAGCAATCCGGTGCTGGCGGTTTTCAGTTTTTCCATCTCGGTGCAGACGATTGCAGAGTTACATCATTCGCGGCTGAATCAAGTATGGTTGTAAAACTTGCTACGACACAAAAGTTACCACAGTACGCAAGCTCAGTTCTCAGTTTTGCTGCAAACGAGCCAGCAGTTGAGGCGAGAAAATTTTTTGAAGTCTTCATGATAAAGATGCACAAGACTGTATGCAAGTTTGGAGAAGGCCGAGGATAACGTGTTCGAAATGTTTTTCTAGGCACGAGGTTAGCAAGATGGGACGGTGGTTCGCCAGTTGAAGTGGTGTACCTGGTTTTGGAATAAAGGTGACCTTAACGCGGGTCCATTCCGTGGGGAGGGTGACCTCCCTCCAGTGTTTGTTGAACAGTTTGGTTACAGCTTGGACCGAATTTTCGTCCAGATTCCGTACTGTTTTCCTGGTGATTTTATCTGCGCCCGGCGCCAACGTGGTCCGCAGCTCGTGCATGGCTGCTCTCACTTCCCAAGTCGATATGTCTTAGTCGAGCACGGGGTTCGGAGGGCCTGTGCGCTGAGGTATGATAGGTGCTGGTATGACCATGTTCGGTTTGAGTTTTGGGTTTATGTTGTTCTACGTCCCAAAGTGACTCAGGCTATGGGGGACGTCGTAGCGGAGGGCTTCGGTAATTTCCGTGGTCTGGTGTTCTTTAACATGCACCGACACCGCACAAGGGATGTGGATTTGAATGTGGAGGACCGGCAGACGAATCCTTTGAAGTCGTCAACTGCGTGGTAACGGTGACCGGACCTATGTGCGTCATGCTTTGTGCAGGTGTCAACCATTGCGATGTCATGGAACCGGTACCGCGTTAATCGGAGTCTGATCCCATGCTAAAATCGAAAGAAAAGGCAAAAATAAAGCGGAATGGGAAAGAGCTTGCACCTGCGGAGCATCAACAGGCTTAAACCAATCAAAAATAAAAGAACAGGGACCGTGTGAGCAAAATTCGAATTTAGTGGAAAAAGCCAATACAAAAAATAAAGTTGGACACGGTAACATTGGTGACCTAAGGGCTCAGCGAGCAGAAAGGGTGACATACTTTGGAAGTAGTGAACTAAGGGTTGAAAAAATTCAGGGGCACTTTGGCTCTCTAAAGTGCTGCAAGGCGAAAGCGTTTCGTGGCGCACTGTTTGTTTCTATTTACTTTTTTGGTTTTCATATTTTTGTTTTATTTTTGCTCCTTTTCTTATATTTATTTTTTATTTTTATTTTCATATCTTCTTTTATTTTATTTTTGTTTTTGTTCATTTTCTAATTTTTATTTGCTTATTTTTCCTTTCTTGACTTATATCCTTTTATTTCATTGATGAAACCCATGCATTCACTAGATGCGCCTTTATTCATGCTCCAACCTTGAGCCTTCTTGGCGGATTGGTAGCGTCTCCGCTTGAAATGCCAAAGGCCCTGGTTCGATTCCCACCCTCGGCGCAGTTTCTTTTTAAGCAGTGACGCCGAAAGGCGGACAAATCTGCCGCCGCGTCTGTCGACAGGGCTGCCGACGCGTCTGTCGACACTGTTGCCGACGCGTCTGCTAACGACAGTATGGGGCATTAAAAAGGCTTTCGCCTCATGCGCAGTGGCGGGGATCGTCGAGCCAGCGCCGCCACTGCACCTTGGGAGCCTGGCCAGGTGCAGGTCGCGGGAGTCGTGATGTGATGTGTTGTGTAAGTGGACATGTTGTTATGTAATGTGGGACGTCTCCTTCTAGGTGACCACATGGACATGCAGGGGAGTTGGTGTATCCGAATCTATGGAAGTATACAGGGAATGGTCAGTGTGCTGTGAATAGTGTAATGAGTGGTTTCGGGGGAGGGAAATCGGTTGGCAGATGAAGTGTGTCGGGGACCCAGGAAAAGATACCCGTGCCTTCGTTGTGTTATTGCCACCATGTGGCCCAGTATGCCCAATCCACGCGGCGAAACGTTGTGCGGACTGTGGATTTCGATATGTATAAGCTCCTGGTCCTGGTGGAATTGTGTGCTCTGGAGGCAACAATATCCGCCAGTTCGTTTCCGAAGAGGCCTCCGTGGGCTGCCACGTGGAACCATTTGACGGGTCTGACTGCGGTGAGTGGATGTAAAAGTTGTTTTGGGGTGTGTATTGTGTTTCTGCGGTGAGGAGGTACGAGAGAGCGGTAAGAAGGGAAAGCGAGTCCGTGTAGATATGTATTGGTGTCGATCCGGGGACGTTTTGTGTGTGGTGCAGACCATCCTGAAAGGCGATGTGCTCTGCACCGAATGGCGATGTGGGTAGCTCTACCCGGTATCGGCCGACGAATGAAATCCGGTGTGTGGGTGTGAAGATGACATACGCGGCGCCTGCAGCCGTTGAGGTGTATGAGCCATCCGTGTAGATGTGGAAGACCGAAGACGACGCCGCCCCCGCCGCCGCCGCGTCCAAGCGAACGTGCCCAAACGAAAGCACCTCAGACAGATGCTGGAGCGCATCATCAAACGGTCGTACCACATCTGATGCACGAAAGGAATTTTGACCGAATGTGGTGTCCAGTCGGAGCCAAACAGCCTGAACTCCGCGTTCACTCTGTCAAGGTCAAACTGGAGCGGAGCTGTGTGCATTAGAATTTGGAGCGTCCTAGTGCTGGTGGTGGACTAGGCGCCTGCAAACTCCATTGGCGGGGCCCGCTGCGCAGACACCAGCCGGGCGGGAAGACCCGAGTGGGGACACTCCCTCCACCAAACTGGGGAAGCGTAAGAGAGGGCGGGCAAACGACCTGTTGGTAAAGTTCTCTGAGTTGTGCCGGTGCCGGTGCGCCACTCAACCGCAGGAAGGTCCCGAGGCACGCGGCGAGCAACTCGGCATGCTCCTTAAGATGGTCGCCGTGCACCAAGAATGAGAGGGTGCGGTCGAAGAAGACACCGAGGACCTTGACGGCAGGCCTGAACTTGAGAACCGTGCCGCACAGGCGAACGGTAGCGGGAGTGCACCCCATGCCTCCCCTAAGAGGAGAGACAAGGAGGAAAACCGTCTTCTTCGGGCTAATGCTAACCCTCACCGCTCGCGCCCACGCCGCCACTCGGCGAAGCGAGCCTTCCGCCAAACCCTGCAGGACCCTCCTGGACGGACCACGCACAAGGACGACCACATCGTCCGCGTAGGCCTGGAGCGAGACACCCTCTGGCATTGGCTGCTCGAGTAGTCCACGCACCACTATGTTCTAAAGCAGGGGCGAGAGCGGAGAACCCTGTGGACTGCCTAAGGTGGGTCGCACAACCGCGTCACCCGCCCTGCAGCGGTAGACCACCTCGCAGTCGGATTAAAATCACCGCAGTAGCGCACAGAGATTTCTCGGGCACCCCCAACTGCTGAGAGAAGCCAGGACAAGCGGGTGCCAAAAGGTGTCGAAAGCCCCGCGGAATTCGATGGAAACGAGTAGTGCGTGGAAGCCGTCTGCCCTGTACCCGCTAATTTTGGTCGCAAAAGCGTTCACCGCTCCGCGTTGTTTTGTGAAACCGAATTGATTGCAATGGAGCAGATTATTTCGTGTCAGGAAATGGTATAAGAGGCCGTAGAGCAACTGCCCCAGCACTTAGCCCAGCGCCCAGTTCATGACGATGGGTCGATATGGCAGGCATCTCGAGCGGCCTGCCTGGCTTAGGGAGAAAGATTGTTCTTCCCCGTCGCCAGACTCGAGGAAAATGGCCCAGTTTTAGTGCCTCAGAAAAAATGAACGCGATGAAATTAGGGTGTATCGCCCAGAGGGCCCGGATCACTCGCGTCGTCAATCCGTCGAGACCCGACGCCGCGACCTGGCGCTTTCGGGTCATCGCCAGCGCACCTCGCAGGAGGCGAAAGGCGGGTCATCGGGCACTCCCAAGTGTGACGCCGCCGCAGCCGCGCGTATGTTTGCGTAGTCTGTATCGTCGTTTGAAGTGTCGTCTGTGGCGGTTTGTGTGTCGAGTAATAGTTGTGCATTTTCAGTTATGGAGGATGTTAATTCGCCGTCCAGGCGGCGAAGAGGCGGCAGCACGACCGGAGCTCTTAATTTGCAGGAGGCGAATTGAAACGATGGATTGAAACGATGGTGCATCTGATTGAGTCACGCGCGATGGTGCGAATGTTTGCGTCACGGGCGGCTGCTGTGTTGTTGCGGCATGTTCTGAGTGCCTGGTCGTGGTGGTGGTGTGACATTTTTATTCGAACATCCTTTCTGTTAGGCGTTCGGCGCATCCTGGGCCAAGGCGACGAGGGCACGTTGCAGTCCCAGATCCAGGGAGGCGAGCCAGATGGGCCACGGTGGGGGTGGGGGGAAAGGATAGGCGGGGGACTGGAAGGCTGCGTGCCACTGTGTAAGGCAGTGTTCTCTGTCTGCATGTGTGTGTGGACAGTTTGGGCACTGAGGTGTGGAAGTGTACCGGTATAGGTAAAGTTTGGCTGGTGTATGTAGGAGATTAAACTGTATTCGGCGAAGAATGCGAGCTTCACGGATCGATAAGGATGGGTGCGGTGGTGGTAAATCAGCTAAATCCAATTTTTGCTGCGCGTAGTATTCGTCGACACTACGTTTGTTAGCCCTGACCGCCTGCTGCGTCGGTGTGCTCGTCCATGGGATCCCCGGCGCCCGGTGAATAGTTTCGCAGGCAAGCTGGTGAGCCAGCTCATTCCCGGGGATGCCCATGTGACCAGGGATCCAACGAAGGGTCACTGGTCGTGGGTTTAATGCTAAGAGGGCGGCATCTAAGGCCGATCGAGTAGGGAAAGGGAGGGCTCTTTCATGGAAGGCACGCAGAGCTGCCTGCGAGTCTGTATAGACAACGTATTGGGGGGCGGGGGGTATGCTGGCAAAGTGTGTGATGGCATCGCCGATCCCGTGTATATCTAGGGCGAGCGTGGAGGGTGGGGAGGTGTATGGACCGGTTGTGTGAGTGCTGGTTATAGAGAGGCAAGGGTGGAGGGAGAAGGCTGCTGTGGAGCCCGCAGTTTCCGTGAGACAGGCGTCTGTGTAGGCCACCGTCGCAGCGTCCAAGGGTGGCTTATGGTAGTATGCGTATGCCTGGCGGCGGCCTACGTGTGTGTGGGCGGACATGTTGCGTGGAATGGGTGCGAGACGAAGGTTAGGGGGTAGATCGGAGATTGCGGTGGGTCTGGGAAAGAGATGGGTGTGTAGGGAGTCTGTGAAAGTGTCCACCGCCCAGCTGATGAACTGGACAGGCGGATGATTTGTCTCTCCCGGTGCAGGTTAAGGAGGGCTTGAAGAGGGTGGAAGAGGCCTGTTCTGTACAGGGTGTCTGTAGAAGCCTGAGGGGGGAGTCCTAGTGTTGCTTTATATAGTGTATTGAGGGCCCGGGTTAGTTTGTCTTGTTGTGTACGTGTAAGTGCGCAGTAACTTATGTAGTACAGGAATTTGTTCAGAGCCAGCGCTTGAGCAAGGCGGCTGGCATGTGTCTCGGAGAGGCTGGCATGTTTTAAAACTACGCGGCGCAGTAAGTGCGTTACTGAGTGGCATGTGCGTATGGACTGATTGATGACAGAGGTGAAAGTGTTGGAGTTGAGTGGCATACCCAGGATGCGAGAAGATTCAACGCGGGGGATGCGCTGTCCGGCAAGGGTGAGGGAGATGGAGGGGTTCATCATCCGTTGATATTTACTGCGTGTTATGAGTAAAAGTTATGATTTCTCCGGAGCGGGTTGCAGGCCCGCTTGGGAGAGGTGTGAGGAAATGGTGTTAAGTGCATGTTGTAGTGTGGTTTGGACCTCTCCCGGTGAGCCAGTGGTGACCCACAAGGTGAGATCGTCTGCATAGGAGACGAAATGAAGGTTAGGAATATCGGCTAAGGCCCGGGCGAGTGGGACCATGCCTACGTTAAAGAGGATGGGAGAGAGGACGGCACCTTGTGCAGTGCCACGAGTGAGTGGGATTGGGTTAGACAGTTTGTCGAGGTAGCGGATAGTATAGTGTGGTTAAATGTTTGCGTAGTTGGATGTCCGCCGTGCGCTGGCAGCGCCACCACATGGCTCGGACTCTGGAAAGCTCAGCCGTGAGCTCGGGCGTCCACCATTGCGAGGGATTTGTGTAAGTTTGTTAAACGGGGCGTGTACAAGATTTTTTATTTATTTATTTATTTATTTATTTATTTATTTATTTATTTATTTATTTATTTATTTATTTATTTATTTATTTATTTATTTATTTATTTATTTATTTATTTATTTAGTACATACTGCAGACCCTTTTCAGGGTCCAAGCAGGACAGGCAGATATTCTTAATAACTCAAAAGGTACAGAACACAATGAAAATAAATATACATAAAAATGAGGAGGCAAATTTTTGCAAACTATTACGATGCCATAACATGGTTCCAATCTTATATTGTCCGCGGAAAAAACGAATATTTAAAACAGTCAGTTTTCGCAAAATACGATGTCAGTGAGTGAATGTGATGATGTCGGGTATAACGTGTGGTTAAAGGGGATATGTACTGTGAAGGATCCAAAGCAAACTTATGGTTAAGTAAAGAATAAAGAAACTCAAGGCGATATTTTCCTCTTCGCGTTTCAAGTGTTTCAATATTGTTAGCCGCCATGAGGTCAGTGGGGGAGTCGGTTATTTTAAATTTGGAATAGATAAACCTAACAGCTTTTCTTTGAACCCTTTCTAATTTATATATGTTAAGTTTAGTGAATGGGTCCCAAACAACCGAAGCATACTCAAGCTTTGGCCTGATGTAAGCGTTATACGTTAGCAGTTTTACGTGAGAAGGTGAATTTCTTAGTTAATGCCTCAGAAAACATAGCTTTTTAAATGCAGAGGAGCATATGTTATCTATATGTGAGTTCCAGGAAAGACTGCTTGTGATTGTTACACCTAGGTATTTGTAGCTATTAACCTGCTTTAGTGTTGATGATCCGAGTGTATGCACGTGGTTAATTGGGTTCTTTTTATGTGTTATTTGCATCGAAACTGTTTTTTCAGTGTTAAGAAACATGGAAAACTCACTGCAACAATCAAGAACATTTCGAAGACACTGGTCAAGTTCGTTTTGATCGTTAGTACACCTAATTTGACGGAAAACGACACAGTCATCAGCAAACAAGCGAATATGAGTTCCTGGAGTAACCGCATTAACAATATCATTGATGTAGATCTGAAAAAGCAAAGGCCCCAAGACGCTTCCTTGGGGCACCCCAGAGGTGACTGGGAGACAACTGGAGCTGCACCCATCGACTGAAACAAATTGCACTCTATTAGTGAGGTAATCTTGAATCCACGATATTAAAATGTCTGGAAGTTTAATGTTTTTTAGTTTTTGAATGAGTTTTCCGTGGTGAACTTTATCAAATGCTTTGCTGAAATCCATAAATATGGTGTGTATTTGACCATTCATATCCAGTGTTTTAGCAAAAGTATGTACTATTGTAACTAATTGTGTTATTGTAGAATAGCCCTGTCTAAACCCATGCTGAAAGTCGCTTAATATGGCGTGTTCTTCAAGAAATTTGTTAATATGTATAGCAATGATATGTTCGAGCATTTTACAGCATGCGGAAGTTAAAGAAATAGGACGGTAATTTTGTAGTAATGTGCAGTCACCTTTTTTAAAGATGGGAATAACTCGAGCAGTCTTCCATTCAACCGGAAACTTTGATGACAGCAGAGATTTTTTAAACAACACAAAAAAGAAACTTCGCAATTATTTCGGCATAGCGTCGCAAAAATACATCTGGTGAATTATCGGGACCAGAAGAAGTTTTAGGTGTCAGTTCTAAAAGCAAAGAAAATACACCAGGGAGGCTAACAAAGTCAACCTCCGATACAGGAAAATATGACGCGCTTTGTACAGTTTGTACACCTGCTTCAGTGAATACGCTGAGAAAAAAAGCATTAAAATGGCGTGCAATGTCAATCGGACCAGTCAAAGTATCTCCCTCCGCTGTTATTTTTGATATATGTTTCTTCCTGTCACTCAGGAAGTTCCAAAATTTACTTGGGTCATTTTTAACAAAATTGGGTAACGTTGTGTTAAAGTACAAGTCTTTTGACTCACGAACCGCACGTTCAAGATTATTTTTAAGCGTTTCAATCTGACTTAACTGGCGTTTTTTTTCTTAGATCTTTTTAGTTTTCGCTTCAGTTGATTAATCTTCCGCGTCATTCAAGGTGTGCGTTTGTGAATTTTTTTGCGTTTGTTTGGAACGAAGGCATTTAGACAATATGGACACATTTCGACGAATCGCTCCCACAGCTTGCAGACATCATCATTATCATCGAAGCTCGATAAACAAGTTTCCATATGTTCAATCACTGCGGCATCTTCAGCCCTAGAATAATCCTTGAAACAACGTATGTGACTGGCTTTTTTGTTGTGGTAAGAGGACTTATCTAAATCTATCGATACGCTTACGAGGTGATGGTCTGAAATGCCTGTTTCGACCGATACAGTATGCATAGAATGTTGACGGCTAGCAAAAACTAGGTCTAGCATAGAGGAAGATGTACCTTGTACACGAGTAGGTTGATTTACAATTTGAGCTAAATCATGAGTAAGCATGACATCAAACAGAACGTCTGCACTGCTCCCAGATTTAGCACCGCCTTGTAAGCGGTCCCAGCACACATCTGGCAGATTGAAGTCACCTATTAACAGTATTTTCTTATTTTGGAAATGAGACAGGTGATGCTTTAGCTTAATAAGATAGTCGGGTGTGGCGTCTGGTGGCCTGTAGCAAGCATACAGGATGAAAGAATGACCCCAGCAAGAAATTTTTATGCAAAGGCATTCAAGGTCAGGAACATCATATACAAGGTCGCATTCTACAGAGTCTTTTTAAGAGAATGGCTACGCCGCCACCCCTTGAGGTCCTGTCCTTGCAAACGACGTTATAATGAGGAGGAAATACCAGGTCATCTGCTAAGTCGTCATGTAACCAAGTTTCCGTCAGGACTGATATGTGTGGGTCGAACTCCAGCAGTTTAAGTTCAAGCGAGTCTTTCTTGTTTGCAACGCTGCGTGCGTTAATGTTAACTATTCTCAAGCTTTTTATACTAGATTGGCCCGTGTTACTATGGCAAGACAAGCTATCTGTCTTAGTGAAGAAAGAAGCTGAGGTAAATGAACCACTCACTTTATGGGTGAGCGGTTTCGCAACTGCGTACAACTTCGCGTCACGGGCCGACTTGCGCCGATCCCGTCGTTTTTTTTAACCCTCACTTTATCATTTTTTTCGCAGTCCCAAACGTAAGGAATATTATTGATATATAACTTGTCAAACACCAAGGAAACCCTTTCTTTTTTATCTCGGTTCAGCTTCGCGCTATCCCATAGTTTCTTTTTTAGTTCACGAACGTTCTTTGACAAGTCTACGCCAATTGAATAATCTTTTCCCTTTAGTTTCTTTCCGTTCTTGAGTATAACAGTTTTATGCCTACTGTCTAGGACTTGTTTTGTCAATTGCCGGTTTACCTAACCTATGTATCCGCTCAATAGGGATAGGATCGAGTCCTAAAATATCATGAAAAATATCTTTGTTTACGGTTTCTTCGAACGATTCATTTGTTTCCTCTTCAGTTTCTGGGATGCCATATATGATCAAATTTGACCTCCTGCTATAATTTTCAAGCTGCTCAAGCCTTGCTTCAAGCCTTTCAATCGTTGTACTCATACAACTAACCTGTTCTTGGCAGGACGTTACTCGGCTCTCAAGCCTGGACAGGGCACCTAATTCGTTCTCTATGTTCAGTAATCTGTTCTCTTTCATATCTTTTATGTCAACTGCAATATCATTAAGTTGTAAAATTCGGGTCATGTCAGGGCCTGGGTTCGATTCAATGTCACCGGCTAACAATAATAATTTCCTCAGACACAATGTGAAAACCTGTAGCAAGCATTAAAGCCGAGGGGCACGGCAGCACCAACAGGAATAGGTCATTAGAACGAAAACATTTTCCATACTTTTTGCTCACCTGCACAAGGAAGACAAACGGATTAGTGCTCCGCATTCTGTCGATGCTGCCATGCCCAGTGGTTGCAAAACGAGCGTGAGTCCGATTTATAGCTTGAGTGCACTGTGATGCCCCCTGCAGTCCAGGTTCCTGGCAATCAGCACGTGTTGGCGAAGAATGATGATACGGATGCCAAGATTCCAATGCTGGTGGGCGTATTTCTTGATCGATGTATTGATGCGTTGAAAGATGGACATGCGCAGAGAGGTTCAGTACGCTGCCCACTGCAGTCCAGGTTCCTGGCAATCAGCACGTGTTGCCGAAGAATGATGTCGTAAAGTGAGTAGAATTTGGTTATGAAGTGTTCCAGTGAGGAGGATGAAGCCAGTTCTGCACCGACCACTGCAGTGAAAAATGTTGAAGCGAGGGCCTGAAGCACCCTGGTGGTGCCACGGTGCTTCATGCCCTCGCTTCATCAACATTCTGCACTGCAGAGGTCGGTGCAGACCTGGCTTCATCCTACTCACTGGAACACTTCATAACCAAATTCTGCGCCTCTCCCGCTCCGCAGCTGCGGCACCGAAACGAACAATGATGTATTTGTGTTCAGAAAATGGAAGTGTGTCGGAGACCTCCCACTGCGTCGCTGCCAACGGCAATTGTAGCGACACGAGCGTGACGTCGATCCAACTGTCTGTGTAAGGTGTTTATGTCGGAGGGGACGCGGGATCGTTTAAGATTATGAGTCCTCAAGCCATGGCGAAACGGAGGAGCTCCCCCTCCTCGCGTCGCACAGCTCCGGCCTCCACGCGTTGTGGTTAGCATTGAAGTCTCCCGCGATTACTGCTGGCCTTCCCTCCGTGAGTATCAATGCGTGTCTAATGTCGTCTAGTGTCGGGTTCATCGGAATGTGTGGTGGTTCATATGCGGTGATGAAAACGAACGATGCAGCGGCCGATGGGCAGACGAAGGCGAATACGCGAGTGGCGACCAGGATGGGGAATAAATCATACTCCGGCTGAGGAGCGACGATGGCACAGTGCGGTTTAGATGGGACATGAAAGAGCGACCAATCTGGGGGTATCCCCTGCACAATGTCCTGCCTTGTGTACGTGTCTGTGATAAGTGCAAACGTGCGGTTGTGAGTACTGAGTGTATCTATGAGTACAGGGGTCGCGTTTCTGCTGTGGTCCAGATTTACCCGTATGAAAAAAAGTTAAGGTACAGCGTTCATGTTCGAATATGCAGCCCAATTGTTTTAGTGAAATGAACGTTAGTGTCATGCTCGGTGTTTCGGAAGTGACCTAGTTGACAAGGAATGTTTTGTAATGGTGGCAGGAAGAAATATGTGCAGGGGATAAGCATACCGGCCGCGTGTAGTCGACAAGAGGCGTGTGGGGGGAGCCGGGCCTGAAGCATGAGAGAGGCGAGAGCTTTAGAAGTAAAGAACGCTTGGTTTATGGTTTCGTTTGTTGGGGTTAAACATCCCAAAGCAACTCAGGCTACGAGGGACGCCGTAGTGAAGGGCTCTGGATTAATTTCGACCACCTGGGGTTCTTTAACGTGCACTGGCATCGTGCAGTACACGGGCCTCTAGAATTTCAGGGGAAAATAAGGAATGAATGTGGTCAGATGTTAGGTGATGACAAATGGGCGTAGGAATGAAAGAATAGCTCTTAATGTGCATGGTAGTGTGATGACATAAAAATGCGACGCGACGGCGCGGTGCCCACGTCGCGAAATGGGGCACGGCGCACAGCACGAAATTAGAGGAAGGAAAGAAAGGTCCGGCTCCCCCCGAGTCTCCTCGAAAAGTCGCGCGACTAGGCGGCGCCATAGGCTGTGCGGGAGTGCAAACGGGCCCACCGCGCCACCAGGACAGGACACTCAGGCGATCCTGCCCTGTGAGGCGGCCCCTCTCTATTCGCACGGCGGCACACCGCGCACGCCACCGCGGCCTCGTCACCGGACACAGGCCAGTCGGCCACCGTGTGCCCTCCTCCGCACTTGGTACACGCCGCGCGTCCGGCGTCCGCGCTCGCCCGGAAATTTCGCCGGAAATGGCCGTACGGGGCACAAGACGTGCACATGGGGACGCGGAGATCCACCTGTGCAGAGGACCAGCCAATGGTGAGGCGTCCCCGTTCCATGACCCATCGAAATGCCTCGGTGGGCATCGAAATAACGTCTTTAAGCCGTCGCGAGCGCGGAACGAGCAGCGCCGGACGCCGGTCTCCGGGTCGAGGTTAATATCTGTCTCTCACAGCTCCGAAACCAATATAGCGGGGGCTTGGAAAGCAGAGGGTAAAATTCGTAAGTTGGTTTTCGAATAAAGGAAATGCGCAGTATATGTCTCACACATCTCGGTGGACACCTGAACCAGAGGGAAGGCGCATAACTGCCCTCTTGGAACAGTGGGCACCTCAACCGTGCTTTAAGCTATGTGGCGGCAGTGACAGATGTGCGCTGCATGATTTTAAGGCGGAAGCCTTTAATGTCTCATCGTTGTAAGCAGCAGTTGTCGACAGAAAATGTCACGCTTTTCAATTGGTGGAAACGGTCGTGACGTCACAGTGCGCGAATTTCAAACGGGGCCAATTGCACTTTGGCTAGTAACCATACAACCAATTGAAGGGATCGCATAGTGATGCTCCAAGTAAGTGGTACTGAGCTTAGTTAATTGCTTAATTACCCAACTAGCCTAATTAGCTTAACTACTCAGGCCATATAAATAAATAAAAGCGATTAAGAAATTGGTCGAGCTCAGGAATCGAACCCCGGTCTTCGGCGTGAGAGACGAGCACGCTATCCACTCCGCCATGCCAGCTCGATGGTTTGGAATGAACAAAGGCGCGTCTAGTGAATACGGTGTCTTCACATACTGCCATCCTCCTCCCTTCCCTTCCGGCGAGGTTTAGGTGTCCACCGAGATATGAGAGACAGATACATTTCCTTTCCTCAAAAACCAATTTACCGACGAGTGAGGCGTACAACCGAATGGGCGATGGCGTTCTATGGACTCCTTGGCAGCGTTGCAAGACGCTGTCGCGTTCCAGTCTTAGGGGCGAAGCATAACATCTTAACCACACATCACTGACCACACTTTAGGTCAAAAAAGTGCCCCCTGAATTTTGACGGGTGTCCACCGAGATATGTGAGACAGTTACTGCGTAATTTCCTTTCCTCAAATACAATTTTCATTTTCTTCATTACGGCTCCTCTTTATCTATCTTCTTTCACTCCCACCTCTCTTTCTCTACGGTGCGGTTCAGGTGTCCACCGAGATGACAGAGAATTACTGCGCCATTTCCTTTCCTCAAAAAGCGTTGCGTTCAAAGGGCAAGGCATCGCGCCGAACGGGTGGTGGCGTTCCGTGGACTCCCTGGCAGCGCTACAACGCGCTGTCGCGTTCCACTCCTAAAGGCGAAGCTTAAGCGTCATTAATTAGAAGTTAATTAGTATTCAGGCATTAATCAGTAATTAAGAATTAATTAGTGATTTGTCACCACTTAGTAATTAGTACTCAAATATATGTGACGCCACCAGTGCCACAGAAACAGCGAAGGTGGTGCGGAAAACGCTTCCGCCTCTACCCACTTTAGACAGTCAAAGTGCCCCCTGAATTTTTCCATTGACAACTTTGTGCCAGAAACGCTGCCACCTGCCAGGGTGGCATTTTTTACTACTTATGCGGGTGGTGGTTGTGGTGTGAAACTTTTTATTAATAGCCTTTATGTTAGGCGTTCAATAGACCCTGGGCTTAGGTGACGGGGGCGCGTTGCAGGTTCATGTCCCGGGAGGCAAGCCAGATGGGCCACGGTGGGGTTGGCGGGAAAGGATAGGCGGGGGACTGGAAGGCTGAGTGGCACTGTGTAAGGCAATGTTCTATGTCGGCGTATGTGTATGGACAGTTTGGGCACTGAGGTGTGGAAGTGTGCCGGTACAGATAAGTTTGGCTGGAGTACGTAGGAGATTAAACTGTATTCGGCGAAGAATGCGAGCTTCACGGATCAATAAGGATGGGTGTGGTGGTGGTAAATCAGCTATGTCCAATTTTTGCTGCGTGTATTATTCGTCGACAGTGTGTCTGCAAGCCCTGACCGCCTGCTCCGTCGGTGGGCTCGTCCATGGGATCCCCGGCGCCCGGTGTATAGTTTCGCAGGCAAGCTGGTGAGCCAGCTGATTCCCGGGGATGCCCATGTGACCAGGGATCCAACGAAGGGTCACTGGTCGTGGGTTTAATGCTAAGAGGGCGGCATCTAAGGCCGATCGGGTAGGGAAAGGGAGGGCTCTTACATGGAAGGCACGCAGAGCTGCCTGCGAGTCTGTATAGACAACGTATTTGGGGGCGGGGGGTAGGGTGGCAAAGTGTGTGATGGCATCGGCGATCCCGTGTATTTCTAGAGCGAGCGTGGAGGGTGGGGAGGTGTATGGACCGGTTGTGTGAGTGCTGGTTATAGAGAGGCAAGGGTGGAGGAAGAAGGCTGCTGTGGAGCCCGCAGTTTCCGTGAGACAGGCGTCTGTGTAGGCCACCGTCGCAGCGTCCAAGGGTGGCTTGTGGTAGTATGCGTATGCCTGGCGGCGGCCTGCGTGTGTGTGGGCGGATATGTTGCGTGGAATGGGTGCGAGACGAAGGTTAGGGGGTAGATCGGAGATTGCGGTGGGTCTGGGAAAGAGATGGGTGTGTAGGGAGTCTGTGAAAGTGTCCACCGCCCAGCTGATGAACTGGACAGGCGGATGATTTCTCTCTCTCGGTGCAGGTTAAGGAGGGCTCGAAGGGGATGGAAAAAGCCTGTTCTGTAGAGGGTGTCTGTAGAAGCCTGAGAAGGGAGCCCTAGTGTTGCTTTGTATAGTGTATTTAGGGCCTGGATTAGTTTGTCCTCTGTACTTGTAAGGGGGCAGTAAGGGATATAGTATAAAAAATTCAGGGGGCACTTTGACTGTCTAAAGTGGGTAGAGGCGGAAGCGTTTTCCGCACCACCTTCGCTGTTTCTGTGGCACCGGTGGCGTCACATATAATTGAGTACTAATTACTAAGTGATGACAAATCACTAATTGATGGTTAATTACTGATTAATGTCTGAATACTAATTAACTACTAATTAATGACGCTTAAGCTTCACCTTTAGAGTGGAACGCGACAGCGCGTTGTAGCGCTGCCAGGGAGTCCACGGAACACCACCCGTTCAGCGCGATGCCTTGCCCTTTGAACGCAACTCTTTTTGAGGAAAGGAAATGGCGCAGTAATTCTCTGTCATCTCGGTGGACACCTGAACCGCACCGTAGAGGAAGGGAGGAAGTGGGAGTGAAAGAAGATAGATAAAGAGGAGCCGTAATGAAGAAAATGAAAACTGTATTTGAGGAAAGGAAATTACGCAGTAACTGTCTCACAAAATTCAGGGGGGGGGGGGGCACTTTTTTGACCTAAAGTGTGGTCACTGATGCCACTAAGAGTGGAACGCGACAGTGTCTTGCAACGCTGCCAAGGAGTCCATAGAACGCCATCGCCCATTCGGTTCTACGCCTCGCTCGTCAGTAAATTGGTTTTTGAGGAAAGGAAATGCATCTGTCTCTCATTGTCGGTGGACACCTAAACCTCGCGGGAAGGGAATGGAGGAGGATGAGTGAGTGAAGACACCGTATTCACTAGACGCGCCTTTGTTCATTTCAAACCATCGAGCTGGCATGGCGGAGTGGATAGCACGCTCGTCTCTCACGCCGAAGACCGGGGTTCGATTCCTGAGCTCGACCAATTTCTTAATCGGTTTTATTTATTTATATGGCCTGACTAGTAAATCTAATTAGGCTAAATGAGTAATTTGGCAATTAACTAAGCTCAGTCCCACTTAATTGGAGCATCACTATACGATCCCTTCAATTGGTTGCATGGTTACTAGCCAAAGTACTATTGGCCCCTTTTGAAATTCGCGCACTGTGACGTCACGACCGTTTCCACAAATTGAAAAGCGTGACATTTTCTGTCGACAACTGCTGCTTACAACGATGAGACATTAAAGGCTTCCGCCTTAAAATTTGTTCAGGAACAGCGCTTGAGCAAGGCGGCTGGCATGTGTCTCGGAGAGGCCGGCATGTTTTAAGACTACGCGGCGGAGTGATTGAGTGGCATGTGCGTATGGACTGATTTATGGCAGAGGTGAAAATGCTGGAGGTCAGTGGCATGCCCAGAATCCGACAAGAGTCGACACGGGGGATACGTTGTCCAGCTAGGGTGAGGGAGACGGATGGGTTCATCGTACGTTGATATTTACTGCGTGTTATGAGTAGAAGTTCAGATTTTTCCGGAGCGGGTTACAGGCCCGCTTGTGAGAGGTGTGAGGAAATGGTGTTGAGTGCCTGTTGGAGTGTAGTTTGGACCTCTCCCGGTGAGCTAGTGGTGACGCACAAGGTGAGATCGTCTGCAGAGAAGAGGAAATGAAGGTCGGGAATATCGGCTAGGGCCCGGGTGAGCGGGACCATGCCTAGGTTAAATAGAATGGGAGAGAGGGTGGCAACCTGTGGAGAGCCACGAGTAAGTGGAATGGGGTGAGGCAGTTTGTCGAGATAGCGGATACGAGCGGAGCGGTGGGAGAGGAAAGCTCTTGTGTAGTTGTACATGTTGTGTCCGAATTGCGTGTCAGCTAGTATGGTGAGGATGTGGTCGTGTGATATGTAGTCGAAAGCCTTGCGTAAGTCAACTGTTACTAAGGCTTTGACCTGCGCAGCGTCTGGAGCATTTGTGTTAAAGAAGGTGTGTTGAAGGAGAAGGAAAAGGTCTTGAGTGGATAGTGCTCGGCGAAAGCCAATGAGGGTGGGCGGGAGATAGTCGGTGGCCTGAAGATGGGAAGTGAAGCCGGGCAAGCACCACACCATATGCTGCATGAGCTTGCCCGTGCAGGAGGTGAGGGAAATAGGACGGAGGTTATTGATGGTGGAGGGTTTATTGGGTTTCGGTATGA
Source organism: Amblyomma mixtum (assembly GCF_055824585.1). Classification (NCBI taxonomy): domain Eukaryota; kingdom Metazoa; phylum Arthropoda; class Arachnida; order Ixodida; family Ixodidae; genus Amblyomma; species Amblyomma mixtum. Next base: position 17,510,920 of record NC_143021.1, on the reverse strand, counting down.
ATGAGACCAGGGACGATGTCCAGTCCACTGCCAGGGTGCCAGAAGTCCAGGCGTTGTTGATGACAGTAAGAAGAAATGTTTGGGCTTCGGGAGGAAGGTTCTTGAGAGTTGTGACGTGATTTTATCTGCACCGGGGGCAGAGTGTGTGTTACAACGTGTGAGTGCTGTGTCAAATTCTGTGTGCGTGAAGAGGACGTCTAGTGTGGGAAGGGCTGGGCCATGGTATGGTGAGTTTAAAGAGGATTGTAAGGGTGGGAAATAAAGTTGTTAGAGGTTAGTGAAAACCTCTGTTGGAGTATGGGAGGCGAAGAGGCTTTCGAGAGTGGGTGTGGATCGAGGTTGAGGTCCGAGAAGGGAGCGGAGAAGGTACCATGATGATTTTTAATGTAAAGTTTAGCCTAAGCGGTCGCATGTTCGTGTCCAGTGTTCGGTGTCGAATGTCTTGCAGTGGGAGATAATGTTGTTGCGGAGTGCTTGTATTCTGTCGTGGAGCTGTGTGTTGTGTGGTTGTGTAGCTAATGCGCGTTGGAGACGTTTTTTCCACTTCCACAGTCGTAGAAGGTGAGGAAGGCGTTTCTTGGATCAGCGACCCATGAAGTGTAGTCAGAGTGGTGAGACGGGGGGGGGGTAAGAACCGGCGAAAGTCTGACGACGAAGTGTGTCGCATCTTCGCCCTGCGTCGGGGGTATTTTATGGGTATGTTGATAACAAGGATTGAATGGTCACTAAGTATAATGTGTCAGTATTGTGCCAAGTGACATGTGGAATGTGTAGAGCGAAGGTCAGGTCGTGTGTGGTGTCTCTGTAATAGAAGGAACCCTGCCTAGTGGGGCGTAAAAAGTCATTCAGCAAGGAGTAGTGGGGAGAGTATATGCAATTGTGAAGTAAGCGTCCTGCTTTGTGTGTGGTTCTGTAGCCCCACTGTGTGTGTGGTGTGTTGAAGTCGCCTGCCACAAGGAGCGGGGAAGTGATGGTTTGGAGGAAGCCGGAAAGGTAGAGTAGGAGGGAATGTTTTTTTTTTTTTTTGGGGGGGGGGGGGGTTGTAGAAGTTAACGAGAATGGTGGGAGGGGATGTAGGTACAAGGAAGAGTTTGATGACAACTAGATGTGTGAATATATCATAAATTTGGAGGACTGAGAATTTTAGGTCTCTTCGGATATACGTAAGTATGCGGACCTGGCCCATTGCCTCTTCTATTGCCCGGCTATTCAGCAGTCGGGTTCCTACCCCCTACCTTCTTTCTCCATCACCACCTGACTCAACTGGCTTGGCGCTGAAGGGGAGGAAGAACAGCGACTTCTGGTCGCCCAGGCGGTGGATATGCTCGGCCTGTAAATTATGGCCGAATAAAGGTCTTGTACTACTACTACTATGTTGAGACCAGTGGTGTTCGATCCGTAGAACTCGAATGAATCGCTCTGTATCCCGGGAGGTTGCGTTCACCTCTGGTTTCCTGGAGTAGGAGACCAGAGGGGGGGGGGGGGGAAGGGTGAGGAGACGTTGGGAAAGGGGCGTACGTGCCGTGCTCATGCATCGGCAGTTCCACTGGAGAAAGCTATGGAATGGGGTGTGTGTCATAGAGTGATGTGTCCTCGGGGTTGGGGCTCTGAAGACGGCCACTGGGCTTTTTCTTTTTGAGGAGTGGGGAGTCAGATGGGGAGGAGAGGGCTGTTAGTGTATGTTGGATTTGTTCTATGAATTCCGCCTGCTTGGCGGCGGCGTTGGAGAGTGTAGTGACTAGAGCTGTGAGCTGAGTTATCTCCAGTGTTTGTGCCTGGATTTGTTGTTCCAGGGCTTCTTCTCGTTGTGGTATGGTGTTAAAGAAGGAGGCGAGGTGGTTCATGCGTGTCTTCGGCGTGTCTTCGGTCTTCGGCGGCCCGATGAGCCGCCGAAGACCGCTGAGACGCCGGAGGCTCATGAAACCCCGGAGACTCATGAAACGCCGCGAAGGCGTTTCGCAGAGTCGGTGGAGTTAGTCCGAAGAATTAGAAGCCTTTGGTCCAGACGGGTATGGAGAGTAATTTCCGCGCGAGCATGGTCAGTGATAACTTATGCAGGAGAACATCCCGTTCCTCTCGTTCGTAACGGCTCCCACAGCTGTGACAACCTCGCGAAGTACTTGCGCAGACCTCATCTTTGAAAACCAGGCATCGGTGCAGCAAGTCGAGGATATCTCCATCTATTTCTCCGTCCACAAAGCTTCCTTCATGACAATCAAGAACTGCGAGTGGAGTCTTTCTTGAAGAAGGAATATGTGTGAAAAATAAGAAGTCTGTAATTGTACTTACATATCTTGCTCGAATTCTTTGCCTCAGTCTACCGAAAAGCTGAAACAGCTGGATAGCTGCGCTCAAACTTCGCATCAGGAAGTAACGTAATCATCGGCCATTTTTTAGGATCAAGCTTCGAATTTTAAAAATGTTTCCAATTTCTAAACTGAGTGAGTGAGTGAAAGTTGGTAAGTAGGCAAATTGACTGTATCGAAAATATAAAGCTGTTGTTTGAGAGATATTCCAAAAGATGAGAGATGGAGAGTGAAAAATTAATTCCTCATTCCTCCTAGTTTTTCTCTATCCTGCCACGCGAAAAGCATCGCTGGCTGAAGCATAAAAGTAGTATACGCACTCCGTGGACTTGGGTACGTCAAAGGAGCAAGTTAATGGCCTCTTGAGACCTCGCGTAACACGGAATCCCGAGCAGCCACCAATCCGCATCTTTCTCCTGGTTCAAACGATCAGAGTATACAAAGTCAGAGGCAGGACTTGATCACTGAAGTCCGGAAACTGAGGCAGAATTAACCGGCGTGCTAAACGCTGAACCGAAAGAGTATGTGTCTTATTGCTCCTGGACGTGTCCAGTTCCTGAGTTCGGTGCTAAAAGTCTCTCTTCCTCGACGAAATACTCAACTGGATCAACAGGTGAGGGAAGTCGCGCACATTTGCAGCCCTGAATATCTCCATAAGGTGAGCTGAGCAAGCGCCACTTCTAAAGGCCTGCGGATGTTCTAACACACCTGTTTGCAGTCGGAAGAACTTAACCGGTTGTCTCCTGATCAACGCTTAAAATTAGGTTACGCAGATTCTACAGAGCTGATATAAGATAGATTAGAGAATAAGAGATATCTGGGAGAGGGGGGGCGGTAAGGGTAGGAGGGAGAGAATATAGAAGGGGCGACAACATATGCTCCCACCACGGGCAAAAGCTGCTGTTGTTGTTGTGACTGAGAGAAGGATGAAAAGGAAATTGCACGGGCCTGCTACTGGCTCTAGACAAGCCACCGCCGCTGCCACGTGCAGATAGAGGAGAGGTAACCCAAGTGAAATTGGCCGACGGCCGACCATCGGTAAGCAATTGGAGAGTGCTCGGCAGCCGGTATCCTCGGCCAACCAATGGCGGCCCCTAGACGGGCCGTGGTTGGCTGCCATTGGGCTGGTTAATAGTTGGCCAAAAACGTTCAGCCAACTACCGGCAAATGATAGGGAATTAGTCGGCACCCAACGCTCGGGCAACCACACGGGGACCATCGTAGGGCCATGGTTGGCTACCCACTGGCTTGGCCAGTGATGCCAGCCGCAAGACGCACGCGCAGTAGGCGCGTGGAAATTGCGGACGAAACGCTCGATCGACGTACGTTTCATATTATTTCAATATTCTTTTTTTACGAATACACTGCGCGCATCACTGCATGCATGGTGAGCCTAATTAAGTTATCAATCGGTGAAATGTAATGTGCAAGCAATATGCAGGTGCAGTGCTGCTGCATCAATTTCGTTTTAATTCTGAGCATTTAAATAACTGTCGGACGTGTGCAGTTTCATCGAGAGATAAAAAGGAAAGTCCCGTTATTCTGACATCAAACGAAACCGAAACTCAAAAGTTTCTGTTTCCATGTTTTATTGAAACTGGCAAGTAAATTTTTTTTATGTAGACGTAGTGAAGCAGTGTAAATTTTAACTTGCATAATTTGAGAACAAAGAATAAAATAATACATTTATATTACTTTTGTTCCTTGCGAACATATTTTCGACAGCACATCTACGAAAGCGCGGTGTCAGTCACAACGACTGAATTTGCGACGCGATGCCCTTCCCGCGCTTTTCACTCTTTCGTCGCGTCGCGTCTAAAGTTCCGTATTACGCTGTAGCGGCGTAGCTGGCAGAGTGCTTTGGATTTGAAGCATTGGTTGTTCCTGCAGTGCCGTGTCTTGGCCTTTCACCATGACAACACCGCCTGATCTAAACGTCGGAAGGTAAGACCTCATCATGGAGCGGTTCTTGAGGGCGAAACGTCGCCGAGAGCTTTATCTGGCGAAGGCGGGCAGCGTGCGGTGTTTGCAGCAAGTCACAGAAGACGCAGAGGCGGCAGCTTGCTCTGAGACATTCCCCCATTTGCAATCCGACAATCCATCACGTTTAGCAAGTGTTGGAAACGATAGATTTGCACCGCTCGGGGACAGCTTAGGGCAAGCATATGCAGCAGTGAATACTTTTGAATCCTCTGTCATCGCAGCAGAGGCACAGTGTTGTTCAAGTGCAGATCAAGCTGAGTCAGATGGAAGTGACTTGCGCGGCCAAAACGCTGGTCCTGTGGAGCCTGATGAACATGACTTGATTGATGTTCCCGATAATGCCGAGTGTCCAGAGGGGATAAGGAGCCAGTTGAGGGCTTGGGCTGTGAAGCATCATATCAGGAGAGCGGCAGTTAATTCACTGCTTGACATTCTTAGGCCGCACTTCACTGATCTTCCTAAGACACAGTCTGCTCTAGTGTCCACGCGACAAAGCGTGCCGCTTGAAAAACTCGGCAATGGTGAGTACGTTCATTTTGGCCTTCAGAGAGGCTTATTGCGTGCATTGGACATGTGGCATTCGGTTCCAAGTAATGTTCTCTCAATATCAGTCAACATCGATGGCCTGCCTCTGTTTAAGAGCAGTTGCACACAAGTATGGCCCATACTTGTACAGGTTCACCACCCTCACAGCAAACAATCTGATATTATTTTTCCTGTGGGGATCTTTTGCGGCACATCGAAACCGGCTTGTCTGGATGAGTACCTCAAAGCGTTCATTGAAGAAATGGGCCCTCTGCTGTCAAATGGTATTCTACACAAATCCACTGCTTATAAGGTGGTACTAAGAGCCATTCTTTGTGATGCACCAGCGAAGGCCTTTGTCAAAGCCACGAAATTATTTTCTGGCTACTATGGATGTGACAAGTGCTGCACCAAGGGCGTCTATCTTGGGCGCATTACTTACCAAAACATGGACAGCCCACTGCGCACCGATCAGTCATTTGCTGATCAAACTCAGACGGAGCATCACAAAGGCATTTCCCCATTGACATCAATTGGTATCCCGATGGTAACAAGCTTTCCATTAGACTACATGCATTTGGTGTGCCTCGGTGTTGTGCGAAAGCTTATTGGTTACTGGTTGCGAGGTCCATTAAAAGTGCGGCTGGCACACTTCTCAGTTATGCAAATATCGGGGCATCTGGCTACAATGCGACAACACATAACTAGTGATTTTGCACGAAAACCCCGAGCAGTCGACATGTTTGAGCGATGGAAGGCTACAGAGTTCAGACAGTTCTTGTTGTATTCAGGTCCTGTTGTTTTGAAGAAAATTTTGCCGAGGGCTATGTACGAGCATTTTCTACAGTTACATGTTGGCATTGCAATTCTTTCTTGTTCATCAATGGACTGTTTCATAGACTATGCTGATCAGTTGCTGCGCAGTTTTGTAAGCAAGTGCAAGTCAATTTATGGGAAAGAGTCCCTAATTTACAATGTACATGGTCTCATTCACTTGGCCAATGACTGCCGGCAGCTTGGCTGCCTGGATAACTTTAGTTGTTTCGCTTTTGAGAACTACTTGAAAGATCTCAAGGCTCATGTGAGGTGTGGAAAGAAGCCTTTGGAACAGCTTTACAGCAGAATCATGGAAGAACAAGCCTGTTCAGTTGTTGGAAGTGGATCCAGTGCTGAATTTTCTGCATGTGGAGTCCTTCCCTCTTCTTGTCATTCCAGTGGTCCTGCTTTGTCATACCCTACCCTGAAGCAGTACCGTAAAGTGGTGTGGAGGGGGAGCGTTATAAGAGCCAGACAATTGCCTCTTACTTAGTAGAAACAGGATTGTTCTTGTCAGCAATTTTCTTTTGTCTGGGTCCGAAATTCTCATTGTTGGTAAACTGTGCAAGAACGAAGGCGACTTCTACACACGACCCTGTAGGTCATCGCTACTGTCAGTCTTTAAAGTTTCTTCTCGTGGCAGCAATCTTGAAGTATTTTTATTTTCTGACGTTGTCTGCAAAGGCCTGCTTTTGCCCTTCAAGGGAAAGGATGTTTTTTTTCCACTGTTTCACCTCTTCTGACTTGTTTTCATGTTGCCCAGGCATTTCAAATATCTTTGTTGTTTGAGATCATCTGCAAAAGACAGCTTTTGCCTTTAAAAGTATTTTTCTCTGTTTTACATCTTCTGATTTTTTGCATACTCCAGTTGTAGGTGCTTTTGTGGCTTTTGAAAACCCCCGTGTTTTTACTAATGCATCATGAAGATCATGTCAGTGCACTGTGTATGTGGCTGCGAACCCAAAGCTGTTGATGTGAAGTGCTAGTGATTGTGAAGTTGGGACGTGACAATGCAAAACTGCTAATTGAAGTGTTTGCGGCTGTGACATCTGGAGTTGTCAAGATTCAGCTCCGTGTGTTTCTTCTTGCCTACGAAACACCGGCTCATTTTTCTAGAACGTAAGCACAACAATCATTTGATGCCAGCATGTTGCAGTGTTTTATATGCATGCTGTGTTGATGCATGCACACAGAAGCTGTTCTTAGCAGCCAGATGAAGCTCTTGATTTTCTTCTAACTGCTGAACTAGAGCCAAGGGATTTTCACTTTCTAAGCCACAGTGACAGGCACTACACTGCCCTTGGGTGAATGAAGCATGCGAGTACATATAGTCTTGCTTGCATTTGATGCTGATTTCTGAATACCCCAGGATCAGGTTAATTGTGAAGTAGCTCTGTAGCTCTTAGAAGCGCATTTGGCTCCTGTGCCACACTATACTGTCCATCTCTCATTTGGTTTTTGTTTTATGTGCCATGTCTTGTTCACACATATTGTAATACTTCTCCCTGCAGGTTTCACATTGTGGAATTTACTGACGAAGGTAGCACGTATGTGGTGCCCGAAAGCTGGGTGAGAAGGGAAGGTGGTAGTGCAACTTGCTATTGGCCACCAACGACAGCAAAAAAGGAAGTTGACCGCATGATTTCATTATAAGTACCTGTAGAGGACAACTGGCAAGGCTACAAGGCAAGAATTCTTGCAACTAAAAGTGAGCATCATTTTGTTTCATTTTTATAGTGATAATATAGCACAAGGCTGTCTATGTCTGGTCTTTTGTAATGGACATGCATCGCTTTAGTACTGGAACTTTTATTATTTGGTGTAAGGTTAGGAAGAATGTGTTTAGCAACAATTCTCTTTTAAAGATGATGCAACATAACAGTACTCTTTGTATGAAGTTGCCACCTACTGCACAAAAATGCTTCTGAAATATTGTTTATATGCAGTTATTAAAATTTGAAAACTTTCTCACGGGTGCTCTAAAACTGTTTCTTGACCCAGGCACATATGAGCGCGCCAAAGAGTGTCTTCCACATGCGCTTACAACTTCACATCTGGACTCGGAAGGCTCAGTTTCTGAAAAGAAGCGCTGGAGAAAGCGAAAGGCAGTGCTTCTTTCGGACAGCGAAAGTGGTGACGACATTCTCGTGGTTCGGTCACCAAGCACTAGGATGAAAAGTTAGTGCTTGTTGCATTTCGCTCATTTCTTGTGACTTGTTTGTTAATTTTCTCAATTGCACTATTGCTGAATACATGATTTTTCTTCTGTGGGGCAGTTATTTTCCTTTGTTGTTATATTTCTTTCATGTAGGAAGGAAAATATCTGGCATGAGCCAGGATGTCCAAGAACATACCCCCTTCAGAGGCAACTCTTCACAACAAGTCCACATTCAAGGTATAACACTGCTGTGTGCTGCCATATTTTTATGTGAAAGTAATTAGGCATAATCATATTGTTTAGTCTATATTGACCTTAAACTGCTTCATTGAATCAAACATTGAAGAGCATATTGCAACAAAGTATGTCTCTGAAAACTTTATAGATGGCTTCGTGGCTTCAAGGGAAAGACTTGTTCAGAGGATGTATTCTAAGTCACCTATGACAAAAAACAGGCACATGAAAGAGCTTCCAGGAATGTCTCGCCTAGCAGAGAGATTTGCCAGACATGGTGGTATGGAGTTATTTCTATATATTTTACTGTTTCATTTTGTCTGTAGTTCATTTCAAGCTGGCTGTACGTCATTTAGTAGTGATTTTAATTACTGTCAGTAACCAACTAATTTCTCTTGCTTTCGAGGGTCTTAGATTCAGCAATGTATTGTGCTTACGACTGAAACATTTGCATCTAAAAATTATATGCTTCTGCAATGAAATTGCAGGTCTTCAGGACAAAGCCACCACACCCTCATGGGGTCACGACAGCAGCACTGACTGTGAAGCAGGTGTGATATCGGCTGCGTTTTTTAACAACCTTATCTTTCGATTTTTATTATTTATTGTGTGATCTTATGCTGCACACATACTGAAATGAGTCGAATAAGATTAAAAATTCCGAATACCATTGACTTGTGTAAACTGTACATTGCTCCATGATGGTTTCCAAAGGCAGTTGAAAGGTTCAACATCTGGCATACTACAGTGACGCTGCTGCTGCCTAGTTTAGTTTTGATAACCTTAGTTCAATGTTTGAAGCTTATGAGGCTGGACTCTGAGGATACATAGTTATCAGTAATAAAATGTGCTGTATAGAATTGGGGGCTTTTGTTTACTGGGTGCAACTTGTATCTAAAAGCCTTGCTGTGGGATGAGTGCTTTACTTTTATTGTGTGACATTTTTTGTGTTGTGTATGTTTACTTGGTGTCATTTCACTCCCTTTATGTGTTGCGCTTCCGATGAACATGGACTTCAAAACTAAGCTGGTAAAGGCCAAACCACACCTCCAAGCCACCACATTGAGTAGCGCATTCCTTACAGTAAATAAAAAGGCATTTCATGTGGGATCAGCTCACATTTATTCACTTAGAAGCAGGTATTCACTTGTAAATTTTCATTTTACAAATTATAGCTTGAATACATCGTGCACTGGGGTACAGAAACTTGCATTTCGAAGGCATTTGAAACCGTCGAATGTTTCTGTGGTGCTCTTTCGACTGTAATGGCATTTCAACTTAATGCTCTGTAACAGCACAGCTGTTAATGCTTACAGCACGGGTATGAGATGCTCCTTATGGGAAATGTGTATAAAAATAGGTACCATATTTTTTATTTGTTACAGCTCCTGCAAACACAAGTGCCCCGAAAGAGGCCGGTAGCCTGCCTGCATGGTTCACAGGTATGAGTGCACCTACAGCTTTTTTTCTTTAGTACCAGTTTATTTGCTATCCAAACAACATATGATGCACTGTGCCTTTGACAATACTTTAGATGTTGATGTACGAGTTATTCGGGCCTGTAAAGAGGAACAGTATATAAGTTTGAAGTTCTAAATACTCGACTGTAGTGCATAGAGGGCTGATGCTCTGCTTAGTACTTAGCAGAAGTCAAATTCCCTTTTTCTGGATTTTGCCTCAAAGTTGTTCTTATTTTGCTTGTAGCCTTCGAAAAGAAAGTTTTTGACAACCAGATGAAAATAATCATCGAGCAGAAGAGTTTGAGATCACTGCTAACTGCAAGCAAAGCAACAAGAGCTTTAGTTTTGCCCCAAGATTGCCCAAAGCTACCTGCATCAACAGTGGAAGATGTCCAAGCAATTGAAGAGTATCTTTCCTCGGAAGGAAACATGGAAGTACTTGTAAGTCTAATTTTTGCTCTTTAAACTTTTCCTCGGCTTTTCTTTAATGTTTGGTATGATGTATCTGCAGACAAACTACTGCTCAAGGTTTGCCGGCACGGATTTTCAAGACACAGTGCGAATTTTGATGCGAAACTTGATGAGCAAAGCAGCATCACTGCGATTCAGCTGGAAAGGGTCTCACGGCTGCAAGCACGCGTTTGCTGAGATAAAGAACATCAATAACATGATCCTGGGTAAGTGATTGTTTACACTGGTGAAGAATTGTCATGCTGTGCTAAACATGCTGGTCATTTTACCAGCCATGTATTCTTCAGTACAATACATTTGTCCCAGGTGGTGGAAATTCCTGGAGCCCTCCACTAAGGTGTCCCTCATAGTCCATGTGTTGCTTCTGGGGCATTAAATCCCGCAATGTTTTCCCAGGAAAAAAATAATTTTAAGTGCTTCGAGATTCTATTCTATTTAGTCTACTTTGTCATGAAAAAATTTCGTGTACATTCTTAATTTTGGCACTGCAGTGACGTGGACGTAATGAAATGCAGGTTGTAAATGATGTGCCTGTATATAAGGGTAAATATGCATGTTGGCGGCAGTGTAGCTGTTTTATTGTTGGCTTAGATTGCCTCATTAAAGCAACTTGTTAAAACAATTGCTACTGTATACTGCATCAGGTTTCATGCAATTGTAAAAATATTGAATTTATAATGCTGCTTGCAATTGTTTAGTGCTATTTACAATGGTACACACAATGCCTAATTTTTCAGTATATAAGGCCCTGATTTTAGCTAAAACATTTATAATACTGTTGTGCAGACATTGAACACTGCCCACAAATATATCATAATGGATGCTATGTACAAAGGACAGCTATTCTAGGTTATTGCATTTTGCCCTCATTGCTGCATGTTATTTTGGGTTTAAAGTGAATATTGCAATGATTATAGAATATAGTGCTGACTACTGTTATATCCGAGTCTGGACTACAAAGCACCGGATTATTTGGTTGGAATATCACTGCTGAGCTGGTTTGAGCCTTTTTGAAGTGGTGGCATTTGTTTTTGCTCTCTTCTTTTATCGTAGCCTGCCTGAGAGCACACTACCCTGAAGAAGCAACCCTGCAGAAAAGCAGCGCTGTTATAAAGCGCTGGCTGATTGGCGCGCAGGATCGGGAGGGTGGCCGCAGCCAGAGGCGCCAGCCGACTCGTGCAAGGGAGGCAGTGGGCACAGAAGAATAAGACTTCACTTCACTTCTCTTTCTTCACTTTAAAGACCCCCTTCAGGGAGTATTACATAAGGGGTTGGTTAATATATTCAACAATCATAAATGTGCGGCAATCATAAACAATCATATTGAACAATCATTGCAGTATCATACAAATGGTTACAGTGGATAAGAATGAAGGTGGGCAAGTGATGGCGGCAACATCGGCAGGGAGGGCATTCTAGTCAACAATGGTGCGGGAAAAAAAAGAACCCGAAAAAGTTGCAGTACGCGATAGAGGCCGGGTGATCTGAAATGGGTGTTACACAATACTTGTGGTGCCAGATCGTTATATATATTAGGAATAAAAGCGGACCGAGCACAGATCCCTGTGGAACACTCGATGTTATGGGGAGAGTACCTGAGTTGTGATTGTTAATAGATCGAAACAAACTGAGAACAGTTAGCTAGGAATTCTTTAATTCAGTCTAGAATATTAGGGTGCAAATTTATAAAAGGCGAGTTTCAGTGATAGGCATTGGTGTGGTACCTTGTCAAATCCTTCGCGAAATCTAGAAATAATTAATCGGTCTGTATGTTACGGTCGAGGTTAGCATACAGGTCGAAAGTGAAGATTGCCAATTGGGTCTCGCAGGAAAGTCCCCTACGAAACCCGTGCTGAGCCGGATGAAGAAAGTTGTTAGAATCTAGTCATCCTTCCAGTCACCCGGTAGCATTCCTGGTGAAAGTTATTCTGAATGCAATAATAAAAGATATATATGGCTGAAATGAGTTTGATGTTTTTCAGTATTTTGTAAGATTTCACCCTACACATGCGTTTACAACAAGTGGAACTGCTTGTATACTGATGTCTGCATAAAGGAACCCATTAATAATTGCTGCAAGTTCGTCTTCATTGTTTGTGTCTCCTCAAGATGCCTGTGCATACAGGTCAGATTCGTCATGGCCAAAATTTAGTTTTCAAACGTCATATACAGATAAGGTAACCATGATTTGTCATTGATTCACAATCTAGCAGGGCACTGGCTGGCGACGGCAAGGTCGGCATACGGCCTTGGCCCTATGTTGGCAGCCAAAGGTCGGCCGGTGTGAGGCCAATAACCAATCCCGACCTCGGCCCAACCTAGTTTGCCAAGCTAGGGCCAAGGTCGGCCAGGCCGGCTACCGACTTTGGCCCAACATAGGGCCGAGGTCGTTTTTTCAGTTGGGAAGAGATCAGAGGAAAGAGAAAAAGGCAAGAAAAGACGCGCGTCACAGCAACAACTCCGGCGGACGCTGCTGAAAAAATCAGATAAGCGGCCGAAGCCGCGCTCGCCGAAGCGAGGACAGATGCTCACATGTGGCAAAAACAAGAGACCCCCCGTATGTTCTACCACGGCCGCTAGATACAAAGCGCAAAGCACCTCGCTTTGCGATTTGCATCAAGCGGCCGTGGTTCTACCGTGCTACCCACTCATCTGCGCGGCGAAGCAGCTGCAAAGCGTTTTGAATCGAGACGCACGGTCGTCCGGCAACCGCTACCCGGGCATCGAAACCATGCAAGAACTAACAGCCCCCCAGAGTGTATTACTGGCCCACCACTGCGTTGTTCTCGATGCAGCTACAGTTACCGAAAGCGGAAAAACTTAGCTCCGGAGAACTACATCAATAGCCGCGATATGTGCTGGTACAAGCTGCTTCAGTTATAACTCTCTCCACCGGACGAAGCAAAGCGGCCTGTATGTATTGCAAGCAGCGAAGTATTGCTCTATCGGCAGCGTCTCGTACTTGCTCTGAACACTTTTTTGGTGGACAACGGGCGGCCAAAACCTTTATACGGTTGTGTAATTATGGTTAGGAGTGGATGGTATTATCGGCACCAAACGTTCATGGGATGCCAGTTGGCGGAAAAAAAATTATTCCAGCGACGCCACTGAAATTTATGAACATATGACAGAACATGCATGTTCCACATAATGGTTATGAATATATCTAAGTGATTGGTCAGTTGCGATAGATTGGTCAGTTTACGTATTTGAAACATGCTCGAAGCATGATTTTAGTTGAAGTATATTTGAGAAGTTTTAAGAATGTATTTCTAATATCAAGCAAGAAATTTCACGAATAAATTTCCTACGTACTTTTAATCTATTAGTGGAAACATAATGTGTTTAAAAGCAAAATAAATGTACCACCGTATACTTCAAACGAATTAAGTTTCGATAACGGTCCTACAGTGTCTTGCCCACTCCACTTTACTGGGTATGTGCCATCTTTATTTCAGACCAACCAACCAACCAACCAAAATTAACCACTGAATAAGGGGGCTACCGAGCTAAATTTGAAACCTTCCTCCTCTTCACGCAATAAAGCAGCAGCTCCGCAGCGCCTTCAGCTGTATTTTAGGAAAGGAAGATGAAGCGGGCGAGCTGCACGAGGAGCGACCAGTCATCGCCGACTCCGCTGATTACGCCGCAGCCACCGCGAGCGCGACTCCCACAGCTGGTACAGTGTGACTGTGTCCGTGAACGATCAAAAACATCGGATGGCGTCGCCGGACTATCAGTCCACACCACTGCCACCACTGACCAGGAGAATCAGCGTTCAGTTGGCGAACCTTGGAAGAGGACTGGCCTGCAGTGTCACCACATCGTGGACGCAACAAGAACAAAGCGGCGTGAACTCCCTGTCATATTCGACCGAGGCCTTTCACAGACGGGAATATGGGAGTTGCGGACTCGACGCAACAAACCCTGAGGACTCAAGCTGCGCTGCAGAGACCCGACAGGCGGAAGGCGAGGTGAGCCCAGCCAAGTCTTCGTCGCAGACGCATCGGCGGCACGCTGTTACGGGCTACGCGAGGCACGCTGCCCTGGTGATCGTTTTTCTGATGATCTGCGTCGCCTTAGCTGTGATCATCGCGTACCGCATGACTTTCGGCAGCGACGAAATGTTCGCCAGCACTCGAGGCTTAGGAGGAGAGGCATATCCGAACATGGTGGTTCCCAAGATCCGCGAGGACACCGAAAGCTTGTCCGAGTTCAGGAAATGGATCCGGGAACTGCTTGACCAAGTGCAGGAGACTCCCCGCAATTACACCGTACCGGACGAGACATACGAAGGTACGGCGATGGCAACGCACGATGTGTCGTCGGTGACAGTGAACGAGACGACGTCGATTGCTACAATCGAAGAGGCATTCAATAGTACGCTGGACGAGACACTGATGACGGCAGGCGAGGCATTAAATAGTACGCTCGACGAGACTCTAATGACGGCAGGCGAGGCATTGAATAGTACGCTGGAGGAGACACTGATGACGGCAGGAAACGAAACGATGAACGCGACGGCAGGCATCGGCGGCTAGCTCATCGGTGCATCCTGTCTGGCACTGGACGACTGTACTGCGGCTTGGAGTAGCCACTGTTTGCACGTTTTAGACCGTTTTCTTTCGTGCTTGAAATATTTTGGACAAGCGGTGCTTTTATTGGCATGGTCATGAGGGTAATTGTTTACTGGCGCACTCTACCTAAGACCGACCTTGGAATAAAATCGCACAGAATTCACTAAAAGGTCTGCTGTGCGACAGGAGTCACTGTGCGCGTCGCAAGCGAGAGACGCTTGATGGGTGACGCCATAACGAAATTTCGAATAATGAAGCAATGGCGGAATGTTGGAGGGGGATGCAGGCCGTTCTTTTGGATGCAGGGCGTTTCAGTAGGTCAGAATGTGTGCGTTAACAAACTCCCACAAGTGCAACAGCTTTTCGTTGTTATAAGCTTATAAAAAATGGCTGAGGCTTAACTTGGTTAACCCTGGTCAGATGCGAAGCATATTGATGGCTAGGCTTGGTAATACATGGCTTTCCTTGGTTGAATACTTGGTCATTTTAATACAACCACTAGAAGCCTTCGTCGTGGGGGAAGACAACGGGGGCCGAATCCACGAAAGAGTTCGCTTTGGAACGCGTTCGCTTTGCCGTGACGTCATTTTGACGTTGACATCGGCGGGAGAACGGCGGGAGGAACACTGCGGGAGGACAATGGGGCTGGCAACAGCCAATCGGCTTTGTTGGGCGGTCCCATCTCGGTTGCTTGTATTTTTAAGGGACCATATGCTAACTTCTTTGCGTTTTTAACCTCCAAATGAATGCCTTTGGCTACAATACTGCAAATTTATCACTCAGAGCCTATAAAATGAGTACAGAATTTATTTTGAGACGGTTTCAATGCTTCTTGATTGGTTTGTTTTCTTTTGCGTTCCCGAGAGGGCGCTCTCAATTGTGTTGTTTTATTTTGTGTTCGCGAGAGGGCGATAGGCATCTTGAACTTGCGCGGGAGACTTTTCACGTGTCAGCACTTGTCAGCTTGACATTTTCACTAGTCGTCATGTCAACGCACAAAGGTTGTCGCCTGGGCCCGCACGTCTCGATGTGCAAGCGTGAAGTGCTCGTTGAGTTCATGGAGGAACATACCTACATGGTGAAGCCTTCGTGTTAGCTCGACGCACCCGACGACGCCAGGGATGAGACCACGCTCCAAAAAGTCGGCCTTGGCGCGGGACTTCTCCTCCGGAGTCGAAGGAAACGAAACCCAGTATTTCTCCGTGCCGACACGCACGATTGCCTGAGCGACGGCCGAAATCGTCCGGCTCACAGACGACTGCGGGAGCCGTATAGTTGCCTCGCTGCCAACTGCCGCCTGGAAGCCCCCGGTAGCGAAGAACCGTAGGGCGCAGAGTACTTTGCGCTCTGTTGTGAGCGCACTTTTCCTCGTTGGTCCAAGGTGGGGTTTGAGCTCTTCGCATAGCTGGCGTACAAGTAGCTGAAGTGCCTTCGGAAAGCATCGTCAGGCATGTCGAAAGGATTGTCATGCACGCGCGACCGCCGGGGCCGCCGATCACATTCGCTGAGCACCGCGAACAACAGCGGGGCGGCGGGAGGTACCGGCATGTCTCTCCTCGAGCTGAAGCGAACGTCACTTCCGCCAGTTCCGCACACAGCGACCGAACGCGTTCTTTCACTTGATTGACATGTCTCGTGACGTAAACAAAATCCGTGTTCCCGCCTCCCTGAAGTGACGTCACCGCCAGCGGTGACGACACACGACCAATGGAGCGAAGTGGCAAGAGAGAAAGCGAACGCGTTCCAAAGCGAACTCTTTCGTGGATTCGGCCCCAGGACCAATAAGCTCCTGCTCACCGGCTGTAGGCGGGCTCCCGGCATGGGCGTCCGGAGGGGGGGGGGGGGGGGCAAGGGGGGGGCGGCTGCACCCCCCTGGAAAATCACTCCCTCGAACCGTGAGTGATGGCCGCACGCCAGGGGCCGTGGTGGGCTCAGCCAAAAGGGTAAAAGCAGCCCCGCTTCCACGCTTTCGGTCACATCTGCGAAATGCCGCGTCCGGGCACGCGTCTTTATGCCGTTTTCAAACCACGCCATCGTTAGCTCTGTTGAAGGCCGACCTGTTGCAGACATACAGCGGCACCGGCGAGCATGTGTTTCAAGCCGTCTTGAAATGGGTGCCTGTTTCTTTGATCTCTAGACAGATAGCGACACGGAGGCAGACAGTGCACAGTGCATCTTGTTTTCGCCTTCGTTATGCCGGCCACCGATGAATTCTTCAGGAGGGAAAGACAAATCAGCCGTGTCCACCCCCGCTTTGTCGGGCTGTTCATGGGCAAGCGGGCGATCAGTTGGCGCCGCCGCCGCTCGCTGTGCCTCCGATCCACGGGAGAGCGCAGTGCGGTAGAAGCGCCGCTATCAGAATCTTCGGCAAAGGAGATTAGCATCTTTTGTTCACGGCGACGCAGTCTCCAGAGGCGCCCCCACACCAGCGTCCCTTGCGTCTTCTCCGAAAACCAGCGCCTTTGGTCAACGCAGCCCCATGGCGCCTGCCTGGCTCGCCTGTCACCTCTGGCTGGGCCTCAAATGACAACAGCGCCCGTGTACTGTGCGAGGTCAGTGCCCGGTAAAGAGACCCAGGTGGTCGACATTATCCGGAGCTCTGTACTACTCCGTTCCTCATAACCTGAGTCGTTTTGGGGCTCTGAACCCCATAAAAACACACAAAACAAATTTTCCTACCGGAGTGGCGAGTGTCCCTTCCCCTTGGAAGTCGCACGGAAGTAAGCCCTTGCACGTGTGCGCGCCTCTGTTAGAGATGGGCAAAACGGCTCACTTCAGTGAGCGGCTCAGAACGGCTCCGCTCACTGAAGTGAGCCGGCTCATTTGAGCGGCTCACCGGCTCACTTAAATCTGCAACAGTGAGCCGGATGTTTTGAGTGAGCCGTGCTGCTTTTGGGGAGAGGAATCCGGCTCTCTCGTTCACACTGAGCCGTGCCGGGAGCCGGGTCTTCAGGTGGTAGTGGTTTATTTTAAAAAATAAAAAAGTGAAGCAAAAAAGAGTTGCCGGCCGCGGCAATTGCTATCTTAAGCACCCGAGCTGGAGCCGGCGGAAATGGAAGAGAAAAGGAGAGGATAGTGAGGAGAGGGGAGCGACAGCAAGAAAGGACAGGGGCATAGAGTCGTTAATATTTAACGACAGGGGAGAGCTTTGTACACTATTTGCGATTCCGCGCCATGGTGCGAGAAGGCAACTGCTCTCCTGCCCTTCCTGGCAAGAGTGGCATCCAACCCCTCACCTTCGGCTGTCTTTTGAACCGCTCTTTTTAGAGAACGAGTGAGCCGTGGCGCCGTACGTGGTTCAGTTAGTGAGCGGCGGTTCTTCTGTAGAGCCGGCTCTCTCTCGTTCAGTTCAGTTAGTGAGCGGCGGTTCTTCTGGAGAGCCGGCTCTCGTTCAGTGAGCCGTATCCAAAAGAGGTTTTCGCCTTAAAAACGCGGGTGCCAGCGGCAGTGCACACGCGGAAACAAATGAAGGCGAGGGGTTGGTTGCGAAGGAAGGGAATGCAGTTGATTTCTCGCACTGCTCAATAGATGGCGCGCAAATCGCACCCTGGAGCAGACCCGGCTCTGACGGAACGGTTAGGCACGGTCAGCACGGCTCACTGAACGAGAGAGAACCGGTTCTCCAAAAGAACCGCCGCTCACTGTACTGAGCCACCGCTCATTCGCTCTCCAAAAAAGAGCCGCTCAAAAGATCCGGCTCGCTCCTGAGCGACCCATCACTACTCTGTATTTGTGCTTCGGTGTTTTTAGTGGCCGTTTGTCAACGAAGCTGAGAACAACCAAGACAGTGGACGAGAAAACTACGAGCGGCGAGCAGTGTGCGTGCGGTTGCTCGACTGTGCGGATGCGCGAGCAAGATGGAGCGAGGTGTATGAAGCTGCGAGCGTGCATTTATCTTGTAAATAAGTTTTCGTTGTATGTATAGACATCTTTTGTTTTCAACGTGCGCGTTCAACCGTTTTTCCAATCAATGTGTGTGACGAGTGTGCACCGAGAGCGTGTAATGAAGCACAGAAATGAATTTATCACCCGTGTGATCACGCAATTCGCCCAGAAAAATCCGTGGAGTCTACAGTTGCTGTTCAAGGAAGACTGACTGAGTGACTGTAGTTGCGTGTTTGTGACCATATTGTGCTGTGTGCTGGTCATCAATCCGGGTGAGTCGAGAACCCGTATGCAGCAATACTGAGCACTCTTCTCCACGAAGTGACAGTATATTTTTGGATTTTTTATTAATTTTAATTGTTTCTTCGTTGATAAACTGCAATGTATCTCTCCTAGCCACACTTTAATTTGCTGTTTGTAATTTTTATTTCATGTGTGTATTTCACTTATTTTTTATTTATATATAAATAAATAAATTCATACCGCAAATAGTGCCTTTTTGCTACGAACATGCCCCCCCCCCTTCCGGCGCCAACAACCAATGGGGCCCCCCCCTGCAAAAAATTCTGCGGACGCCCTTGGCTCCCGGTATTCCGCTAACGGTAACAAGGTACACAGTAACAAGGTACACGGTATGCTAAAGGCAAAAGGTGTCTATTTGCGAGAACTTCGTTGACGACTTCGAGAACAGGATCCATCGTAACGCTGGCAAAACCCCGGTGCAAACGTAAGCGAAGCGACGGTAGCGACGGCCGCAATAGCTGATAGATGCCTTCAACGTGCGGCCGGCAGTAGCTTTCATTTCGGCTGCTACTAGGCCGCTCTGCTGGCCGACAGAAATCACGGAGTCTGCGTTTCGTCATGTGCACGTCATGTTTCACGTCACTTAGTCCTCTGTCGTCATAGGAGAATCCCAAGTTTGAATCTGAGCGGCGGGAAAAACTTTTTCAACTTCGAATCCAAATTTCTTAGAAATAAATGCATCTTTCGCTGCCGGCCAAGTGGCAACAAAGCCATGAAATGCCAAACTATCGGATTTTGCTATTAAAAAATATTAATAGAGCTCTCCTCACTGTCCCTTTAATGCCTCATACTGTCGTTAGCAGCCGTTTCGTCAGCCGTGTCGGCAGACGTGTCCGCGTTTTGAATACTTGCCTTATATGGGCATATGCCAATCATTACTTAATCGATGACATTCGAATGGCATCGGATAGTGATCCAAAACATTCTATGATAATTGCATCATAATTAATTACTAATTGAGTAGTAATAGTTAAGCAATGAGCCTAATTAACCTTTCTACTCAGACCAGATAAATAAATAAAACCGAGTAGGAAATTGGTCGAGTTGGGAAAACGAACCACGGTCTTCGGAGTGCGAGACGAGCATGCTACCCACTCCGCCATGCCGGCTCGATGTTTTGTTATGAAGAAAGGCGCGTCTAGCTAATACGACCCCCTGCAGGTCACAGGCGCACCATCAACGGTGTCAGTGATAATGTAGGGCATCCATAAGCGGCAGTTTCGAGGAATTTTGTAAACAAAGGACCAGAATTGTGGAAGAACAACTGACTGCTCCACATATGAACGCCCGCGTACACATCATCCGTTGTCCAACAGTTCCTGACTTCCAAAAAAATTACAGTTCTTCTGCACCCGCCCCATTCACTTATCCTTGACCCTGAGACATTTTCTTCTTCCGGAAAATTAAATTGAGGCTGGAACGGTGTCGGTTTAACGCAACTGAAGAGGCCACGCACTCACAAATGGCAACTTCCACGGATCCGCGCAATCATGAGATAAGTACTGGCATCGATGTACACTTGCTCAAGGTGACTACTTCGGAAGAGGCAGTGCATAACAAAAGGTGAGGCGATCATCTGTTTATTAAGATCGAATTCCCTGAACTATTGAGTAGCACCTCGTATGTTACCATAGTAAGATAGCAACTGCTCTGCAGACAACAGCGTACTAGTAAAAAAAAACTCTTAGGGCACCAATATTTGATCGCAACGTAAAAAAAAATCGCTTGCATAGCAACTTTTCAAGGGCGTTAGCAAAGGATGAGCGGTCAGCGACTCCTGCATCCCTGGAAATCAAGACGCTCCCTTATTAAAAGACGGTAACTATGCCAGCATAAATAGGAAATTAAGAGGCCCTATAACTGAATTATCCAAGCAAACGGAAGCGTGTTCAAGAGGCTAAGAAAAATTGGTTCTGTTTATGTGACGATTTGAAAGGCAAGCTTATCTTAGCGGGAGCCTAGAACCTGAGAACCCCGATAGATGCATCTAAGAGAAAGGTGAGCAGAATTAGAATATGACCCGCGCGATACACGCCTTTGAAGGCAATGAAAACTGATCGAGCACTCACAGCGAATTGCATTTCACAGGGGACCTCCAAGGGGAAAACCGAGTATTGGGGCCAGGCTAATCTCGAGCAGGATACCGGTCACTCCAAAATGAAGAGAAACACTAGTCCCCGGCTGCGCAGGATTGCTAATAGGTCAGTTACCGACCTGCATGAGGACACTTTAAGTAGGCTCGTTGTATACTTCAAGAAATGATGGTAATATAGGCAATAATAGTGTTACTTTTAAAACAGAAATCAGGAAAAATGTAACAAATCTTAAAAATTTACCAGAACTAAGGAAAAAAGAATCAGTCTATCCAACAAGACGCGGCGAACAATGGACAGTGCCAACACCTAGACTAAATCTTGGTAGGGAATGCCTTCAGTACACTCTTCCATCTCTTCTAAATAGGTATATCCACATTAAGCTCGATTTGTTTTCTTTTTCACGTCGTGAACTACATAATTTGTTTTTGAATAACATGATTTAAGTTTCATTATGTATACATATTGCTGTTTCGTGTATTCTCTGGTGCTTCCTTGATGTGCTTGTTTTTTTTAAATTGTATAAACTCTTGTGTTGCCTCCCTGTCAATAATTAGGATTGTAGACTCGTCAAGCTGCCCAAGCGCAGCTTTTTTCTACGATTCCTCCATCTGTAGTGTTAGATGGGAAATAAACTTTGAAACTTGAAGTACCAGAAGGAAGGAAAACGGATGGAAAAGGACAGGAACAACACGCACACTATCAAGTATCTATCGTAGGTCATGGAGGAAATCGCCAGATGATAGGCGTGGTTACCAATTACAGACATGAGACGAAAGAAGGAGAGCGCTTGTCTCTTACTTTCTTTTCAGCCGTCTTCGTCTTTTTTGCCCTCGTTAAGGATTAGGAATACACAACTCCCTAGAAGAGCTTGTCTAGTTCAGAGGAACAGGCTAGCAGGTACCAAAGCAGGGAGTGTGTACTAAAGAGGCTAGGTATCTCCTATTGTAGCCTCCACAGATGGCAAGGCAGACATACTACGGCATATTAGTAGGTTCACTCTCCGACCAATGCTCAAAAATATACATCCTAAGTACTAAAAGTCAGAGAGGAAGTGAAAGCCATCGCAGTGAATGCGGGTTGCGGATAAAACCCCAACGCACAATTCACCGACAGGACAGGTACTGGTGATGCTGAAATGGTGGTTGCTGTGGTGGAGAGTTGGGCACATGTCGTTAACTGCGCCTCTGTTAAGAGTGGCACCTCAGATGACCCAGAAGAAGCTGGCGTAGCCTTAGCGGCCGCCATGTGTCTTCATCCAGGCTTTATATCGTGCTCTGATAGAGCATGCCGAAGTTTCGTGTAGGGAGAAATTGGTGAATATGGAAACACAACCCTGAAACAATTGATATTCAAGAAAGATCGAATAACCGTACTATGGACCCCTGCCCATCAATCGGCCACAGGAAACGAAGGCTCGGACGTCGCTGCACGAGCTCTGCTTACCCGAACACCTCACGGATCCGATTATAAACGAACCAATCAGCTATTCACCTCTAGACAGCGGCTGCTATATAACAGACAGTCGAAAATAACACAACCAGTTACAGACGATAAGCTGTCCGGCTCCGACCTAAGTTACCAGAAGCAGCTGATGGAGCAGACCCGAGCGGCTAAGAGACCGAACAGGATCCAGGAATAGAGATCCCAACCACACGCACTTGAAGATCAATAAAATTTTCCTATGTATCTATATCTCTGTCGATGCTGCGCTGTTGTGCCCCCCACGCTGAATTCCCATCTGCACATGTCAGGTTTGGCGATAGTAGTTTTGCCGCCCTTTCTCCTCTCTGGCGACAAGGCTCTTGGTAGAGCCCTTGCAGCAGCTTGGCCTTCGTTTGAATAAAGCTCTCTTGCTTCCACTTGTTGCCTTAGTACTTGGACACGGCTACAGGATTGTTTGCACCGCTGTTCAAAATCTTTCACTGGAATCTCATCGACTGCCCTGCTAAACTCTATTATCAGTGCTATGTTTATTTTTACAGTCCATTCCTTATTCGCATCACGGCCCCATCGCATTGCCCTCCCACGCGTGTTGTCACCTTCCTATTTTGTTTTTTGTTTGGGCATGAAAATGTACACATGGCTATAGCCTTTTTGTGTTACGTGATCCTTGGAGGATTCCCCGGTAAGAGTATGTGCCATTTGTTGTCAGGACAACGATGACAACGACCGTTTGACTGCAACCACATTTGCTGCACTTGCGTCTGCCTAGCGGCGGACGGAGCGGCGGCTTCACCCGAGGCCTGGGCCCCAGTGTCATACATAAAAAGTGCTGGCATGAACTCTTCTTCGGAATGTGGGCAGCTGTGGTCAAGCGGGTCGCTGCAATTCAAATTAAAAACTTTTTGGGTAGTTGACGTCGCAGAGGATTAGGTTTGGTTTGGTTAATGGTTTTTTGTATCTTTTTTTGTGAGTGTCTACAACTAACTTCGCCTATCCTGGAATCCAAATTTTCACACTAACGCGACAGTTATATACATGTAGGGCTGACTTCCTTATCCAGTCTTTCCCTGCAAATCTTATGTCAACGCCTCACAGCCAACATCGGCAAGCACCAAGCTACATGGACACCAGGACACGCCGGCTTGGCTCGGAACTGCGCGGCGGATATTGTTGCTCGAGCGTACACTAACCGAGCTACAGAGAACCTGCTAGAACCCAGACCGGTGGCTTCGAGATATAGTAGTATCTTGGAACAACGTCGAGGGTAGAGGAGGGACTCACCCCCACCTCACATCCAGCTCACAAAAAAAAAGGCAACCGCTTCAAGGTGGCTCCGACAAACAACCTAATTAAGAGAACCTAAGCAAAATTCACCCGGAAGCCTTTATGCCTTTCTGTGTGCTCTGCAGGGAGTTGGCCACAATAGATCGCACTTTGCGAGGCAGCCAACGGAACACAACAGTCCCCAATATATGTATATAAAAAAAACATCACAGGAGAGTGGGAGGAGGTTTTGCTTACCTAGAACCTATAAGACTAGTGACGCCTGCTGCAGTCTCCATTGGGGGCCTGGACCAGCCATGCCACCCAATCGTCAGAGAAGGCCTCGCACGACGGAAAAAAAAAATTAATTCTTTATTTCGTGGGACTGAGACGAGACCTGCTTAATTAAGTCCGGCTAAGCGCTTGATCTTTATCAATTAAACTCCTGTCTTCTCTTCAAGTTGGACACCTTGCGTAGCATGTTTTTTGAATATCGATCTCAGTTGGGTTATCCATCAACTCTCTGGTTGCAGGGATTTAACACATGACGTCAGTAATGGCTCACCTGATTTTTTTAATTTTTGTGATTCCTAAATCGCACTTTGTAAGGACACAGACTTGATGAACTGCTGTCGATGTTACACTATAAAAATGGTGCGCCGAGGTGACAGCAGTTGTCTATCTTCCCTTTAAATTATCCTCAGTCTAGAGCAGGATGTTGAGTGGTTTAACTTTTAGTACGCATGATCCGAGAATGTGGCTACTTCCAATTTTTTTGTTGTGTAAGTTAATACTTCCACTGTTACTCTCCAGGAGAAGGATTGCATCTTTAAGCATCACTGTTGTCATCCGCATTGGGTAACAAGGAAGGATGAATTTTAGTCCTGAAAATGCCTTCTCTCTACATTTCTAAGAATTTAGAAGCAAGACAAGGCATTTCTGCGAACATATCCACTGTGCAGTAAAGGATGGTTAGAAGGACACTGGCTTATCGTGAAGGACATCTTGTTTCGCGAATTTCTGTGCCTACTCTAATACTTTGTCCACTGCACTCGGTCAGAGCAAAAATTAAGTGAAGAGCAGCATTAATGGTCAGTCTTGTGCCAATAGACATTTTTATCAACGACGCAGTATACAGGATTGCTCCGAGTTTAAAGGACCATATTTTCCACGCTAATCGGCAATCAGGACTTCGGGTGAACTGTCTCTTTCGAGTGAACAAAAGAAAAGTTCGAAAAAATAAAAATATCGCCGAGATGTCAGTTTTTTTTCTTCAGTAACGAAATTTGATCCGTTTCTTTTTTATAGTATGCGCAAGGCACCTTGTGTGATGTCCATCAGAGGAACTGGAGTCCTGGAGCAAGAGCATGCAGAACTAGAATTATTTATTGACTGGTTGATTCATTACTTAACAGCGTAGATTTCGTTCGTTCATTAATTCGTATTTGGTTTCTTCAGCAAAAATTTGACCGCTGGTTGAGGGATATCTAATCAAAATTGATCTTTCGCTCAACTGGCTGAAAAATCGTTGGTTGGTTATGTCAATTTCTATCATTCCGATAATGACGCTCCGTCTTTATATGTCTGCTTTAAGTGGAGAGCAGGCTCGCCCAACGGACCTTTCCACAGCTGCACTGAAACCAGCGCCTAGAGCTTTCCGTGCTTGCGATACTCGTGTCTCTTGGCGTAAAGAAGCGTGGAGTATTCGCGTCCGCACACTGCGCACGCGTAGGCCTTCGAGTCCCTGTGGATCCACAGGTGATTGCTGAGGTTCGCCGAGTGGCCGAAGCCCTCTCCGCACGTGGGGCACTTGTACGACATTTCGGACGAGTGCATCCTCCGGTGATGCTTCAGGGCGTTCAACCCGCCAAAGCGCTCGCCGCACTCGGCACACTGGTGCGGCATTTCCCTGGTGTGGGCCACCATGTGCTTCTTGACGCTCGAAGACTTAGGGAACTCTCGGGAACAGACCGGGCAGGCGAAGGAGGGCTTCTGTTGGGCCTCGGTCTTTGCGGGCTGAGATACGGTCGAACTGCCTGGGCAAAAACGAGTCGTCGCAATCGTTACGCAAATCCTCGAAAAATGCCCCTGGAGGGAAATACGTCCTCTCGAAATGATCCCAAATTTCCCCGGTGGTACGCGAATGGTAGTCGCTTTAAACAAAACTTCAAAGGAGCCCTGCAAATCATTTTCTCCTGCCATTGACTTCATCTGCGCCCCCTCATTGTCTGCAATGTAACCTAGAGAATAGAAAAAACACAAAAACAGAGCCTGAAATGAGGATAGTGACCTTTCCTGTTTTTTACCAGTCTTTTGCCAGTCTTTTACCAGTGGCCAGTCTAAAACTGTGAGAGGATTTTGTAATAGTCGAATTGGAGTGTCGCCAATTATTTTACATCCTTTATTGCCGGTGGCAGGGTACAGACTGGCGGGAAAGCCGCCATCACGTGACACATGGTAACACAGGGTTGCTTGGCCCTAAAGATTGTCCCGCTATAACAGTTCGTCATTAGACTGAAGAGCAAACAGACGGGGATGAGTGGAAGATGACGGCACCGCACATCTGCGTTTATTCACAACTTGTTCCTTGTGAGAAACGTCCTGTATATCTCCATCTTTCCTTCGTTCCGCGTGTTTGCCTTTCAGAACAATAATGGTCAGTCTGGACTTGCCAACAGCTCAGAAGAGACTAAAACGTCGAAGGAATCACGACAACTGGAACGTTTCCTGTCAGCTTGAATCTGACGTTACGCAGGCGTATAGGATACATACCGCCATGTCTAAGAATAGGAGAATATTATGCAAACCACAGACTATGCGCACACACACAAAAAAAAATCAGGGGGCACTTTGGCTCTCTAAATTGCTGCCAGGCGAACGCCTTTCTTGGCGCACAGTTTGGCATTGAATGCTAGACAATTTGTGCTGTACTAGTGCTTTATTTGACTACACACTTTGACTACACATTACAACTACACACTTTGACTGCCGACTTTGGCTGCTTCTTTAGCACGACTCTCTCTCTGCTTCGATGAGTTCGGTTGTATCCATGGCTCTGTTCGCAGTAATGAATTATGTAATGTGGTCCCCCCACGGACGCCTTACGCCCCCTGTCAAAGCAGACGACAACTATTTTATTATTTGTCGTGTGCTCCAAAAGGGGGCGCCAGGCACCCATGGGTGACATCATTACTTCGAATCCGTGCACTACGACGACATAACCATTTCGGCCAGCCGAAAAGCATGACACCTGTGCTAACAACGATGAGGCATTAAAGGCTTTCGCCTTAAAAGTGCCCAGGATGCGCCGCCGCTGACTCATCATGCATCATCGCTGCGTCCCCAATGTCATCTGGCGATCCGAAAATGTCGCGTCCATTTCGCGTGCCAGGGGGTGCTCATCTGCATAGAGTTCCTAAATATAACTAGAGGTAATAGAACGTTCTGTTGGGCGAGTCCGTTCATCGTGGAAAAAGGAATACCTTTAGCGATATACAAACAAAAATGGACGAGGAAAGAACACGAGACACGAAGGAGCGCTCTTACGTGGCGCACACCCTTATTCTTCAAAGCTATTTGTGCGAGCGCGGGAAGTATTTTATGTGAGATGCTGCACCACGTAGGAAGAGCAAGCCATTAGTATGAACATATCCCAGTAACATTTCACGGGAAGCTTTAGTTTCCCGTCAATTGCAACTAAAAATAATCCAACTCAGCTGGGTGGTGTTCGCTATTGGCGACCGACAGATGGCGCCAGTTGGTAGTGTCCAGAAAAGCTGCCTATGCTTAAGCTCAATATTTTTTGTTTTCATTTTAAATCAAGCAGATTGTACTGCCCATTTTTTCTGTTGCCTGACACAACACCTTCGATATTGACTTGTGGCTACTAATCATTTTAGCTGAGTCAACACTTTTCCATTTTATTTGGCCAGGGCAAATTTATTCATACTGCTAATTCATTCCTTGAAACACTGCACACAAGGAACAACTAACTATCGATTGTGCACAGTGAAGAAGACGCTGCGACTAAAAAGAAAACTACCCTGAGTTACTTTGCTCCCGAGGCAGTGGTCTAACTTTAGCTTGCCAGGAGACGGCTCAGTCTCAGGCCTACACAGTTTACACGAACAAAATGGCGCTTCCTCTAAAGCGATCACTCCTTGATCCACAAGCACCTTATGTGCGTGGATAGTAGTGTTATTATTGGCAAGATACTCAACGCTACAGTTTTCAGTATTATAGCGATAGCTGTAAACGCGAAGCCTCATGGCCTAAGTGTAGCAGTCGAGGCTCTCAAATGTTCGCAAATCAAAGGCTCGCACAATGGTTTTAATACAGGAACGCATTTAATGGCTACGTTTTCTCCTCTCTTTGACCCCAAATCTTTGTCGGTCGGTCCTTCCTCACCATGAAGAAACGATAGCCTGCAAATACGACACCATCACTGCCGTGTGTAGACAGAAGAGATGCGATAGAAATAGATGAGAAAAAAAATTTGCGCGGTGCAGAAACCGCTTTTTTCCATGCGGCTGTTGCGGCAAGAGATACTACCCATACTGCCCTTGGGGCACGCTGGATAAAGGAAATTTAGCATTCGATCGGTGACCGTTTAATCCTACATATAGTTGTCGATTCTTGAAGTAGCTGCTCAAAACCATCAAAGATGTTTCTCGAAAACCATATATTTGATGCTTTTCCAGCAGTGATATGTGATTAAGATGGTCAAATTCCTTCGAAAAATACCCATGAGGTCACGGGCGTTAGCGTGAAACGCGATGAGGACGAAGGCCTAAGCGTGGGCTTGGAAGATGTGTGTTCTGGTGCTTGGTCGCTTGCCCCTTTGTTGTTCGGCTCTTCGGCTGTCTCTCCCTGCACATATCTTCACTCCCATTTTGCAAATTTATTTCTACTCGTTACATTATATTTGGAAAGCTAAATTCCTGTCATGAAGTGATTTCATAATGCATTCTGTTTGTTCTATCAAGCGAGTTCGGAAGTCCGATGTTTCCGAAATCCGAATTCTGAAGATATTATGTGTTGCTCATTACAGAAATTGTTCACTCGGAACAAAATTATTTTCTCAAGACCTTTCGAGAAAACAAACAATAGTGACAACGGCCGACAGTTTGCAAACTCATTCTCATCACCTTCCTTCCGGACAGCTGTTACCTTTTCAATTTGCATTTTTTGAGGAAACACACCATTCACCAGGCAAACATTGATCATATGGGTGAGACAGCTTGCTATTCGCTCAAGAACACATTTCGCAGGTTTATGCTTAACGCTGTGCGCTTCAGGACAGCCATACAATTTAAAGCAAGAAATACAAACACTACTTCGGCCTTTCTTACAGGACTTAAGAAACACATCTACGGGGCAGTTTGTGTAGGGGAAAGCCTTCTCATCCCTATCATTTCTGTCGCATTGTTCCTGTCAAGGTACAAACACAAGACATTGTCATCTGTGACGCCAGTGCATATTGCTCCTATTTCGCACCAACGAAGAAGTGGGCTTGGGCAAGGCATGTAATGCGAAGGCAAGATAACCCCTGGTCCTTAAAGGTAACGGAGTGGATTCCAAGAGAAGGCAAGCGTAGCAGGAGGTGGCAGAACAGGTTAGGCGGGCGGATGAGATTAAGAAATTTGCGGGAATATGGTGGCCGCAACTGGCGAAGAGCAGGGTTAATTGAAGAGACATGGGAGAGGCCTTTGCCCTGCAGTGGGCGTAGCCAGGCTGATGATGATGATGATGATGATGATAGTATTGGTACTTGTTATAAATAGGTCAAGTAGTGTCACAAAATATGATGGTAATTCGGGTAGGACTGCTGATAACATTTAGGCACACAAAGGACAGATCGAGCTGCTAGATTTCTCTTTTAGCGGGAGTATTAGCAAGCATTTTGATGCTAAAATCGTTTCCAATTATAATAACGCACTTACATCACCGACAAAGGCAAGTAACGACTTTATAACGAAAAGAAACTGCGTACACCTCCGCTTGGGTGTCGGTAAACATAGTCAATAATGGTCCTGTCCAGTTTTAATGAAAGCATTTCACATTCTGGGAGAATGCACGAGCAGGTCGGCAATATTTCCCAAGAAAGTTTTTTTTTTCAATAACAGACGTACGCCACTTTCGTGGCTCTCAGTTCTGTTAGCAAAAATTATCATACGGATTCAAGTTAAAGGCCTTTGAATTGTCAACAAACTGTGCTTGCGTCAACAATTGTTTTGTTATTTTTTATTCAACGTTTTTAATAATTATATTTTCTTTTTGTTATTTTTTCTATCCAGCACACCTCAAAAGTGAATTTGCTTAATGCATAAGAAGCTTCAAATGAAGATGCATACAAACTAGTAGTAATCGACTGCATTAAAGAAGTCCGTGCATTTACTTTCAACTCTGCTAATTACGCTTATGAGCAAGGGTCAGTCAATCGACAATTTCTGTTCGGACATGACTGATTTAGGTCACTCAAATGAAAAGCTTTCAGAGTGGCTATACGAAGTCAGCTAACTCAGCCTTACTGCGCTTTTACATCAGCAATGTCTAAGAACTGACGCGTTTGGCAGAAATATACTGCGAGCAAAAACAGTTCCAAACCAAGGGAGGTGGGGCGTTTTCTCCTCTGCAGTAGCGTTGGGGGGTGAGGAGGGGGGGGGGGGCAACCGGCCCCCTTGCCTTCCCCTCCTCTGCCTGGTCCGAAGTCCCCTGTTCTCCAGAAAATCTGGTGTCGGCGTTGTGAGCGAAAAATCACAGGCATGGCTCTGGCAGGTGGTCCCCAGAGAGCAACCTTAGAGGCAGGTGGGCCATCCAGGTCACGTGGCCTTGCAGCGTCATTGCAACCTGCCCACCGGATCCTGCACAAGGCCCACAAGGCTGCACAAGGCCCACCTCTGGGAGCACCTCCCACCTCAGAGCAGTGGCGCTTCGCTTAACTGCTGTACCACTGCGCCAGGAGGCGTACACTCTTAGAAAAAAAGGTAGTGAAAACGTAGTAACGGCTGCTGTTACAACCTTTTTTTAACCCCTACTACCCATGTACTATGTTGCTACGACCTTGTTACTACTGGAAAGAAAATTAAGTAGAAACAAGGTAGTCACTTCTGCTGTTACTACGTTTTTTTGGCAGTTACTACACTTGTACTACCTCATTATAACCCTGGTAGTATCCATTACTACCTTGATCTGGAAATGAATGATCGGAATATGCACATGTACGTATACTAACATTCCCGGTGACATTGCTACTCAATGCCCCATGTTTTTATATAATGAAAAGGGTTTCCTAATTGGCAGCAAATCTAACAAAATTGCCAGTGCTGTTTTTTGTTTTCAATACAATATACGCAGCGCGTATGTGTTCCACTCTAGTTTGATTTCTTAATTGCACTTTTTCACCAACCCCAAGCTATTGTGCCTGACTTGTGCTTATTTTTCCTTCTGGTTTACTACAAGATGCACAAAAATGGGCGTTGAGTTTCTGATGTCATGTTCATGCACTCCTTGTGACACATTAGAAAGTCATCACGAAGTCAGGTATTCATGTCTTTCGACAATAAAAACTCAGCAGAGACTCTTTTTCGTTAACACAGAAGATTTCCTTATGTCATTGGCCATCAGCCACTGAAAGGTCCTTCTCAAGAACATTGTTGTCCCGTGCGAGAATGTAGATGCTGCTGCTACATTTACACGCAATGAAAAGAACAAGAAACAACTGTGGCTGCACATATCACGGCACATAAGTTGGCAAGTTAACGTCTGGTGGCGTGGCATAGTGGTTAGCGTGGTAGGATAGAAAGTATAGAAACAGGATAGAAGCAACGTAGAAAGTCAAAGGTCCGCGGTTCGAATCCTCCTGAAAGCAATGATTTTTTTTTCTTTTTTTTGCTCTAGTTTTTTTTTGCTCTTATTTTACACTATTACTATCTTATATGCATACGATTCTAATGTCAAAAGTCATTAGATTATTTCTTAAGGTGTTTTCTCTCGAGAGGTAGTAAATGTTACTACCTCGCAGTTACTACGTACAGTTACTGAGAGGTAGTAAACGTTACTACCTTGCAGTTACTACGTACAGTTACTACCTAGGTAGTCATATATGTGACAGTCGTTACTACCCTAAAATGTAGTAACCTCAACTACCTTTTTTTTTAGAGTGTACGAGGACTCCCAGGGATCTGAATGAATGCAAAGTAGAGAATGATCGTCTGCATACATGGGTATTAAACCATTGCGCTAGCGCGTCACACCCTAAGGGAGGAGTTTAAGTTTTCCCTCTGTTTTTTTCCCCTGCATGTCTCTCTGGAGTCACTGTATTAGCGCGACGGCGTTAAGGAGCTCGTGCAGCAGGAAATCCGGTGTCGCCGTGGGTGTCGGCGTTGTTGACCGTGATCAAAAAGTAAGCAAAAAATCCCCAGAGAAAGAACCTAGCAGGCAGGTGCGTCACCTAGGTCACATGACCTTGTGGCGTCATCACAACCTGCCCACCGGATTGTGAGCAAAGTGACCGAAGTGGCTGGTGGCTGTGACTGTCGCAAGAGGTTGCTGGGGTAGAGCAACCGGGTTCGCACAAGCCCCTACCTGGTGGCAGCACCTGCCATCGCCGGAGCAGTGGTGCATCGATTAACTGCTGTATCACAGCGCCGCAAGTGGTATGCGGACTCCCAGCGATCTATGGATGTTAAACAGAGAATAAACAATTCTGCATATATGGGCATTAACCCTTAAGTGTCCCCTAAATTTCTTCTTTTTTTTCAGTGAGGCCAAGGTAATCTGGCAAAATGACCGAGGGTAAGGGGCAGCTATTAATGGGTTTCTGAGGAAAGGAAATGGAGCAAGAACTTTCTCACTTCTCCGTGGACTTCAACCGCGCCGTAAGGAAAGGAGGAAGGTGAGAGTGAAACAAGAAAGAGAAAAATAGGTGGCATAGTGCAGGCCTCGGGAATAATTTCGACCACCTGGTGATATTTAACGTGCACCAACACCGCGCAGCCCTTACAAAGAATGTTTGGACAGTCCATAGAGTGTCTATAGACTCTGTCTATAAAGTCTACAGACTGTCTATAGAAAAATCCGAGAGAACAGTCTATAGGCAATACAAATGCCATAGACAGTCTATAGACAATCTATAGATTTATGGCCATACACTTTTATTAGAATTTTGTCTATGGACAGTCTATAGACTATGAATAGAGAAAAAGTAATATCTATAAGAAGTCTATATACCATTTTTATAAGAGAGGACACCAACGTTACTAGAAGAAACGTTGCAGGACACGGGCGCCTTTTGCTAGGCAGAGAAATAGCATGAAAATTGCGAGGATGGGATGGGGGAGGAGGGAGGGGGGATGTATCGGGGCCCCTATGTACGCACCGCCAGTCTGGCTACATGGTGCCACGCCTGCCTGCCAAAGAGCTAAAGGAACTTATCGCTGCACCTTACAAGCATATTAGGCGCAATCAAACTACAGATAATCACTCTTCGAGGTGGCGCAGTGGCTAAGGCGTTACGCGACTGCGTTGGCAGGTGCACGGGCTACTAACCCGGCCTCGGAGACTGCACCCAGGTTGGAGAAATGGGTGCGAAAACGCCCGTGTACTGTACGGGTACACGTACAGTCGCGTGCAAAAAATATTAGCACAGATCACTGGCGATCAGAATTTGTATATCTCACCACGCGGCGCTGCGGATCGCAGACCTGCCTATCGGGCCGTTTCCATGTTTACAGCGTAGGGGGGGACGGCAGGAAGCAAGCTTTATCAAACGTGCACCGCCCGAGCGCCGAAGTGCCGACCCTACGTGACTGCGCATGCGGCATTTATTTTGGCTCGATTATCATGAGCAAAGATGACTTCTTTTTATTGCTTTTTTATGTGTATGATGGCTTGTGAAAAGGAACTCCAGGGAACAATAGATGGCAGCGCTGCTTTTAGCCAGTAATTTTGCTCGTCCGTGACAGTCCGCTGAACCCCCCTAAGAATGTAGAATGGAAAAGGCCCGGCACTCTCGTTATCAGCCTCTTCGCCACCCGCAGCGCCACGCGTTGCCATTCCGGCGCTCCGGTGTTCCGTCGTGTGTGCTAATCTTTTTTACCCGCGACTGTACAAAGGGAAGGCTTCCGTAGGTCTCCACTACGGAAATAGAACATTTCTTAACAAAACAATAAAATAACATAAGTAGAAACAAGAAAACCGTAACTGTAAGAAAATATAACTAATTAAAATAACAACTAATAAAACTGCAATTGTGAAATAAAATATATTGTGTAAAATGAAAATTAATAATACTGCATCTGTGAAATAAGATATATAATGTAATTAATAGCTTTAGCAAAGTGTATACTATACTGTGATCGCTTACCGCGGCCGCTAGTGCGCATGCGCCTATCTGCGCGTGCGCACTGGCGGCTGGCGGCCGCGTTAAGCTGAGGGTGGGTGGGGGCGGAAGCTCGTAGGTGCTTTATAAATTTTTATCGGCGGCTGCCCGGAGGTGGACGCAGTTTTACTGCGTCAGCAGTTCACTCCCTTTGTCAGTTTAGCCACCTGGTACTGCTGAAACCGCTGTGAAGCACAAAAGAAAACCGTGGATTAAATATCCCGCGGACTTTTACATAGCATGGAAGTAGTCTGCCACAGTAAAAGGAGCCGGTGCCGATACCTATTAACGCTATAGCGTCACACCCTTAAAGGCGGAGCATAAGTGTGCCCCAAATATATGCTTCGCTTTGTTTCTTTTACTGCTATAGTTAGTGCCCAGAAAGGCCATTGAACAAAATCCCGGCGTCGGTGTACGAGACCAAAGGCGGCACCTCCACCATCAGGAAAACGTCTCCAAGAGGAGGGGACGTTGATAGCATCTTCACAGACTTCCTGGCGAACACCGATCTTCCCGCTTCGATGCCACACGCACTTAAATTCGTTTGCCTGTGCCCATTTTTTTTTTGCGTTCACAAACTATGCCGGAATTCTTTCTGTCAGATTCTCAAGATCGTAACATTGCGCATTCAGCTTGCTTAGTCCTTTTCTGTGCTTCAACAACTCCTCCTTTCTCTACTATCCTCAAAAATTGATAATTTCAGGAACCTTATCCTCAACGGCTGGTGACCTGTAATCGCGAAAGAGTCATTGTCGGTCAACTCCGGAACCGTAATCTCTTTCGCTACCTTATTTGCCTTTGATAGTAGGTGTTCTTTTTCCGATACCGGGATGTCATGGAATTCGATGTTCAGTTTCCTGCTCTGTGATTCCAGCTGGTCAACTTCCTTCATTATCTCAGTTATAACCAATGTTCTTTCTTGCCTTTCAATTTTTTTCTAGCTCGTTGCTTCAGTTAACCTATTTCGTCATCCTATAGTGCGTGTGTCTGTATTTCGTCGTGCTAAATTAACATTATCTGAACGGATTTCTCGATACTTTCAATGACACATTTCAACGTTGCAAGTACATCCAGCTTTTCACTCACAACAATCAGGAGAGTTGAACAGCAGCTTCAGTCTTAGGCTTGTCTAAGAACACATGGCGCATTACTTGCAGATTCGTGCAACAGTGGATGGTTACGCATCTACAAGCTTCCTCGAGAATTTCGCCGTCAATGGGCAAGTACTGCTGAAATAAGAGAAGAACAGCGCGGCGAGCATACCCAAGGATGCGAAGAGTATCATAATAAAAACACCGCGAGACAGAAGACGGAGAGAAAGGGTAGGCGCAAAAACCAGCGCTGTAGCTTTTGCCTCCGATTCTGCGCACGCAGGGTGCGCGAGGCCAATTTACGCAGCAAGTTCAGTGCCGCAAGCTCACAACGTCCTTCACGCTTTATCGGGATTACTATGTGGTCGATGAAGCGGTTTTGTTTGCACTTCAGCCGTCGAATCGGCAACTTTGTGCAGGCTTCGGGAGCTGTGGTTTGCAAAATGTCTTTTTATTTTGGTATGCTCTTATTCAGAAACGCGCATACGTGCACATGATCATGTTGTGAAGTGCAATGCGAGCGCGTCATTGTCTATGCTTCCTGCACAGTGGAAAGGCGGGTATGCTTCGAAGCATGCTCAAATACCTGGGAAATACCACATGCATGCACCGTCACCTCTCATTTAGCTCTTTAAAGAAAAACTTTCCCCGCTTGGAACCTTCGCGGTGGCTCAGTTGCTTGGTTACAGAGACGGAGTACCCCGAGATCGATCGACGGAGGAGAAACGCAAAAGGCGCCCGTGTGCTGCGCGATGTCAGTGCAGGTTAAAGATCCCCAAGTGGTCAAAATTATTCCGGAGCCTTCCACTACGGCACCTCATTCTCTCTTTCTTCTTCCACTCTCCCCGTTTCCCATATCTTCACGGTGCGGCTGAGGTGTCCTTCTAAAAGTGAGACATTTCCTGCGCCTCCAGTTTTCTCAAAACCAGTTCTCAATTTTTGTCCTAGCGTAGATCATCATATATGCAGTACATTAATTGTTGGCAGGCAAGACAGGATTTCAGCGCTTTTCACTTGTTTCCTTCCTAACTATTTTTGTTAAACACGTTGGGGCATAGTCCTTCAATCCTTTTATGGTCATGAAACTTCTCCGTAACGCTATGGGAGAGCTTCATATGTTGACCGCGCCTTCCGCGAGGCGGCGCTAAGAGTCGTGTGGGGGCAACGACGCGAGGGAGCGAGCGTCTCTACGGCCGCGAGTCTACGGGCTGATTGGGACGGCGGCAGTTCGGCAGCAGTTATTTTCTCTCTCACTTTGCCTTCGTTTGCAAAATAAGTACAGTGCACGTGACGTGCAAGCCTGCGATGCCGAATACTTGCTGCGTGACGTGTAGCGGCTCCGGCTACGGAGGTACGCAGGAAAAGGCCTCGCTGTTCTCTCCGCCGAGCGACGCCGAGCAACGTAAAATATGGAAGCGGGCGATACCCCGACAGGAAAGCGGTGGATTTGATTTAGCTTCGACTCCAAGCATGTCCGTGTCTGTGAGAGGCGTTTTCCCCACGGATTCGGTCTCACGAGTTTGTGATCAACAGAATAGCAGTGTCGCTGCAATGCGAGAAACTGAAACTCAGGCCCGGCGCCGTCCCACGGATATTCGAAGGCCTACCAGCGTACTTGGGCACGAATCTATGACGATGTTGCATTTCAGACAGCTGTACTCTTCCATGTGCTGGTGGCTTTTGGTGCGAAAGCACTACTTCATGGTGCGAAACCCAACCCAGAATCTTGTGGCGTCCCTGAATTTAAGGGTGCAGAAATAAAACAAGTATTGCCGCGACTGGAAATTTCGAACCCCTGGCGGCGCAAACGGATCATCTTCGCTGGCCACTGCACGAGGGCACTGTGCTATCGCACCAGCCAATCACTCCTCGTGTTGTTATTCTTGTTGTTGCCTCAAAAACGATGGCAAATACCCACAGTGGGAGACTGGCTAGGGATTCGTGCAGTTCCAATGAGGAAAAAACTATACTGTAACACGCTCTCGGGCGCTGCGCGCATTGTACACCGTCGTCTTCATCAACGTCCTCCTTCGGACGAACACATCAGACCAGCTTAACCTCGATCAGAGCTTAACTTCACTCTAATATCGTCGCCAGACGTGCCAACGACCCAGCAAAGCAAAACCATGAGCCAAACAGGCTAAACACATGGGTTTGCACGTCTGCTGGGTTTAACCGCGTTGAACACCTAGCGCTTTTTATTTTTTGTACATGTTTCTCCGTGATTTCTATCATTGCTCATTTTTGGTTTATTGCGTGGCCGCTCACAGCTTGTCTCTTATTTTGGTAGCGCGAAGCGAGCACATGAGCAATGAACAACAAAAATTCAGAATTTTCTTGCACTCGTCAGCGCCTCCGAAGTCACAGCGTGACAAAGTGTAAATAAATGGCTTATGCAGCAGGAGTCTTCAGCAGCTGGCTTTGCCACCACCAAAAGTGTCAGCAAAAAAAAAAATGAGATGGCACTATCAAACTACCGGTGCATTCGTCATGTGATCGCTCTTGTAGCGCGCACTCCAGTTCTTAAAATGCCGCCATAACGTCTTGTTTTCAGCATTATTAAGATTGCAGTACTTCTAACAAGGTAAACGCCAGCCTTAAGCAGCCTTGTGCACTGAGATGAAAGCAAGGACTCGGCCGAGACAGGCGCAACCCAGACACATATAGATATGTTACTGATCGCTAAGCTAGATCTTCCAGAATAACATTGTAGGCAAGTTGCGGTGAAAATGAATGCGAAGGCTGCATCAGTGCACAAAAATCGCTTTTTTGTGCAAAGCAACGAGAGAAAGTAAGCGCGTCAATTGTTTGCCAGAAAACAGCCGCTAACAAGGTTTACTAGAGGCCGTCGTCGATCGCAGAGGGTTTTTAGTGTCTCGATGTTGCAGCCAAGCTGTTAGGCGATAACCAGTAAAGTAGCGTCCATCCTAAGTCCAATTACCGATCCCCAGAAAGCACAACTACCAAGCGAGTATGAGCCTGTGGGCCGGAAAACAGCCGCTGCGAGCAGGGCTCGCGCAGCGACTCATGCCCCCTCGCCGACAGCCGCGCCACTAGCGGCGCGCGCTGTCCCTGTATGAAACTTTGGCCGGAGTTTCGTGACCAGAAAAAACATTAAAGGACTATGGTTGGGGCTAACGAAAAGGGTTCGAATGAAATTGAGGACAACGCAACGAGCTATGGAATGGAAAATGACGGGTGTAACGTTTAAGAGATCGGAAGTGGGCGGAGTGGGTGATGGAACAAACACGGCTTAATGACAGCCTAGTCGAAATCAAGAAAAATGAATGGGCTTGGGCAGAGCATGCAATGAGAGGGCAAGATAACCGCTGGTCCTTAACGGTAACGGAGTGCATTCCAAGAGAAGGCAAGCGTAGCAGGGGGCGGCAGAAAGTTAGGTGGGCGGATGAGAGTAACAAATTTGCGGGGATACGGAGGCCGCAGCTGGCGAAGGACAGGGTTAATGGAGAGACATGGGACACGCCTATGCCCTGCAATGGATTTAACCAGGCTGATCATGATGATGATGATATGCAGCTAAATTGGTATGAATGGTGTACACGCTTCAGCTAGACAAGCGTTATAAGAGCTGATGTGTGTTCAAGATTTTGCGTGCATAAAAACGTACCCTGATTCTTTTCCGCTCACAAAGCACAAAAAACAGTTTTCTAACGTAGAAATCGCAACGGCCCGCTGCAGAGTCAATCGCAATGGTCGTCTGTGGTCAAATATCTTCCTGCGTAGTTAGTCAACAAACATGCAACAACCGACTGCACAGCGCGTCGTTTAATGAGCAATGTGCCTGTGATTTTCATTGAGAGGTGGCGTTGACTACGGTATGTCAGAGCACGACTACTGCTCTCACCTTTTTGAGGAACCCTCGAAAGCTTTCTCATACACTTCACGACAGCACACAATGCACCCAAGGCCACACGCTCTTGTAAATTTGGAAGACGTACACATGCGTGAAAGCGATGAGCAGTTTGTTCTGCAGTTTGTGACTGCCCTCGATAACTCACGTAGTTGCTTTGCCTCCCACGAAGGCTCTTTCATACACGTGCGTGGTGACGAGACGCAACAATGTGCGATGCCGGGAACAGCATCTGCACAATTTGCCTTTCAGTAAGAGGTGGGCCCGAACTTGCACTTTTGCAGCCGGCCCCCCTGATCTGTTTGTTGACTTTGACTTTCTATTGTAAGTTCCTGGCATTTTTTTTTCCAGAAGCTGTGTTTGGAAGTGGCACCTCTTATTGGTCGGAAAGCGTCATTGCAAATGCGTCATGAAAATGACGTAACTCTCCTAATTTTTCTCACGCGGATTGAATGCGGAATTATTTCGGAGCTTTCATTTGATATCGTTTTCGCTCTATCTTATTAGGTGCTTCGCGGCAATCAGGACAAAAATTAGCCATCTGACTAGAGACATTCCTTGTAGTTGCGCTTATTCTTCCCGGAATAAGAGGACAAGCAGCCCATTGTTAGAACAACAGATTTGGTATCTAGGAAACGTGTGAATACCCAGTGATTCCTCTCTCCAACACTGCTTTTGGCAAAGCGTCGGCGACTTACCGTTGCACCACACCAGCAGTTCTTCAACAGGTCCCACTGCCTTGCACATGCTGTAACAAGTGGCTCCATCTCTGTTGAGGGCCACAAGGTTCGCACGGTCCTCAGTAGGAGCGCAGTTCACGTAGCGCATCCAGAAGGCGCGCTGTGGGCCGCTGTCAGCAGACGGCAATTCGCCCCTGCTCCGCTGCTCCTGGATGTGAAGTTTTGCCAAATGAATGCTTCAACAACGACACGAACGCGCCATTACAGGACACATGGCATAGATTCAGGGTAATTCCTGTCTTCTCCACAAGGTTCCACAACAATGGCGCTTTTCTTTTATTTTTTTGAAAGGTTGCACTGGGGAATTTCAAATTTTAGTTTTTCTCGGACCACGTCAGTGCAGTGCACTATTCACGGGCTGTATTTTGTGCCATTTTGTCTCGTTTTAACTTTATTTGGTCTTTGCTATATCGCTCTTTGCTCTCCGGTGACGCTGGCTCTGGGGTGACGCCACAGTGTTCACAGGGGGTAGAAACACATGATGCCACTGACTCGTGCAAACTTTCCCGACGCCCATGCCACAATGGCGGACAGACGCCGAAGTCGACGAATGACAGAGAACGACGACACATTTCAGATACCTGTCAAGCTTCTTCGACGCCACCTCTGCCTCAAGAAAAAAAGTGTGAATATGGTCTATTTTATTTTTAGTCTCCCCAATCGGGCGCTCTACCATGTCCCCTTCTGGTTCTCCCTTTCGTGGATGGAGATATTCATGAGCAGTAATTTGCTTCGATCTGCGAACTCTATACTAAATCACGTGGACACTTTGGCAGCTAAAGTGTTGAGGGGCGTGAGCCGTGGACACTATGTCGTGATGACTTCCGGTGGATGTGATGTCACACCGTTCCCGTGGCTATATCGATACGCAAATTATATATCTTTCGATGATATTAAGTGCTAATTACGCTTAATTACACATTTTCCTATCTAATTTGACACAAATCCGATGTTTTTCCGACCGTTGTGTGACAATTTTCACTACGCCGTGACGACTTCCGGTGGATGGGACGACCCACCGTTCCCGTGGCTATATCGGCGTCCACGCTATTTGGACGCAATTTTGACATTTTTGCCTATAATTAATTAACTATTTACCGT
Organism: Amblyomma mixtum; assembly: GCF_055824585.1. Classification (NCBI taxonomy): domain Eukaryota; kingdom Metazoa; phylum Arthropoda; class Arachnida; order Ixodida; family Ixodidae; genus Amblyomma; species Amblyomma mixtum. The sequence continues at coordinate 17,470,216 of NC_143021.1, read as the reverse complement.
ACAGTCATCAAACTTGGCTTGTAGGTTCATTTTTTCCTCCTCGATGTGAAGCAGCCATTGATTGCCTCCTATCTTTTCTGGTACCCGAGTTAAACGCATGTGCCACGCTTTGTTAACGAACGACAGTATGAGCCATTTAAGGGGTAGAGACACCACATTTTTCTGTTGTACCTCTGGGTTGTAAATAATGCGTAGTGATTCAGTGAGCATGCAACACCATCTCAGAAGCATGAACTCGCATTATATAATTAATAATCGTGTTATTTGTACCCAGCAGTTTCGGTTTCGGTTCGTAGTTGCCAGGTTTTGCCAGGCTCTTGCATGACGCCAAAAACCAGACAATGCGTTGTCACGTGGGTCCGGAAAGCCGTGACGTCGTGTAGGCATGTCGTCTGCTTGACACGCACGTGGTGCGCGTAAACACGGAGAGCCGGGCGGAGGGCAAGTCGCCATGCCGAATAGCTCCGAGTCGGAAAGAAGAGTTTTATTGCGGCGAAGACACCGATAATGAGACATCGCGGGATGACGCAGACGAGGAAGGAGACGCCGCGGTTCGAACCCCGACAACCACTTCATTTTTGATCCGCTGGCCAGCGATTCCGAAGAGGAGGCAGGCGTCAGGCCCGACGTAGCTCAGATTGTGCCAGCGAACGCCGAGCGTGTAGGCAACGTGGTAAAGGCGCGTTCACACTAGGCCGACGATCGGCCGATTTCAGTCTGGCGATGGTCGGCGGCAGCGATTTTCGTGCTGTCGACGCGTCTGTCACACTGCGCAGACGCCGACCGAGCGCCGGTCGTCGCCCGACGAGCGCATCGCCGTCGCGTCGCCGAGATAGCAGCCGTCGGCCGACCCGTGTGTCACACTCTGCCGACAACAGCGCCGACCTCACGCCGACGTTGTCCTATCCCGACAGCTCGACGCTGCTGCTTCGTGCGCGCTGCTCGTCTGCTAGCTCCGTTGCTGAAGGCGTCGTGGAAATCGAACTTATCTTGTATTATGGGACGAGTTCGCACTAATGCGATGTGAAGAGTAGGCCTTTTATTATAGCACAGTCGACTTCTAAAGCGCCGTCAACTGCGGCTTCGAAGCGAAATCACCTAGGCCTAGCGACGACTAGAGCAGCCTGGGACCAGCGCGCAGTTCAGGCGCGTTCACACTAGGCCGACGGCAACGTTTATAGATACTTTTTTAGTTCCATAACTCCTCGCAGCGCCCGTAGGGAGCAGGCGGCCTGTCGCCGTCCCCGCCACCGCGGCGCTGCAATCGCGGGTTGAGGTAGGAGAACGAGAGTCGTCTGCTAGCGTGCAGCGTTTTGCATGAGCACTCGCATTCGAATCATCGCTGCGCGACTGCTGTTTTTTGTTTCCGGCTCTTGCCCGGAGGTATTTCATAACATACGTGTGCTTAGCGCGTTTGCGAACTTCAGAGCGGTATTCTGAGCCGTGTCACAAGCGGCCGTTTTGTACGGGCATTGACGAAATGCATGCTTCGATTCTGCTTCTCGTGAGATGAACCAAACCTTGCTACTTCATAGGTTCGGATTATCCGCCGAACCAGTTTTTCGCGACTGGCTGTTGTGTCTCGCATTTCGCGCAAAATTACTTTTACGTTTTATTGCAGCAATACTGGTGCAAATAAAACCCGCCGCTGTCTCAATGGCTACGGCCCGCGGCTACTTTCCCGAAAGCCGCGAGTTCGATACCGGTGTAGGCGAAATGCAAGAGTAATTCAAGGCCCTTGGCATTTAAATAGAAAAATTTTATTCACAAATCCACTAAACATCGTTGTTGACAGATTTGCTGTCAACTGATTTGTCAGACAAGCTTCGCCTACTTTCGCTCCTTTTGAGCTCTAACGGCACTACTATTTTCCAAGCACTTTGCTCGCGCAAAGAAGTGCATGCGCGTCACTAAATAAAATTAAATTAATTGAGCTGTGAACACCTCAGCATGCTCTGGTAAACCAACACCATTCGTGTCTTTCTTTACAAGAGAATCCAGCACGTTCCAAAACAGGTTACCGAACAACTTACCCTTTCAAGCCTGTTTTATAGCACCCTCTACCGCGCTTACACAGGCAAACATCTTTTCGGAAGGGTACGCGAGACTGCCACTAACATACTCGCGCTCAGTAATGAGCATAGCCTCACGCAGCAGAGAATCCTGCCTGCCAAGTGCGTCACATTGCGTCACAGAGTTCACATTGCACCTTATTTTTCATTTTGAAAGCCACATAGCCTGCCAAATAGTACAAGGCTGTTTCTTTTGGTGATGGAACACTGTATCTGTGGTCGTTGGAGGCATTGAAGAGTGGAGAGGTCCCTGAAAGGTATCGCCATCAGCTCCTGCCAGATCTGTTCTTTCTAGCCTTTTTCTGGATGAGGGCGTCGCGACGCTTTTCTCCGAGGCTCTCGAAGGCACTAATTAAGACACGATCAGTTTCCGTCTCACTGTTCCCTTTCATAGCTACTTAAATAGGTGTGTAAAAGAAAGCAGCCTAAATAATTGGCTGAACTTGGTCACTGTAGGGTGGTCTTCGTCACCTCCTAATGACCTCACTAGGCAAAAAAATCTCTGAATTAAAAAAAAACATTATATATGTGCATTTCTAGGCTTTTTTAATGTGCCAGTCTAATAACCTCAAGCGGGTCTTGGTTTAACTTCGTTGTGAGTATATAGCTGACGCCCTTGTTGTGTCTATAATGGACAGCACTGACATCAATGTCACCCTCAGGGACTCAACGGTCTGATTTGATGCAGTGAGTTTGATATTTCCTCTTGCTTCCGTACGGATGGCGTTTCTCCGGGCTGCTCTCGTACCCGCTGGTACAGCCGGGCACGAAGCAAGTGGGCATCGTTGTGCTCGAAAGCTGCTTCACGGCCAGCAGCGTTTGTTGTTCTGAGTGCACGATGAGGACCATGTGTTCGCAGAGCGCACAGGAACACAAATGGTCAAAAAAAAGGCAACAACAAACCCGCGCACGGGCTGCAGGAGAGGAGCCGCACGCTCGCCGGCGACCGCGCAAACCTTTACTGCAGCGCCCTCTCACCGCCCGGGTACAAGCGGCGCCCGCTTTCAGAGGAGGAGTTATGGAACTAAAAAGTATCTATAAACGTTGGCCGACGGGACCCCGATGCCGACGGTCGCGTCGGCCAACCTGGTCGTTCCCCGACTAGCCAGTCACACTGCACCGACGACGACGACGACGCCCCCAACGACCAAGCGTCGTCCTAGTGTGACAACGTCGCCGACCAAAGATGCCGACGAGACCCGTCCGCCGACGCGTCTTGGGCAGACCGGTGGCCGAGCGAAAACATTCGCCGACCAAAAGCGAGTACCGAGCTCAGAGCGCAAAATGCAATCATTATGTAGACAAATAATGCACTCGCAGCAACATTCATCAAACCATATGGCCACTTGGCCGACGCGCCGCACCGATCGTCGCTTGCGAACTGCCACCCCACTGCAAGCAGGGACACACGGAGCGGTGAGCATCGCTGCGCCACTGTACCCAAGCTCCGCCCACAATCGGTATCGCACTTCGCCGCCGTGCAGCAGTGCCTGAGCGCTGCTTGGGATGGTGTACAAATGTCACAAGAAAAGACAAGATCGCCTTGTTATCAGAAAGACTGCTCGAGCAGCGATAAAGCATGCCTGCTTATGTTTCGAGCTTTCGGCAACGGCACCGCTCGCGGGCGCTCCGGGCGGCGAGCTCTGCTGCTGCCTCGCTGCCTTGGTCGTCGCTAGGCCTATAGCGTCTTTCGCATTGGAGCCGCAGCGGCCGGCGCTTCGGAAGTCGCCTTAGCTATAATAAAAGGCCTACTCTACTCATCGCTTTACTGTCAACAGCATCATCTCACAATAAAATAATAGTATGGTAAATCTCCGCGACGCCTTTAGCAGCGAAGCGAGCGGGCGCCAGGCGAGTCGGACCCCAACGTCGGGCCAGCGGCAGCTGCGAGGCGGTTGTGGCAAGAAGTTTGCTCGTATCACAGTCGTTACCTTTGCCAGCAGCTCAGTATTGGTCAGCGATCCTAAAAAATGACACATTTTTCACATTTCTTATCCCAGGGCTTATTATTTACGTCAAGAACACAATTTAGCTCGTTGTTATGACGCCGGCAGACGGGATCCAGGCTGGCCGGCCGGCCGGCATGCTCGGCGTACTTCACGTTCGCACAAGAAAATACATAACATCCATGATACCAGAGAATGCTTCCTAGATTAGAGCACCAGCAATATTCCTCTGCAAAAGTGGATCTTTCGACAACGACATCGCCTGCGGCAACGCCGCGGAGCCGGGCGTAAAGCACCGTCGCACTCGCGAGCGTGCAGAAAAAAAGACTCGTGAGCACTCGTAACCAAGGTTGCTAGGCCGGGAAACCGCAAAACTTGATCCCGTACGTCAGAAAACTGCGCAATGCCGTAGAAAATACTTGTTTGTGTTTTCTTCTCTGTTACCTACTTCACATTGATGCACTAGCGATGGCTCAGACTTCAAGAGTGAGCATTTTCACAGATTTTAAAATGAAATTAAAATATGTTCTAGACATCCCTTAAATTTAATACTTCGCTCTTATGGTCCTCACATACAAAGGAAACGTATGGCAGTCTTTTGTACAACCTTGGAATTTGATGTCTCTACCTCTTTAAAGGCTGTCGCCCTAAAACCGTGCATGCGCGCACTGCGAGACGCAGAGCATGGCCTCTGTGACACGTTTGCTCCAGAGGCGACGGCGCCACATCCAAACAGGCTGTGCCTATGATTGGTCGGTTTGCTACCCAACCTGAATCTCCACAATTGTGTCCCGACCCAATGAACCGCAACAAGAATTAAATATTACGACATATGGCTCCAGAATAATTTTCAGCGAGGCATCAAACTGAAATTCCGCGATCACGATTAAGCAGTTCATGAGAGGAAACCCGAGATTTGTCCGCAAACAGCGCAAGGCGAAACTCAGTGGCTTCAGTTGCGCTAGTCCAAACGGGTGGAACGGCGTTAAAAAACTCTACCGTGCCTCTGTCAGAAAACAGGCAACATTGCTTTTATTTACAAGGCCCGGCATAGTACCACTGCCCGCCAACTTCACACGGATTCTCGAACGCGTTGCTTGTATACTGGCATGAGCGCCGCGCAGCGGTGTCCGCTGGGTCCGAGGCCATAGTGCACGGTGTGCTTGCGCGGCAGACGATAGCGGAAATGACCACCCTAGCATCGCCTCGACCCAGCGGCCGTCGCTCCGCGGCGCTCATGCCAGTATACAAGCAACGCGTTCGAGAATTTTGGCGGGCGGCGACAAATCCCGCGAGCGTCGTTGAAGCGGCTAAAATTATAGATTTTCTAGAGACCACACGCTCTTCACCATTTGTCGGAAAAGATGAAAACTCTAATCTTGAGACACACGTGACACGATCCTCTCCCTGTTAGGTGTACCTTGTTAGATGTTTGAACCTTTTAACATTACAGAGTCCACGTTAGGCCATACGCCGGCGCAGTCAGTATGTTTAAATATATGCTGAAACGATTAGTCATGTTCTGATAGTAACAATTAGGGCAAGTTAAACGCTATAAGCATGCAAAGCGCTTTGGATCCTTTCTTGTGTTACTCAGTGCAATGAGCTGTGCACTGAAGAAATCTGCTAGAAGCGAAAGTACAGCGAATCAGTTGCGGAGCTTAAAGCTTACAACCATGTCGAAGAGCGCTAACGGCATTGCCCTTCAGTGCATAAAAGGCGCGTTTAAATGCATCTACTGTAAAACAAGAATCAGGTCCAGAACCAAATCTTTCTATTGTTTTGAGTAATAGAAGCACCACATAGACAGTTGTCCTTTCTATGACTGCATAAAAGGATACAATCCAAAACCCTTTTCATTAATCCAGTGGGTACCAACCCCGAGCAAAATCGTCCGTTGTCTGTTTCCTTGTCTTTTGCTAGCTGGCCTAACGCGAGCGCTCTGTCTCGCGGCGCTGCCCGCTATTCGTCGTCTTCAACGTAGCCCAAATTCGTGTTTTCGCACTGATTCCAATGCTGTAAATATTCTTCGTAGTTTTTATTTCACCCTAACAGATAGAATAGTTTTACTCAGACAAATTTGGTCAATTTTGGCTCTACTGGATAACAAGACATTTTGCTCAAAGTTGAAAATTTCCTAGCATATTCAGAGTCTCCCCGTTGTATCGAAGTATGAGACACATAGGGTCTTATTTTCAGACGACCTATTTCCTTTGGCCGTGACGTCGGTTGAAAGGAAAGTGACTGAAGGTGGGGACAGCCAATCACAAACACGGCCGGTCTGGACGCGCCGCCAGCCGGCCTCCTGTCACCGCACCCAGTCCGGCCGCGTCACACGAACCACGCTCCCAAGCAGCACAGCTAAGTGGCCCAGTACTGAAAACGCATTGGCAAACGGCAGTCCTACACAGGACGAGAGTGAAAACATCTATTTGAAATATTCGGCATTGCTGCGTGGGCTGCGACTATTCGCCTCGCAATCACCGCCCAGATTCTGTGTCGAGACTATAGTTTAAAGACGATAGAACTCATCAGACCTGTAAAAAAGCTCAGGGGCCACTTTGACTGTCTAAAGTGCGTAGAGACGAAAGCGTTTTCCGTACCACTTTGACTGCCTCTGTGGCACTGGTGCCGTCACCACTGAATGACGTCACACATAACGAAGTATTAATTACTAAGTATGAACAAATCACTAATTAATGGCTATTTACTGATTAACCACTGGATACTAATTAACTACTAATTAATGACTCCTAACCTTAGCCTTTCGGAGTGGAACGCGACAGCTTGCTGTAGCGCTGCCAGGGAGTCCACGGAACGCCACCACCCGTTCGGCGCGATGCCTTGCCCTTTGAACGCAACGCTCTTTGAAGAAAGGAAACGGGGCAGTGATTCTCTGTCATCTCGGTGGACAGATGAACCGCACCGTACAGGAAGGGAGGAAGTGGCAGTGAAAGAAGAAAGAGGGGCCCTAATGAAGAAAATGAAAATTGTGCTTGAGGAAAGGAAAGTAGGCAGTACCTGTCTCACATATCTCGGTGGACACTCGTCAAAAGCGTGACACCTCTGGTGACAAGCTTCTGTTGACAGCCTTGTGTCGACAACAATGAGGCATTAAAGGCTTTCGCCTTAAAACGCGTCTTCATACTCCGTCACTCATCGGCGTCAGCGCTGGTCGGCCAGTTTGACATGGGCGCGGGAGGTATTTGTGCAAGTAACAACATGGCCGCGTTTCTTTGACGAGCAGCGTGACGTGTTCTCCATCAGGGTACGTCACTAGGAGCAGTCACCAATTAACGAGGACGAGACAATTGGAAAATGAAATACGTTGTTAGGAAACAGCACCGCTGATGTGCACGTCTCCAAACCAGGGCAGTCCACGGCGAATCTTTCTAGGCAGAAATGCCTCATCGTTGTCGACAAAAGGTTTGGTTTGGTTTATGGGGTTTAACGTCCCAAAGCGACTAAGGCTATGAGAGACGCCGTAGTGGAGGGCTCCGGAAATTTCGACCACCTGGGGTTCTTTAACGACAAAAGATTTTAGCAGAAGGTTGTCAGCAGAAGTGTCACGCTTTTTCTAGTCAGACCAGAAAAAAAAAATGTTGTGCACGATGGGATTCAACCAGCATCCTTCCGTTCCGTAGCGGAGCGTGCTAATGGCTACGCTACTTCCTGCCAACTTTTTTTTTTCTTTATTGCCTTCAAAGGCGTGGGCGTGGGAATACAGTGCATTACAACATATGTGACTATTTACATGGAGTGCTGTAGCCATGTAAATAGCTACTTCCTGCCAACGCATGCGTTGTTCTCCTTGTCCAGGACGCTGGAGAGTGTTCGCAGAAACGCCCTCCAGTGCTTCCAGCATTTAAGAGTCACAAATAATCTTAATCACACATAAATGACACTAGCAGCAACACCACGCTTAAGGCTTTCGCCTCACTGCACTTTAGGTCAACAAAGTCCCCCCTAAATTTTTTTACATGCAAGGTGCCTCAATAAGATATTTGCTTTATGAAACGTGAAAGATATTTTGTAGTTTTGTAGCATCCTGTGTGTTATTGTTTTCTTCGAAATCAATATCTTTTCTAAATATTCGTGAACAGAAATGCGAGTACCGCAGTATACCAGAGGAAAGATATGTTGATGAAAGTTTGTTCGCGTTTACGTCTATATCTTGGGGCAGTACTAGTAGCGTGACCAACCCAACGCTGTACAAGCTCCAGGTTACTTTTATGGCATCACAATCACAGCGCACAGGCCGTTTATTTGTACGCGATATACGGAATAAATTGGTATGCCTCGAGGATGCGTCGACTTGTGTCGCCACCCACCACATTCGAGGATTTGTAGGGGCCGAAGCACACTCCCTCGTTGAGCGACGCAAGCGTGAAGACTCCGAGCTGGGCCCCTCTCAGCCTGGAGCGGAAGATCACCAGACCATCCGGCAGACTCTCTTTAGCTCGCTCCAAGCTCTCCACTGAGAGCTGCAAAGAAAAGGGCATTCAACGAAGCTAGGCGTATATTACACCATTTCAAGTAAATAACTGTCTCATAGAGGTGCTGACTACACTGTATTCCAGCATTAGCTGCAGGCAGAATGAACTTCAAGTAGGCTTGAAGATTTCAGACAATTATTTCATACGAGGTGTTAAAAAATGTTTTCAGGCTTTTTGAAGGCAAGCGATCAGCGGTGCCCGAAAGCTGTTTTTGCAGGTATGTTATGTAATCAGGCTGGCTCAAACAAAAAAACGATAATTGAATCTTAATTCATCTCTTCCTAATAAGGTATTCAAAAATGCAAAAAAAATCCCGAGATTTAGCTTAATTAGGCCAAATGCGACATAGGTGGGCTAGCACTAGTTGTTGTTCTGTTAAATTTGACTACTAAGGGCTCCGCCTTAACGGAATGTCGCGATAGAGTTCATGGATTAATGCCCATATATGCCGAATTTGTCTTTGTTGAGTGCACATTCCTAGATCCCCCTGAGGGTCCTCATACCAATCCTGGCGCAGAGGTGAGGCGGTTAAGCGATGCGCGGAACTGCCACGTGCCACGGTGGCCGGTTTGCTCAGAATCTGGTGGGCAGGTGCGCGACTTAGGGCAGGTTGCCCGCAACTCGGTGAGCGCACAGCATGTACACAACTGACAGTCAACGGCTAAGCGGCTGAGTGGAAGCGCTAGTGCTAACGCAGCAAAAAAAAACAAACAAAAAAATTGCGAGGACACTTTGGCAACTAAAGTGTTGAGAGGCGAAAGCCGAGCACGCTATGCCATGACGACTTCCGGTGCACGTGACGTCACACCGTTCCAGTACGTGGCTGTATCGATACCAAAACTGTCTTTCGAGGATCTTGAGTGTTAATTACGCTTAATTACACATTTTCCTTCTAATTTGACACAAATCCAACGTTTTTTCGCCCATTCTGTGACAATTATCACTATGCCGGGATGACTTCCAGAGGATGTGATGTCACACCGTTCCCGTGGATATATCGATACCAAAATTATGCATCTTTCGGGGATCTTAAGCGTGAATTACACTTAATAATACATTTTTGCATCTAATTTGACAGAAATCCGTCATTTTTCCGACCATTCTGTGACAATTTCCACTATGCCAGACGACTTCCGGAGGATGTGACGTCACACCGTTCACATGGCTATATTGACTTCCACGCTATTTCGACGCAATTTCTAAATTTTGCCTATAATTAGTTAATTAATCTACAGTCATCAAACTTGGCTTCTAGTTTCATTTTTTCTCGTCTATCTGAAGAAACCATTGGTTTTCTTCTATCTTTTTTAGTTCCCGAGCCAAACGCGTTCGACACACTTTGTTAATGGACGACAGTATGAGCCTTTAAAGGCTTTCGCCTTAATAGACACGCTTCAATACACCTGATGCGACAAATCTCTGTGAGTGATATTGGATGTATATTCGTTTTCGCATTGACCTCCTTCGCATCGCGTCATTGAATTGGATTTCGCCTTCGCAGTTTGTGTCACTACATCATCTTCTGGTGGGTGAAGACATCGGGAGGGTGGAGGTGTGCGGTTGGCGCAGCCTCAAGGCGGTGGTGGGTGCCCGTAACTGGAGGATGCATTTTTGCCTGTGTGTGTATGAAGTCACCAACGTCCAGGGTCGACGTTGAAGGCTTCGCACACACACAAACGCACACACACGCACACACTCGCACACACACACAACAGGCAAAAATGCGTCTTCCATTTACGAGCTTCACACACACAGACCGCGGCTTTTTTTGCCGGAGCAAACCTTATAAGCCACTGCAATCCATACACATGTTGACACCTCCAAAATGAAGGGGGACGTATTCTTAGTTAACCCCGATTTGTAGAATTCTCGCCGCACTCTCCTGTGACTATTGTATTCCCATTCAAATCTCCAACTTCGCGTAATTGGACGTGCAAGAGAGTTGATGGGGGGCGAAACTCCACAGCTCCTACATGATGCGTTTCTTCGGTTAAACCAGCAGAAAATGAAAATCAAATGGTTATCGGTTTCTCCTGCTGCTCTGCGTTGTTCGCAAAAGAAACCGATGCGTAAAATACCGAAAGCCCCCATCCAGCGTTCATAAATCTGGAAAATGAATTGTGATTGGGAGGGAAATATTTCGAGACACAAGCGTGCTAGGAGAATGCTGCTATACCGAACAATCTAAGGGTGCGATCGACACTGAGATTTCAACGTAAATGTGCACCCCAGCGAGTGACACTAAAAGTTAATTGCTGATATTAGTTAAGTAATAGAGGATCGTTGATGAGAATTATCCGCTCACTCTGCGCTCGCTGGTCGCGTAACCTACACACAAAAATGACTTGTTTACTGCTGAACATTTTATTTTCAAAACCCATTAAAGCCTCAGTTTCAACGCCATCTGACAGCTACATTGAAAACAAAGCGAAGAAATGAGAGAAGAGCCTCAGGGTGCGCAGCCAACGTTTTGACGAGAGGACTTCCGTTGTCGAAAAGACCTTCGTCAAAACAATGCCTATACGCCCTGAGGATCCCCTCTCCCTTGTTCACTTTGTTTGTAAGGTCAAGAAGCTCCCCTTCCTGCCCTCTCTTCAGCGTGAACTATTTAAAAATTTGATATATTTTAAACGTATTAATCATTTAGATTATGTTTATCAGATGGAATTACTTGTTGTTCCCCGTTAACAAAAATAATAAACCTATAAAACAGAGGCTGAACCTGTAGTATGAAGCAACGGACTAGATGAGGTAGTCGCCGTCATCCTGCTAGTCTTAGGCTCAATAAACTGTGTCTGAGAGCATACTTCACAAGGCTGAATGCTACGGAACACCGCTCTGCTTAATAAGCATTCTTCCGCGATAACTGCCCACGATGAGAATAGGCTGGAGAAGCATTGAAATTGAAATTTTGTATGCACCACTTACTGTCGTATCTTTATCATAGCCGGACGGTCCGTGGGCGCGGCACTTACTGGGTTGGTCTCGCAGGCACCAAGCGTTAACTGAAATTATGCACATTTTTTTTCTTTTTACCTATACACAGCCGTCACAGAGTGCAGAGAAAAAAAAGAAATGTGAATTCTTCATACCAAGAAATGTTGGAGAAGTGCAGTTTTGAAAAGGAAATATTTGAGGAACGCAATTTGTTCATATGCCGTACGTTTTCACTTTAACAGTCGATCTATTCGCAGATCTCACCTCGGCAGGCTTACATTTTTTTTCTGACATTAACACTCATTCTATCGTCAGAAACGTTCCCCATTGGTCTCCAATGGCATCCTTAACTACTCGATGAGAGCGATGAAAAAAGGCTTCACTACGCATCGGAGGAACGGACCATTACCTTCCTACAAGTATTTGGGACTACACCTTCAGTCTAATTTAACATGGAATTACCATCTTAGCCATATTCTTGCAGCTTCTAGCCGCTCTCTGGGTCTACTAAAACGTAACCTTAAACAAGCGCCTTTTCACCTAAAAAAACTAGCATACGGTACCTTAATACGGCCTAAAATCGAATATGCGTCGGCCATCTGGGACCCGGATCAAGCATACCTTATAGATGACATGGAATCTTTGCAAAACCGAGGTGTTAGATTCATCTTTTCTGATTATTCTTGTTATACTAGCGTCACCGCACTAAAGGCTCGCGCCGAACTTGATACGTTATCACATCGCCGCAAACTATCACGCTTGACCCTTTTCCATAAACTTTACCATCATGTTTTGCTCCATGACGATTTTTTTCAATCACCTGAATCTTTTTTTCCACGTCGCGATCACCCGCTGAAAGTTAAACGCATATCATGCCACACTTCTTTTGCTAACTCTTTCATACCACGTACTATAGTCGACCGGAATAATCTACCATCACACATCGCTTCTGAACGGGATCTTAACAAGTTTCAGGACCTTCTAACCCAAATGTCTGTTCAGCTTTACTAATTGATTGTACCACATGCTGCATTCAGGTTCTTTGTTTTTTTGTTTTGTTCCTGCGGTCGTTATGCCTCTAAAACACTATCTGTACTTTTTTCGTGTAAATTACAATGTATACTACAGGTTTTTGTTTATTTCTTGTTTTGTTTTCTACATGTGCTTTCTGTAGTTATGTATTGCACCTTGGCGCTTGCTCATTTTTATTTTTTTTGTGTTGTGTGTCATTGCTCCCCCCAATGTAATACCCTCGATTGAGGGCCTTTAGGGGTTTATTGAATTGAATTGAATTGAATTGAATTGAATATTTTCATAAGAGTACCTTACAATATTCCGATACTCAAAATTGACTTCCAAGAATTATGGACTTGTTAGCTCAATAAGAACGCCGTGATGATGTGGCGACAGCGGCCATGGTCGTGGACGAATATCAGGCTGGTGCTGAACTCAGTCCAATTTGACCCAGCTGCGGTGGCTGAGTGGTTACCGTGTTCGGCTGCTGACCCGAAAGACGCGGGTTCGATCCCGGCCGCGGCAGCCGAACTTCGATGAAGGCGACATTCTAGAAGCCAAGTGTACTGTGCGATGTCAGTGCACGTTAACGAACCCCAGGTGGTCGAAATTCCCGGAGCCCTCCACTACGACGTCCCTCATAGCCTGAGTCGCTTTGGGACTTTAAACCCCAATAAACCAACCAACCAATCAACCGATTTGCCGCGGCGACAGGAGCAAGCACGCCAGACTGTCGTATGATAAGCATTCCCAACCCTCTTCTCGCACTCACTTTAAAAGGAACAGAGTGGACCTGTGCGGAAGTGGACCTGTATTGATAAGGTACCATGTCTAATACGAATAGACGCTCTCACCCAAAGCGGAGCTTTTAGAAACTAAAAAAATAAATAAAACAGTATATACAGGTGCCGCCATCATCGACCTATTTCGCATGTAAAACGGATATATCGACAGTGATTTTGGGCACAGATCCCAGGGAGTAGGCAACACTTATACTCAATTCAAGGCAGTGGCAACCCGTCCAATTCGGTGAGAACGCAACAAGTTTGGATCGAGTGGTCAGAAAATTTTGCAATCCAAGTTCCTCGCCGAGAAATGCGTCTCTTGCAGCCAGACAAACATTAACATAACCAGCAAAAGCCAGAAAAGCAGTTTTTATTCAGAACAATAATTGGATAGAGTTGTCGTCCATGTTCTTCAAAGAGGACTGTGTGCGTTTGCAATGGGATGCGTAATGCACCGACAACAATCTCGGGTGTGGTACAACATGCCGCAGGTGATAATGACAGTTCCGGAGCAGTCATGGGGCGAAGAACGAGGTGCATAACGAAAGAATCATACCAAATATTTGCAGGAACACGCCCTTCCTACAGCGCATGATACTACAGAGGCTATTGCAGCAGCACAGGAACACCAATGGCGTAATGTCGAAACAGAGTTGCAAGAATACCGGACTTTGAATAATGCTGACGGGCCCTTTTAGCTTCACCAACAATAAACCCTGAAGACTGTTAGCCCCACACTGTACAAAACAAAGACAGTAGAAGAACGGCGGGCATGACTAGTATGAGAGGAGGGGAAAACCTTCTGCTCACACCTATATAAAAGCATTTTTCAGGGAACCTCTTATGTCCTACAACGTTTATGAGAAAACGCGCAAAGGACATCATCATCATCATCATCAGCCTGACTACGCACACTGCAGGGCAAAGATTTCTCCCATGTATCTCCAGTTAACTATGTCCTTTGCCAGTTATGGCCACCGTATCCCAGCAAACTTCTTACTCGTATCCGCCTGCATAACTTGCTGCCCCTCCATGCTACACTTTCCTCCTCTTGGAATCCACTCCGTTACCCTCAAGGACCAGCGGTTATCTTGCCTTCGCATTACATGCCCTGCCCAAACCCACTTCTTCCTCTTGATTTCGGCTAGGATGTCGTTAACACGCGTTTGTTCCCTCACACATTCTGCCCGCTTCCAGTCTCTTAACGTTACAGCCATCATTTTTCTGTTCTCCCCTCTCTTGTTAATTCTCGTATTGACCTATTCGCTGATGACTACGTATTTTTAGAGAAATTACCGACGCTAAAGACATTATATTGCTTCAATGAGGCCTCAGCACAATAGGGAATCGGTGCAAAGAATGGTTAATGCAGGTAATACCTTAAAAATGCAAAGTCATGCATGTACGTATCTAGAAAAACTTCCGCCCCACCTCACTAGTACATGAATAACATTTCGTTACAATCAGTCACGTGATACAAATAACTTGGCGTTCACATTAGTTGTAATCTTAGCTGATCTCTTCATACCGAGAACATGATTAAAAATGCTAATCGCATGCTAGGCTACTTACGTCGCAACTTTTTTAGTGTTCCTTCTAATTTGAAACCATTGTTTTATCAAACACTAATACCATCCATACTCCAGTATGCAACACCAGTATGGGGCCCTACTCATGACAACTTCATTAATGATCTTGAGATGATGAAGAATAACTCCGTACGTTTTATCCTTGCTATCTACAACCGCGCAGGGAGTAATAACCACTGTGAAGTATATAATCTCTGCCTCCCATCGCTGACGTTGCGTAGAAAAGTTTCTTGTCGCCATGTTCTGCAAGTTGTACCATCATTCCGCTCTTCGTGATCACCTATTTATCTATCCCGCCGCATTGATCATAATCACAAAGTTGGAATTGTGTCATGTAACATGAAATTCTTCTCGCAGTCATTCCTGCCGCGAACCTCACGTGACTGGAACCACCTTCCCAGAGAAGTTGCTGGCCCTGAAAATTATGATCAGTTCCGCGTAGCACTATCTAACATTGTGCTGTTTAACAATCATGTAACCGACTGTATTTTCTCTCCGTTATTACACATTTACCACTCCTCCTCTGTAATTCCAGTGGCCCTGAGGGGTAATGTAAATAAATAAATACGACAGTCATTATTCAGCGGAGAGAACGTAAACGTAGCGACCCTTAGCGAAAACTAATACGTTTGGAATATACGGTGGGATGTTTATATCATTTTTTAACACATTTTGTATTCATGAATACACTAAAAATCTGTGAGAAATAGGTTCCTGCAATTCCATGCTTTGTATTCGAAATATATTTTTAAAATTTGCCAAAAATATCCTAAAGCATACTTCGAGTAAGTTTCAAATACGTGAAAAAGTATGTATGCGGTCTTAGCATCTTGCCAATTTATTAAATGTGCACTTTCGTAAATATGAAATTAATTCGTCCGAAGTAGGCTTCAGTTCTAGCAAAAAGGCAGTCTTTTTAAACGTATTTGCAGCACAGTTATAGCTGTCGTAGAACAGTCTAGTGCTCGATATCGCGTTACGGGAAATGGGATTTGCGCGTTGGCAATGTATTTGAAGTGTACTTTCGTAAATACACAATTAATTAGACCAAACCATACTTCAATCCTAACAAATGGGCAGTCCGCGTAAACATATTTTCATCAAGATTCAAGCTACCGTGGAACAATCTAGGGAACAATACCGGCAAAGGCACCTTGGGTACTTCCTGGACCGAACATGCCAGCGAAAAGGACCCCGACTGGAAAGGCCTGCTTAAACCCCCGTGTATTTTTTGTTGACAGTTGGTTGACTACTGACCTATACCTATGCCTGACGCAGGCTACGACTAGCAGTTCGGTTCTAGATCACCCCCAGATTCGAACGCGGCCAGTACGGCACTTGTGCGACAATTTGGAGGCCCACAGTCTTTGCGCAAAAAACGCCTCACCGGGCAAGATACTGCGTCGTCTCAGCGTGGGTATGTATCAGACAAGCCAATAATCGCATTTGTCGGGGCAGTTCTTGTTTGCTGACATCACTTTCTGTCGGCGTCTGCTGTGCGGAGACACTAGTTCCAATTCCGACACGTGACCTTGCAATGACATATATACCATCTTGATTGATCGTAACTACGCGTCTTCTCAGGGGTGGGATCCTTATCGATTATAGCCTGGTTAGTCATTAGTTCTGCTGTTGACAACATTAACCCGTCTCATCCGGTGAAGCCGCCTTGTGCATCTTTTTAAGCCGAAGTGAATATATTTTCGGTTTATTAAATGTACATTTTAGTCTGTTTTTAAGTTAATCTAACGTATTTAATGTATATTTTAGTACAATTTTAATGTATTATAAATATACTTCGCGGAAAAAAGAGTATTTCTGACGTATTTGTAAGAGCGTTCAAAAAATTATTTCTATTACACTTAAAAAGCATTCGTACTGCAGTTTAAGCACAGGGACAAAAATGTGAAATAGGTATGAAATTAATACAGTATGTTCGAAATGCATTTTTAGCATATCCATTTTTCGCTAGTGGGGGTGGCGGCAAGGAGTAGACTAGGAAGTTTGAAGGCACAGCGTTGCCGTAGCTGTCGCAGTTATATGGGCTTAATGAATGCCAGCAAGAGAGGCCTTTCTCCTGCACTGGACGTGGTTAGGCTGACGACACTCATAAGGATGGTATGGATGTCGGGGTTGTAGCTTTAGCATCAGGGCGACATACCCTTCCAAAAATTTCTTTAATCTGTAGATTGTCCACACACTTTTGCCTGTGAAGTCTATAGACTTTTTGTTGGCAAATCCTATAGACTAGTCTATAGGCAATACGAATTCTATAGACTGTCCGTACGCAGTATATGGCCACACATTTTAAGTAGATATTTTTCTTTAGACAGTCTATAAACTACGAATAGACAAAATGAAATATATATAGGAAGGTAATAAAGTCTATTAGGAATCTGTAAACCATTTTCGTAAGGGTATGTGAATTTCCATATGCGCGATTCGTGTGCGGTATACGTGGACTCGGCACACGGTAAAGAAACGGCAGAGCATGTGAGGCAGCGCCAGCGCGAACCGCTTTGTGGTTCACGCCCACTATTACCGGGGCTCCTTGGGATGAAGAAGAGTTCCATGGTGCCTACTTACCTGCAGGCCGCACGCCAGAAACGTGGTTGGAGTTACCTCCTGTAGTCTTTCTCTTTCGGCCCATAGGCTTAAAACCACCCGGCGACGAGCTGGATTCGGAGTCTGCATAGCATAGATGACAAGGTGCCCAACCAATCTCCGTGAAGAGTTTGTCATAAAAAGCTAGGGCCATTAATATGTTTCAACGTTTGTAGTTGCAAGAAGAGGAAGGGAAGCAATGAGGAATTCAATAAAACAAAACATTTTATGGCTTAAAAAGTAAAAGCTCCAATAATGAAACGAAAACCAACTGCTGACAGCAAAAGAAGGCCTTTATTGTGTAGCATGCAACAGTGAAAGTGTAACAGAACACTGAGAGCCGCGATATAAAATATAATGACTAAGCCTTCCCCAGCACAAAAGGACAAGTCAATAACTCTCTCAGCTATCTCAATAACAACCATTTAATTTAAGCGTTAAAATTTGTTTAATTCCTTGAGTTGCATTTAAAGTGGCATTGTATGCACTAAAAGAGAAGGCCAAGGTTGGTTTGCAACGTCAAAAGAGAAGACCATTGCATTGGAACAAAGTCGCTTTGTTGGGGATACGTCTAACGATTACCAAAGTTTTTAAGGCTGCTCTGGCATATGAGTGAAGAGCGGAGAAGCATTCGAGGACCAAAATTTTCATTGAACCTGTAGGCACTCTGTAAACCGATTAAGAACTAGAATTCCCAGCAAGAATACTGTTAATTGGAAAGTGCTCCTTCATTATCCCTTCGCCTACGACAAGCGAAGAAAGCCCAGTAGTCAAGCGTGACAGTAAGGCCTAAGATGCTACAAAGCAGCCTGAATACTGCTCGAATTAGAAAAAAATGCCCCCTGACTATTCCTGCAGTTTCTGAGGCTGCAACGTACTGCGGCTAGCAACGATCACATATTCGGGTGTCACATTTTCCCATCCTTAAGCCGGGACCTTCATATAGATAACACGCGTGCAGAGACGTTCGAACAATTTGGATTTATTCGCAGGAAACTTCCATCAGCGCCTTTTCAGACATAGTTAGCAGCTCATGACGTGCTCTTGAAACCAAACCTTGAGTACTTCAACATTGTTTGGAACGCTCAACAACTATATCTGCGCAAAAAACTAGGAAACGTTCAAAAATACACTTTCCTACGAGCGTAAGCACCTATCCGTTACCTTGACATGTCAGCAACCCGTCACTTCCATGAAATTTGTTTTCCTTCTTTACAACGGCTGAATCAAGACTTACGTAAATGAATATGTTAGGCCAACATGACATCGTTCTACGCGTTTAAATGATGAAAACTGCATGAGGCTGTTTCTAACTCGATGCGGCGCATACGAATTCTAATCTTTTTTTCTTCAGCCATTGCGAGTAGGGAATAGCCTCCCTCATGGGTCATCGACAACATCTGCACTGTTCTTAAAGAAGGCATAATCAAAACCAAACATCCCCAAAAATGTTGCTATGATGATAATTTCAGTGATTCACCGAAAGCGTTCACCCTTTCGATACCTTTAGATTGGCGCGTTTACTTTCGCATAAGCACACCAGTTTTCTCTTTCGAAGTGCTGACTGATGCGCGTCGTGATCGTTCTCACTAATGTTATTTTTGTGTTCTTATTCCTGCTTGCCACGATCCACTGTACTGCGGTGCGCATGTTCCCCATTCTAGTATGTCTAATCTTTCTCCACTTCGTTTGCCCTCTCCTACAAGATCCGAAATATGACTTAGAGTGCCCTAAATAAATAAATGAATAAATTATGGTAAAAAGTTGCACTGCATCTCAAAAAGCCTTTTAAGATTGGCACATGCTCATGCTACATGGCAGGTGGCCAGTAAAGCTGCGCTGCCTAGCGCGCTAAAGGCACGCACAAAATTTGTCGCTCGAAAATATTTTACTCTTTTCAGTGGAAGTTCGAGGAAGGAAGCAACTCCCTCTGCATTAGCCTGCGATATAAACGTTGAATGCAACTGCTCGTGACTCACCGGAGTTCTTGTCGTCACAAGCCCCGTCTGTTTGCGTACAAATAACTTGCTTACGAGCGCGCTTGGGGTAGCGGCGCTGAATCGACGAGCTGCTTGGGGAACCTAATGAATGGCAGAATGAAAGGTTTCGTAGTTTAGGGGGAGATATCGGGGTCTCAAATTCCGCGAGAAAAGACAACATAAATGACTTCGTGATATACAGTAGTGAAGAAAAAAGATGCATTTAAAATTTTTTTTTCTATAAATTCAAAATATCGCGGATACAAAAGACATATTTGCTATTTCTGAATACAATATAATGCAATAATGCCTTGCCCTCTTCTCCCGTCTTTAGTTTTTTGGGGCGTAACTGTATGCCTTCAGTTAGTTTTCCATTTTTGTCCTCCATGGGCGCTTCTCATGGCGTCCATTTTCGATCTGTTCTCAATTATTATTAACTCGCTGTCAATTTCAGGTGCCATATTCTGCAGTTACATAAGTTTATAAGCAATGGGCGGAGTGTGAAGTTAACATAACGCCACCATGACTACCTAAATACCTGTTATCTGCTGCAGTAACTTTGTAATGAAACAGCAAAATATTCATAGTAGCGCACTCCATTCTTTCACAGGTTTTGAAGAGATGTAGGTTCAAAGGTTTGGTTTCTCGAACTTCGCAGGAGACATGCCGGAGCGACCAACCAAGTTGTTGAAGAAGACCTTATTCGCGCGCGCCTAAAATTCTCTAGACTGATTCTTGTCATTTCAGACGATTGGACCTTGTTATCAGGCTCTATAGTAACTCCAGGGTCTGTGAGACGTCAAGTGCAATGTGCTGATCTAAAGAACCCAGCTGGAAACACTGCACATCTGTGAAAAGAACCGGGTTTCCAGGATGATGTAGAGGAAGGAACACCCGGCGTGTCACGAATGAGAGAGGGTGATTTAATTAGATAAATTGATGTTCTATGTCGTGCAGGAATGATGGGATTCCCGAAACGCAATTTATGTGGGCCTCGTTGTCAGTTTAACACGTCAGCCAAACATGATGTTTGTTCTTATTTTATCGTTGTGTGGTTCACTTTTTTTTTTCGTTTGCTTCAGTGTGTGCGTGTCGGGCCGTAACGTTCTACAAAATGTTAGATGCAATGTTTTGTAACTTCCGAAGGTGGGATTTTTGTTGTTTTGTTAAGTGGCGTTTGCTGCATGTGCATTTTTTCAAGTACTTGTACATAGCCTATTTTTTTTCCTTCCTCTTAGTAAGTTGTACCTGGCTTCTTAACTTCTTTATTTCTTTTTCAGCCGTTTATATTCCGTGTTGCATATTTGTTAAGTTTTCTTTGATGAATTACCCCCCCCCCCTTTTGTAATTCCCGCATTTGACCTTTAGGGTATTCAAATAAATAAAATAAATAAATAAATGTGTGAACGTAATGGCACACGGCTGATTCTCCGCTCAGGAAGTTTGCCTCCTTGGTGTATTCAATGTACCGTGGGTGAAGAAGTGGTTAAGGGCTTTCTTGAAAACGTTATGACACCGTATACATGCACAAATATGGGATTTCAATATATGTTTCAAAAGAATTACGACCTGAAGAATTTTTCTACGCATGTGAATGATTGAATGAAGAAGAAGACGGCGGACGTTAGGGAGTGACCAAGCCATCCTACCGAGATTGTTTCAATTGAACATAGTAGTAACCATAGGAGAAGAGGAAGAGGACGGAGCTGTGCTGACGTGTCTCGCATGGGCTCCCGCCTCGAAGCCACTTTTCGGCAGAAAGAGTCAGCCTTCGGGCTCGAATATTTTGGACGACATCCGGGCCATTGTCCAGTGCCTGCTGAAGCCGGATTTTGCCAATCTACGGACTCCTAGGCATATTGCCGGCTGACTGCCGGCCTAGCCATCGAGCTCGACCTAGCTCGCCACCTCTCCGCCGGGAGCTGAGCGCCCAGGGACCCGCACAGATGGAGTACGCCGTGGAAGGCGAGAAAATATCAGCGTCGGAGCTCGAGGACGGAAAATGGGAAACCATTCTTCGGTACCGCGACCGACAACGAGGGAGTGACCAAGCCATCCTACCGAGATTGTTTCAATTGAACATATTTGGATAGGCGTCGCGCGTCGTCTGAGAAACAAAGCAGCCAGCAGCGCCTAGCATAAAGTGGACAAGCTGGTGAAAGACTGGGGACCTTGTGCTAGACGTTCACTCAGAGCTTCCTGGACTCCATGCTTCGGCGAGATCAAGCAGTCATTGCTGGAAAATCGCGTGCGAAGTATTTATGCATTAGGTTGTTGTGAAAAGGCATTCTTGAAATTGTTGCCTCATGTTGTAACAAAAAAAGATATAATTGCCGATACCCTAACACAGCGCAGAAGGCAGTTGCTAAATAATTTAGCTGTTGGATAAATTGTTGCGTAATACGATGATAGACATTGGTTGCTATTGTGCAAAAGATTTGATATTGGCAGCCCACCAACCTCAGGCTCAAATTTTAGTGCCCTAAAAAGTTAAAAACGAAAAACTGAAATATCATATATTTTCTTTCACTACTGCAGCTGCATACTGCATATACTCGTATACTGGCAAAAAAAAAAAAAGCACCGAAGCGGGCAGTATTCACATATATTGCAAATGCCATGCTAGTGCCGCTACACTTATGTGATTAGGATGTTGCGTCAAATCGTTTTACCAATCTAAATTCGTTTCATCTGGGGTTTTTAGGTATCCGTGGCCTTTCTTCTACCTCAATGAAACGGCTTACTGTCCTCCTGCTGTGATTTGCTCCCAGTCGTCTCCATCAGGGCGGACGCTTCTGTTGGTGTCTCCGGCTCTGTTCCCTCAGCGTTCAGTCGGTTGGCGGCTGCAGGCTGGGAACTGCTGGCGGTTGATTCACCTGAGAGCAGTAACGAGGCAATAGAGGAAATCTTGGCTGGCTGTTACGCTTTTCTTTCCAGGTTTCCGGACAGTTCGGCCTTTACCAGTTTTAGCCGTGTAACCCGGATTTTAGAAGTATTTATTTCGGCGCCAAGAAAAATATTACAACCATGCCGCAATCAGAAAAATAGCGCCAAAACTTGTTAAGAGGCTACGTTACTATCATTTAAAATTTATTCATGCTTGTAGCGGTGAGCACACTACTTCAGAATGTTAAAATATTAAGCTAGTGCAAGGAAAATGGAATTCCAAAACGATTTTATTGCTCACATATATCGGATCTCAACGTTTTGCGTCGTGAATCCTTGATATATAACATTGATCTGTCAAGTGATTCAACCTCACTTCATTCTTGTTCAGTTCCATCTACGAAATACAGCTGCTGAAATTCACAGCGCCAATGGGAAAAGACTGAACAGGATAACAGTCTGACTGGGTAGCTACTGAAAATTAAGAGGTTCCTAACTTACAGTTGCTGTCACCCTTCGCTGGAGCGTTCCATGCCGCCGATTCACACTTCATAAAATCTGGGACTGCAGGACGAAGACCTAAAAGATAGGGAAGCCTACATGAGTGACAATATTTATTTTTACTGTAGGGAAGTGCATATTTCTGGCAGTCCAACATCTGTTTAGCCGATAACAATTTCTTTTTGTACTAGAGCTGCATAACAACAGTAAGCGATTACGCTCTGGCGAGAACGCGATCTATTTCGAGGCACGGGTAATGAAGGGTGGGAATTTCAGTACGAATACATGTCGCATTTCACCGCCGTCTCTACACTGTAGAGATGGGGACAGAAAGAGCTGTGTCATACTCGGTAGCAAAACACAATAGCCGCTGGTCCAACGCCTGAGGTAGGCTAATAGTGAGGAGATTTATTGTGCACTCACAATTGCACTTTGTTAATTAGCTTGCGAGATTGAAACTCACTGTCATTTCGATTTTACTAAAGGATTCAAAACACCCCTCTTTCAGATTGTTTAACAAGGCGCCAAAACACCTAATACACTCTTATCGTACGATGTTACTCCGAAGGCACTACGTAAAGGAGTTCGTCGTGTTAAAAAAAATTGGTTGCGCCGGAAAGTATGCCTGTACAGCAGTCTTGAGTAACTGTAGTCGACTTTCTCCGAAATGCTCATCGTTCTCTTTTGGCCGGTGTTCGTGTTGCGCACCTGCGGCCACTATACGCTCCATTTCAAAAAAGAACAGCGCTACTTTTGACAGGGACGAAAGGAAAGGCACACGAGGACAGGCGCTGTCTAGACACCCAAAACGCGAATACGCCTGTATGGGAGCAAGGAGGGAGTAATCTATCCCCTAGCGCAGTACCTTTTATAGAGGGGAGTGCGCTAAAGGATAGATTGCTCCATTTTTACTCCTTTAAAGGAGTAAAATGGAGCAAGCTGACCTCTGGCGCACTCCATTTTATACACAGACTTCACACACAGAATTTTATATGTCCAGTATTTATATACACACTATACAGAATTCTACATCGAGTTTAGAAATATCCAAGTCTGTATGGAAACCCTGTCCATCGAGTGTGTTGTCTATGCTTTCGGAGGACTGGAATTCACTACCCTGTCTGCACGGGCTTAATGGTTTGGTTTATGGGGTTTAACGTCCCAAAGCGACTCAGGCTATTAGGGACGCCGTAGTGGGGGGCTCCGGAGATTTCGACCACCTGGGGTTCTTTAACGTGCCCTGACATCCCACAGCACACGGGCCTCTAGAATTTCGCCCCCATAGAAATTCGGCCGCCACGGCCGGGACCGAACCCGCGTCTTTCGGGTCAGCAGGCGAGCACCGTAACCACTGAGCCACCGCGGCGGCTGCACGTGCTTGATGTTCGTTCTGCCCCGTCGCCAGGAGAGAGAAAAAAATGTGTAACAACGTTCAGTGCAGACCTCTGACGCTGCTCTCGGTAACCAGGCAAATAGTGCCTGTTGTGGTGAAGACATGCGCGACAATAAATTTCGGAGATACCACTAGTTTTGGCAAGCGTTCTCAGTTAGATGCATGGCTGTGAGATACACGGTCTGTTCTGAAAGTAGTAGGACTCATTTTTTAAGCAAAATTTATTCAAGAGAATAGTACAAACGATTACAATTTTTCAAGGTAGCACCCTTCCGCACCTACACGCTGCTGCCAATGAGTTTTACAGTTTTCGTACGCCTCCAGGAACGCCTGGACCGGAATGCTGTTTAGCTCCCTCCTCACGGCCTGTTGAACCACCTCTACCGATCCGTGATGTTCCCCCTTGAACGTCGGTTTTATCCTCGGGAATAGAAAAAAGTCTGGCGGGGCCAAGTCGAGGCTGTAGGGGGGCTGAGGCAGCGTTGCCGCCTTGTGCTGGGCACAAAATCGGGGTCCTCATTCACATGATGAAGAAGATCCTACCGGTTGGCCTTTTCCTCCTCTGACAACACTCCCGGCACCAACTTCACGCATGCTTTCCTCATGGATAAGTTTTCTGTCACGCTCTCAAAAACTTGGGTTTGAGGAATGCTCAAGTCATCAGCAATCATTCTGATACTCATTGTACGATCACTGTGAAGTGTTAGCGATGACCGAAAAAGGGAAGGGGGAGCGAGTAAGAACACTCCACGCACCAACAATTTTTGGGGAATAAAAACGGATATATTGTGGTTACAATTTAAGTTCACGCACTTCAAAAGGGTTCGCACTGTCTTACACGCACGTCCGCTCAGATTGCTCGTAAAATGTGATCTGTAAAATCAAACTGGAAACCAGTTTGGTACCTTTTAGAATTTTAGGCGATATGTTGTCAGGGCCTGGACTGCTACAGATCTTAAGGTTATCTATTAGTTTCGCTATGCCTTCAGATGTGATTGTGACCGGCTGCATTTCGGAGTAGTTAAAACACGGTTGGAAGGGAACGTCGGAAGTGGGTTCATGAGTGAACACAGAAGCGAAATACGAATTCATGACTTCAGCGCACTGGTTACCTGGTACATGCGAGCCATCAGAATGGGTCAATGACATGTGTGGCGGGCAGCGTTTCGGGGTTAATATGCTCCAAAATTTTTGCGGTTTGTCGCGTAGAATAGTTAGAAGGTCTTGGTGGAAGAACTTTCGTTTGGAGCGCTTCAATTGGCCCGTGTATTCACGTAGCGCTTTAAAGTAGGAAGACCAATTCTGGGGAGAATCCGCTTGCTTAGCTTCCCGAAAAGTACGCTTTTTTCTTCTGGCTAGTTTTCGCAATGAATTAGAAAACCAAGGCTTGCTGGCATCCCCTCGAATGCGCACCAGAGGAACGAACCTGTCGATGAAAGACAGTATTTTGTGTTTGAATAAACACCAATTTTGTTCAACTGTTCTATAATTAGCGAGGGGACTAAATGTTGAAGAAAGACATCTAGTTCTGTATTTATCTTGTTAAAATTGGCTTTGCTGTAGTCCCTGATGTACTTGGTTTCAGGTTGGCGATGTTGTAACGTAATGGAGAGGTCGAATAAGAGAATGTTGTGATCGCTTACGCCCTTTATGCTTCGAACAGACTTAATTAACTCGGGATTAGAGACGAGAAACAAATCCAAAATGTTAGAACCACGAGTTGGCACAGTGACCATCTGAGTGAAGTAGCTCATAGACTAATGACAGGACAAAATGAACTGGGTGTAGCCCATAGACCAATGACAGAGGACAAAATGAACTGGGTATATCTCATAGACCAATTACAGAGGACAAAATGAACTGGGTATATCTCATAGTCCAATGACAGAGGACAAAATGAACCGGGTATATCTCATAGACCAATGACAGAGGACAAAATGAACTGGATATATCTCATAGACCAATGACAGAGGACAAAATGAACTGGGTATATCTCATAGACTAATGACAGAGGACAAAATGAACTGGATGTAGCTCATAGACTAATGACAGGACAAAATGAACTGGATGTAGCTCATAGACTAATGACAGGACAAAATGAACTGGGTGTAGCCCATAGACCAATGACAGAGGACAAAATGAACTGGGTTATCTCATAGACCAATTACAGAGGACAAAATGAACTGGATGTAGCTCATAGACTAATGACAGAGGACAAAATGAACTGGGTGTAGCCCATAGACCAATGGCAGAGGACAAAATGAACTGGGTTATCTCATAGAATAATTACAGAGGACGAAATGAACTGGGTTATCTCATAGACCAATTACAGAGGACAAAATTAACTAGGTTATCTCAGACTAATGACAGAGGACAAAATTAACTGGGTATACCTGATAGATCAATATCAGAGGACAAAATGAACTGGGTGATCTCATAGATCAATGACAGAGGACAAAATGAACTGGGTACATCTCATAGACCAATGGCAGATGACCAAATGTAGCCAAAATGTACGATGTAAAATGGACAGCTTGTAGAATACGTCCCCTTGCGTCTTTCACGAGCGGCCGAGGCCGTACTTGAGGATCATGTAATTCACGGGTGGCTTGGGGCCCACGCATCCGCAACTCGGTGTTCGCACCCACCTTAGGTTTGGCCCAGGCCGATGGCTCCTCCAACGAGCGCTTAGATGGATCCGACGGCCCTTACTCCCCGTGATTAGCGGCAACACGTAAGCACTCCCCACTTGGTGCCCTCTAGGCAGTGTTGCCAACTGCTCACTTTGCTTTTTTTCCGCCTTCGCGACGCAAAATTTCGCCTTTTTTCCAACAAGATATTTTTGGACAAGTAATTTTAGGGCAATTACCGGGAAAGAATATTTATTTATTTATTTATTTATTTATTTATTTATTTATTTATTTATTTATTTATTTATTTATTTATTTATTTATTTATTTACAGATACTGCTGTCGCAGCGGAGAGACATAGAAGGAGTGTGTACACACATTAGTAAAGACAAGTAACATGGGTAGATAGAAATAGATAATACACAAGTATTAAAAACATATCAACAGGTCAGATTGTTAGGCAACTGAACAACGAACTCTTCAATTGGCACCGAGCTAAATGAGCCGTGCAATCGATTCCAAAGGTCAAGAGTTAGAGGGAAAAAAGAAAATTTAAAGTAGTCTAAATGTGGTTTGAAAGGAACAATGTTTAATGGGTGGTTCCGTTGAGTTGCACGTTCACTTGAGGACACAAATGAGAAGGGTGCCTGAATGATGTGATCACGTGAGAGCGATCTTGTGCAGCATAATGATGCGTTCACGTGCGCGCCTATGTTCTAACATTTACAAAGACGAAGTGTGCCCATGTGAAGAATGTGAAAAGATGCGATCGTACCGGCCGAAGATGAATCGTATTGCTTTTTTTAACTGACTCTAAACGGTCAATACATTTAGAATAAATAAATTCACAGCTCATATGTCTCTGAAGCCCTCATCATCATAAACATCATCAGCCTGACTACACCCACTGCAGAGCAAAGGCCTCTTCCATATCTCTCCAATTAACCCAGTCCTGTTCCAGCCGCTGCCACCCCATACCTACATACGCAACCCTATAAAGTTGAACAGCCATCATTACCTGAAGCCAAAACTTTGCCTTGCACATGTTCAAATGGTATTCATTCAAGGTGACCCCTAAAAGAAGTTTTTCGAGATTTTGTCTTTATTGTAGCTGTTAATACCACAAAAATGAACGAAATTATTGCAAGAGAATTATTGCCTTTGGCGATTTCGCGCCATTGAGACCCCTGTTTTGACCGTAAATAGACAAAAACTAGAAATTTTCCATTGAAGCAGCAGGAAAGAAACGTTTATCACGCTGATTTTAGTCTGATGCACGTTGCGCAAACAAGAAGTTTTTCCAGCTAGTTTAGTGTCACTTACGGAGAACTGCATGTGCTTTTTTTGCTACAGTAAAGTTAACTGCTCTCCGCTCGAGCCAGCGTTTTCGGAGTGCCATGCGCAGAATCGCGATTGCAACAACGAAATGCGTGCCCGTCCCGTTTCTCTTCTTAGCCTTCACACCAGCAATCAGAGCAAAAAGTTCGTTTAGATAAGGTGATTGCGTGCGACTAGTTAAGGAGTAGTCTTTCACCTTGCTTATGTCAAGGAATACCGGTATGAATTCAAAGTTCCTGCTTTGTGAGACCGGAAACAGCATGTCATCGAGGCACACGGCCATCAAGCGCGAGCTCTCAGCTGACAAAAATACACCGGCATAAATTTTCATGCCACATATGTTCTAGCCATTAAACTACAGCTAATGCTATGGAGCCAAGAATGACGACTGACCGCACCTTTTCGGAGATCTTAGCTCATGCAGCGTTGATTTGTATGAGCGCAGCATCGAAGAAAACAGTTTTACCGGGATCTGAAAAGTTTCCCACATTTTCCCACAGGCTTTCTTTCCTTTGCATTTCTTTTGCAGTTCCAATTTTCCCACCATATGGGAAATTTCTTGCGATTCGGCAACCCTGCCTCTACGTCAGGAATTACTCATCGCTCCTTGCAGCCGGAGGTAACTCACTGTCCGCATACCCTCCTGTCTTCCTGCACTTCATCGTGAACTCTGTGTGCAGTATGCGTTTGGCCCATGCTTTTGAACGTTTGGAAATAGTGCGTTGCCATCATCCGTGGCCTAAGAAAGAAAGAGCATGGCCGAGTGGCTCCGGAACAGAGCGTGATAGACCTCTAGGCTTAGCGGCACTAGCTGGGTGCTTTCCCAAATTCCTGGTAATCTACCCATAGGCCAGGAACCTGCGCCTTGAGAGCAAGCGCACTACAGTGAATGCGGACCTACCGGTGCATACTTTTCTCTTGCCTATTGATTCCAACGATGTGAACATTTTTTTTATATTTCATGCACGCACAGAGGGCAAAACATTTGCCTAGAACACGTTCTGGGCGTGTTTCAGGCTGGACGCGCGATATCTAGCGATAACATTTGGTTAAAAATTGTCTGTATGTAAGCCTGTGCAGTTAAACTCATAGGATTTCATCGTCATATTTTGCCGCCCTCGTCGCTGCGGCTTTAGGAGCTGCGGAACACACAGTTCGGTCGTTCTAGACATGTGTTTTTCCCTATGTACGTGAACTCTTTCAACGCTGCTTATCCAGCTGTCCAATCCAATGTATATTTTGAGAACACAGTGACGCTGCGAAACTAACACTCCCTGGACGCGATAACGCCGACAGGGAAACTTCGTTAGAAAGACATTAATGATTGCACTCACCAAGTGTGACCATCGTGTCGTAGTTCCGCTTTATATTCACGTAGCGCTGCTTCATGCAGTCGGGCATCTTGGTCCACTCATCGTCCGTAAAGTAGGGGCGCAGGTCATCTTGTTCGTTGTCGGTGGTCATGTTGAAACGCGAAAGTAAGAAAGCGTTGAAACCAATGAACCCACACGCCCACCGCCACCACTCCACTTCTTCCTTCTCCAACCTCTTCTTCCTATGTTGCTAAACGACCAGATGTTGTCGCTGTTGCGTCTCAAACAGTGACACGCACGCACTGTTGGGGACTGGTCAGAGTTTGGTACAGATCCAAGCAGGAGAAATATTCATCTAGACACATCTCAGATTGTTCATCAATAAAGATTCAGGAATCCGGGAAAGCGAATAACGAATTTTTCTTCAGTGCGCGGCCGAGATACGACGAGGCAAATGGGACTCGCTGCACCACGATATTGCAAGCGTAATAGTAATGCGCGAAAGGCGCAGTTGACGCGTAAGGCGCTGCATGTGATGCAGTCCAGTTTAGATTAAACTCCTACATGTACAAGGGTTAAATACTCCATTCCGTCAACTTCCTTGCGATAGCAGCAGTCTGCTGCTTACTTTAATTCTTACACAATTTTGATACACCAGTATGAAATAAAATAAAGTAAAAGCTGTATGGTTCGAGGTGGCGGGCCTTGTGAAATAGAAAAGCTCTGCCCTTTCATGCTAGCTTCATTTGCGTAATGAAGAAGGTTGAAAGAATAAACAAGTATCTAACAAACAATTTATTTTTGTCCAAAGTAATGAAAGAACATTCTGGTCCCCATGCTTGCTCACCACGAATCACAGATCGCGAGGATAGTACTTTACAAAATTTGCGCCGGCGTCAATGACAGCAGTTTCACGGTGAGACATTGATTCGTAAAGTGTCAAAACGAAGTCAATGCGTGCTCGCAGTGTTTCCCACTCACCACTGATTACCGCCCATAAGTTGTCAACGCTGCAGTTTCTGAGGTGCCATGCCTCCGAACGCGTCTTAATAGACCCAAGATGTTTTGCTTTGGGTTCAGGTCTAGCGTCTAAATCTAGCGTCTAAATGGGAAGGTCGTCCTGTAGAGAGGCTAGGCCTCGAGCTCTATGTACTGGTCTTCTGTCGTGCTGAAACAAGAAAAAAGTAACCGTCTTGGAAGTTCCACCAAGCAGGTGCGGCAGGAGGATGGTGCAAAAAGTTCTGCTCAAAAAACTAGCCGCCAATACCGCAATGCCTCATGAAGTTGAGCGTACCAGAAGCTTGATGAAATGCTTAATTGTTATCGTGCCAGTCTTCAGCTTAATACCAAGAAGTGTAATTTTGCCAACAAGACCATCTAAGTTCTAGGTCATGTCGTTAGCAAGGCGGGAATCCAGCCTGATCGCGAAAAAATTGCGGTTGTAGTATAGTTTCCTCGGCCGCAACGCCAGAAAGAACTCCGCAGCTTCCTTGGTCTGGCGTCGTACTTCCGCTTTTTATACGGAACTTTGTTTCTATTTCAGCCCCATTACACAAACTCTTGACTTCTGAAGTCCTTTATGTGTGGTCCACTGAATGTGAAGAGGCCTTCCATGCCCTCAAGCAGGCATTGACTTCCCCTCCCATGCTTCACCACTTTGATGAGGAAGTGCTCACTATTCTTCCTACTGACGCCTGTGGACAAGGGATCGGCGCAGTCCTCTTGCAACGCTCCGCTACGTCTGAAGAGCAAGTTGTGGCGTACGCCAGCCGTTCCCTAACTGCAGCCGAGCGTAACTACTCAATAAAAGAACAAGAATGGCTCGCTTTTGTTTGGTCTCCCCAAAAATTTCGCCCTTACATGTATGGTCGCCATTTTACCATAATTACAGATCACCAAGAACTGGGCCGGCTGTTAACGTTAAAGAACCTACCCGGTCGCCAAGGGGTCGCTGGGTGCTCCGCATTAAAGAGTACACGTTTACCATAACCTAAAAATCCGGCAGAAAACAGCTCGATGCTGACGCCCTCTCTCGCTGCCCGTTGTCTTCTGCTCCCGCACTTCCACCTGCGACCTCATCCAAACTCTGTCCTTCACGTCTGCGTTCCGCTGATCACCTGGATGCTGCACGCATCGCTGTGGCTCCGGTGGATATCCACACTTACTTTTCCCGTCCCTGCCGCAGGCTGATCCCTACTACCGCACAATCATTGCTCGTCTCCGCGGTCAATCAGCGGAACCCAACAGTCGCTTGCGACGTTAGCTCCGCCAGTTTCGATTACAGGAATACTTTAGCGCTACACTTACCACTATACGGGTCACCGGTGGGCTCTCATTGTTCCTCGGTCCCTTCGTCATCGAGTTTTAGAGGTTTCCCACGACGACGCCACTGCCGGCCATTTAGGTCACCACAAAATGTACGACAGCATCAACGGCCGCTACTTCTGGCCCGGCTTTTCTACAAGCGTGGCCAAGTACATACCATCCTGTTCCTGTTTCCAGCATCGTAAGCGGTCAAAGTCTCCCCCTGCTGGCCCCCTGAAACCTCTTCCCTACCCATCTGTGAATTTTGGCGCTATCGTCAGCGACTTGTTTGGCCCTCTACCCACCACGCTAGCCGGCCCCCGTTAGGTTGTCACCGCCATTGACCATTTCAAACGGTACGCTGAAACAGCCGATCTACGATCCGGTGCCTCTTCTGAAGTTGCCGACTTCTTTCTCCGCGTGATGATCTTGACCCATGGTGCTCCCCGTATTCCGGGTAGCGACCGTGGGAAGACGTTTCTTTCGCAAGTACTTGAGGAGGTACTTCGCGCAGCCAGCACCATCCACAAGACATCCTACAGCTGTCATCTTGAAACCACTGGCCTCATCGAACATTGTCCCCTCGTGTTGTCCGACATCATCTTTATACCTCACTCCCGACCACAGGATCTAGTACTACATTTTGGCCTTCGTCTTCGATGCATATAATTCCGCCATTCAGTGTATCACTGGCTACAGCCCTTTCTTCCTGGTCTACAGCCGGCAATCTTCCTTTGTGCTCGACGCTACCTTCTTCACCACCTCCGTCTCTCCGTCCAAGTCACAGGGTGAACAGTTTGCTTCTCGTATGGCCCATTGTCTTCACCTTGCGCGCATCAACACTGAAGTCGCTTAGCAAGAATGGAAACGCCGTTACGACCAGCACCACCGTGCTGCCTCCTTTCAACTCGGTGATGAAGTTCTCCTTTGTTTACACCTTCCCGCGCCCCTGGCTTCTACGAGAAGTTTATCGATGGCTTCATTGGGCCTTACAAGGTATTACAACCAATATCTCCCGTCAATTACCGTTTTTCCCCTTCCTGCTCTAGTGCCGATCGACGCCTACGCTCAGAAGAGGTCGTTCACACGTCACTGATGAAGCCTCTACCATCTGAACTGCGGACGGGGTGGCCGCTTTGCTGCCAGGGATTATGTGTGAGCGCGTGGCACGTACTTTTGCTTCTTTACCTGTGGGTGTGTGTGTGTGTGTGTGTGTGTGTGTGTGTTTATGTGTGTGCGTGCGTGCGTGTTTGTGTGTGTGTGTGCGTGTTTGTGTGTGTGCGCGCGCGTGTGTGTGTGCGTGTGTGTGCGCGTGCGTGCGTGTGCGTGTGTGTGTGTGTGCGTGTGCGTGCGTGTGCGTGTACGTGTGTGTGTGTTTGTGTGTGTGTGTGTGTGCGTGCGTGCGTGCGTGCGTGCGTGCGTGCGTGTGTGTGTGTGTGTGTGTGTGTGTGTGTGTGTGTGTGTGTGTGTGTGTGTGTGTGTGTGTGTGTGTGTGTGTGTGTGTGTGTGTGTGTGTGTGTGTGCGTGCGTGCGTTCGCGCGAGCATATAGCGAAGTATATGCTTCGTTGAAGGAAACATACATGTATTTCACTCGATGTTTCGACTGGGGGAACGATCTTTGCAACAGTGATTTGTCTTCGCAGGTAGTTCCACTCTTGTAGGGTTTGGACACAGAACAGGTGTGCGAGAAACGGATAGAGAGTACAGAAATAAGTAGATGGAAGTGAAAAAAGAACGAAATAAATATGGGTAAGATAAAACAGAAGAGGGGAGTGGAAGCCGCACGAAAAAACGGAGAATGTTCAGAACGTGTAAGCAGTAGGGAAATACAATAACCAGATGCGACTCTTGCTTTGTTCTGTCCTGCATGCAAAGACGTGTCGAGCTGAGCTGAGTTTGGCGACGGCGAGGCCGTGCAGCTGCCTTCGTAGAAGAATGCGGGGCCTTGTCGCTCCTTCCGGCCGGAGGAGCAGGGAGGAAAGATTCTTGACCCAACAACACAGGAATAAGGGGGAGAAAAGACTAGTATTTTTTTCTTTGAATTGGGCAATATTGCACCCGACGCTGGTTAAGCCGCTGATTTCAGCTTCATAATCCAGCTTCAGCGGCCAAACCAGCGGCCTTTCGTGGAGTTGCGGAAGAAAATCACCCGACCTAACAGTACCACAGACATCGTACGAGGAGTGGGATGCAGCCCTGACAAGCAATGGTCTGGAGGACGAGCGTCATATCATACGACAGGTCCAGAAATCAATGGAAATCATCGGATTACTAACTAAGCAGTCCGCCAACCTGAGTTGATTTACATTTAAATAGCTTATTAAGTTCTTTCTCTCTGTTTCTGTGCCGATCTGCGCGATAATGGCGTTTCTTCCTCTTTGTATATGTGTTGGGTCCGGTAAACGGCAAGTGCATTGACAGTATTCCACGATAACTGTTGACAATACGCTATCTATGTATATCCTTGCCTTCATTATGATATGTCTCGACTATTCACCGTTAAAATATAAAATGTACTGCAATTATATCGCCGTCGAGGAAAACATCTGCAAGATGGCGTTGTTGGCGGGGTACCCATCGACAAAGAAAAAGAGGCACGGCCATCTGTTTCGGCGTCCTTCTGTGCACTTCAGGCTATGAACAACTACGGAAATGTCCGCCGCGGTCGGAACGAGGCGGTTTTCTCCGACAGCTTTTTCAACACCGCCCGTGGGCATCGCTACTACACGGAGCCGCCCGCACTGACCGAGTACTGCCTGTCTTCCACTGCTGAGCTCATCCCAGCCAGACATGCGCCATTCGAAGCCCATCATTCCTGCCCCCACTTGGCGTTGTTGGCCTCGCCGTCCCCTGTAATGCCCTTGCCGGCATCAGTGGCCACCGGTGACGCAGGGCGAGCGTCTCCCCGCTCGTCCCCTGCTGAGGGACTGCCTTCCGAGGGTGTCGACTGTATGCCGCTGTTAGTCTTTGTGTTGGTCTTGTGCGTGTTCATCACTCTCGCTATCTGGGCAACCGGATTAGTTCAGGATGAACTGCACGACAGTAACATCGAAGAAGTGGACAGTGGAGACGCAGGTAAACATTTTGCCAAGTTCGGAGGCCTGAAGCCATCAGCAGGCGCGAGTAAGCAGAAGAGCACCAAGAAGCAAGTGCCGAAAATAACGGCTAGAACGCGGAGGCCAAATAAAAATAAGCGCATTACCACGACTCTGGATGATATTGACGTTACGATGACTAGCCTGCAGTATCGTAAAGTCGACAATGAGGATGACGACCGCGATCAGACTTCGGATATCGATAGGAAGTACACTGGTGAATTGGTTGTAACGGGGACCTCGGAAAATGAGGGTACGGCCATCACCCGACCTATGAAGCCCATACACCGTCGCAGGCGCCTTCCCCATAAGAAGCCGAACCGTCGTTCGACTCGGCGAAGACCAAGCAAGCGCACTAACCGAAGTCGTCACGTAAGAAAAACAGCGGTTTAGTTTTTCATTGCTGTAACTCCATCTGTGGCGAAGCGAATGAGAGAAAGTGAAGTCAATGAGAGGAAAGACGAAGAGGTCGGCCAGCGAAAACATAACCCTGGCCTGCTACTCCCTACGGGAGAAATGCGTATGAAATGGAAGGGCAGATTGCGAATGTAAGACGATGACATCATAATACAGTGCTATGAATATAATAAGACATGTCTCATCCCGAATAAGGCGCGGCGTGGATTTCATGATGCCGTGCTTTTTCGACGCCAATATTTTTGGTTAGAATGAAGTTCATATAAAGATTAAGGTTAAATTTGAGTTATTTTTCACAACATCGTAGCACAACGGCATCATTTGAATGTACCTCTAATTGGTCTTCAATAACGCTTGAAACGTTAACGGTACCGCAGCGCCCCGGTCGACAGGGTTCCTCCTATTAATTTTTTCCTTGTGATTCTGGCAACGAATTTTTCGCATGTTTGCACTAGGAGAAAAAAAAGTGTCTGCTCAAATGAAGACTCGAAGCACTGTTGAACGTACAATGTTATCTTTGGGGAGGGGGGGGATGCTCAAATCAGCATGACCCCAAAAGATGCCGACGTACACCAAACAGAAGCGTTCATCATCATTTATTGACCCTTAAAGTCTCCTGGTGGTGGGGCATTACATAAGGGGGGGGGGGGGGGGGGGGGGTGCATCACAAGCATACATACGAGAGTGCCATATACAATCACTGACAGGATATAATGAGAAAATATACATTAAGCCATCAAAGAGAGTCAAAACATATATATATATATATAGAACGGTAGTAAAACGGAACCAGAGAGATTGAGTGCTATTTCGAACCACTATCTATACTTAACAGAATTGTCACTACAAAATATGTCCGAGGTCAGATTTAGGAAAACTGTTCATGAATATTTTTGTTATAGCTAGTTGTGGTGTGTTTTTACCTAATCAGTTTTTGTCTTTGTTATGTTTTGTTCTTAGTTTTGTTGTGCTTAGCACTATGCATGACTGATCTCTGTTTCGTTGTCAATATATCCGCTGCTTTTCTAGTTTCTGTTACTTATGGAAATTTTGTACCATTGCCAAGTGCCACTTTGTTTTTGTTTTTTTACATGGGGAGGGCAGGCCTCTGTCAGGCGCTACTAGGCGCCTTTAGCTTGCTCTCCCTTGTTTGCAGTCTCTGTACTGGCCAAACAAAACCAATAAATGAAATGAAATGAAATGAGATAGCACGCGTATCAATAATTGCGCACCGTCAACATCGCGTTCACGTAGTACTGTTGGTTCCGCCGTCTAAATGAGGATTCTTTCGTGCATAAGCGTATACGAAAATGTCTGACGGTAGGGTAAGTGATTATTCAGAAATTTCGAATGCCCACTCAAATACCCCCCCCCCCCCCCCCACCATTCGATTATTCGAGCGAATCAAATACGTTCTCAAGTTATCGAATGCTCTTCAAATAATTGGCGCGAAGTTAAAATGAGGCTTACCGCATTCTGTTCTAACAACAGGGACCATACACGCCGCGTTACCATACTACCGCGATCAGCATGCACGAGATGGACGGTTGAGCGTCGCGGTGGGGTCCATTCGCGCGGTGGTGTTCATAACCCTCATACATGGCCTCAGAGATTAGACGACGCGGCAGGGCCCAGGCAGGCCTTTAGCAAACCCGGCCTTTGTGCCTGACCTCGGAGGCCATGCCTCATGCGTAGCTCTCGCCCTTTTCATGCACTGAGATGTGACGCTAGTTTATTATCTTCCATTATCAACACCAAAAAGGACTTTTTCCTATGCGCATAACTTGACAATGATAAAGTTAACTGACTGGCTGTGTTGCGACTCCCCAAATGGAGATCAGCGCTGCATCTTTTAACAGATGAAGCTATGACCACGAAAGCAGCGCTTCGCCGTTTCTCACGATTGCTCATCGAATATTCGCACAAACAACGAATATTCGTAAAAATATTCGATTTGTATTTCATTCGGTTCTCTCACTATTCGATTCGAAGTCCATTCCTTTTTAACTAAACTATTCGTATTCGATCCGGAAGCAAAGCTACAGTACCGGCATTCGATTTGATTTGGAAGAAGTACTATCCTCGCACCCCTACTTATGGGCGCTATACAGCAGTCGAACCCCATTACATTGATGCTCGCTTACTTTTTTACAGGCTCGGAAGCAAGCAGCTCCACCAACCGCTTATGCCAAGAAATGAGGTCCTGGTGCCGACTGCGGATATTATAAGTGCCATATCGCAATCGACCTGCACTGAGCCATATGGCGTCTGCAGGGCGAGCATACTTGAAAATATACCCACTTCACGATTACGTCTGATCTCTGCTTTTGCTTGATGTGAAACTGACAAGCTGTAGTTCTGTTCTCTACAGCACGGTTGGGAAATTGTTGGATCGCTACGAGCGACAACAAGCTGTCTTCATACCACCAGAGACGTTATCCTTGTTTGTTAGATAACGCAGCCCGGCTCCTCATATTACAAAGGCTATACAGCTGCAACCGCTGGCTGAGGCGTCCAATCCACTCGCAACATGCCCTATCGTGAACTGCACATCGTTTGCTCGCTCCTGGTTATGCCGACAATTTTGAAGTATATGTTTGTCAAAGCGCGCATACATTAATACACATGTCTCTTTTAGAGCGCAGCTCTTAGGTGCCCGTTTCTGCGTTTCGCGGCGTCGCCGTTGGCCGTTTAACCAGCAGTGGACACCCTTTGGAGCGGGAGCTTGAAAAGGAGAAAGAAATAGCGCAACCTCCTCCCTCCTTAGCAACCGATGCGCCGGTGGGGGGCAGCACAGCACACAGCACAGCAGAACGAGCGCGCGCGCGCGCGTCGGCGGTGGCAGCTACCCCGCTGCTCCTTCGCCAGACGTCTCGTTCCAGTCGAGTGAGTGAGACGCATGGCTCCGAAGCGGCCCAGTGAATCTTTGGGGAAGCGCCAGTGGGTTGACCACAAGGCTTTCGCCAAGCTCACTTGAGAACTTCCAAAGTGTCTTCGGTATTATTTTGAGAAAAGGAAATGCGCAAAAAATTCACGGGCACTTCGTTGACCTAAAGTGCGGTGAGGTGGAAGCCTTAAGCGTGGTGTTACTGCTTGTGTCACTGATGTGTGGTTAAGATGTTAAGCTTCGCCTGGAACGCGACAGCGTCTTGCAATGCTACAACGAAAACACCCTATTCACTGGACGCGCTTTTGTTCATTCCAAACCATCGAGCTGGCATGGCGGAGTGGTTAGGTGCTCGTCTCGCACTCCGGAGGCCCGGGTTCGATTCCCCATCCCAACCAATCCCAGGTGGTCGAAGTTATTCCGGAGACCTCCACTACGGCACCTCTATCTCTCTTTCATTTCTCACTCCTACCTGCCTCCCAACCCTTACGGCGCGGTTCAGATGTCCGCCGAAATATGTGAGACAGATACTGCGCCATTTCCTTTCCTCAAAATCCAATTTGCCAATTTTTCCTAATTGGTTTTATTTATTTATCTGGACTGACTACAAATGTTAATTAAGTTTCGCGAGGCCTTCGACGGTGTTTGCCACGACCACATCCTTTCCCAACTCGCCTCCCTAGACTGTGGCTCCCGCATGGTGGTGGTGGTGAAAACATTTATTTCGAATGAACTGGAGGTATGTTTGGATCAGCCCGTAAGGGACCGATCCTTACAAACACTAGGTGGAGGTCCCTAGTATGGGACCCCAGTGGCGGTTGCCGCCGCCCGGGCGCGCCCGACTAAGGCTTGTTGGGCCTGTAAGTCGTGGCAGCCGAGCAGGGTCGCCTCCCAGTCCTCCAGGGTTGGGTTGGGGATGGGGGGAATAGCGGGGTTGGAGGGGCAGGCCCACACCATGTGATAGGTGTCAGAAGACACTGCACTACAGTGTGGGCAGCTGCCGCTAAAGGAGGGGTCAAAATGTTTTAGCGCTGCCGGGCACAGCAAAGTATTGGTGAGAAGGCGGAGAAGGAGCCGCTCATCCGCCTTCTTCAGGCCTTTACATGGGCTAGGGTAAAGGCGATGACAATTTTGATAATATGTTGTAATATCTTTGAATGTATAGACCGGATTAAAATCGGGTTCCTGATCGGATGGGGAGGAGAAAACAGCCCGGTGAGAGAGCGCGCGGGCGGCTGCGTCTGCTGCCTCGTTTCCTGCCAACCCCTGATGAGCAGGGGCCCATATGAGGTAACGGTGTGCGGGGTCCGTATCCCGTATGCAATTTTGATATATTCGATAGGCTAGGAAGGGAGTGCAGCCTTGTTCGACGTTCCGACAGGCCCCTCGCGAGTCGGTGATTATGTATTTTGAATTGGAATGTGAGGCCGCGAGAGCAATCGCGACCTCTTCTGCTTGTGTTGCACTGCGAGCTCTAAAAGTTAGGCCGTTAACTGTGTTGCTGTTGTGAACTACCGCGGCCGTGTACCATCCCCCATGGTGAGGGCCGGAGGCGTCCACGTAGTATACACCTGTTTTGTTGCCATAATATCGGGCTAGCGCTTCCGCTCGTGCCAGGCGCCGACCATTATGGTCTTCATGTGACATGTTTGCTGGAAGAGGCCGCACGTGGAGGGCACGTCTCCACAGTTCCGGGATGCGAAACCTGTCTTCCATTGGAGGGGTGTGTTGGATATGGAGTCGAGCAAGAAGGCGGCGACCCGACTCCGTTAGCGACAAGCGCGTGTACTGGTTTGTAAGGTGCGCCTCCCGGAGCTCCCGGAAAGTATTCACCACCCCAAGAGCCATAAGCCGGCTGTTTGAAGTAGTGATAGGGAGGTCAAGGGCACGTTTAACAATTTTGCGAAGGATGACCTAAGGCGTCCTCCTCTTGTTTCCGTAGGTGGAGATAAGGAGTCGAATAGAGAATTCGACTAGTTACGAAGGCGTTTGCCAGCCGCAAGGCATCTTTACTTCGTAACCCACCGCGTTTGTTGGAAACCCGGCGGACCATGCGGCCCACCTGGTCCCCCACCTTACGGAGTTTGGCCAATGTAGTGTCTGACCGCCTGTGTTTGTGGATGTAGAGTCCGAGTACCCGTATCTCATCACTTTCGCGTATGGGACCACTCTCAAGACAGAGAGATATTTTAGTTGTGCACTTCTGTGAGGGGCGGAGGTGCACAAATTCCGATTTTTGAGGGGAACATTGAAGACCGCAGCGGCGGGCGTAGCGGTCTACTATCGTCGCCGCTGTTTGCAGGCTGGTTTCAATGTCTCCTGTGCTGCCCTGCGTGGCCCACAGATGTACTGTTATATCCGCTCATTCCTCTCTAAACGTGTCGCTCGCTTTCGAGTCGACACCTATCTGTCCGACCCCCACAACCTCACCCGAGGCACTCCTCAAGGTGCTGTTCTCTCTCCTACCCTTTTCAATCTTGCTATGGCCCCTCTCGCCTCCCAGCTAGCTGAAATTCCCGACCTGCATCATATATTTTACGCCGATGACATCACTCTCTGGTGTTCGTCTGGCTCTCCCGGTCACGTACAGGACACCCTGCAACGTGGCCTAGATCTCATCGACTCCTTTCTCACCACTGCTGGCCTCTCTCCTGCTCCTGAAAAATCCGAGCTCCTTCTCCTCAACCATTCCTCATACCAGCGCTCACACAACCAATTCGTCTCTCTCCACCTTTCTGGCTCTCCCATTCCTGTCGTCATGCAGTGCAAAGTTCTTGGCTTTCCTTTGCATGCAGCCAAGAACGTGCAAGCCCTCCACCGTGCTGTCACCACCTGCCACTCCGTAACTCACCTCCTGCGGCGCGTGGTCACTCGGCGCTCAGGTCTCCACGAGGCTCATGCGTGCCGAGTTGCCCACGCGCTGGCCCTCAACAAGGTCTTGTACTTTGCACCCTACGTTTCCTTCAACCAGACTCAACTTAACGCTCTTCAGACTGCCCTTGTGGGCCTCTACAAGGCAGCTCTCAACCTCCCTATCACTACCTCTACTGCAAAGATCTTTGCAACAGGCCTCTTTCATCCTCTCCGTTCTCTGCTCTCTCTCCATCATGACTCGCAGATTGCCCGGCTTTCCCTTACCCGTCAGGGTCAGTGGTTACTGACTCAAGCGGGTATCTCGCCCATTCCCTGCGCCCCGTTTACCTCTCCTATTCCCACCCCGGCTCCCAATTTTCGGATCCTCCCCCTTCCGTCCAACATGTCCCCCGTTCTGCACGCCGGCCGTCGTCATGCGGCCGCGCAGCACCATTCCCCTCTCTTTGATACCCAGGGTGTAGCTTACACGGATGCCTCCTTCGTGGCTCCTCGAGGTTCCTGCGGCTACGCCCTGTACCACCCCCCCCCCCCTCCCCGCTCCTGAAACTCACACCAGCGGGCCGTTTCTATGCCCTCCGGATGCATTGTCCCTCGAGGTCCTCGCCATTGCGCATGCCCTCCAGTCATTTACCCTCCTTCCCTCTCTTCAAGAATACACAGTCTATTCAGACTCACAAGCCGCTATACACCACATACAGAAACGCACCCTAACCCCTTCTCTTCAACAGGAGGTCGAACGAGCGGTCTCCGCTTTGCAGCCTTCCATCGTTTTCCTCCGCTGGGTCCCTGGGCATTCAGGGATTGACGGCAATGAGCTGGCTCATCAGCTCGCCCGTGACACACTTTTCCGGGCACCGTTGATCCCCTGGCCCAAGCCCTCGGAGGACGGTGGGAGACTCACCCTTCGCCGCACCATATAAGAGGTCTACCTCGAGATCCGCCTCGACAAACGCCTTTACCCTCCCCCTCATCCATCACTCACAGTGCCGGAGGCTCGCCTTCTTCGGCACGTTCAAATGAATGCAATCATCACCCCGTCTCGCCTCTTTCTCTATCGCTATCGATCGGACCCTTCTTGTCCCAACTGCCCCTGTAACTATGCGTACCTTGCCCATTGCCTCTTCTATTGCCCGGCTGCTCAGCAGTCGGGTTCCTACCCCCCACCTTCTTTATCCATCACCACCTGGCTCGACTGGCTTGGCGCTGAAGGGGAGGAAGAACAGCGACTTCTGGTCGCCCAGGCGGTCGATATGCTCGTCCTGTAACTTTTGGCGGAATAAACGTCTTCTACTACTACTACTTAATTAAGTTAATTGGTTAATTAAGCAATTAAGAAAACTCAGTCCCACTTGGAGCATCACTATACGATCCCTTTAATTGGTTGCATGTACAATTGGCCCCGTTTGAAATTCGCGCACTGTGACGTCACGACCATTTCAACCAATTGAAAAGCGTGACATTTTTGGCGACAACTCCTGCTTACAACGATGAGGCACAAAGGCTTCCGCCTTAATGCCTGGATTTTTAAACCGAAAGCTTTACTACTTGCACTTTCAGCCTTTGCCGTGGCGCGGCGGTGCCACCATTGACCTTTAGTTGACCTCTGTGTGACGTCATGTGTGACATCACGCCGAAGAGAAGGGCGACCGACTCGCGCCGTCGCAAGCCGCGGCGGTGCCACCACTGGCGCCTAACTCCTGCGCTCTTCGCTAGGACCGTAATAAGTGTTGTGACATCACGCCGAAGAGAAGGGCGACCGACTTGCGCCGTCGCAAGCCGCGGCGGTGCCACCACCGGCGCCTAACTCCTGCGCTCTCCGCTTGGAGCGCAACAGGTGTTGTGACGTCACGCCGAAGAGAAGGGCGACCGACTGGCGCCGTCGCAAGCCGCAGCGGTGCCACCACCGGCGTCTAACTCCTGCGCTGTCGGCTAGGAGCGCGATTGTAGCGTTACGCTGAAGAGATTAGGCTCGACTCACGTCTCTAGAAAGCAGTAGCTGTGCCAACCACCAGCGGCTTAACATTGCTTCGCGACAAATGCTTAGCTTTAGGAATATATGTAGATTTTTCGAAGGCCTTTGATCATCTTAACCACATGTTACTGCTTAAAAAGCTTCAGGTATATGGTTTCCGTGGACAATCCTTGTTACTTTTGAGCAGTTATCTAAGACATCGACAGCAGTATGTAGAATTAAACGGTCACCGATCAGATGTCAAAGCTATCTTATCTGGTGTGCCCCAAGGCAGCATCTTGGGCCCATTCCTTTTTAATATATATGTGAATGACATAACACAAATAGACAAAGAAACAAAAATTGTAATATATGCAGACGACACCACCTTGCTTTTTTCCGGGTCATGCGCCTCATCTATGATTGCAAAAGCAAACACAACGCTTACTCAACTTGAAAAGTGGACAAGATTTAATGCCCTCAAGATTAATACCTCAAAAACTAAAGCTATTATTTTCCGCCCCAAGAACAAGAACATCCAAAATAATGATGGTATATTTCTTGATAATTTTAAAATAGATGTTGTTAGCTCTTTCAAAATACTAGGTGTATTTTTCAATGAGAAAATGACTTGGGACGAGCACATAAATTACATAGCATCTAAACTATCCCGTGTCATAGGAACAATTTACGCTCACAAAAACATTCTCCCTGTAAATGTGAAAATGCTTTTGTATAAGTCATTGTTCTGCTCGCATCTTAATTACTGTCACTTGGTATGGGGAAATACATCTTTCACAAACCTCCGAAAATTACTTACCCAACAAAAAAGAATTCTTAGAATAGTATATAATGTAGCATATGACCACCCATCCAAACCACTTTTCGAGAAAGGGGACATAATGCCAATTAATGATTTATATGCATACTACTTACTCTTTAAATACAAAACCGAAAATAAAAACAATACTCCTTTCATTGCCACACTGGCTTCATTATGCAAAAAACACGCATCGTACAAAACAAGAAACAACGAAATATGGCACATTTATGCATACAGAACAGGGTATGGCAAACAGATGCTTAGGTATAGTCTACCGCACTATCTCAACCTCTGCCATAGTCACAACATGACTGTTGAGCACTCGAAAAAAAAAGAGTTGCAAAACTTTGTTTCAAGTATATGTAACCGGGTGTAACTTTGAAT
Source organism: Amblyomma mixtum (assembly GCF_055824585.1). Lineage (NCBI taxonomy): Eukaryota > Metazoa > Arthropoda > Arachnida > Ixodida > Ixodidae > Amblyomma > Amblyomma mixtum. The sequence continues at coordinate 17,425,996 of NC_143021.1, read as the reverse complement.
TGTAATTTCTGTAATTTTGTATAATTTTTGTGGTTGTTATTTTGTAACTTCTAAATTGTAATTCCTGTAATTGTGTTTAAATTTATGTTATTACAATTTTGCAATTTGTAATTTTTGTGTAATTTTGCCTTTACGTTTGATTTTTACGCGTTACAAAGTGTTACAGTTGTGTCAGAAAATAGGTTCTGTTCATGCTTCCTTTATTTCGTTAGTATTACTGCCACGTTTTTCTTTTTTTTTTTTTCTTTCTTTTTTTAAGTTTTGCCGGTATGCTGTTATGTTGTCTGCATATTTTCCCTGTACAAGTTATATCTATTTTTGGGGAGGCGAGAGCTCGTCAAGCTACACCCCTAGCTTTTTCTCTCTGCCTCCCTCATCCTTGTGATGAAAAATAAAGGCATTATTATTATCTCGCGCCGTTCGTGTGCGACGGCGGTGCACATGAACGGCGGCCTGACTGGACTGGATTGTACTGGACTGGATTGGATTAGAATAGATTATATTAGATTGCATTAGATTACAGTGGATTGGATTGGATTGTATAACGGATGCATCGCCACAAGTCTAACCACAAGCACCACCCCCAGCTACACTACCAGCTGAACCATGGCGTAGGTACGGATATTGCTTTCGCAATTACCGGGCTTGACCAAGCTAAGCCACATTAGTTTTTTGTGTTGATATTGGCGATGAGGTCGTCGTCCGCAACATCGGGGTCCACGCCCCAGACCCGCACATGCGGACGGCGACGTTCCGCCACTCGTACGGCCACCGCGGCGCGCGTGACCGCGTTCTGTTCGACCGCCGCGCGAAGGTTATTTAATGTGTCGCGGTCCCGCGCGAGAACCGTCACCCCGGCGGCCGTGGTCCGCAGCGTTACGGGCCCAATCCCTGCCTCTTCCGGGACGATGTTAGATTTTAAGGTCTGTATAATGTGTGCCGATGAGGTGGTGTCCGGTGCTGTCGCTGTCAAAAACGCCACGTGATAGGCAACTTGCGTCGCAGGTGGGCGCTGGCCGCCGGAGTCGTTGGCCCCAACCGCAGGACCGGATCGAGTGCCGGAGGACCCCCGAGAGCCCCCGAGCACCTCCGCAAAGGTGAGCCGCACAGCGGGCGGCGGGGAGACGTGAAGGCGCTCCTCGGCAGTCGAGGCCCTCTCCCGGGCGTCCGCGGACTCCCTCCGCCCCGCCGACACATGGCGCGCAGGACCTCGACACTGCCCCGAGAGACCGGGGCCAGCGCTTGGTACCGGCCTCAGCGGGAGATGACCTCCCCGAAAATGTTAGTGACGGCCCCTCAGTGCGCAATCGGAATCTTGTGTTCGGCGCGTTCATGTAGTGCACCAGCTGCTCCTGGAGCGCGGTGACCTCCGCGAAGTCGGGCGAAGTGCCGGCACCCTCGGGCACCGAGGGGGGGGGGGGGGGGGGGGGGGCACCTGTAAAGAGGACCCGGGATCAGGTGCGATATCGCAGGAAGAGGGAGGCCACGGGGGTGGGGGGGGGGGGACTCCGCAATCCCAGCGTCCGCCACGTAGTATCAGCAGGCACCAAGTCCGGGTGCGGCTTCGACGCGTGCGCCAGGAGAGCGTCCCTGCTATCTGAGAACGGGGACGACGCAAAGGTGAACCGGGCATCCGAGGTGCCCGCGCTCGAAGACGGGTAGGGCGACAGTCGATGTAGCGCCACCGTTGGTAAGCTTAAATGCGAAGGAGACGCTGATGGTGGCGGGCGCGGGGCGCTCATTGTTGCCGCCGCGTGCGTGAGCCAGCCCGGCAACTAGCGCGACAGGGCGGGGCCGGCCTTAGGCGTCGCTAGGGCTAAGCCTGGGCGCAAAGCTCCTAGTCCCAGCTCGCGAAACGCGCCGCGGGAAACGGCCGACGTCCCCGGAAAGAGAGCCAGGGAGGGCCGCGATCGCTCGCCCGAGGGCGATGGATGATGATGATGATGATGTCAAATTTATTTTCCGCCAGATAAGGAAGCTCCCTACTCCCCGTCCCCGGCACGCAGGCCTTGCTGACGGGGGCCGGGACCTCCGCGATTAGAAGCCCACCTGATGATGTACGCGCCCCAGGTCGAACGGGCCGGGCGTCTCCCGGCGAAGGCAGGCGCAGCGGGCGACCAAAAGGGGCGAGTCGATGGACCAGCCCCGTGGGCACAAAACGACACAAAATGTGCTCGCCGGCCGCAGGAACCAGTAGCAGTGGTCGCAGGGGCAACCGGGACCGCGGGCCGCAGCCGGAGAAGGCACCGCTGAGGTTTGCGAGGCCGCAGGGCAGCTTAGGCGGGTGGTGGTGGTGGTGAAAAACATTGATAGTGCAATAAATATTTACAGAGAGGTGATTGGGGTAGGCCCTATTGGCCCTTTCCCCTGACAATACTAGGTGGAGCCCCTATTCCGGGGCCCCATTGGCAAGCAACGCCGCCCGCGTCCGGTGAACCAAGGCCTTTTGGGTCTTTAGGTCCTGACAGCCGAGCAGGGCCGCCTCCCAGTCCTCTCTGGTGGGGTTGGGGTTGGGGGGGGATAGATGGGTTGGATTGACACGCCCAAACCATGTGGAAGGTGTCAGCCACCTCCCCACAGAACTGGCACGTGCCATCAAAGGATTCGTTGAAATGTTTAAGTACCGCCGGGCACAGTACAGTGTTAGTAAGAATTTTGATGAGGAGGCGCTCGTCAGCGCGATCCAGTCCCTTACAAGGGGCCGGGTAGCGCCGGTGCTCCTCCTTGTAGTAATCGGTGATGTGTTTGAATGTAAGGGCCAGATTGTCTGATTGGGAGTAGGCTTCCAAGGACAGGGAGATAGCCCGGGGAGAGAGTGCGCGGGCGGCCTGATCGGCCTGTTCGTTTCCCTGTAGGCCCTGGTGACCGGGGGCCCAATTCAGGTTGCGTGGAGTTGGACCTTCGCATCGGCAGCTATATTCCAATTTGCGCCAGGCAAGCGGGGGAGCCCAGCCCAACTCATAGTTCCGACAGGCCCCTCGCGAGTCGGTGATGATGTGTTTCGACTTGGGAGTAGTGAGAGCCAGAGCAATGGCAATCTCCTCCGCGTGTGTTGCGCTGTAGGCTTTGAAAGTGATCCCGTTAACTGTGTTTGTGTTGTGTACGACTGCGGCCGTGTACCACACCCCGTGGTGTGGGCCGGCAACGTCCACGTAATACACATGTTGTTGGTTACCATAGTATCGCGCCAACGCTTCCGCGCGCGCCTGGCGACGGCCGCTATGGTCTTCTCTGGACATGTTGAGGGGAAGGGGTCGGACCCGGAGGGCGCGTCTCCAGGGTTCTGGCACTCTCTCCCTTTCCTCAATATGGTAGTCATGTTTGATGTGTAGCCGGTCCAAGAGGCGGCGACCGGACGTGGTCTGTGCAAGACGCGTGTATTGGTTCACGAAGTGGGCTTCTCGAAGCTCCCGGAATGTGTTTACCACGCCCAAGGCCAGAAGTCGCTGGTTGGACGTGGTGACCGGGAGGTCGAGAGCCCGCTTGATGACTTTCCGGTGGATGACCTCCAGTTGGTCATCATCATGTTTGCGCAAGTGCAAGTAGGGGGTTGAGTAGAGGATTCTACTCGTCACGAGAGCATAGGCAAGCCGCAGTGCATCCTTGCTTCGTAATCGGCCCCGCTTGTTGGAGACCCGGCGGACCATGCGGCCCACCTGGTCTCCCACTGTGCGAAGTTTGGCTAGGGTAGTGTCGACCCTGCGTTGATGGTGTATGAAGAGACCAAGGATGCGGATCTCCTTGGACTCCCGGATCGGTCCCGAGGGGAGACTGATGCAAAGCGGAGTTGTGTCCCGAGGGGAGGGACGTATGTGCACAAATTCTGATTTAGATGGGGCGCACTGGAGTCCGCAGTAGGCCGCGTAGTCGTCGACTAGGGTCGCCGCTGCTTGCAGGCAGGATTCCATGTGGCCCAGGTTACCTTGCGTGGCCCAGATTGTAATGTCATCCGCATAAAGAGCGTGATGTATCCCGAGCAAAGAAGACAATTTGGAGGGAAGATGAAGCATTGCCAAATTGAAGAGGAGGGGAGACAGGACCGCGCCTTGAGGTGTTCCCCTCGAGCCGATGGTGTATGGCCCGTGTTCCGCATCTTGTATGCGTATGTAGGCTTGACGGTCTGTAAGAAATTGTTTTATGTAGTTGAATGTTTTGTGGCCACAGTTGGTGTTACTGAGGTGGTCCAGGATTACTTCCTGTTTGACGTTGTCGAATGCGCCTTTAAGATCCAAGGCCAGGACCAAGATGTCGTGGTGAAGCTGCAGAAGTATATCCTGTGCTGACTTGTGAGGGCGAAAACCGAACATGGTGTCCGCGAAAGTGTGCTGTGTTTCGAGAAAATCGGAGAGTCTGTCGCGCACCATCGTCTCCATCAGCTTGCCGACACAGACGTCGGACCCCCGACACGCAACACCGCAACACGTCGGACGTCGGACCGCAACACGTGGCGCCTCTTCCGCGCTCTCATCGATCCAATACAAACACGCACAGAAACCCAGCGCCAATTACATAGGGCCTTGCACAACTTTACAGGAACGACAAAACAACTAGCGCACACGCTCAGGGATCGCTACCTGTGCACCACTAAGGACCCCCGGCAGGCGGCGTACTCGTATGCAGGCGAAGAGAACACGGAGCTGGACAAACCTTTCCAACTCCACGACCTCCGGGCAGCCTTAAGCAAAATGAAGCGGGGCACTGCACCCGGGCGCGACAAGGTTACGGTCAAGCTCTTGGCCAACCTTCCCGACGCAGCCTACGCCGCGCTCCTCAAATACATCAGGCGGGCAGAGGAAACTGCTACTTCCTCCACACCACCGCCCCACCAAAGCGAGCCGCGGCCAAGTCCAGCGCCGCGAAAAGCGGCCGAAAACCGCAAGAAGCGTTCAAAAAATCCATAGCAGTCGTCAGAGACCGCGAGGGAAGGGTTGAAGTCACTCGGGAACTGCCGCCGGGAAGCCCGAAATCGTAGCAGGGTCCCACAGGGCGGGGCGCAGGGATGGAACCGCCCAACAGATCCCGGGCTGCAAAGAGAGCCCGAGAACAACGAGCCGGCCGCAGGAACCAGTCGCGGTGGCTGCGGGAATAGCCGGGACCGCGGGCCGCAGCTGGAAAGGGCGCCTCGGAGGTCCCCGACGCCGCAGGGCCGCTCAGAAGGCCGGTCCTCCTCTTCACCTCGGTCCTCCTCTTCTCCTTCGTCCTCCTCTTCTAACTCCGAAAACCGCAAAATGCGGCGAAAAACCGCAAAAAGCGGTAAAAAAAATACTCAGTGGTCTTAGAGGGCCGCCAGGGAGTGGTCGATTTTGGTCGGGGACCACCGAGGGGAGCCCCTAATGGCAGGAGGGCTCCCTAATTCCAGTGGCCAGCGGGAGCTGCAAAAAACACGTCTGCTCGCTTCGTGCGCTCGAAGAGTACCGCCGTACCGGCCGTGCGCCTGCGATGTACGCGTCTGTGTGCTGCTGTGGTCAACGAATGCGACGCCAACGGAGACACAGACCTCCATTACGGCCTCTCGCGGTGGCTCAGCGGTTATGGTGCTCGGCTGCTGACCCAAAAGACGCGGGTTCGATCCCGGCCGCGGCGGCTAGAATTTCTTTGGAGGAGAAATTCTAGAGGCCCGTGTACTGTGCGATGTCAGTGCACGTTAAAGAACCCCAGGTGGTCGAAATTTCCGGAGCCCTCCACTACGGCGTCTCTCATAGCCTTAGTCGCTTTGGGACGTTAAACCCCATAAAACCAAACCAAACTTTCTGTCTCCTCTCTTTACTACAAGCTTCCTCGCTTTCCTCTCAGCGTGGTTCAGGTGTCCACCGATATGTGCGCCTTTCCTTTCCTGTAAAATCGCAATCACAACGGAGACGCACAACTGTCAATCGAGGTAGTAGATTCCCTGCCACCCGTCCGCTTTCTCTTCGGGCGGCGAAGGGGCTATTTCGAGAGTCCTCGTAGACTCTCCGAGCGATTTTGTTGCGGAAGCAACACTACGCTTGGTGTGAGTGATTTCGCGGAGCCCCGGAGAGCCCCAACTGCGCATGCGCGAGGAGCGAGTCTGAGACAGTTAGTGAGTAATGTCCTTTCCTCAAATACAATTTTCATTTTCTTCATTACGGGCCCTCGTCTGTCACTCCGACTTACTGCCTTCCTCTGACTTACTCCCTTCCTCTGAGCCCCGCCGCGGTGGCTCAGTGGTTACGGCACCCGGCTGCTGACCCGAAAGACGCGGGTTCGATCCCGGCCGCGGCGGCTGAATTTCTTGAAGGCGAAATTCTAGAGGCCCGTGTGCTGTGCGATGTCAGTGCACGTTAAAGAACCCCAGGTGGTCGAAATTTCCGGAGCCCTCCACTACGGCGTCTCTCATAGCCTCAGTCGCTTTGGGACGTTAAACCCCAATAAACCATAAACCTTCCTCTGCAAACGGATGACGGGTGTGCACAGAGATATGCGAGACAGTTACTGTGTAATCTCCTTTCCTTAAATACAACTTTTATTTCCTTCATTACTGCCTCTCTTTATTTTTCTTCTTTCACTCCCACTTCCTCCCTTCCTCTACGGTGCGGTTCAGGTGTCCACCGAGATGACAGAGAATTACTGCTCCATTTCGTTTCCTTTAAAAGCGCTGCGCTCAAAGGGCAACGCATCGCGCCGAACGGGTGGTGGCGTTTCGTGGACTCCCTGGCTGCGCTACAACACCTTGTCGCGTTCCACTCCTAAAGGCGAAGCTTAAGCGTCGTTAATTAGCAGTCTAGTATTTAGTCTTTAATTAGTAATTAGCCATTGATTATTAATTTGTCATTACTCCGTAATTAGTACTTGCATATGTGTGATGTCATCCAGTGGCGACGTCACCAGTGCCACAGAGTCAGTGAAAGTGCTGCGGAAAGCGCTTTCGCCTCTACGCACTTTAGACAAAGTGCCCCCTGATTTTTTATGCGAAGCATACTAGCCGCACAACCGAGCTCTTCCTTGCTGCGCCGAGCGCGGCCGCGTAGCTACCACTTGACCTACATCGGCGCACCACGTGATATGACGTCACAACAGCCGTGCGGTCGCTTGCGGACGCGCAGCCTCCACCGGCGGCCTAACTCCCGCTCCTTCCGCTAGGGGCGCTCACGTCACAACAGCTGTGAAAGCTGGGGCTCAACTCGTGCGCTCGCTTGCGGACGCGCAGCCTCCCCCGGCGGTATGCTTCGCATCCTAGGCTTAACCATAAGCTAAGCCAGGCCATTTTTCTTCCCGTTCTCAGTTAATCATTGATTTGTATTTCTGGAGGCTTTCTCCTCATAGCACGCACTTCATTTTGTACAGTACGCACACAATATATAAAAATAAGCAAAAAATTTGGCAGTGGCTCAGTTGTGGTTAAGTCTGAATATAGGAGCGAAAAGCTTCAGTTACGCGTGGTTTGAGAGGCATTCCGCCCGGTTTCCTGGCGTTTCGGCAATACGTTTAGCTTTGCGCTTTTCATTTCTTCGCTGCTTTTCGGCCAGCTCCCAAGCTAGCACTTCTGGACCGGCAGATATTCTACAGCCACGTCTGGGTGCTTCTCCTTCCATGGTGAGTGCGAGCGCCTATTCTCTGACATGCGCATTTATAGCCCAGTATCGCGCTTCTGCATCGAAAGGTCAAGCGGTGGCGAATAGGAGTAGCGCGCGCAGCGGTATCGGTGTCGCCCATGCGCAGTAGCGCGCGGCTGCGGCGAAAGGTCAGGCCGACAGCTGCGGCCACCTGCGCCACGTGTGACGTCACTGGGTTTCGCGCATGCGCAGAACTGGCAAATCTGTGCACCGGCTCACGCGAAGTTCGGCTCCGACCCTCGTAGTGGAGCTTTTCGCTCCAAAATCTTGAATCTAAATTGAAACGCGCGGGGCCCGGAAGGCTGTTTTACGTGACGTCAGTGACGACGAACAGAATGGCAAGCGAGCCACATGGGCCTGCTGCCGCCATGTCACGCTGCGTGAAAATCGAACCGCTGCGAGAGCATCATGCTGAAGGAAGCATCGAAAACAAGTTATTCTTCCTCAATGTCATCAGGTAGTGGCTGCGGCGAATCGCCTTATTTGCCGACGACCCGCCGCGACCGTGGCGAGGCTGAGCGAACGCAGGGCGTCGCGCTTCGACACGACTGTGGAGGGTAAGCACTCACTCACTCACATCAATTTCGGACTATAGAATGGTCCAACGTATAGGAGGTATTAGAGAGTTTTAGTATTGCGGGCTTTGCGTAATTGCGTGCATAGCGGGTCCAAAGTGCGCATGCGCAGAACGCTAACGGTAAAATAGCGTTAGCGGACGCACGCAATTTTCAGAAGTTAGCGGTGCGGCTTTTGCGTGTTTAGCGGGAAAACATGGCGGCGTCCTCCCAAGCGAGAGCCGCCCGCTTCAGCCGATTCAGCAGTCCTTGCGATTCCGGTCGGCACGTTGACCGGCAACTACTGGTGTAGTTGCTTTTCGCTATGACTTACCTTGCTTCGACGATAAAGTATAAGCTGCCATTCAGTCCAGTTTTTGAGCTTCGCTCTCGATTCTGGAGCGCGCAAGCCTAATGGGACCTCCAGCTGCACTGCTACCGTCTGCAACTGCCCGAAAGGCAGCCGAAACCTAGCACAAACGTCCGGAACGAAACAAAAACAGATATGGAGCTTTTTCACAGTGTTTTATGGACTTAAATGATGTAAAGCGAGTTTATATTAAATTTCAAATAGTTTTTTTGACATTATACGTCATGTGATGACAAATATTCTTGCTCGAACGGCTTGTAGTTAACATTGCCTTGACTAGATGGCGCCACTTCTTTACATTTGTTTTTTTTTTATTTTATTTAAATCTCGGGGTCATTTTGCAGACGAAAATAAGCACTACAGTAATAATTCGTTTAAAAAACTCGGAAATATTATATTTTGGCAAGGTAGCGGCAGTGTCGACCATTTTAGAAGGACCGTTCGCATCCATGTCAAGCAGGTGGCGTTTAACGTTTTCAGAACGCTATACTAAAACTCTCTGTGAGGATAAGTTGCTTGCGGCACGCTAACGTAATTTCCCTTAGGTCCGCTATTACGCTAACGCTATACTAAAACTCTCTATTCACTGAGGCCGCGCTACCAGACGGCGCGAGCGTCGTCGCGGCAAACGCGCCATGTTTGCGGTCCTTTCACGCCGTCTCGTTCAGTGTCGCGGTGCGCCGTGAGGTACCCGGCCTGACCTGTTAGTGATCCGTAACATATTTGAACGTTGTTGAATGCGGGAGCGACCACTTATCTTTGTGGAACGCTTATTTTGCATGAAGTTTGTAGCAGAATTCTTCTGTGCCGTGATATAACCGAGCCGCCTGCAGCAACCCGGCAGCAAAACTGGCTGGCTGCACTGCACGCAAGAATGTACACGACTTGCAGCTTTTAATATCAGTTGATAACTGTCAGCTAGTCATGCAGGGCACATCGTGGATAAACAGCACGATTAATTACCGAAATCCCAAAACTGCCGCCGCAGAAACTGATAATTCAAGCGCCTGTAGTCCGCGAACTGCTGACCCTTTTCGGACGGTCTTTCAGCAGAAAGGCAAAGCGTAGCTTCCTTATTTACACGACAGAACGGTCAAACAAATACTGTCACGCGATCGCTGCACGAACGGCATACTCAGCGAGAATGTGTTGCAGTTTTGACTGTAGCTACGTAGCGCAGGTTCGTAGGCACAAGACGTCTCGCGCTTTCGCAGCAACGCAGTGTGCAGCCATTCCGCTAGATTCAGTAGTAACACGTCACTTTCAGCAGATATAAATGACAAGTTAAGCTACAGCTAAGTGAACAGACCCTTCGAATTACTCACCTCTCCAAAAACGGCACTTCGGCCGTCGGCACCTCGGATGTCGGCACCCTCAGCACGGCCCTTGGACTCACCCGTTTTCCAAGTAATTGCACCCTCTCATATGTTTGTATGCTTTAATTCCTTGGCCTGCCAGCAAACTTAAGCCGTGCACAAGGTGGGCCTCGATAACGGTGAATTCAGCGCACGGCAGCAGTCCTGTACATAGTAGAACGTTAAGTTGGGCGAGTTGGTATAGGTTCATGGTATAGGTTAGTTGTGAGTTCAGCGCTTGTCCTGTCGTCTCCTTTACTCTTGTGTCTAGTCTTTTGTGCGCTGTTTTTCAACCATGAGTCCTGTACATCTCACACCGCGCCGGCGCCTCCGCTTTCCTACGGGTAGACCTTTTCACAAAGTGGAACCTTTTGAGCGTGGCCGCCCTACCTGCTTCGCGCAGTTCACGGAACACCGACTCAGTAACACGGTGTTACGGGCCGGACAGTAATTATCTGTGGCGAGACGCGAAATTCACTCATATTTCACACATCACCAGCTATTTTAACGCTGCAGCTGGCTGCGGCGGCCGCGCGCGCGACCACCAACATGGCGAATGCCGCGCCGGCCGCTAGAGCCCCTTGCGGATGAGGTCAAGTGAATACCTCCTATAGATTAGTCAATCCTACTCCGCCCTTAGAGGTGCACATGAGGGCATGGCAGCCGTCGCTAAGAGACTAAAGGCTGTGCTGTCGACAGAACGCCGCTGTACACAATCTGCTGCCCAGGATTGCTTGCATCTGTCACCACCGGTTGTTCCCAATGTTGCACCTTGACTACGAGATGGTGGACATAAACCGATTGAACTTTACTGCTAGTCGACATTCCCTTTTTTTGCGTCGATATACCTATGTACTCAACCGCCTCAATTAGCCTAAATAATTTTGGCTATGGTTCGCTTCCTGCTGTAATTTTAGGAAGTCGGGTTTAATTAACTAAACGAAGACGCTTTATTTTCTACTTACCTCTGCTCGCTTCCTTTTCATTGCGGCCCCTCGGCATACCGCCGGTTTAGCAGGCGTCGCGTACGGGTGAAGCGTCGGCACAGCATCAGACTTCAACCATCGCCCGCTATTCGCGAGACCAAACTCCTCCATCAGAAGCAGCCTTGTTTTGGCAGCAGTCCTACGCGAAATGTTCCTGAACACACTCGCGTTCGCGAATTCGAGGGCCAGTTGAGGCGCCGGACTGCATGAATCCATTCGTCGCGTACCTTTGTCGTTGGGAATGTTGTGGTAAATAACTTGTTCTTCGCTGAGTGATTCGTAGGTCCCACAACAAAGCATCAGCTATACCACTCATTTCTCCAAGGACCTCAGTGCACTAAGTGCGAGATAAAACTACAAGGTGACGAACCCACGATGCTGCTCGCAAGCGAGCTGACGCCCGTCTGCGCTTTGACAGGCTGTTCCGATCAGCGCAGCCGTCCCCCAGCCCAGTTCCAGGCGCAACCACATGTATTCTTCGGAACTGCGCTGACTCCAGTCCTCTCGATATCAAGCTATGACGAATAGGGCCGCTGCAGTGTCACCATCATCTGCTTCTGCTACTCGCCAGCCTGTGAGGTCATGGAGCACAGAGTTGACCGTAAAAAAACTCCTGTTGGGCAGAGCAAGTCGCGAGTGCAGGGGGGGGGGGGGGGGGAGGTATCGGTACCTTTAAAATAACTCTAAAAAAAAAAACAAACAAACGCTCTCAGTTGTGCTGTTTGGCAGAAGCAATCTTGACACCAAGAAAAATGTCTGATACAAATTTCATTGACATCTGTGAGCATCGAAAAAACACCGGAGTTGCCCTTTAAGGAAGGAAAAAACCTGATAGCAAGTCCCGTCCACTGAAGTAAGACACCTCGATATCCAGATAAGAAGAACCCAATGTTGGTTACAGCCCCAGTGGCTGTAACCACTACGGCGTCCCTCATAGCCTGAGTCACATTGGGAGCCTTGAAACGCTTAAACCTTCAAACTAATCCGAACCAAGTTTTGTTAAGCCATGAAAGCAGAGTTCTTGCGAAAATGAAAAACGACGAACTAATAAGACAGGAGACGTGAGAAAGACAAGAAAGACTGACGACAGGAAAAGGCGACCACCGGTTTCTACCGGTTGATGGCCCGGGTGTGCTTTCTACGAGGGGCTGGGTCCAAAGGGGCGTGTTCTCTCTGGCGAGGGACCTTGAAGGTGACTGCACTTGGCGTCAATTCAACGAATAAGATTCCCGTTTCCCCGGACATGGTCAAACGAAACGCACTAACAGACGGGGATGAACCGAATCGTAACGTCCACATATGAGTGGACATGTGAGTGCACGGGTACACTTGCGCACATGTGAGGACAGCGTCCGTAAATACTCGCGGCCATGGTGTCCCAACTCACCATATCTGGCAGGGACCTGCCCAGATCCCCCTGCTGCGAGGCTGTTAGAAGTTTCCTAATTATGGGACATGCGTTCGAAATGGCCATGATGATAATCTGACAGCGGCACCCCTGCAAGTGTTTCAAGCTGTGAACGTGCCTTTTTAATGTGAAAGCGTCATGTGGCTCATCAATCTGAACAGGTACTCCGTACACGAGAAACGGACCCAAAATTGACCTAACCTCATGACGTCATCGGCAGTGCCTACATCGCCAGGAAAGAAAGGGAAATGTAAACTTTCTTCCGAATAGGGTTTCGAATCCAGAACGGCGCGGACGGACCAGTTTCGCTGGCCACTGCATCGGAGAAGTCCGCCATTGCAGCAGCCAAACACCCCGCGCGCATGCTTCCGCACGTAACTAGTTTTAAGTTCCCTCCGTAATTTTTGTTTCAGAACTTTTCATAGATTCGAGAAGTTGTTCGAAATAAAACATTCATTAGGAACGGTGGCAAGTAGATACAAGATTTAATTATAAGTCCGTTCAAGCAGCCGCTTGCATTGTCAAATGTCAGTAACAGATCATGCATCTGTCGTGAGGTTCACAGCACGTCGACGTGGGACTGCTTGCGGAGATGCACTTCCGGAGCGAAACCTGCCAGAGCTCCGATCCTCGCGCTTCCGAGTCCACTCCGGTGGACAGGGCTGGTGAGCAGCCCAGGGGACGCGGACGGAACAGGTGCACCGGGCCGAGCGCTAGCGTGCATGTGAACAGACTCCGGAAGGTTTCTCTCGCAGCCCACAGGACGCTAACCCAGAGGTCCCGTTAAGGTAAAATACACAAAAGGCAGCCACGAGGACTGTTATGGCGAATACAGCAGACTCGCAGGTTCCGTTTTCTTCTTCGCAGGTCGGTTTTCATCGAATCGCAGGTCGAATGTTCGGTGCGAGCCACGTTAGTCCTAGCGGCACTCGGCGGGCGCACCGTCGCAGCGGCCGTGATGGGATGTCGGCGCGCCGCGAGTTCCAGCGCGTGTGCGACGTGGCAGCTGTCAGCGCTGTCCCCTCAGGTGGCGGTGCCGTTGGCAGCGTGGTGGTTCACAAAGCCGTCGACGCTGGGGTCCCCGACGCTCTGCAGGAAGAGGAAGGCGAGCAGCAGCAGGCCCGTTCCGCACAGGTCTCCGAAGCCCGTGAGAAGCGGGATGAGGGCGTTGTCCGGGTCAATCTTGCGCCGCCACATCCAGTAGGCGCCGCAGCGGGCAAAGTACAGCAGCACGGTCAGCTGAGGAGGAAAGAAACAATGGCAGCTTTGCTTCGTTCAAAAACGAGGGTTAAGGGCAACAGCGGCAATACATCTAACACGGGGAGAGCAAAGTGGGTCATGGTTCAAATGCCACTTGATATCACAGCTGAAATTAAGAAATCGGCATGGGCGGGGCAAGTAATACGAATTTTTCGAAAACATAGCGCAAAAAGGACACGGAGGACACAGAACTGGACGGGACAGGAGCTTTCCCGCCTGTCCCGTCCAGTTCTGTGTCCTCCGTGACCTTTTTGCGCTATATTTTCGAAGAACAGTTACCAACCAGCCCAAACAAAGCTACCATGTAGTAAGAAGTCAAGATAACCAATGATTGTTAACGTTAACGAATTGGACTCCCAGAGAACGCAAACGTAACAGGGGGCGGCAGAAAGTTAAGTGGGCGGATGAGGTTAGTAAGTTTGCGGGGATACGGTGGCCGCAGGTGGAACAGGTCAGGGTTAATGGGAGGGATATGGGAGAGACTTTGTTCTGCTGTGGAAATTGTGCTGACGATGATGTCAAACACTGCTCGTTATTCAGTGCGATTAGTTAGTGCGAAATGTTGAGAAATCAATTTTATGGGCTTAAATCGAGAGAAGTAATGCTTGAAAAGGCTGTGGCAGACTATTTAAAACACAACTGACGTAGTTTAAAACGCTAACGCAGTTAATGAAGTTTAGTTGTTCTTGTGTGAAACGAATCACTCGTCGCTATAATAACTGTGGCTTGAGCTATCTACAATTATCGATAAAATAAATACCATTAAACTACCATGCACATCGCACTTTTCACAGATAGCCGATCCACTTCCATCCCTTCCCTCCTTTGTCCTTACTTATTTGCTAGAAATTTCTACTTTGATTTTTGTGGTTTGACAACTGTATCCTTGTATTCTCAATTGTTTCTTTATATGTCTTTTCGCAACGCTGTATTTTGTACAATATTATTTATAGTGGGTTGTTATTCTTGTTTTGCTTGTCTGATTGCTTTTCGCCCTGCTAATCTATTTCATTCTCACTATATAAATATTACTTATTTAAATTACCATTGTTATTACTGCTAATTGTACCTGTCTGTGATGCTGCTTGTTTTTTATTCAAGTTACTATTAATCTACCGGGGGTCCCGTGACAGTCGCTTGACTTTGGGACCCCCGCCTGTATACTGAATCTATGTAACCAATATGTACGCAATAAATTCTTAACTTATTTTATCTTGTCTTAAAGGTCGGCTGATTTGCCGTGATCCTGGCGCTTCGCTAAAGAGCGTGTTTCTTTTCGGAGACAAGGCTGACACAGGGAAACTTGTACGCGCTACGGCTGCCGGAGACAGATGAAGTGGCACAGGTCTGCCGGCGACAGATGAAGTGGCACAGGTCTGCCGCTGAACTTTCAGCTATTCCCTGTGTCGGTAACCTTTTGACCATGTTCACAAGGTCACCAACGAAACGAGAAGCGGAAGCAATAAGAAAAAGGTCATGATAACCAAACACAAAAAGTAATCACACATCCAGACTCGAAAGAAAATCATACATGTCGTCGTTGTGTAACTGCCTTGTGATTGTCGTGTGCCTTTTCATTGCTTCCGCCTCTTGTTGAAATGCCTTTGGCTGCAGCATGGAATAATGCTTTGATGACGATGATACTTAATTTTTTTGGCGCAAGCTCATCAAAGGCAAAAGAGCGCCAGACACAAGGTTTATAGGCCCGCACAGCCAATATGGCACATTTTAAAATCAACACCGGGTGTATTAGGCCTAAGATTAATGAGTGTACTGTGCATGATTATAGTGTATCAGAAGGATGTATGTCAGGTAGCATGGTTTAAAGTGGTGTATAGTGCCTAAAATTTGTGTTAAGAATTGTTGCATATAAAAGACGAAGTCAGGCAGCCTCAACCACAGTCCTTGCTTGAGCAAGAATGGAATAATGTTTTAAGCTCAGTGTTAGTTCTAGGTCTGTGACCCAAGTCCTTGCCTATTTTTTCGTAGTCATGATTCATTAGGAATGAAAAAGCTGTCCCAGACGAAACTGTACAAGGTTGACGATTTACAAAGCCTCCATTGGTTATGTAGAGTTTTCATAGCCTCACATCTATACTTTTTTCACTGCTCACTGCTTGTCGCCATTTCTTTCTACGAGCACTTACACGCTCCTTTTCGTGGTCATAATTTGTATTAACGGATGCAAGTGGACAGTGGCATTCATACAGGAGGCGAAAAAATTCAGGGGGAACTTTGTTGACCTAAAGTGCGGTGAGGTGAAAGCCTTTAGCGCGGTGTTGCTGCTTGTGTCACTGATGTCTGGTTAAGATGTTATTTAGTGCAACTCTGTTTGTGGATCTTAGATGCTGGAGACACTGAAGGGCGTTTGGGAGGCATCAGTCTGATTCGACGCCTTTCTGCAAATAGTTTTCAGCGTCCTAGACAAGGAAAACTACATATGCGTTGGCAGGAAGTAGCGTAGCCATTAGCACACTCGGCTTCGGAACGGAAGGATGGTGGTTCGAATCCCATCGTGCATAAGGATTTTTTTCTGATTTGGCTAGAAAAAGCGTGACACCTCTGCTGACAACGTTCTGCTGACGACCTTCTGCTGACAACGATGAGGCATTAAAGGCTTTCGCCTTAGAAGCCACACAGTGAAGATGACTTAACAGTGCACACGAGCAGCCAACCCCGTCAAATCAACTCGGACCAAAGGACGCCCTACACAAGGTGCTACTCACCAGGATGAGGGAGGCGGCCAGGTAGGACAGCACCAGCCCCACGGTGAGCCTCACGTGGGCGTCGCTGATGAGGAAGATGAGCAGCACGTAGCACACGTGGCCCGGCACGGACAGCAGCAGCAGCAGCTGAGACACCCGGGCTTGCCGGTCTGCGGAAGAGGAGAGGAGCGACGCTTGATCAGCCACGCCACACAACTCAGACTCGCAGGCACACGCATTCGATCCCACCAGTTTCATACGCGAACGCATTCTACGTCTGAGTTTCCACTTTCCCGCATGTGCGCAATGTGTGCGCCGATAGCGATCTCTTCTAGATACCAATACAGCTCACTTGTACCACACAACTGTACCGTACCTCTGCAAGCACAAATGGCCACGTAGATAGGCGTACAAGTTGTGTGTCGGCAGAAAATAGAACCATGACGTGCGCAACGACAATTGATATTTATTTATTTATTTATTTATTTATTTATTTATTTATTTATTTATTTATTTATTTTGTAAGCACAACATGCGACCTTCGTCTTCATCTGTACATATCCATCATCATCGCTCAAAGCACAACATGCGATCTTCGTCTTCATCTGTACATATCCATCATCGTCGATCATCTTCTTCTTCGAAGGGTTGGTCGCCATACTTGCGGGTGCCATTAAAGCTCGCTCCATCCTGCGCTCTGTCTCCTGTCTCACAAGTGGTGGAGTGTGCTCTCGATCCCTGCGTCCTCTCCGCCGCCAGACTGCAGCTACGTTCCGGTCGCCACCTGCTCGTACCATCCGCACCGATGGCTACCGTCAGCGACAACACCACTCGTACTCCCGGTGGGCCCCCCGTTCTTCTTCCTCTCGATTCGAACCGTCTGGAGCCAGCAATGATGAGCCAACCCGGTTCTTCCCAATCTTCTGGACACCCCACTTGGACCATCACCACACTCCAGCGCGAGCCTCCCATTTTTGCTGGTCTTCGTGGGGACGATGTCGAGGACTGGCTCGACCAATATAACCAGGTCAGTGCCTATAATCGTTGGGACTCAGCGATGAAACTTGTAAACGTGTCGTTCTACCTCACTGCCGTGGCCAAGACTTGGTTCGTCAACCACAAAGATGCCATCCCGGACTGGGCTCACTTCTCGGCACAGATACGACAAATCTTTGGCACATCTGGTGCAAGCCCCGCTGTCTACAAAAAAAAAGCTAGATACGCGCGTTCAGCTACCCGGTGAGTCCTACACATCCTACATTGAAGACGTGCTTGCCCTGTGTCGACGTGTCGACAGCGCTATGTCAGAGAACGATCGGGTACGTCATCTTCTGAAAGGGCTTGGGTCATTTGCCTTCAACACGCTTGCTGCCCAGAATCCAACGTCAGTCCAAGACATCCGAACAACTTGCCATCGTCTTGACGACCTTCAGTCGCTTCGATTAAAAGACACCTGGGACACCCCACTCTCACCCGACGTGGACTTACGCTCCCTTATTCGCTCCATTATCCGGGAGGAACTGCATGGCTCCACCTTACCGCCAGTTGATTCCCACCCGCCTCCAGCCCCGTCGTCCTCGCCTTTGCGTGATCTCATCAAAGACGAGCTCGCTTCGGTCACTCGCCCCTTGGCTGCGGAACCACCTGTACCGCGTTTTGTGCCTACCTATGCCCAGGTTGCTGCGACGCCTCCTGCTGCTGTTTACCCGTCGCATCCACAGCCCGTACAGCAAACTCCGGTCTCTGTGTCCCCGAGCCCCGCTATGTGTCCTGTTTGGAGTCCGCCTGCACGTCGGCCGGTGTGTCACTACTGCGGAATTCGCGGGCATGTTGCCCGTGTGTGCCGTCGGCGTCAACGCGACGAGCGCGAGTGGTACCCAGACTTTCGCAACGGAGCTACGTACTCGTCACCTGCTTACCGTCCGGCGTTTGCCTCCAGTCCTCCTCGTCGCCCATCGTACGGGGACTTCTCCCAAGACGCTCCGCACTCGTCGTACGCTTACCGCCCACCGTTTGCTGACCCTACCAATTATCGTCCCTCCTATCCCTCTACCTCTCCGGACCGCTCCTCGACCGACAGGCCGTCGCGCCGCCGCTCCCCGTCGCCTTTCCGCCGCTCGTCGTCGCCTCTACGTCCACCATCCTCCCAGACAACTGGCCACACGGAAAACTAAATTGTGCAGTTTCCGGAGGTAAAACTGCACCGCACGCCGCCCTCTCAATTCCTCCTGCACAGCCATCGAACATGTTAACCGTTGACATTGAAGGCACTGTAGTTGAAGCATTGATCGATACGGGCGCCGCCATTTCTGTAATTAGTTCTGATTTATGTTCTCGTCTTCGCAAGGTGCGCACCCCTTACAGTGGTCCTTCTCTCCGTGCTGCCAATGATGAATCAATGCGTCCTTCCGGATTGTGTACGGCACGAGTCACTATCGACGGCATCCTGCACTACATAGTATTTGCTGTGCTTCCCTCCTGTGCTTATCCCCTCATCCTCGGCTGGGACTTCCTCCACTCTGCGCAAGCTGTAATTACCTGCTGTCCCCCTACTCTACAGGCTTCTGCATCCGACCTTTCAGCCATTTCTGTCCTGCCTTCTCATCATCTGGTTACCACCGCTGATCATGTACTTTACCCCGGCTGCGACGATGTCCTCTCTGTTGCTTCTGCCCACGTCAACGCTGGGGACGTTTTCGTCACACCAAGCCCCCGTCTTCTCTCAAGGGGCATCTTTCTCGTCGCGTCCCTGCTCCGCTTCACCAATGGGTCTTCACTATTGACTGCCTTTAACACTACGCCGGAACCTATTCTTCTGCGTCAAGGCACAGCCATCGCTTCTGTGGATACCACTCAACCTGTGGCCGTTCTTTCCTCTGCCCCATCAAGCTTCGCTCTTTCGACCCCTGCCTCTGCCTCTGCATCTATTTCAGCTGCTATCAGCCCCGGTCTAACCCCGACTCAAAAAGATGAATTGCTTGCCGTCTTGACCAAGCATGCCGCTTCCTTCGATACCCAGGCAACAACCTTGAGCCAAACCACCGCAGCTAAGCATCGCATCTACACAGATGGTTCGGGCATCATTCGCCGTCGCCCGTATCGTGTGTCTTCTAGTGAGCGCAAGGTTATTCAAGATAACGTAGCCGACATGCTCAAGCGCCACATCATACGCCCTTCTTCGAGTCCTTGGTCTTCGCCTGTTGTGCTCGTTCAAAAGAAGGATGGCTCAGTACGCTTTTGTGTTGACTATCGCGCCCTTAACAAGATCACTAGAAAAGATGTTTATCCGCTGCCTCGGATTGATGACGCCCTCGACTGTCTCCAAGGTGCACAATTTTTCTCTAGTCTCGACCTAAGATCCGGATACTGGCAAATACCTATGCATGAGGCCGACAAGGAAAAAACTGCTTTCGCCACTCCTGACGGATTATACGAATTCAACGTTATGCCGTTCGGCCTATGCAATGCTCCGGCCACGTTCGAGCGCATGATCGACACCGTTCTCCGAGGCCTGAAGTGGAAAACGTGCCTATGCTACCTCGACGACATAGTCATTTTTTCTTCGACTTTTTCTGAACACCTTGTTCGTCTCGATGAAGTATTAAGCGCACTTTCTGAGGCCGGCCTTCAGATAAACACCAAGAAATGTTGCTTTGCTTCCACTTCTATCAAGGTACTCGGTCACGTCGTTAGCCAGAAGGGTGTAAAGCCTGATCCCGATAAAGTGGCTGCAGTTTTGCATTTTCCTCGCCCATCGCGCGTCAAAGACCTGCGCAGTTTTCTGGGGCTAGCGTCATACTTCCGGCGCTTCATACGCAACTTTGCCTCTATTGCGGCCCCTTTGCATAAGCTCCTCTGCGCTGACCAGCCGTTTGTTTGGTCTGAGGCCTGTGAGGTCGC
Source organism: Amblyomma mixtum (assembly GCF_055824585.1). NCBI lineage: Eukaryota > Metazoa > Arthropoda > Arachnida > Ixodida > Ixodidae > Amblyomma > Amblyomma mixtum. The sequence continues at coordinate 17,405,884 of NC_143021.1, read as the reverse complement.
TTTTACTACCTTAAAGAAGGCTCTCACATCTGATCCGATACTAGCACATTTCGACGACAATGCTCCAACGATTTTACACACGGACGCCAGTGGACACGGCATTGGTGCAGTTCTTCTGCAGCGGCAGCACTCTTCGTGCGAGCAAGTCATCGCCTACGCCAGTCGTACACTGACTGCAGCGGAGCAGAACTACACGATAACTGAGCAAGAGTGCCTCGCTGTTGTCTGGGCCATTCAGAAATTTCGCCCTTATTTGTACGGCCGCCAGTTCACAGTCGTCACTGACCATCATGCCCTGTGCTGGTTGTCCTCGCAGAAAAACTTGTCCGGCCGCCTCGGCCGCTGGATTCTCCGTCTCCAGGAATATGACTTTACCGTCACCTATAAATCGGGCAAGAAACACCAGGACGCCGATGCGCTATCTCGTTGTCCCCTCGCCCAAACCCAACCTCCGCATCCGCAACCCGTGTCCTCCGCATCCTCAAACTGCCAAACTACCCCTTCGACGGCTATTTCAACCTTGACCGCCGCACCCGTTGACTTGATGCCAGCTCCCAGTCTTGGCGATCTCGCCTCAGCGCAGCGGGCCGACCCTTACTGCCGGACTCTTATCGACCGCCTGAGCGGTGCTACGCGGCCACCGAATGCCCGCCTACGTCGCCAACTTAACTCTTTCAAGCTAGTCGACAACATCCTTCTTTGGCACAATTACAGCCCCTTCGGTGACTCATGGGTCCCTGTCGTACCCCGTTCTCTTCGCCGAGAAGTTTTGCAGGCCTTTCATGATGATCCCCCGGCTGGCCACTTAGGCTTTCAGAAAACTTATGACCGCATCAAGCGCCGTTTCTTTTGGCCTGGCCTCTCAACCGCTGTTGGAAAATATATTGCGTCTTGCATCTCTTGCCAACGTCGTAAACGGAGCACGTCTGCCCCTGCGGGCCTTCTACAGCCTCTCCCCTGTCCTTTCTCCCCTTTTGAAGTCGTTGGGATTGACCTCTACGGTCCCTTACCATTAACACCAACGGGCAACCGTTGGATCGTCACTGCCATCGACCACTTAACTAGATACGCTGAAACGGCCCCTGTTCCTTCCGGCTCTGCTTCAGAGATCGCCCACTTCTTCCTGAACGCCATCCTTCTGCGCCATGGAGCTCCTCGTGTCCTTATTAGTGACCGCGGCAAGTCCTTCCTCTCCAGCATCCTTGCCGAAGTTCTTCACGCCTCCAGAACCGTGCACAAAACCTCTTCAGCTTATCACCCTCAGACCAATGGGCTCACAGAGCGCTTTCATCGCACGCTGTCCGATATGCTAGCCACCTACATCCAGCCCGACCACACCAACTGGGACACCATGCTTCCCTTCGTTACCTTTGCATACAATAGTGCCGTGCAAAGAACCACCAACTTCTCCCCATTCTTCCTTGTGTATGGACGTCAACCTACCTTCACCCTCGAAGCGTCTTTCTTCTCCGCCCCGTCAACCTCTTCCAGACTCTCTCACGAACAGTTTACTTCTCGTCTTACCTACTGCCGTGCCATTGCCCGCCTGAATACCGACGCCTCCCAAGCCTCCCGGAAAAACACCTATGATCTCTCCCACCGTGCCATATTTTTTCACCCTGGTGATGAGGTACTGCTGTGGACTCCAGTGCGTACCCCGGGATTGTGTGAAAAATTTTTGAGCCGTTATATTGGTCCGTATACTGTACTCGAACAAACGTCCCCGGTGAACTATCGCGTTGCCCCTGTTCATCCTGTTAATGATCGTCGTTGCCGAGGTGCCGAGATTGGTCATGTTTCACGCCTCAAACCCTTTGCCCGTCGCCTTACTGAGCTCTAATCTGCGCCCGGGCCGGTCGCTTTCGTACGCGAGGGGAGAAAGTGTAAGCACAACATGCGACCTTCGTCTTCATCTGTACATATCCATCATCATCGCTCAAAGCACAACATGCGATCTTCGTCTTCATCTGTACATATCCATCATCATCGATCATCTTCTTCTTCGAAGGGTTGGTCGCCATACTTGCGGGTGCCATTAAAGCTCGCTCCATCCTGCGCTCTGTCTCCTGTCTCACAATTTATTTATTTATGCACACTTTGAAGGCCCGTAGCCACAACGGAAGAGAGTGGGGAAGTTATTACAGCATCTTTATTTCGCCATCATGCAGTACATGATCGCAAGAAGCCCATAGTAAAAGCTGTCCTATGACAACTTGACTGCGCCACGAGCACCCGGCCTTGACATTAGGCACATCTTGACACATATCAGGTGACAGGATTACATGACCGCGCCGAAATATTTATTTTTTTTCAGCAGACACGTGTCCTGTAAAGTTCTGATCGCGATATTACAACCAACTAGCTCCAGCCGCTGCTTTTCTAGCACTAATGCGACGCTCAAACTCGTCACAGCCGCAAAGATCTGCAGCGTCGCGCATCGCTGCATCCGGTAACCGTACCTTCCTCACGCGCGGTGACCCCCTTCCCCAGAGAGAAAACCCACTCACTGCTGCTGCAGAGGCCGGTGAAAGGGTCGACGCAGTGGTGCTTATCGTGATCCGGATGGCGGCCCAGCTCCGAGCGTTGCGCGAACAACGTCGACAGGCGGCTCGCGTGGATCGCCGCCAGGTTGCCGTTGACGCCTGCGGGCGAGAGCGGGCAGCTTCGTTTAATTACACTTACTGACAGTGTCGCCCTTTGCTGGCTGTTACATGGTTGGAATAAAACACCTGAAAATAAAAGCACGTTCGTGAAGAATCCAACAAAAGATGCACAATGCATTGAACCAAAATCAAAGCAAATGGCCCTCATAAGTTGACCAACAACTTATGCTAATAATATAGTTGTGTTAATGGGTTTGAAGGAAGCCAGGGTGAAGCCAGGAGCGAACGGAGAGTGTTTATTCCAGGCTGCTCAAAAAAGCAGCATCGTAAGAGGGGAGTCACATTTCACACTTTTCACAGTGGAGTCAAGCAGCGCGTTCCACTACTTCAAATTTCAAAACAGAAGGTGTGTCCAAAACAACCATTATGAGAAAGTGACACAGGAATCTTCATGCTATGGCGGTGTCTTGGTGGCTTATCAAGGTGGATTTAAATATACTGTGATGTGTTATTCTGAAAGGAACCGCAAATTAGCCAAGAAAAAACCTTCGGCCTTGAAAATTTCGGCTGTGGAATGAAGGATTTCAAGCTTTGCTAATTTACAAAATTCAGTCGGTGGAGTGATGTTTATTAGGAATAAACCGAGAACAGTGGAGCGAAGCGCTGCACTGGCAAGGAAACGGCGGAAGGAATGAAACAATAGAATAGGCGCGAACGGTAGCGCCTATTAAGAGAAACACAACGGAAGAACGGCGGAGGACAAGCTCTCGCGTCCTACTAGTGCTAGTCCTGCGTCGTTCCTCCGTTGCGTTTGTCATTGTAGGCTGTATTGTTTCCTGTCTCAAGTACCATGCATCACCGCGTCCGTCACGGTGAGTTTACTTTTCATAGTTTCTCTCGCTCACCTGCTCTCTGTTGCTTGAGCTAGTCCAAATAGACGAAGAAACTGGCCGGTCGTAAACATGATGGCATCCTTATTGTCGTTCGGTTTTAACGTAGTCTTTACCAGTAACCACTCATCGCCTTGCAAAAGGTTGCGACATTTTCATCTATCTAGCGGCCGGAAATCCTCCCATCTCAGCAGTTGACGCCGCGACAACGGCAAGCCGCAGCTCTCACGCGCTCCGCTTCAAACCCTTCAGTCTGCTTTTCTGCTCTCAAGACTGCTAGACACAAAAGTGCAGCCCGGAAGCCATAGAGCTGTGCTCACCGTTGATGACAGGTTGGAAGACGGCCAGCCCGCTGAAGGTGGTGACAGCCAGGTCGAGAATGTAGCCGCCGACACTGCAAGGGGGAAAAAGCAATGAGCGTCGGCGCGCGAACGCGTCTCACCGCATCTTTGGAGCGAGATTTTAAACTATACTGGTTACGGAGCACCGAGCCGGATTATACGCATGCCCGGTGGCCGCCATGTGCAAGTTACCAAACAGAAACTATCTATGAAACAGATTAACACAGCGCTGCGGAACGAGGACAAGATAGAAGAAACACGAAACAAAGGACGGGCGCTGACTACCAACTCTTTATTGTGCTGGTTTTTATGACGCAATAGAGAGTTGGTAGTCAGCGCCCGTCCTGTGTTTCGTGTTTCTTCTATCTTGTCCTCGTTCCGTTGCGCTGTGTTAATCTGTTTCGTAGAAAGTATGTACCAACTAGCTCATATTAGAATCCTCTTACAAACAGACACGTCGTTAATGGCAGAGCACTAGCAAGTTCTCCGCCACCCCTTCGTTTTGAACAACGCATATCAGCTCCTTTCAATGCGGATACTGTGGTGACAGTTGACTAACTCCACTGCTGAATTTTTGATCCAAGGTTCCTACAAGGAGCTCCGCAGCTGAATTGAGCCAATAGCAGAGTACCTCGACGTCAGGCCCCCATTTACACTCGGAACACAAACTGACTCAGACTGTACAAGTGACGTGCGTAAAGTTTTTCCAAACATTTTTCCGCGTTATCAGTGCACACTTAGAACTGTGGCTACCCCAGATGGACCTTGGCAATGGAGATCTAACTTCGTAACAATTTTTCTTAACTTGTATGGATTTAGATTAGCGGACCTTGTGAAGCCGAAAGTAACATACGACGAATAACATCACTCAAGGGATTTAATATCAACTGGCATAATATTTTTGTTCTCTTTCACAGATTCACATATTTGCACAAAGACGTGCATCGAAAATGTTAGTGCAAGAGAAGTAATATTTCTCCTCAAGTCGTTCTTGAAATGAACAATTTTTCTGTGCGATTTATGCGATGCTTACGCATTTGTGCTTCCCATAAAAATTATATTTTTCCTGCCATCCCAAAGAGACTCAGGCTATGAGGGACGCCGTAGTGAAGGACTCCGCATATTTCGACCGCCTGGGGTTCTTGCACTTGCACTGACATTGCACAGTACAAGGGCCTCTATTAGACGAGGAGAGACGCGAGAAGTACGGCTTAGCAAAACTGTCTGTTTGCCTAATTGGTGCAGCGTACTGAATTTTGAAAGCAGAGGTGAAGACAAGGGACGACAGCCGTGTACTGTTGTGCTGTCCCCTGTCTTTACCTCTGCTTTCAAATTCCGACACGCGATAAAGAAGGAAAGCAAGCCTTTCCTTCCAAGAAAGAAGAGGGACGATAGGAAAAGACCGACGATTTCCCCTGTACATGCTGAACCCGGATGCCACCCGCGAGAAGCCGGCGCTAATGTGCTGTGTTGCCTTCACCGAGGTGCCTTCACCGTTCAAGGGGCTATGCGCGCGATTGTGTACACTGAGAGTTCAGGGCATTTTCTTGGACTATGCAATAGCTGGAAATGATTTAAGTGTTTGAGGCGAATTTGGCGCCATCTCTATCCTAAACAGGGAGCTTTGTTCTGCCAGCTAGCGGGCGCAGTAAATAATATGTATGGAAACGGTTAGCCTGCATGGTAGCACGTCCTCCGTCATTTGCACGCATAAAGGTTTTGTCACCCGTGACAATACCGTTCCTTGTGTGCTTCTGGTTTGGTTTATGGTTTATGAGGGTTTAAAATCCCAAAAGTGACTCAGGCTATAAGGGACGCCATAGTGAAGGGCTCCGGTGTGCTTGTGCTTGTGTGCTTTTGTAGCCATGTTTACCTTGAAAATAAACACTATGTAAACCTTCAACACTGAAGTGCCCATTTGACAATACCCAGGTTGTGGCCTTACAATTTCTTTTAAATATTTGTACATGCTCATAAAAAAGTTATCGTCGCCTTATTCCATTGCAAACCGAACTAACCGAATCTATTCTCTGCGCCTCTATAAACTAGGCCTCTAAAACTATGTGGATAGAAAAATAAATGTTGTCAAGGGAAGTATAGGTAGCGGTTAAAGGTATAAGCGAACGGCATCGACTCAGCCATGAGGACACCTTTTGCTCGGACATAGCTAGATGCCACGCAAGGCCATGCCATATGGGATGGCAGAGCCCACATGTGCTCGGAGCCACGGTGCTGCAAAGCACCAAAGATCTCCAGGCCACAGATGCCAGCATGGAGTACAAAAGAAATGCGGGGAATCGAACGGCAGAATTGGCATCCTACGCCGGATTGTCACGACCGCTGAAGTGAGCGACAAGGGGGGAAATAGCCGTTCACCCATGTAGAGAGCTAATAGAGTCCAGCCCCTTATTTTGCCGGCTGTGCCTTCGAATTCAGTGCCGGAATATTATGAGATGGGCCGCAAGCGATGCCCCACAAACTTGTTCAGACCACGTGGAGGCTGCGTACTCTTCTCTGCCCTTCCCGTGCCGCGTATATGCCGCTCACCTGGAGATGATCATGGCGACGATGATGGGCCACCAGCCGACGGTGAGCACTTTCCTCGAGGTCGGGTGGCGTCGCGCCAGGAACACCCAGGCGGGGCACAGCACCACCACCGCCGCGGCGAACAGGCTGGGGATCCAGGGCCGCGCTGCGTGTACAAGATATTGCAAGGACACTTTGGCAACTAAAGTGTTGAAAGGCGAAAGCCGAGGACACTATGGCGTGACGACTTCCGGTGGATGTGACGTCACACCATTCCCGTGGCTATATCGATACCCAAATTATACATCTTTCGGGGACCTTAAGTGTTAATTACGCTTAATTACACATTTTTCCATCTAATTTGACACAAATCCTACGTTTTTCCGACCATTCTGTAACAATTTTCACTATGCCGTGACGGATTCGGGTGGATGTGACATCACACCGTTCCCGTGGCTGTATCGACGTCCGCGCTATTTCGACGCAATTTCGACATTTTTGACCATAATTAATTAACTAATTAATCTACATTCATCAAACTTGGCTACAAGGTTCATTTTTCCCTCCCCTATCTGAAGCAGCCATTTCTTTTATTCTATCTATTTTAGTTCCCGAGTTACACGCGTGTGACGCGCTGTGTTAACGGACGACAGTATGAGCCATTAAAGGCTTTCGCCTTAAAACATATTGCGTTAGTGAGCCAAGGGCGGCTTTCGCACGGAGCCCCCTGGCTGTGCTTGCCTCCAAGACCGCTGATTTTTGTGGCACCAAATTCAGAAATTAGGAATTTTATTTCTTTTACGTGCGGCACATATTGGCAAGACCGCTTATGTCGGCTCCACAGTTCTATGCCAAAACGTTTCCCATTGGAAAGCATTGGAAAGCATTGGAAAGCATTGTGTTAAGGAGCTGCGATTCACTGCTGTTGCAAGGGACCTAGACTACAAATCCTTTCAGGCTCATTGTCGGGGTCAACTGCCCAGGCCATCCGGATGACATCCCCAATGGCCAGCTGTGAACACGAAAGTGCGTTGCTTCTGTGAACGCCTAGCCGCGGCCGCCAAAGCTCATGTGCAGAGAAGATTGGGGGATGTGTGACCTCAGCCCTCTGCGCGTGCATCATGCGGGAACGTGTCCAGTCGATGGAAACACGCACTTCCCCCGAGGCGCGATCGGGCTCCGAGGGGGGAGCGCGTTGCGCCAGACCCAATCAACGGTGGTGGCTTGGCAAATCGAGACGGATGTAGCTGGCGTCGCACGGACAGGCGGCGGCGGCGCCGGCATTGTCTGAGCGGGATGTTGCGCAGTGCTCGCCTGCCCCTCGGGGTGACGACGGCGTCAAGGTCGAGGAGGGCCTTCATTCGGCCAACAAGGTGCGATTGGCGCCCAGGCGTGAGAAGGAGCCGCCGAGGAGAACGGGATACACTCGCAGTTAGTGTCTTCCAGTTCACTATTGCCGCAACCTAACCATGTCATGGGTCCGCTGGCAAAGGTTAAGCTGTGCCAAGGATTGAAGTCTACCGCTTGCATCGCACCAGGGGCGACTTGAAGAAGAAAGAAAGTGTCCTGTGCACTGGCGTGCTTTTCAATAACGACACCACTGCAGCAGCCATGCATTATTTCGGTGATTTCTCCTCTCACTGACGTCTCAGAAGGCGGAGGTCATTGTACAGACACGGGGCTGCTCATCGCGTTTAGTTGACACATTTTTTTTTCGCTTGTTTATCAGGAATTCCAGCCACAGTTAGGGTGTCTAAACCCAAACCACCTTAGAACTCTCCAAGGCATCAGAGGCTAAAATTTGACTCTGAAGTCCAGGCTTTGCGCGTGCACAGTCTACGTTTGGCCCTAGGGTCCTCTTGTAAACAACAGCACCAATAAAGCTGGCAAACCACATTTGTGTCCATCTATCTGCCCGCGCGGCCGGGGTCAGTGTCGTAACCCTATACAGTAGACACATTTGTGTGGATTTTGGCGCACGCCTATACAAGGCACCGCCTGTTCGGGCGGAATAATACAAGGCTTCCTGCACTTAGCCATCCCTGTGACGAGTTGTTCGTGATGTGCGCGATTCGCTAATTGAGCATTTCTGATATGTAACTTTCCTCTAGTCATAAGAGCCCCGAAGAGCGAGGCTACAGACAGAAATCGGCCACGCATCCGCGTTGCGAGAGCACGATAAGCAGCGCCCTAAAAGGCGGGCAGTCGAGGCTACAGCATGCCTAAGCAAATTTCGTGTAGCGTGCCTCTATCTTCGCCACCGCGAAACAAACCCTTCAAGGCGTGTCTTACAGGTTACCGCAGACAGCGAGAACAACATGAACGGCCATTCCACCTAGAGTCTCGTTCGACGGATGGCTTTCTATAGCAAACGCCTCCTCCACAACTTTCTTTTCGTTGTTTGGCGGGAAGCATTCGCCGAATAACGGCAAGGACCATAGAAAAGTGACGTGGTTTTTTTACCGAGGTGGTGCCTCTGCAACGGCGAAGAAGAAACCGAAAGTGGCGCGTGAGCATGCCAGTGGTACTGGTCACACGTAAAAAACTCGCAGCTGAAACTAAACTACGCAGCTATCCAGCGCACACAGGCACCGTACTTATTCCGTTCTCCACACTTGCTGTCTTCGAGGAGCCATCTCTACCCCAAACTAAAGCTAAATAGCGTCACAAACAGTCCGGTGGCTCCCAAACCTAGCCAGTTCGCCTGCTGATACTCAAGTAGTGAAGCCATCTCTGAGGCCCACGGAAATCCGAACGTGAATACAAGGCCGACAATGGTGGCGTAGGAACAACCGTCTCCTCCTTCTGCGCTGAGCTGATTGCTATTCAAGCGGCGCTTTGCTCTCTGGCCGCCATTCCCAAGATCCTTACTACCTGCATTCTCATCTGCACCAACGCCCTTCAAGTAACACGCCTACCCCGACGCGTCAGTGGCAGCTCAGATATTTTCCAAAATATCCACCATCGTCTGGCGGCACACATCCCGTAGTCAATGAGTGGATCCCAGGTGACCTCATGAGTTCCCAAAGACGTGCAGATTCTGTGGCACGCCAAGCGATACCAACCGCGTCGTTGCTTCAGCTCCTAAGTCTGGATGGTGTCACCCTCCTTATAACGAGAAAGAAGCACCTCCGGCGCCGCACACGTGCTCTCATCGCTTCGTGTTCGGTAACCCTCCCCGCGGTCTTACCACTGCAGATTAGGTTCGAGGAGGATGCCCGCACTGCTGCCGTAACGCGAAACTGGCCTCAACTTCGAGACTCACATTCACACCCCAGGTGTTGATTCTTCAAATCCCGGTATACCGAAGTCGATATCCGCCACCTGCTGAGGATGTAAAGCTGGCGATAATGCTGACGAGAATCCCCATCCCAGACGGCAGCGAGCCTCTCGTCGGACAATACTTCGTCATATACCGCGCGGACGCAGGGACCACACCACCACCCTCTCCACGACTTCATTAGATCGGCCAACATATTGTAGCGAGAGCATTGTGTAGCGAGAGTAAGGGAAGAAACGTGAGTTAATGTCACCCTAGTCGAAATAAAAAAAATGAGATGGGTTTAGGCAGTGCATGTAATGAGAAGGCCGATAAACAGGTCGTCAAGGGTAACGGAGTGAACTCCAACGGAAGGGAAGCGTACCAAGGGGCTGCAGAAAGTTAAGTGGGCGTAATAGATTAGGCACTTGGCTCAGATAACGTAGCCGCAGCTGGCAAAGAAGCGCGTTAATTGGAGACATATGGGAAAGCGTGTTGTCCTGGAGTGGATCCAGTTCAGTTCATGACGACGGGTTTACAGGGGGACGTGGAGATCAGATAATTTTTGTTTCTAGGTTTAGAGTAACAAAATTTTACGCGCGTCTTGGAAAGGCCACTTAATGCTTAAATAATAAATTTCAAGGAAACATGTTAACTAGATTTTTTAATTTTAAATTTTATATTCTTCATTCCTATACGAAATTTCACAATGCCTGACGTTACAAAAAACATAGTAGTAGCCTGCAGTCACTCTTAAGGTTTACCCTAAGGAATAGTTGATGCCGTCACATTCTCTAAATATTTTTAGTAGCCTGATTTTTTCTAGAAAGAATGTTACATAAACGCTTGCATAATGCGTTCAATTATGTCATGTCGATTTCTTGACAGTGAGAAAATCATAAAACAGTTCAGAAATACAGGGAGTGACTGCATAAAGAATTTGTCAAGGAACCGAATCCAACAAACTGCATGAAAATCGGTGAAGTCATTTTTCATGCTATGCCTTCTGCAAGCAGGGCAGTCAGATCACGAAACAGTTTTGAGAAATCTGGCAATCTCAGATTTCAGCAGTAATTTTGTTGCCTACCGTCACGAAAACACGTTCTAGACTTTGTTTGCGAACTTTCAACGGAATATAGTTTTTTTATTATAGTTACTAAAGGTTTTCTAAAATTAGATTTTTCCAATATTTTCGTCATTTGATTCCCACGTCCCCCCTTAACTGACGTCATCTTCAATTACACGCTATGAGGCAGAAAACCGTAATCATCTGCGACAACCTCCCCGCCCTCCCTGTTCCTCTATGTCTCTGGAGGCGGTCACCCGTGGGTTACATTCCGGTGCACCGTTCCTGCGTGGTCGTCGAAGTTTAAACAAGACGCTGCCAGCGCTCGTACACTCACCGATGTGCGCGTAGAGGAGCGTGGAGAATCCGGCCAGGATGGCCAGCGTGGTCATGTCCCCCAGGGCGTCCACCACAGACGTGGCCACGTTGTCCGGGTTGATGCGGCAGCGGCCGGAGTACGCCACCACCAGCACCATCACCGTGCCTGCGTCGATAGGGAAAGAGCAGACACACATATCTTCAACACGATTTCGTTCTCGGCGAAATTCGGTAGCTGCCTCATTCGAGTCTCTATTAGCGCAGTTATTCGGCCCTTTGATTGCTGAAAATTTCTTATCTGGTTTGTGGGGGTTTAACGTCCCAAAGCGACTCAGGCTATTAGGGACGCCGTAGTGGAGGGCTCCGGAAATTTCGACCACCTGGGGTTATTTAAAGCGCATTGACATCGCACAGTACACGGGCCTCTAGAATTTCGCCTCCGTAGAAATTAAACCGCCGCGGCCGATTTTTCATCTGAATTTGACTATTTTTCCTCGATTTTTCACCTTTCCTGCTTACCTTTCCGCTTATCTTTGCAAGGTAAGCGTGCACCTAAATGTGAATTATGCAGAGTATGTCATATTCAGGCATCATGAAATCTCTAATTTTCTTATTTATTCAGCAAACAAATGTCACACAACTTCACCGCAGTGCGCTTGCGCAAACGGCCGGTGGTGGCGCACTTATTTTCCTCGCGTCACTCTTTTACAGCTTTTAAGAACTGTTTTCGGTCAGTGTAGCCTACTTTTTATTAGGACGTGGTCATCCATTCACGCAGACCAACTTCAGTTTCTCCTCAGTGTCATTCTAATGGCGAAGACCCGATACACGCCATTTACAGACAGCACGCGATAGTCGCGCTGAGAAGCGCCTCTGAGGGCAGGTCTCAATCCAAGGTTGTCTCCACCGAGCCTCCGAAGACTTCTCCGCACAGTGCGGACAGCTGCCCGCGGAGAGCTGCCGGGCACAGCAAAATGTTAGCATACAGGCGATGCGGAAGCCCTTCCTCCGCCTGTGAGGGACCTTTACTCGGGCGGGGATTGCCCCTCCAACCCTGCTATCCCCCCTCACCCCAACCCAACCCGGGAGGAATCGCATTTTCTTGGGCTAGTTGATTTTTCATGCTGTAGGTGTTTGCAGCGCACACGAAACAAGGACGGACAGAAAAGGGAACGAAACAGAGCGCTGACTTTCAACTCCGGACTGGGAGGCGACCCTTCTGGGCTGTTCTGACCTGCAGGCCCAACGGGCCCCGGTCGCGCGAGCCCGGGTGGCAGCCAACGCCACTGGGGTCCTGAACTGGGGACCTCCACCTAGTACTTGTAAGGGCTGGCCTCCTCTGGGCCAGCTCATGCATAACCTCCTTAAGTGTATCCACAAATAAATGTTTTCCCCCACCACCGCCGGGTATTCCTGGGGCTCGCCGCAAAGGTGTGTCTGGCCTTAGCGCGAACTACAGAGAGACAAAAATGACCATAAAAATGATAAATTTGAATGGCGTTTGGAGAACCACGGAGTGCATACTGCAACCGCGCAAAACGACGAGGGACGAAGAGAGTAAAGCACAGGACAAGACGCGGAACTTCAACTAAGGTTTACTACAGGAAAACCACATTTATACAGGAATCGTAATCACACCTGATGAACAGCCGATACCATCAAATAACAGAGGCACGTGGTATCGGCTGTTCACCAGGTGTGATTACGATTCCTGTATAAATGTGGTTTTTCCTGTAGTAAACCTGAGTTGAAGTTCCGCGTCTTGTCCTGTGCTTCCCTCTCTTCGTCCCTCGTCGTTTTGGGCGGTTGTAGTATGCACTCCATTGTTCAACCACAAACTAGCCCGCCTTCACTTGTTACGTTTGGAGAACCGCACGGTGATTTTTTTTAACTTATTGCAAGAGAGCCGTTAGGCTTTGCCTTCTTGACCGTTGGATGCCCTTCACAAGAATACATGACGGGAGCCAACATTCATCGAAAGGGGGATAGGCGATTTTTTTTTTTTTTGAATTTGTGGTGTTTTATGAGTTTTATGGGGGGTTTAACGTCCCGAAGTGACTCCGGTTATGAGGGACGCTGTAGTGAAGGGCGCCGGAAATTTCCACCACCTAGGGTTCTTTAACGCGCACTGACATCGCACAGTACACGGGCCTCTAGCATTTCGCTTGCATCGAAATCCGACCGCCGCGGCTGGGATTCAACCCTCGTCTTTAGGGTCAGCAGCAGATCGCCAAAACCTCTGAGCCACCGCGGCGGCTACAATTTGTGGTGTAATTACTTGAGATTAATACTGTAATATTTATCTGTTACAGATAACTGAAAAGAAAGCAGAAGAAACAACCACATGCCGCCGGTGGGATCCGAACCCGCGTGTTAAGATAGAAGCCTACGGCGCCAGTAGCTAATTTCCCCCTACCGTGTCCGTCGGAAGTCTGGAGGGGTTAGGAATGGTGACGGCGCGTCGCGCGCCTCGGACGCTGCCCAAGGCGACGACCGTTTCCCATTGAAAAGAGATTAGCTCCCAAGTGGGTGGGGGTCAGTAAGGTTGGCGAATTCTGAAACCCCGACTGTCTAGCTAAGCAGTGGACTTTGCTGGCGCCTCTAGAGTCGAGCTCTGACAAGCACTGGGCTCCGCTCACTTGCATGTACAGTGCCATTGCACCGATATTGGTTGAAATTGGGCGAGAGCAGATTTAATAAAGCTCCGCCCAATTATCGAGGGGATAAAAACCCGCTGCAGACAAAGACCAAAGGATTTGCGCGCCGAGTCTCAGACTCGGCCGCTTTTCTACAGCCCTTATTTTAGACAGCCTTTCTTTTAACCCTGCTTTTCTCCTGTTGCCTTTATTTTTGTTCCCGTCTTCAATAAACAAGTTTTGTCTATCAAGAAGCTTGGAGTGGCTGCCCCAACCGGCAAGGTGTCGCCGGACGAGTGGAGAAGACGTGAAGTGCCCACCATTCGATCAGACCAACCGGCCATTATTCCGAAGTTTTACGGAGAAAAACTTAACTGGTGCCGTGAGGATGACCAGTGTTTCTAGTTAACTCCACGACATCCGAAAGGGTTCTCGCACAGCTTCCATCCTCACCATTCGATCACGTTCCTACGTGGCACACGCGGGGATACAGGACGTACTACGTCCGCCGCTAGGGAAGTGGGTTGCGCTGGTGAACACTCTAAACTTTCGGTTACACTACTCATATAAATATCCCCCCGAAAGGAGAAGATTGGACAGCCGCCGCCGTAGCTCAGCGGTAGAGCACTGGAACCGAAATTCGGAGGCCCTAAGTTCGGGTCCCACCGGCGGCACGTGGTTGTTTTTCTTCTGCTTTCTTTTCAAATATCTCTAACGGATAAAATATTAAGCTATTAGTCTTCGAGTAGTTACACCACAAATTGGAAAAAAAAAATCCACTAGACCCGTTGGTTTCGGTGACTATTGGCTTCCGTCGTGTATGTTTTTTTACACGGCAATGGAAAATTGCCACTCTCTGGTTTGTCAAATTTGCATGTTATTACAGTATTTATAGAGTTTTCATGTGTTTTGGTAATAATTGTTATCTAATTACTCTAATGGCTTTACAAAATATGTAATTCCTGATGTTTCGCTCATGTACTGTGTCTGCCCTTGTCCATATGTAATAGGGGGTGCGAGCTTGTCAAGCTGCCCGTAAGGCAGCTTTTTTCTCTCGCCCCCTCATGTCCTTTCAGTACATGAAATAAATGAAATGAAATAAATGAAATGTTTTAACGAGCATCCCCCCCCCCCAGTCTGCTTAATACTGCATAAGAATTTTTTTTATGCAGCCTAGCCATGCGAATCTACAATTAATCTCCAAGCGCTGGTGTCAGGAACCGGTGTGTGTAGACCAGATAACGTGCGCAAATCTCCGAGAGCAGCGCCTGCCGCCCTGGGGCACTTGTAGTTAATGAATGGCCGCGTGCGGTTGCTTGGGAAGAGTAACCTGGATAGCACAAACCCCTCCGGTAGCAGCCCCTGCCATCGCAGGGCAGTGGCGCACCGCTTAACAGCTGCACCACTGCGCCAGGAATTGTGGTATATGAGGACTCCCAGGGATCTAATAAAATCTCATCCATTCCGCTCTGTCATGTGTAACCGCCGTTATGGGCAACGCTACGAAAATCGTTTCCTACAAAGTGAACCAGACGGCACTACTAAAAATGGAAGCTACATTCTGAACGGGAAGGAATAAAACGGAGTATTCTCTCCTCTAGCGTACTCCCCTTCATAAGAGAGTGTACTTCAGAGGACAGGTTACTCCATTGTTGTGCACTACTTCACGAGGTCAAACCAGCAGGGCGGAGTTATTAGTGGGGTTCGCAGAAGTAAGTAATTTACGGATAATGAATATCGCCTTCTGGAAACGAAAGAACAGGAAGTGGACGTGGAGCAGCCCCAATGGTGAGACTAAAAATAAAATAGACTTCATACTATGCGCTCACCTGGCATCGTACAGGACATGGAGGTCCTCGGAAAGGTGCGTTGTAGCGACCACAGAATGGTAAGGTCTCTAATTAGCTTAGACTTCAAGAGGGAAAGGAAGAAATTAGTCAAATGGAGGCCCATTAACGAGTCAGCGGTAAGAGGGAAAGTATAGGAATTCCGGACATCGCTGCAGAACAGATATTCGGCTCTAACTGAGGAAGACGATCATGATGTTCAAACAATGAACGATAATCTCACAGCTATCATTACGGAGTGCACAGTAGAAATAGGCGGTAGGATGGTTCTACAGGATACCGGCAAGCTATCTCAGGAGACGAAAAACGTGATTAAGAAACGCCAAAGTATGAAAGCCTCAAACCCTACCGACAGAATTGAACAGGCAGAGCTATCGAAGTTAATAAATAAGCGGAAGGTAGCCGTCGTTACGAAGTTTAATATGGAGAAAATCGAGCATGCTCTAAAGAACGGATGTAGCCTAAAAGTAGTGAAGAGGAAACTAGGCAAAGGTAAAAACCAGATGTATTCGCTAAGAGACAAAGAGGGCAATGTCATTACCAATGGGGATAAGATAGTTGAACTAGCCGAAGATTTCTACACAAATCTATACAGTGGCCAATGTAATGAGACTGTTAGTAAGAGAGACCGTAGCGCACAGCAATGGAGCATCATGGCAGTAATGAAAGGGGAAGTAAAGAAAGCCTTCGGAGCAACGCAAACGGGGAAAACTGCTGGTGAGGATGAGATAACAGCAGATCCCTTGAAGAACGGAGGGGAGACTGTGCTAGAAAAACTAGCCACCCTAATAAGCAATGCGTTATAACCTCAAGCGCACCTAAAGCTTGGAAGAAGGCTAACATCATCTTAATTCAAAAGAAAGGAGACATCAAAGACTTGAAGAATAACAGACCGATAAGCTTAGTGACCATTGCCTACAAGGTATTTACTGAGGTAATCGGAAATAGAGTCAGGGCAAGCTTAAACTTTAATCAACCAAATGACCTGGGAGGCTTTCGCAAAAGGATACTCGACAATAGACCAAATTCACACTATCAATCAGGTGATGAGAAATGCGCGGAATATAACCAACCCCAGTATATATCCTAATTAATTACGAGAAAGCATTTCACTCGGTGGAAACCTCAGCAGTCATGCATCATTGAAGAATCAGGGCGTAGAAGATTATTATGTGAAAATACTGTAAGATGTCTATAACGACTTCACAGCTACCACAAGCCTCCGTAAAGACAGTAATAAATATCTAGTAAGGAAGGGTGTAAGGCAGGGAGACACAATTTCGTGATTTTTATCCACCGCCTGTTTACAGGAGGTTCTCCGAGGCCTAGATTGGGCACAGTTGTGGATAAGAGTTAATAGAGAATACCTACATAATTTGCGATTCGCTGATGACATTTGCTTCCTAAGTCACTCAGGAGACGAGCTGCCAAGCGTGATAAACGAGTTAGACAGGCAGAGCACAACGGTAGGTCTTAAAATTAACATGCAGAAAACGAAAGTAATGTTCAACAGTCTCGCAAGGAAACAGTTGTTCACAATTGATAGCGAGGTGTTGGATGGGGTAAGGGAATATGTCTACTTAGGACAGGTAGTGACCGCTGATTCGGATCATGAGAGGGAAATAACCAGTATAATATGAATGGGGTGCAGCGTATATGGCAGGTTCTCTCAGATCATGAATGGCAGTTTACCAATATCCCTCAAGAATAAAGTATACAACAGCTGTATCTTACTGGTACTAACCTATGGCGCAGAAACGTGAAAGCTAACGAATAAGGTTAAGCTTAAGTAAGCAGCAAGCCATGGAAAGAAAAATGATAGGTGTATTGTTAAGAGGTTGGAAGCGGGCGGAGTGGTTGAGGGAACAAACGCGGGTTAATGACATCCTGGTCGAAATCAAGAGGAAGAAATGGGCTTGGGGAAGGCATGTAATGCGAGGGCAAGATGACCGCTGGCCCTTAATGGTATCGGAGTGGATTCCAGGAGAAGGCAAGCGTAGCAGGTGGCGGCAGAAATTTAGGTAGGTGGATGAATAAAGAAGTTTACGGGGATACGGTGGCCGCAGCCGGCTAAGGAAAGGGTTACTTCGTGAGACATGGGATAGGCCTTTGCCCTGCAGCAGGGATAGTCACGATTCTGATGATAATGATGATGATAATATACCAAAAAAAATAAAAAATACTTCTGGGACTGGCGTTCGAACGCGGCGACGCGAACAGGTCACACCTCGTTTTAAACAGCAATGCACTCTGGCGTTATGCATAGCACATCATCCTCATCGACTAATGCTACTGGAATGAAGAACATGATCATGCGCCGACACCACCGACGACGAGAGGCTCATGCGGGAGAACTGCTCCTTGTGACCCTGCCTCTCGCCCCACTGCTTCATCGATTATTTGCGCAGGAGTATTCGTCGCCGGAGCTTCCCACGTCCCAACAAACCACCCTTCACTTCTATCGAAGTAATATCGTCGCCAGACGTGCCGACAACCGGGCAAATCAAAACCATGAGTCGATCAGAATGAAGACATGCTTTCACACGTCCCCTCGGTTTAACTATTTTAACACCCTGCAGCACTTTTAAGTCCCATATAGGCGCCTTCATGTTTGGAGTGTAGCGCTGAGGTACAGTCATGAAATTTATGAGCGTGAACACGGAAGCGCGTGGCAAACAGCCTCCAGCCCTACTTGTGGCGATACGCGGCGGCTGCTTTCCGAAATGCGGTGGAAAGGGTTACACCGCCTTGCCTGCTTTCGACAAGCGGAAGATCACGCTTCCCTTTCCACTTTGTTTATGAAAGCGGCCGCCGCGTATCGCCACAAGTAGGGTTCGAGGCTATCAGGCACGCGCTCCCGTGTTCACGCTCATAAATTTCATGACTGTACCTTAAGAAATGGTAGCCGCTAGGGAAGCTAGGACATCGGCATATTGTGACTATTTTTTCTCTGACTAAAATATTTCAATTAGTTTCTAAATTCCAGGGACTCAGAGTAAAGAGCCATAGAACAGAAGACGAAGTCAGTCGTCGCACTCATATATTTGCCAACACAAGCCTGGCGGAGGCGAATAGCGGGGAAAAAGTTTTTAAAAATGACAAGCAGGCCGACTTGAAAGGAATACGGATGGAAAACCAGCGCATACAGCGACGACAACACAGCAGAGAAAAAACACTGCGCTGAACACGCCACTGATGGTTGTGCATCCAGCGCTGTGTATTTGCGTTTACTGTGCGTCGGTCTTCCGTCGTGAGCCAACGGAGGATTAGTGTCGACGCCACTGGGTAGTTTTAGTTCACAGCAGAGCAGAAATTGAAGCGAATTAGCCATCCAGCGCCCTCTTTTTTTTTTGCCTAGCTCTAGTCGCAGACAGACTATATGACGGTTGAAAAAGTAATTTTGCAATTTCATTAGGCGCCGAGTTCTGAGCGTACCGCCTTCCAAATACTTTATAGTTTAGAAATCCAGCCTTGTTTCCTTAATTGTCAACATCAATGACATAACCAACGAGCTGAAAGCAGCACAGCGTTGGAGTCGAGCCAGCATCCCTAAGGAGACAGACACTGCTGTGTCACATCGTGCCCTATTACGCGAACTAAACAAGGACAAATCAGTCAGGCACCGCTGTCATGAGACCATGTCGTTAACTATACGACAACAGCAACGCTGTCGCCTGCGTATCAATAGGCAGGATTCTACCTGTGTGTTTAATAGGACGATTCCTTGCTTCGATCCCGTTCAGACTTCATGATCTACCGCATCAACTGGCAGGTCCTGGCTTTAGACCTGCTGGGACACTCCTCCAGCATACGATGAAAGGCAAAAAAGAAAAAAAAAAAATCCGCTGCATTATCCGTGCCCAGACGGCTAGAAAGAACAAGGCCCAGAACCGCAGGCTGGGTGCCCATTATTTTAGAATATGGCGTGAGGAGACTTGGCAAAGACACTGTATAGGTATACGTGCACCTATATGCAGCCGACGCCAGCTAGGGCTAAAAGTGCTAACGGATAGCGTTAGTCCTTTGAAGACCAACTACGCTGCCACAACCATTAGACCTCAGAAGAGCAAACGTTAATACCGTACAGGCTAACTGCAACTGACCATTCATTACGTGTAGTGAGCGGTGCAGTAAGCTCCCTCAATTTTACCCCTTCATGGCTCAGGTTGTACGGCACTCTTTCTGCCCACTCGTTCGCGCCTAGCGCGCTTGCGATACAGCTGGTCGTTCCCATGCTGCGGGGGCAGCTGTGCGCAAGTAGAAGCGAAACAGCTGCCCATTGACGTCAGGTACCCTGTATGAGCATAGCACCGGCGCACCGCGACGGATGCGACAGACTTCCAGGAAGTGCACTGTTTTGTCGCTCGCGAAACGCTCTCTCTCTCTCTCTCATTCCCTCCCTGCGCGCTCAAGGTGGCTGAAGTGGGACTAAACAACGCTGGAAAGAACGAAAACAAAGCACAACATAAAGCATTAACTCCCACGCACCGGTTTTGCTGAGCTTTACAAGGCTTTTTGTTTACACCGTTAGCTGCAGGTATATCAACCTCGGTTTGACAGCGTATATATATAGGTCGTCTGAAGATAAACAGATTTTACGCTTTCCCAGAACCTACTTAAAGTCAACCAGGTGGTAGACGATATGCGCCCATCAAAACAGATGGGAGGCAGTGGTTTGTAGCCGCTGCCGATGACTGTGATAGCAGATATGACCACAAAGTCAATCTTGGAAGTAAGAAAATTTGCAAGAACATCAGAACCTTCTGAGCTGACGCTGCACCGTAGCTATGACGCACAAAGGGTGACCTTATAAGAATATTTAGCATGTTACAGGGCCAGTTCTTGCTTCTCGCCTCCGCACTAATGTGGCCGCCACGGCTGGCAAAAGTTAAGTGGTATGCGAGAGTGTTACCACCTGGAGATACGATAGACTACAGCGTAGTAACAATAGATAACTGCGCAATTATAATGCTGCATGGCAACATTTTTTTTTATTTTCTGTATCTATAACGATAGTGTGGGTTCTATTCAATTAGTCATGTTAACATGTAAAGGGGACCAGCACCGCACTAAAATCTGACAGTGCAAATTTTACGTTCCTGTTGGCTGCATTGCCCATGCAGAACGCTAAATTGAATAAACTGAACAGAACGGGGTAAGTACAGCGGCACGAAGCAGACCAACCAATTTTGATACTGACGCCAACGCTGTGTCCATAGAAACATAGAAACAGGGCCAAAAAGACGCGCTTTTATTTCTGTATGTGTGTATGTATGTGTGCGTGCGTGTGCGCGGGTGCGTGTGTGCGGGTTTGACTCTAGTACCAACTCCAACCGCTGCTTGGGTGACAGTTTCACTGTTTGAATGAGCGACCTATCATTTTAGTGTTTCTGTTTGCCTGTATATAGTGAATAGACGAAATGGCTGAATGTTTCATTCATTACACTACTCATCAAGCGGTACTAAAGATTCGTCTTATCTGTTTGTTTGTTTTTTTGTCAGACCCCACGGACAGCAAAATAATATGCGGTAGCAGCAACAGGGGGCGACTGCTTGGCAGTATGAACTTCAGTACTGTCATATTTGCTTTTTTTTTACATCTCCAGCAATACCCTGCCGGCAAGCGAGAGGTAATAAAGGAAGTATAAAGATTTTAGGCAGGCATGAAGTCCACTTGGGTGCAGCACATTTGAAGCAAGCGATGACAGCAGTGAAGCAGAGATTGCACGAACTGAGCACAACTCGCTCGGGACTCTGCACTTGGGTTGGACACACCTACCGAGCAGGAAGCTGGCGACGGCCGCAGTGGTCACACTGGATGCGGCCACGAAGAGCGCCTGGTCCAGCCGGAAGGCATCGTCGGAAGCCAGGCCCATCACGATGGCGAACACCGACGACAGCAGTGACAGCACGCACGCCTGGCACTGCGCACACCAGAACGCGCGTCCTTATTAAGGCGAAAACCTTTAATGCCTCATCGTTGTCGACAGAAGGTTGTCAGCAGAAGGTTATCAGCAGAGGTGGCACGCATTTTCTAGTCTGACCAGAAAAAAAATCTTTGTGCACGATGGGATTCGAACCACCATCCTTCCGTTCCGCAGCCGAGAGTACTAATGGCTACGCTACTTCCTGTCAACACATATGTAGTTCTCCTTGTCTAGGACGCTGGAGAGTGTTTGCAGAAAGACGTCGAATCAGACGGATGCCTCGCAAACGCCCTCCAGTGTCTCCAGCATTCGAGATTCACAAACAACTGTGTACTTAATTAACATGTTAACCACACATCAGTGACCCAAGCAGCAACCCCGTTAAAAAGGCTTTCGCCTCAGCGCACTTTAGGTCAACAAAGTGCCCCCCCCCCCCCCCCCTGATTTTTTTTTAGTAACTGATAGCGACCAGGCGTCGGCCTTAGGATGCTCCCACTACCAACACATCTCCCGTTTTACAGCTAGCGCTGTCTCTGAGACATCTTATCACCGGAGAACATGTCGCCCCAGCCTTTTTACTGTGCTTGGCACGAGATAACCACATTTGATGCTGCCACATTCAACGTCCCCTTAGCCTGAGACTGCTATGCGTGCGCTTAAGTACCGAAGACGTAGTGCAAAATGCTTCACCGCGAAGTGACGCCGCTCAGCGATTACGCGGCCACTTGTAGCTTTGCGGTAATGTATAAATGATTGGTGATTGGTCGGAAAGCTCAGCTCAACACAGGTCTCGCCGAGTTCTGCAACTTAACCAGCGAACGTTTGCTCCTGTATTCTTTTTTTTTTTACCGACGCGTTAGTTTACGCTCGTAGAATGCGTGTGAAATGCGCGTTTTCAAAGGTGACCAGGGCTGCCTGCAGAGGTCACATGTCGAAGAAGCGACAGCTTTCGTTGCACGCTTTTCGCTTGACGTGCAGGACAGGCTGTAGTTTAACGCAGAAAGAAATTACCGCAGCGCATTTAGCAGAAAGCTCCACATTATGTTGTCAGGAGAACTGAATGCAAGACTGTGTAGTGTGGCGCACCATAAAGTGCAGGACGAAGCAAACACGGGAAGAGCCTTCAGTCATCTTTGCTTACGGTGCGCTATAAAGAAGAGAGCCCGGTGGAGCACCAACTACTACACCAACCCTATACGCTAGAATTGAATGAAATGTTAGCCAGCTCTTCACCTTAAAGCTGGAAAGAGGACACCGGCTATTTCAACACGCGATGTGGACCTACTGCTACTGCCCCTGATGACCGCGCGAAAAGAATTCAGCACATGCGGTTCGGTTTTCTAAGGAAGTGCGTTCTGAAACCGGCCACTCGCAGCGTGTTTGGTAGCCCTTGGTTCCGACGAGTTCTGCCGTTGCGTAGTTAGGAAAAGCGCCGTTACGGGATAATAAAGACCCTCGCGCAGTGGTAATTTACTGGCGCCGCATGGTGGGCACTGTGAACGCCGTGCACTTTTCTCGCCACAGGGCTTATTGGAAGGAGGTATGTAAAAAGCGCACAGCCACTGACATCCGCCCTGAACCAGTCCTTGGCTCCAGACAGCACTACTGGAGGGCATGCTAAAGTAAGCATAAATATATTGTGCTAGGGAAACTGGCGCAAAATATTGTATGAACAGAGGAGGCCACACGACCCAAAATGTAAGGTTTATTGCAAGTCCACCAACTACTAGGAACGTTGAAAACATGCGAATAACACAATGGCGAAGAAGCGGCAACATGAACAGAACGTAGTGAAAGATGACTGTTACGGCTACCTATCAGGTTGTCAGGGGCGGTCGTGTTGCCCCTTCAATACGTCCTCTTTGTTTTCGCGCTAACTGCTCGACGACATGAACTAACTGGCTCAACTTCACGCTCTGAGTTCTTGTATATGTAGCTGAGACTGTATGTCGCCGCATGCACATGATGAGGAAGAAGGTTTAGTTTAGTTTAGTTTATGGGGTTTAACGTCCCAACGCGACTCAGGCTATGAGGGATGCCTTAGTGAAGGGCTCCGGGAATTTCGACCACCTGGGGTTCTTTAACGTGCACTGACATTGCACAGTACACGAGCCTCTAGAATTTCGCTTCCATAGAAATTCGGCCGCCACGGCCGGGATCTAACCCACGTCTTTCGGGTCAGCAGCCGAGCGCCATAACCACTGAGCCACCGCGGCGGCTAAAAAGAAACGGAAGAAGGTTTTTTTCAAAAAAGGTGGCAAGTTAGCCTGAACTGTTAGAGCTCGGCATCGGAGTATATAGGGGCATTGATGGTGTGCAGTGACCATGCGGTGGATGTCCAGTGCTGTGACGAAGGCGTACAGTGGCTTTGAAACGCACTCGGAGAAAGGGGGGGGATAAATCCACACTACGAATCTGACAACATGGTCCCGGTGCTAGGACCGCAGGTCTGCCAAATTGGAGCTATTCCAAAGTTCCCAGCAGTATGTGTGGTCACGCAGTGTTAGAAACAGAGCAGTTAGCTTGTATCGCAGGTAAACGCGCCCCCTATGTCTTTTAGGATTCAGTGCCGCTCTTTGTGCGACCGCCAGCATGCCAGCACCTTCGGAACGATGGCCGTGCTATAGTGCGGCCACAAGAGCTTCATGGAAAGTGTGGCACCTCGCGCATTAGAAATTGCGCACCGATTCCGGGCGCATTAAGATTCCACCCGCCGATTACGAGTGCCTCATGATGAAAAAATATATTTGCCCGAATAAAACGCAAACAACAGCTACCTCACTCACCAAATGTGGCATAAAGGCGGAGGCCACCGGTGGCCAAAGTGGCCTTCATTTCAATTCAGGTTTTATTAGAACTTACGTATCAATAAGTGGATGTCCATTTCGCTGAAAAACTTCACATCAAGTATCTCTGACACGTGGGACAAAACACGCAAAGGACACACACTGAATTCTGCCTAATGTAATGGATAAAACAGAGTGAAGAGGAAAACACTCAGGCCAGAAGCCTACTGACGACGGAGTTGTAATGAAACCTCAGTTGAAAATTTACCCGTGACTGTGCACTGTTCACCTGTGCAATTCGTTCGAACTACGCATATGTTTATGGATCACCAATTGGGCCAAAAATCAGCCCTGCTATGAGTCTTTACTTTTCACAGTATTGATTAGTGTTCAGGGAGATTGCCTTTGGCCCTTAAAGTAATGAGTCGAGGAATGAATAACCTGACATTTTGAAAGCAAGGTTCGAAGTGGCATTTGCCTTCGACTGCAAGGTTAGGCCTTTAAATACTTTAGACGACTAATTTTAGTTGCCTGTTTTCTTTAAAATGATGCGTTACACATCAGAATACATAGGTGTCCGCGCAGTATTCGCCTACGGTGAATAATAGTTTATAATCGAGTTTCTTCTTGACGCTTTTTCGGTTTCATCAACCGAACGACGGCTGTGACGTGTAGTTTAACTTTATTGTCACGTGAGGCACGAAAAAAAACTGCAATATCAACGCTAATGCGTCGTTTCACAGAACTACAACTCTTAAACCAGCCTATTTCATGAGCTGGAATGACAACAACGTATCAGCAGTTATATAGATTTTTTTTTTCGTCTTCACGTGACCCTATACACAACTACTAGTCAAAGCCATCGTTCGGTTGATGAAACCGAAACAGCGTCAAGAAGATGTTCAGTTATCAATTATTTACCTGTCATAGTCGAATATCACGCGGTGATTCACGTATATTAATGTCTAAAGCATACCATCTGAAATAAGAAAACACGCTAGCAAAAATTTGGTGCCTATAGTCCGTTGTGCGTGCATGGCTGATGCTGGTAAAGCAGAAAGCCCAGACTACCGCCGCCAAGGATTCTGTGCAGACATGTGCTCACCTGTACGAGTGCCATGTTGCCGAGCGCGATGTCCCACACCTGCCGCGCTGTCTCCATGTTCCCCAGGTTGGCTTGCGTCGAAAGCCGTGCCGCCAGGGTCATCTCCAGGTTACCCTTGAGGCCCAAGAGCGGAGGCACCACAATGAACAGCTCGGTGACGTGCTCGAACGGAGGCCAAAACTGAACAGTGTCGAGGATGAGGCCCGCGAACACCGTGCCCAGTCCCCCCAGGAAGAACGGCACCACCGCCTGCTTGAAGATGCTCAGCAGGGACTGCTCGCTGGACGCTGAAGACCGCTTCCTCCTGATGGACCCGCGGGAGGACTCCTCGTCATCCGAGACGTCCGGCTTCAAGCGCGTCGGCTCGTTGAGGTTCTCGTCGGTTACAGCGGCGCCGTTCTCCGAGTAGCACACGATACTTCCTTTCCTGAACTCTGCGCTGTCCCTGTAGCAGACGACGCTGCCTTTCCTCGAAGCGCGGCCACTGTGGACGTCCTCCGACGCCTGCGCGAAGCAGTCGCAGCGGCTGCCTTTCCTCGACGTCCGGCCATCGCCGTCGCCGGTGTGTTCGCAGTCCCTGCACGACACGGCACAGCCATTGCTGAACACGTGGCCGTTCTGCGCCAGTAGTTTAGTCGCTTCTTCGGGGCTGGGCGCTCTGCCGTTCTCCACGGGGCTGTGGCAGCGGCGGCCGGTGTCGCGACCCGTGTCCAGGTCGCGCGACAACCTCCGAGATTCGAGCTTGCCGTCCGGCTTGACGAACGCGCCGTTCCGGACGTCGGCATTCATATCTGCAGCCTCCATGCTCCCGTCTCGTTCAGCCCCCCGGATTCCTGCGGTGAAAAGAAGCCGCATAGCTTTTGTTTCCCTGGAAAGCTCTTGCGCAGTTCCAAGGCACGAACAAGCACTGGGGACGGACGCCTGTTGCCGTGGAAACGCACCGTTCGACAAAGCGGAACGCGTCTTGACAGCGGGAAGCCGAGAGTCGAGTCGCCTGGCCGTTGCGACACGTCGTCGCGGGCGGCGTTGATTGATGCTCAGCGGGTGCGCTCTCGACGAGCGATTGGTCGGCGCGCTCACGTGCCGCGATACACTACGTTGTTGCGCGGACGTCTTCTCACACCCGATGGAGCGATAAAGACAAAGAGAGCGTCGCAGCCGAGTACGAGCTAACAAGCCTGCTGGAGAAAGATGCGCAGCAGACGTTCTCCTGCGTCACCTCGCCGCGGGGACACACGCAAAACATGCAAAGTCTTCCGAGTTACTCACGCGTCCCCGTAACCTTGTCGAGGGTTTCGCCGGCTCGGCCGCACTGACGCACCCTTACACAGCCTATCTGCCAAACTTGACGGAGTTTAGTCGCCGCACCGTAACGCTCGTCCTTTGGTCGTATCCATAGCCGAATGTTTGCAAAGCTCTTTTTCCTGCTGCTGAAGGCTGATAAAGATAACGGAGGCAAAGGTGCATGACGGAAGAGCACTTATCGCTCAAGAATGCATGCCGTTAGCTTTCGATGGACGCTTCGTCTCTGTTGTCTGCCTACCGTTTCGATTATACCGGTGACGGGGTGGCGTGAAGAGTTCAAAGTGATTCCGCATAGGTTTAAACAAAGCTGCGCAATTGCAAACAAGCACTTCTCTGGCAACGAGCGAGGTCTTCTTTGTTATAGAAAGAAGCTCCTAGGTAAAACTGTGCTCACCACGTCTTGCTCGAAAGCTTAGCTCGCAAAGGGCACGACCACATGAGAGCGACAGGCTACAACTGACTGCTCTTTTATTCTCGAAAAAAAGGAGCGCGCTACGAGTCGCCAGAAACGCTTACGTCATTACCATGAAATTATGTACATAGGTAAAAGAATGCTGATCGCACCACACGCATGCGTGGGCACATAGTGGCAACACTGAAAAAAAAACGCGGCACCTGTTCGTAGTTGCCGCCGCAACACACAGAAACGTATGCTTCCATTTCATATTATCGGTATGTTTGCGCTTGCGCCCATTATTTCAGCCTTACGACGAATGATTTCCTAGTCACTGTTATGTGTGCCTTTTTCCGAGAATAACGCAGTTGACAGTTAACGCCTGTATGTGGCAAATGTCATGTGATTGTGCCCCCTTTTTTTTCCTCTACATTTTTAAGCAACAAGAATGAACCAACACGGCCAGAAAGAAGTATACTATATAGATTCATTGCGAAAGTTAATTTCCATCCTCGGAGCGTATACCCGACATCCACTTCTCCTGTGCGGGGCTGCAGCGCCCCATTAGCGGGCTGCGATAAGCCGCTTCGGTGATCTTCGGTGCTGTGCGCGAGCACGTTATTGGTTTATTTATTTGTTTCAAACATTCTTCCAGACACAAATCGGTCTTCGAGAACAGTGTAAAAGACAGATGCTTTCTGACTGACGACTGCACTGTCTCCCGTGCACTGCTCAAGTTAATGCGAAAATGCAAACGACATAACTTCTTCATTACCTCTAGTAAGAAAAACTGATGTAATCGAAACAGCGATATTTTGTACCCTACCTGTATATCTCTTGTACATCCAGAGGTAGGTCTCTTGAAACTTCAAAACTGACTTCGAAGGCTGTCTGCTACCACATTCAATGCAATGTGGTTTCTATTTGCTGTCTCATAGAAGAAGTGCATGCATGTTCAGAAGCTTTGTCTCACATTTCACTGTTTGTGTTTGTATTTTGCACTAATGCGAAAATACAAATAAAACTTCGACCTCTCGAGCGAATAAACATATCATATGTCTCTTTTCTTCATACTGGTGTAAAATTCGTGAGTGACCTCAGGTTTCCTGGATATTTTGCGTTTCCTGAGGGGCACCTACCTGCTCTCCCGCATCCACCAGGGAGCATGCACACCCTCTTGTACCCAGTGCACCCACCCCTACGCTGCTCTTACCCACATTCTCCTTGAATGCCCTGCGTACCCTCTCCCACACGGCCCGGAGCTCCTCACCACTTGGAAGAAATGAGAGATCCTACTGCCCTCGACGGACCCGGCCAGGCAGAAGATCGCCACTGACCGGGCTGCCCACGTCATGGAACTTCATGACCTCGTGAACGTTTAGCGCAGTGGAGTCGTGCAGGGACCCTGGGACCTACGTGTTCTAAATCCAATAATCAATAAAGTTATTTTTCTCTCTCTCTCTCTAGCGGATTTTTTTCGTTATAAACGTATTTCCTGAGCACACCTTCTATCACAGCCCGAAAAGCAACTATAGATTTTGGGTAAAACTGTTGATAAAAATCAAGAAGATCATGGTTACACTTGTTGATTTTTGTACGCTTCAAAAAATATTGCGGGAAATCACTCAGGTCAAACGTAACAATACCTGAGAGAACCCTGTTTGGATTGCAGCTGGAGACACATAAATCAATCAATATTTGATTTAGTGCAGTTATCCTGGTTGGCAATTCGATATCATGGTCTACTTTAATTATTCAATAATATTAAGGAATCGTCGGTTTTATGAGCTCGGTACCCCCCATATTAATTTTGCAACCAGGATAGTTGTCATATACAGTAGCCGTGGTGGCTCAGTGGTCCGATCCCGGCCGCGCCGGTCGCACTTCGATGGAGGAGAAATTCTAGAGTCCCGTGTAGTGGGCAATGTCATTGTACGTTAAAGAATAACACCAGTGGGTCGAAATTATCCGAAGCCCTCCACTACGTCGTCCCTCAAAGCCCGAGCCCCTTCGGGACATTAAACCCATAAACGTAATTGGCATAAGCAGAAGAGAAGCATATTAAAGCACGGTGCTAATGAACAGTCATTAATGCTGCCCGAAGGAGGGCTACTAACTGTTGCAATTGCCGACCCATAACATACGAAAGTCAATGATCACTTATTTGCGATAATTAAGGCAAAACACCATACTAGCGATGCTTTTTCAGGTAAAGTGAAAATTACCATCCCCTCCGATCAACTAGGTAAACACACCAAGTCTTATATCCCTTAATGCTATTGATTTGGATTAGGGTGAAAAATACGTTCTCCCCGCTTAACCGCGGCTGACACAATTCAAAACCACCGACCCCACCCCGTGGTCGCACGCTGACCACCGAGGACCTTGCTCTGAGGGAAACAAAGAAACGACATTGGCTGACACAAAATGGCAGCTACTGCTGCCACTATAACGCCATCTAGCAACGAAAGACGCTAAGGAATCGAGGTCATCCGACTCACCAGCAAGGTTACGAGCGAATTTTCGCCTATCCTAGAGCAGGGGAGAAGCTCTGAGACCGCACGGGACGAGCTCGCGCGAAAATGTTCCTACCAGGCCTCACCTCGCTGGCGGAGAGCGGAGCGCCGTCGCGAAACGTCTGCACGCGACGAAGAGACAGCAGTATCCTGCGCGCGCGCAGCTATCACGCCGTCCGTGTGTTCTAATGTCGCTAGGACGCAAGCGCCCTCCCTTGTAAGTTAAGGTAACTAGAGACGATGCATTCCGGGGAAGCAAACCATATGAGACGCAGCAGGAGAGTCCCCACAATGTTGCCAAAATGGTCACTTGAAACCCATGTCACGCTAAAAGCAAGCAGATAAAATCTGTGATCCGGAGGGTCTAAAGCTATATCAATGTCAAATGTTGTCAAAGAATGGCTTTCTTCTGTGTTTAACATTGACACGAAAATTTACACTCCGCCATTGCCCCTAAAAGAATCAAGGCGAAAGGCAGAGTTACAGAACACGCTATCGTGTTACTGAATAAATAACGTATCAAAAAGGCGACAACAGCTTAGCATCGGTTCCTGCTCATCTGTATATACGTTTATTTCTGCGAGATTTCTACGGCGTCACGTAAACAAGATTAGTCGAAGGATCCGATAGTTTTATTTCTCTGATAAAGTTTCCAGTGTTGTCACTTTGTGCGTCGACGTCTTGGAAGTCATGGCTGTGACTTCGCTTACGACTCTTCGCCGAATAAGCTTATTGCTCATCGTCGTCAACATCAATGTGTTTGGAGGTATAGTGATGACACTTGAGCAGCCTCGCTGGCGTGGTTTGTTGAACCAACCTAAAGTAAAGAAGTCTATCGCTATTGGTCTCGCAAAAACAAAAAGGCAACCAACAAATGAGGTCTCTGTAACGACCTCAGGGCCTTGAAGGAGTTACAACCATATCAAAACTTTCAGAACAGAACGCCCTTTCGAAACACCGCGCACAG
This sequence comes from Amblyomma mixtum, assembly GCF_055824585.1. Classification (NCBI taxonomy): domain Eukaryota; kingdom Metazoa; phylum Arthropoda; class Arachnida; order Ixodida; family Ixodidae; genus Amblyomma; species Amblyomma mixtum. The sequence goes on along the minus strand of NC_143021.1, from coordinate 17,375,398 downwards.
ATATGCTTTCAGCTGCTTCAGGAAACAGGAAACGCGCGAATTTTCAGCACCGCATCAATCCTCGAGCGCAGAGCTCACTGCCAGGTGCGCGCACATGTAGATGCTCAGTCGAGCACCCACATAAAGCACCGGGACGAATTGCTCTTCCGGCGGCAATTTTTTTCTCCGGCGGTATTTTTTTTCCCCGGCAAGCAATGTATTCTGGCATTGACTGAACGTTTGGAGCATGTGAACAAAGCTTAAATATAGAGGTTGTTCCAACAAGGATGGAGGAGAATTTTTTATTTAAATAGGCTTTGGTTTGGTTTGGTTTGGTTTATGGGGTTTAACGTCCAAAGCGACTCAAGCTATGAGGGACGCCGTAGTGAAGGGCTCTGGAAATTTCGACCACCTGCGGTTCTTTAACGTGCACTGACACCGCACAGCACACCGGCCTCTAGAATTTCGCCTCCATCGAAATTCGACCGCCGCGGCCGGGATCGAACCCGCGTCTTTCGGGTCAGCAGCCGAGCACCATAACCACTGAGCCACCGCGGCGACTCTTAAATAGGCTTTCTGAGGTACTGGCAAAGCTTCTGCGGCATGGTAATACCAGTGTTGGCGGGTGTCATAAAGGGCTGAGTCATGTTACTTCAGTCGGATACAACTCACGAACGAAGCAGCTCAATGGACCTCCTTCCAGCCGATTCTCCTGACCATGCAAGCGTGACAGTGCACGGATGGCGGAACATTCACGAAATGGATTACACCCTTTCATCTGCCACTCCCTGTATTGTCACGCTAGCAGGCTCATGGGAATCGGCTGACGCCATTGTTTTATTTGGAAGGGGTTCCTTCGAGGAGCATTTGCTGCTTCATTCTTCATTTCCTTACAAAAATGCATCTTGAAACAATGTTGATGTTCTCATGAGCGGACTCATGTTGAATTTGTGTTGAGACAAGGATGGCCTTGTGTTGGTGAATTATTGAGGCCAAGTTGAAACTCATTGGGAAAACGGCCATCGTGCTAGAGTTGAGCATTCTCGATAAAATTTCTGCCTTGCTTTCATGTTGAATTCATGTTGAAATTACTGGGGTGAATCAGCACATCAGTCTGAATCTTGGCTGTGGTAAAAAAAATCTTAGGAATACATTCGTATTGTGCCAGATGGACCGACTACCGATGCAATTTTCCGCGGTACATTCACATTTATTCCTGCAATTTCTCGTTCACGTGACGCTGACATCTCCAGTCGTGCAGTGCTCCACATATACGCACAAACACATGTGTGTGTATATATATATACATAAATACACACACTCACGCCTTATACATCCACCAGATAAAGAGCATGAAGCAGTACTGCACACGAGGCTATAGCATGAACTGACTAAGAGTTCACAACTTTTCCATCTTAAGCGCAATCTCAGCTTCACCCTTATATAGTCCTTCACAGGGGTGTCCGGATCTACGCAGGTAGTGGCCTGCCGATCCGCAAGGTTATGTCAGTTATAACAATTATATTTATTTATTTTATGTGTAGTAGAAGTAATCAAGTTCACATGAACGTTCTGTTAGTTGAACACCTTGATTCACTCATAAACAACAGAAATGAAGCCCTAATTAAGCGCCCTTTTTTGAGCGCACATAGGAATTCTCCGAAGTAAGTATGCCTGGAAGAGCATATTGCACCACTAGCACTTTTTTTCTATGCAAGAAAATGACTTTGAGCGGTTCATGAGAGTCTTAACAGGTGCTGCATGCGTTCCCAATATGTATAATGTGATATGGTTCTGTTTATACGACGCATGTCGAACTGATTTCATTTAGATAGGCTTAAAAACGGCTGCCATGAGACTCGAGTAAGCATAAATTCAATAGAAATTACTCAGCAATTAATGTGTTGACAACGTTCAACAAAAATTTTGTTTAGCAGACGTTGAGTAGGCTCAACATACATTGGGTTCATGTTGGTTTCCAGTGCTTCAACAAGAGCTCAACAAGGTGTCATCTGAAGCTCAAAAGTAATTTTTGTAAGAGATATCCGACTATAGTAAGCTGGTTACCTAACTTCTAATCGTTAATTTTTGAAATATTACAGTTAGGAGCCTGGTTGAAGCGGGCATTTGTAGCTGGCCGTCAGTAATACCCTTATCACTCAATAGAATTTCGAAACCGCGATAAGTCTAGAAGGAGTGGCCCAACAGATTTTGGTCGTCTCAGGCGTGTTTAAAAGATCATGTGTCTTTGGCAAGCGCTATAGAACACCCACTAATTTATGTCATGCCGTGACGTAACAGCCACGTGACTTCCCTTCTCTCGCCTGCCCTGTAGCAGCGAAAAGCCACACCGCATCGTGGGCGGGGCAAAGAAAGTCACGTGACACGTGCGCCACGGAGTGACGTAAGCTGGTGGACATGTATCAGCGCGCGCCAAAGACGCGCGAAACTTGGGGAGCCACAGCTCCCGGGGTCATCGCGTATTCGAAATTTTTGAAAGCGATATGGCTAATAATCGTGACCAGCTAAAGATCTCTGATTGCAAGAAGGGGCTTAACAGTAATAGTTAAAAACTAAACGGTTAGAAATTATTTCACCAGCTTACTAGTTAACATGATTAACATGATACATATCTTTCCTGATGTCCGCCAACGCTGGTACTACAATGCCGCAGAAATCATCTGTACACCTCAAAAAGCTTATTTCTGAAGACTCTGCTTCACTTGTGTTGAAACAGCCCGTATTTGAATGAGGCAAAAAAATTCCGTCGGTGGGATTTCAGGGATAACTGAAGATTATTTCGAGAGGCCTTTGTGCTCAAGTGGACATAGCCAGGCTCATGACAATGCCTCTGTTGTCTGCGTTCTCTCCGGGCAAAGCGAAAGATACGCCAGAATGGAAAGTTGCTGATGCACACGCTATGAAGATAAGCAGCTAGGAATGCGCGAGCATGCCTCCTATCACCTTGAACGATAAGGGAATAGAATTCGTCCTGGCTCAAAAGCGAATAATACAACCTGATCCATTTGTGCGATCAATGGTGAAAAAAACCAACGAGGTTCAACTCCGCACAATTTGCTTTCTATATGGAAAATACCATTAAACAGTTTCGCATTTGTTCTTCATTTTGACTGCTTTGAGTGCTGTCGTATAACCGAGCAGCGACATTCAGTGCAAGCTCAAACTACCCACTAGCCACAACGAAGACAGTGTAGCGCAACGACTGATGAAGGGAGGAGACGCGGACAAGCGCGGACATCCGCTTGAAAATTCTTCCACTTGATATCTTGAACCTGTCACGATGGTGTTCAGTGCCAACTGGTCCCGGTGAAAAAGTGTAAGATTTTATATACGAAATGGCGGAGACAAATTCGAATATATAGGGGCCTCGATATGGAAATGGTCTATAGAGAGTCTCTCGACTTCTTATTGACTCTATTCACTTCCTATAGATATCGCTTTTTGTCTATTCATAGTCTATAGGCTGTCTATAGAGAAAAGTCTGCTAAATGTGTATGGCCATAAATGTATACATTATCTATAGTGTGTCTATGGTATTTGTATTGCCTATAGACTTTTGTCTATAGACAGTCTATAAACTTTATAGACAGAAGTCTATAAACATTCTATAGACTGTCTAAAATTTTTTTGTAAGGTCTCCTCCCTTCGTTCGCCTTCTGCGTTGCGCTACATACTGTCTTCATGTAGAATGCCCCCGTGCCCAAGCATCTTCCTTACCAACGATTCATCACCTGCGCGTCGCTGACGTCACTTTTCGCTCCGTGCGATCGCCACAGTGCGGGCACCAAAACACCTGACGGCGTTTTTAACGCCGCGGTCGCTGGATTGGGCTCTTTAGAGGCCTGCCTTTCAGCGGTGCAAGAAATAAAAAAGGGGTCCACGAAGATCACTCGTCGCTGCCGTCAAGAGCATTTAGTAGCATTCAGGTGTCCAAGTAAAAGGCCCTGCGCCTAAGAGCGGCAATGTCCGACCCGGCCCCGAGGCCGCAACTGTGCTCACTGCAAAAGCGCGGTGTCCGAAAGCCAGCAGAGATACCCCGCCCATTCACATGTTTGAGAAGGCGGTAAGACTGGGAGCTACCAAAAGCCGCTCTGATTTCGTGGCAGTTCCTGTGCTGGACACCTTTCTTGAAGTGCCGCTGACACTTCCATACCACTGCACAACAGATGCGTGAGTAATAGTTCCAACCTGTGCGTGCGGCTTCATGCTATTCGGACGCCTAAGCTATAGGACAACGTGGATCATTTGATTGGTTTAGTTTAGTTTAGTTTAGTTTAGTTTATTGGGGTTTAACGTCCCAAAGAAACTCAGGTTATGGGGGACACCGTAGTGAAGGGCTCCGGAAATTTCGACCACCTGGGGTTCCTTACTGTGCACTGACATCGCGCAGTACACGGGCCTCTAGAATTTCGCCTTCATCGAATTTCGGCTGCCGCGGCCGGTATCGAACCCGCGTCTTGCGGGCCAGCAGCCGAGCGCCGTAACCACTGAGCCACCACGGCGGTGCGGATCACTTGATTCAATCGCTTTCTATTTCTATTGGCTTCAGACAGAGTTTGAGGTGTCTCCCCAGACTCCTGCCGCAGATGTGAATCGGTTTGAGAGTAATGGTGATTCTGCAAATTTCGCACTACCTGAAATATTGTAAATATTGTACGTCACTTTGTATGTATGTTGTATATTGTATGTTGACCGACCAGCAGCTATGTTCCCAGGGGCCATGAAGCGCCTCTATAGTCGATACAACCTGGCTCAGAAAGCAAAAAGGGACCGCGTGCATCAAAACTTTCCAACTCGTGACTCAATCAGCTCTGCACAGTCTGCGAGTAGCCTGCACGTGCTACTTTGTGCAAATCTCATTCCTCCTCGAATCAGGCAGCGAAAACACACAGGAAAGCATAGAAACGTCCACCAGTAACGTCTAGCCAGGCTTCGCACACGCGAGAAGCAGGATTCACACGGGCATAATGCTGCGTACAGGCGCGGACAAAAGTAAACGGAGCACGCAGCTGTCTTCGAATATTTTTCGCGCGTCACCTGATTGAAATTTCCAGCAGTGGTACGCGCATGCTGGTAGAGGAGGTTGGTGGACTTTCTTGTAGACAAACAACGCTTCTTCATTACCAACGGAGAAAGCGTGATTGCACTTCGAACGCAATAGCGTGTTCCGTTTACTTATGGCAGCGCCTGTAGATGTCCTGTGTTCGCTGCCATCGCTGTCTAATGATCCATCGAGCAACGAAAAGCCCCCGCATTCTGGGACAAACAAGAACCTAAGAAGAGAAGCGCAAGCAGTGCGCGGCTGTCGCCGACTGATCGGGCAGCCGTTCCAAAGCGAACGGAACAAAGACCACTTCTGTTCTGTGCCAATGAAAGCGTAACGCTCTCGCGTGTGTCGCCCCACCAGTGCGGAGAGGAGAGAAGCCCGTGGCCTACCGTGCGTTCCGAAGCCTGGGTCCGGCGTGCGGTCCGAGCCGGTGGTCGGTTCGAGAACGCCGCTCTTCCGCCGCTGGGTGGGACGCCGCACTCATGGGAGCCAAGGTGAATCTGCCGCTGACGTTCGAGCCGCGCTGGCCGGCGGAGGTCGCCCGCCGCGATACGGGCCGATCACGCGAACCACCGCCGCTGATAGGGACGGCCGGAAAAGAGGCAGCTGTGGCTGCACTGCTGTCTCGCTGCGGTAGCGGCGCGCAGCTGCGCTGTGGCTTCGCTGGCTGTCTTCGCTGCAGGCTCGAGCGGCAAACGCAGTCTCTGAGGGACTCCACTCACGAGCACGGTACGAGAGGTGTTGTAGAAGTGCGGGGCTTTAAATGCGAGCGCAGGTGCGTCAATTGCGACCGAGGAGTCGCTGTGAACGAAACCCGGCAGGGTTCGGACGCGCCTCCTGTGTCGTGACCCCAGCGGCGCGGCGAAGAGCTCTCATTTGCCAAAGCGGTCAATGACGTCATGCTCGAGTGTCCAATGGCTGTTTGCGGGGGTGAAGCTGCTTCTCGTGGATGTTGGATGCAGCTGGTATCACGGGGACGGGTGAATCGAAAGTTGAGAAACTGAGTAAATGGGCCGCTTTGAAAAGGAGAAAGAATTTGGAAATCGACCACCATAATTAATGCGGGGCAATCCAAATTTAGATTCGGAGAATTTTTCGAGCTTAGATTACCCCCCCACCCCCTTTGATGGCGGCTGATTATTTAATTACCCTTCAAATAATGCTCTCTTCCTTTATTCCACGTCGAAAACCAAAATCTCAACTATCATAGAGAGGCGGAGAAAATTTACATTTCTTATCACCAAACGCTGACGGTGATCATATAGAAGGTTTTCAATTAAGTTTTTAATCCCTCTCAGGCGCTTTGTACACAGCTGTGTACACACAAGCGAACAGCTTTTTCTGAGAGTGTGCTGCACCTATAGGAGTGATTTTCATTGTTTTAGTGTACAATATAACAACCTTCTTGTGGCGAGTGTTTTTGTGTGTCCCATATAGCGAACGCAGTAAAAAATACTTCACAAAACAGTGAGCAGGGTAGCACGTCATCCAACATTCGTATACGGACAGGTTTTCCTACGAGTGATAACTTTGATTGTTTTTGCTCGCTTTCAAGCATAATCAGCATCTTCGAAAGACAAAATGATACCAAGGCACCTTAGGTGCTTACTTCACGAATCCGAGCATTTCGATGTTACTATTTCTAGCCAATCTTACTTTGTACGGAATTTTGCATATCGTTATAAAAACTTACCCGCTGGGCTTTTTGGGGCTGGAAAATTTCTTTCTATGGCCCGAATATACTATTTAGGCGAAAAAAATAATTGTTTTCGATCAAAACAAAAATGGCGCCTGAAATGGATACGCACCACTATGAACTTTTGAAATCATACTGGACCTTCCAAACAGCCGCGTCCGCAGCTGACGTGCGCCACTCCTCGTTTCATGAAATATTACGAAAGGCTGGACTAACTGTTCAGTCGAGGCGAAGGAGCAGTACGGAGCTCATAAGAGGAAGCACAACGAAGGAGGTGAGCGCAACACGATCAACGTCGAGTGAACCGGTCTGTATTCGCTCTACTGAAGGTTCCTCATTTTTCGGGCACTGCATATTCCGTATCATATACAAAATAGCAGCTTATAAATTTGCATTCATGTTGACATGCACAACAGCAGACCACATGGACTCGTCACTCTTCTTTCTCAAAATGATTGGCATTGATTGAGCTAGAAACACGTGTCCGCACAGGTCGCCTCAACCTTATTTATGAATCTTGTTACTACCCTCTCTATCCATCACCACCTGGCTCGACTGGCTTGGCGCTGAAGGGGAAGAAGAACCGCGGCTTCTGGTCGCCCAGGCGGTCGACATGCTCGGCCTATAAATTATGGTCGAATAAAGGTATTTTACTACTACTACTTCTACTACTGCCGCAGCGCTTCAAATGCTTCTACAGTCAGAGCGGCGCACATAAGTGGCATCCACCATTCTAAGCCACCAGAGGCTTTGCAAGTGACATATTAGTGATCACTGTTACCATCCCGGACTCAGACCACGGCTCCGACACGAGCAGCTCGAACAATGCCCCTCTCACGCTGACGCGATTGTCGAGCGAGGCCAGCTTTATTCTGTTTCGCCAGCGTACGCAGTGGTTTCCGTTACAATTCTTGGTTGCCCATTTTCAACTTAACAATAGTAACGCCCGTAGCAGTGCGTGTGTAACTTCCCCAATATTTTTTTGTCTTTTGTCTTGCAGATCCTAAAATAGGTGAAACGGCCGCAAAACCCCCTGCATCAGTCTTCGTCTTGCATTGCGGAGAGGAGGCAAGCTGTCCCGCATAGCACGGGACAGAAAATGGCTGTTCGCCAGAGCCGAGGTGTACTTCGCGGCTTCAAAACGCTGCAGGTGAGCACTGCTGGTGGCGTCACTGTGAGTCCTTGACGTTTGGAGGAGAAAGGAGGGGGGGAGGGTGACGGGGGGGGGGGGGGGGAAGCAACGCGGCTCCTGTGACGGAGTCAAAACGCTCTCTCCCTCGGCACCTCCGTTCAGCGGGCGTCACGCGGCTCTGGAGGACGGTCTATTCTCGGCTCGCGGAGCGCCGTCGCCGAAACCCGCGGACCCCGCTCAACCCGTCCGCGAAGCGCGCGCGGCTTTGTAGCGAATGCGTAACCATCGCGATACACACACTGGCGACTGGGCGGTTGTATCGGACAGGCCCGGTGTGATTTGCTTTTATTGGCACTAGATATAAAGGTCTCAAGGGTCGTTGAAACTCCCTCCACATCATGGTCTCATCTGTGCAGCACCGTTCAGTTACTCAGAACGCACACATGTTCGGTCGTAGCGTAGGCGCGTTGTGGCCGCTAAGGCACAGCGTTCGCACATGGGATGGGGTTCTCCACTTCGTCCAAAGAACATTCGTAGTGGGGAGATTTTGAGCACCTTTTTTTTTGTTGCAGGCACTGGCTGCTTATGACACGGAATGATTTTCCACCGTGTTTCGCGACTGAGGGAGTCCGTGTGAGATACTCCGATGTCACAATTGACACGCTCTGGGCGATGCTGACTTATCTGCAACAGTGCCACCGTCACGTAGATTCAGAATGTAAACAGTAGCGGTGTAATCAGTGCAAAGCCAAGACTACACCAATGCAGGAAAGCATGGGAGCGGATCCATATTTCATTGCCATCAGTGGTCCCTTAATAATCTGTTGAAAATTAATGTAACTAAAACTAAGGCAATTATGATCAAACCAAAAAATAAAAACGTTATTCTACCATGCGATCTTCAGCTAGATTTGGAAACGATAGAGGTTGTAGATAATATTAAGATATTAGGGGTTCACTTCAACAGCCAGCTAAGCTGGGACAATCATGTTAACGCTGTCATCAGTAAGCTTTCTCGTGTCACAGGTATCATTAACCGGCATCGTCAATTACTTCCATGCAAAGTTAAACTTCTCCTATATAATTCGCTCTTTATGTCCCAAGTGAACTATGCGCATTTAGTTTGGGGAACAACTACAGGTACCAATAAAAATAAGATTTATGTTTTACAGAAGAAGGCTCTGCGTGCAGTACTTAATGTCGGTTCTCATATAAACACATGCGATTTATTCCACCAGTTCAATGCCATAAAAGTATCTGAAATGTATAATGTTAGGCTAGCTGAAAGATACAAGAAGGACATAAAACAAAATATTAATTACTTGCACGACACGGCACAACTTTCACTAAATGTACAAGTTTATCCTAGCAGACACAGCGAACTGTGGCATATTCCAACCTGCCGCACAATGGTACACATAGTCTAGCAAACACGTTGCCCCGTCTTCTAAATAAGTTTCAAACTGCACAAGTTGATCTTTCACGTGCATGCCGCCAAGTTATACACGATGTATGTGCCACTTTATAGATTCATTGCTTCTTTATCTCTTTCGTTTCCGTATAGTGTTGACCTAATTTGAGTAACCGAATTCCTGTTGTTCGATGACGTGTATTTTTCTGTTTCCTTTTTGTGTTACCATTTTTTGTTGTACACTTCATTCCTTGTCATTTTTCTAATAATACCCAAAACCATTTTTGATAAATATTGCTTGCATTTTGAGATGCTATTTGTTTAAAACATTTATGTTACCTGCTGCCCTGCAATGTAGGGGCCGAGGGGCACGTCAAGCCAAACTTTCTGGCTTTTTTCCCTCGGCCCTCACCACGTGTACATGGAAAAATAAATTGAAATTGAAAAATTAAAATTGAAATTAAAAAGAAAGATCGTTTTTTTTCAGAAAATGTACTACTTTTATTCGTGCATGTGTTCTGTGTTGTATTCTGTGTGGTAGCTGAAATGCCACATGAACTTCGGAATCCAAGGCAGGCGATCTCAATCCCTGCTTCCGAAGGTTTAAACACATCGCCGGTTTCCCCCGAAGTGGTTGTAGCTCTCGTTTCTCTTCTGTGGCGAAGGAACACACCTGTTGCTTCCGAAGGCGGTTGCGTTCTCGGCGATCGACAGCGGCACTTGTAGAACGTTCCATGACCTCCATGATTCCGCCGATGTCGACGCCATTTGTTCAGGCCATAGCAAAGCATTTATCGAGTAAAGTGTTCACATGCATGCAGGATCTCCGTAAGTGTTGAGTGCAGGAACAAAGTTCAAAAATTCTTTTTTTTTCCGGTTTCTGTGTCAGTTTACGGCATCATCCCTTTGAGCGGGGCTAAATGCAGACGTTTAAAATGTCGCAAAAATTTGCTGACAAAGAGAGAGGCGTGAATTTAGCCGTCAAATTCATTCCTGCCTTAATACCGAGTTCAAGAGTGGAGAACGACATTAGGCTGATACCAGAGACTCTTTCATTGCAGGCGCACGCACGTGAAGTCACCCAGTCATATGACACGTCAATGAAGGGAGACAGAGAAGTTGAATTCACCGTATATCGATTGATTAGCGCATTTTAGCCACAGCGTGGGTGCTTTACAGGGGCGTAGACAGGGAAAGGGGAGTCAGAATTAACCCCCCCCCCCCCCCCCGAAATTTTCTGAGCGCTGCTTCTCCCCTCTCCCTAAGTCCTTTCGGCGATTTTTATTTCGCCGATGCTATGATGCTATTTACACAGCGCTTCGATATATTAAAAATTAAAGATGAAAATATGAAGAGTTAAAGTTGAAGTTGAAAGTTTATTAATTCAATCAAAGTTACAATTGTATACAGCGAGAGGACCCATGGTACAAGACCGCGGGCGGGACCTTCCATGAAAATAAATTTCAATATGCAACAAAATACCAAATACACAACACATTAATTAGCGACGCACAGAATAAATATAGGTACATAGTGTAATATGAGTTACTGAAATATTTAAATACAAACAATGTAAAGCAGAACAATGTACAATAAAACACTCAGAGATGCCGCGATACATAGGATCAATAACAAAAAAAAAATCACACATTAAGAAGGAAAAGCTTTAGTTTGACCTTGAACAAAGAGAGCGTATTAGTTTGTTTGATGTTTAAGTTCAAAGAGTTCCAAAATGATATGGATGAAAAATGAAGGCATTGTTTCCCGTAGTTAGTTCTGACCTTAGGTAGTAAAAAGTTATTACGCAGCGCAAAACATGTGACGATGTTGCTCAGGATCGTGGCGGGAGAAAATATGTTTAGTGGGAGATGATGACGAAGAATTTTAAAGAATAGGATACCAATGTTGTAAAAATAAAGGGCCCAGATAGGTAGAACGTTTAAATCTATGAACAAAATGCGGTAGGGTGACATTCGAGGGGTATAGATTATGATGCGCATGGCTTGCTTTTGCAGTTTTATTTATGTTTTGCAGTTTTATGTCGGTTTGCTCTTGAAAAGACTGATGCACGTTGTCGCGGCTCTATAACAGCAAGCGGAACTTTTTGCTGGAAAGAGTCACATGTCTTCGCTACCGCACGAAGTATGGCACTCTTTAATTTCACCGCGCTCGGCTGCTGACCCGAACACGTGGGTTCGATCCCGGCTACGGCGGCCGAATTTCGATGGAGGCGAAATTCTAGAGGCCCGTGTACTGTGCGATGTCAGTGGTCGGAATTTCCGGAGCCCTTCACTACGGCGTCTCTCATAGCGTGAGTCGCTTCGGGACGTTAAACCCCAATAAACCAATAAACCAATCTTTTTAATTGTTGTAGGCGCTGTTCACAAGATTAAACAAGCCTTTTCACGTCAGCTTACTTTTTCATCCTTTGCAGTCTCCTCAAATGATCAGAAACTATCGCGAAAATAAAATGTGCTTCTTTTTTAAGCGCTTTGCGGCCGGCCGCAGGTTCACATGCGTGGGATAGAAGTTTCCCATCGTGTTTCGCGATTCAGGGAGTCCATGTGAGATACTGGGCGATGCTGACTTATCTGCAACAGTGCCACCGTCACGTAGCTACAGAATGTAAACAGTAGCGGTGTAATCAGTGGAAAGCCTAGACTACAGCAATGCAGGAAAGCATGGGAGCAGATCCATGTTTCATTGCCGTAAAAAAAGATCGTTTTTTAAGAAAATGTATAGAGCAGAACATTTTGTGTTGCTGTATATAAAATGAGAATATTTCAAAACTGCTGCGATTTTTTGTAGGAGTGTTTTTTTTTTCTTAGAAAATAAATGTTCTTTACGAATAAAGTCTTCGCAGTCCTGTGTGCACTCGTATTTTTATGTAGATGGAGTGAACGATATAACTGACCCTTCGACTGTATTAAGGCAGAAAAATGACTACGATATTGTTCAGGCGCAGGCTTTCTTTTTATTTTTTTGCCGGCGCCGTATAACACCCCCCCCCCCCCCCCCCCCCGATAAATATTTCTGGCTACGCCACTCCGACCTGTACATATGTTAATATGGGAATATGTAAATAGATTACTTGTACAGCGTACCTCTCCCCTCATCTTTTCTAACTGTCCACTCACCTCTTTCATTTCACTTCTGCACCCTGCCTGCTATCCTTTTATTTCCGCTGCCCCAACTGAGTGCTTCCCGTAGCGATGGCACATACCGGGGCTAGCAAACATGTTTCCCTTCCTTTTTTTTTCTCATGTCTATTAAAACCACTACTTCTACGCCACTGGTGCACTCAGTGAAAAAGGAGCCCCTATTACCTAGAAAATGTTGAAAAATTGTAATTCAGGTATACCCGTCACTGGCCGCTTTACAAGCGAAATGCGATGACCAGAATACTTCCTCTGTAGGTGCATTATATATCTCGTCGCCATCGGCGTCCAGTCATACGGATTTCCTATTAACCACGACGTCATCTTCGAAGCCACAAGTTTGTATTGAATGGCAGAAAATGATATTTCACTTTCAACTGAACTGCAGACTTATCAGTAATAGAAGGAACGAACGCTAAAAAAACGCAAAAAGCCAAACCATTGAATTTTGTTAATAACAAAAAGCGCATGGAGTTGTCCTCGCTCTCTCTTATAGTCCACTACTTTTCAATACAAAGGTTAGTTATCTTTCCTCTGCTATTCTTATCTCTGTATTCCAGAATGCGCATGACGCGCTTATCGTGCCACGTTGTTCCGATCAGTCAGGCGTGACCTCTGTTTTCCAAAGCGCATCCGAAGGCGTAATTGGTTCGCTGACAATTTCACGTAAAGGGCTTTACAGCGCAGCTTACTTGCTTTCAAATCTCTTCAGGAAAGTTGGCTAGAAGCTTCCCCTCAACTTGCGCAATAATGCTGTTTCCCATGCTCGTGTTCACCTCTTCCATGTCCTTTGCTTGTTAAATGCTCAGCATTTCGCTTAATAATGACCCCGCCTGAAATTCTAGCCTGGAACATGTGGCGTAGCCGCGTGCTTTGTGACGAAGGACTCACAACAATGTCCTTCGTTATAGGGTAATGTGCAATACGACGATAAGGCAGATCAAATTCTATCATGTGTTCTGCGCTGACCACTAATAGCTGGGACCGCAGGTTAACAGATAAAGTCGTTTTTTTTAGCCCCCACGGTCTCCGAGTTTCAGCGCTCAGAGAGACGACCCTTCGGCATTTCCGGCGAAGTAAATAAAAGTGGAGCCTATTTTGCAGATTTTATTTTTATGTGAAAAACAGGCATTTTCTCTCATTCCAAAATGCTTGTCCCTCATATCGAGAGTCGCTTTTGGACGTTAAACCACATAAACCATCATTCCAAAATGGGGCAGAAATCTTGCTTCCTTTCAAATGTACACTATTACGAGTTTTTCAGGTTCTATTTGCAATCATGATCGCTGATTCCCTTCTACCGGAACTAGATGAACATGGTCTGCAGTAATATAAGAAAAAAAAATACTCGGATAACTAACCAAGAGCCCTCGGCTTTCAGTGGGGGCGAGATATTTTGTCTAAAAAGAAGAAATATGAGTTGTATTGCAGCGGGCGGAAAAACTTCATAAACTCGTATTACCTAACTTTATCATCGACTTTCTTACGCTTTAGTCATAATCTGCATTCGTTGCTCTTATATGCCGATGAAAGACCTAGCAGCCGTGGCTATACGAAACAAAATAAGAGTGATGGGGTGGGGTGGGGTCAGGTGGGGTGCGGAGTCAAAGCCACCTTAGTCTCGGTGGCTTTGGCTGAGTCCGCTAGCCAACTCAAGCGGACCTGTTTAACCGATCCCTCTCTCTCTCTCTCTCTCTCTCTCTCTCTGCCTTCTCTCTATACCGCAGCTCCCGTGACTGTGCATGTCCAAACAGGGAAAACAATTTTTTGAGGTTATTATTGCTGACAGGCCAGATATCACACCACACAATTCTGGACAAAAGCATTTTAGAGCGCGAAACCGTTTCCAAACGAGGGGCCCTGACATGACATGGCTTCACCATATGTGAGCTGTGTATTTGTTATCCGTTGCCCCTTTGCTCAAGGAGTTAGTGAACTCGTGCATGCTACATACATGTGGCACTAGCACAAAATACAAACAGAAAATATTTGCTTTTTGGCTTGTAACGTTAAAATATCAAGTTACATGAGTTTTTCTTTTTTATAAGCCTTGAATAGATCATCCGCTCTTTCTTTTTGTTTCACTCTCTTTATTCAGCATAATCATGTTTTAAAAGATGCCTTTTTTTAGATACGACTCGATACTGATAGTATGCAGCATTGCAGCCGCTCGACTGGATTAATCTTACGGCAGCAGATGCCCTTGAGACATCGACAGAGCGGACACGCAGCTTCAAACTAGGAAGGGTTGCAGCCATTTCCGCTGCAGCTGCGCTCCTCTGCAATCGCACGGACTTTATAGAACCGAGCAGCACAGCCACATTGAGGACCGTGTTCGGGCAAACATGTGCCCTTGTTCGATGACAAGGAAATATATACAGTGTGTTCTCATACTTTTTCGTTATTGACCGTCGTTATGTGCACGTCACTTGAAGTTTAAAAGTCGGTCGTTGTACGTAGCCGGCACTGGGCACGGCTCGGATGACCTGGATGAAAATAAAATTATTGCGAAACAGCGCGACCAAGTAAAATAAATTGAAACCTCCGGTCATCGTGGTCGCCTCGCCGCGCACAGTGGCTACGAGGCGCGTCTAACTTTTCCTCTTTCTTTAAATATGTTTTCCCCTACCCGCATGCGGGAGCAGTCACACGGGTCCATTTGGAGCCAATCGACAGACCCGTGGACTTACCTTTTCGTCTTTATGTAGCGACTTGCTACCATTACCTGCTGGCCATTCATGCGATGCGTCCGGTTAGCGACCATGCAGATTTTTGAGCGTCTGGCATTTACCTTCCAACTTTCTCGCTCGAAAGCTGCCGAGAAGAGCGGGAACTATGCAGGGAACCCGTTTGTTTTGGGGTGAAAGCTTCACTTCTCGCGTACAAACATTGAAAGACGTGTTATAGCGCAGATATGAGTTTGAAGCGCCTCAATTAGTAAAAAACAAGAAATTTGCGGGATAGGTGGGAAACAAACCCGGCCCTCCGCGTGTGTGTGTGTGTGTGTGTGTGTGTGTGTGTGTGTGTGTGTGTGTGTGTGTGTGTGTGTGTGTGTGTGTGTGTGTGTGTGTGTGTGTGTGTGTGTGTGTGTGTGTGTGTGTGTGTGTGTGTGTGTGTGTGTGTGTGTGTGTGTGTGTGTGTGTGTGTGTGTGTGTGTGTGTGTGTGTGTGTGTGTGTGTGTGTGTGTGTGTGTGTGTGTGTGTGTGTGTGTGTGTGTGTGTGTGTGTGTGTGTGTGTGTGTGTGTGTGTGTGTGTGTGTGTGTGTGTGTGTGTGTGTGTGTGTGTGTGTGTGTGTGTGTGTGTGTGTGTGTGTGTGTGTGTGTGTGTGTGTGTGTGTGTGTGTGTGTGTGTGTGTGTGTGTGTGTGTGTGTGTGTGTGTGTGTGTGTGTGTGTGTGTGTGTGTGTGTGTGTGTGTGTGTGTGTGTGTGTGTGTGTGTGTGTGTGTGTGTGTGTGTGTGTGTGTGTGTGTGTGTGTGTGTGTGTGTGTGTGTGTGTGTGTGTGTGTGTGTGTGTGTGTGTGTGTGTGTGTGTGTGTGTGTGTGTGTGTGTGTGTGTGTGTGTGTGTGTGTGTGTGTGTGTGTGTGTGTGTGTGTGTGTGTGTGTGTGTGTGTGTGTGTGTGTGTGTGTGTGTGTGTGTGTGTGTGTGTGTGTGTGTGTGTGTGTGTGTGTGTGTGTGTGTGTGTGTGTGTGTGTGTGTGTGTGTGTGTGTGTGTGTGTGTGTGTGTGTGTGTGTGTGTGTGTGTGTGTGTGTGTGTGTGTGTGTGTGTGTGTGTGTGTGTGTGTGTGTGTGTGTGTGTGTGTGTGTGTGTGTGTGTGTGTGTGTGTGTGTGTGTGTGTGTGTGTGTGTGTGTGTGTGTGTGTGTGTGTGTGTGTGTGTGTGTGTGTGTGTGTGTGTGTGTGTGTGTGTGTGTGTGTGTGTGTGTGTGTGTGTGTGTGTGTGTGTGTGTGTGTGTGTGTGTGTGTGTGTGTGTGTGTGTGTGTGTGTGTGTGTGTGTGTGTGTGTGTGTGTGTGTGTGTGTGTGTGTGTGTGTGTGTGTGTGTGTGTGTGTGTGTGTGTGTGTGTGTGTGTGTGTGTGTGTGTGTGTGTGTGTGTGTGTGTGTGTGTGTGTGTGTGTGTGTGTGTGTGTGTGTGTGTGTGTGTGTGTGTGTGTGTGTGTGTGTGTGTGTGTGTGTGTGTGTGTGTGTGTGTGTGTGTGTGTGTGTGTGTGTGTGTGTGTGTGTGTGTGTGTGTGTGTGTGTGTGTGTGTGTGTGTGTGTGTGTGTGTGTGTGTGTGTGTGTGTGTGTGTGTGTGTGTGTGTGTGTGTGTGTGTGTGTGTGTGTGTGTGTGTGTGTGTGTGTGTGTGTGTGTGTGTGTGTGTGTGTGTGTGTGTGTGTGTGTGTGTGTGTGTGTGTGTGTGTGTGTGTGTGTGTGTGTGTGTGTGTGTGTGTGTGTGTGTGTGTGTGTGTGTGTGTGTGTGTGTGTGTGTGTGTGTGTGTGTGTGTGTGTGTGTGTGTGTGTGTGTGTGTGTGTGTGTGTGTTATGGTTTATGGGGTTTAACGTCCCAAAGCGACTAAGGCTATGAGAGACGCCGTAGTGGAGGGCTCCGGAAATTTCGACCACCTGGGGTTCTTTAACGTGCACTGACATCGCACAGTACACGGGCCTCGAATTTCTCCTCCAAAGAAATTCAACCGCCGCGGCCGGGATCGAACCCGCGTCTTTCGGGCCAGCAGTCGAGCACCATAGCCACTGAGCCACCGCGGCGGCTGTGTGTGTGTGTGTGTGTGTGTGTGTGTGTGTGTGCGTGCGTGCGTGCGTGCGTGTGTGTGTGTGTGTGTGTGTGTACAAAAAAACTATTTACAGAGCAGCTAGATAGGCGCTACGTGGCGCAAACATGATAGAAAACATGTCACAACTAAAAGGCTGGCAAGGATATACAGCGCCTCGACTGTTTTCTTTTTTTCAACATGGTATTTACTATTCGAGGCTATGCGAAAGACGCGGGTTCGATCCCGGCCACGGCGGCCGAATTTCGATGAAGGCGAAATTCTAGAGGCCCGTGTGCTGTGCGATGTCAGTGCACGTTAAAGAACCCCCGGTGGCGGAAATTTCCGGAGCCCTTCACTACGGCGTCCCTCATTAAACTCCAATAAATCAAATCTATTCGAGGCTATGCATGACACAAGGGGCTATATACAGATTGTTTGCAAATACCCCGGCTAGAGGCTGCCCTTCCCCAGCTTGACAGAAGACAATACCCCTAAAAGGGCGACAATGATGGACACCGAATCAACAGCGGGAACCAGTGCGGTAGAATGTCTCTTCCATCATACTTCCCCCTGAAATGGAGCATCAATCGGCTGAAATAGCTTCTGCTTGAAAGAAGAAGTTAAACGTTGCGGTCTAACATGCCCGTTTTCCACAGGCTATGATGTCCAATGACAAAAAGAAAACATATCATAAGGTTCGTAAACAGATTGAGTTACCGCGAGGTAACGTACACTATAGGAATTTAAAGCAAAATCTTTCTCTAGCGTCCACTGCAGCCCACCCCAAAACGAAATCGCATCCTCGCAGTTGATAAAACAGTGTCCAATGATTTCAGATACATTGCAGAAACGGCAGTTAGCAGAAGGTACAAAAATGTTCTTCCTATGAAGCCACGTTTTAACAGGCAGAGCTTCCGCGTGGAATTTATAGAAAAGCGTTTTGGTGCAAGGAGGAAGCGGCATCTTGCACACACGCTTCAGCACACCATGGCCCACGAGGCTGAAGTGCACAGAACGATACTTTAACACTTCATGACCCATGAGGCCAAAGTAGACAAAACGATACAGTGGCGGCGGAAATAGCATCGCTATCAAATCGCTGTACAGACTCTTACGCGAAACGGAAAATGGGTACTCATTAGAAAATCAAATTGTCAAAAACCTTTGAAATTCGTGTGTGTTCATTTCACATGTTCTATTACTGTTGCACATGTCACGCTGTGCTACTGCGCCAGGTGCACCAAGGGGGATGGGCCTCGTCAGGCTTGTATGCCTTTTGCCCTCCCCCTCAAGCATGTGCACATACTTGAAATAAACAATTTTGCTTCCTTCCTTCCTTACAGAAGCGCAAACTTCTTACATAAAGCCTAATAAAGAGGGGCGCTCAGTATAATTTGAAGAAACCCCTAAGTTTGCAAGCAGGGTCATGAAATTAAACTGCAAGAATGTTCTAATAACAGGATGGGAGCAATCGCGAAAAAAGAAGGAACGGGCAACTAAATGCCTCCCAGGCAGGTGAACTAAGCCCAATCCTCCTGCGCAAACAGGCCTGAAATGATTATCACGTCACATCGACTCGAAAGGGGAGGTCCAAATAAAAGTCGCAAACGTACAGCGAAAACGTCGGATGCAATGCCTAGCCCAGAGCAGGACCAGGAGTACAGCGCGAAGAAGACGAAGGACGAAGCAAGAAGACTACATATTCGTCTTCTTCGCGCTGTACCCCTCATGATGAATTATTACAAACTCGCCCAGCTTTCCATCCTTCTTCCAGGAGTTGTTGGGTCTTCGTCAGCGACATCGACGCCTCCGGCGTGGTGCCCGGCCCGAGTCAACAGAGATGAGAAGTTGCGGGAAGACGAGGAGCTTTATACGAAAGGTTACATAATGCGGTTTCTCGACAAGAGATATCTGATACATGGTGGTGCTCTCCATAAGTAGAGTAGAAGTTCCCCAGGTCCCCACACATTGTCCCTATGTTTTCACGTCACGTTACGTAGCCGTGGGTGAGGGTTCAGAGGACCGCCCATGGGGTCGAAGGGCAGCTTGACGCGGGTTTGTTTATGAGCCACGCAAGCGGCGCCGCTCGTCGGAGGTTGAATCCGAGCTTCTGGGAACGGACCGTGGAGTCGGTCGCGTTCTTTCCGCTGCTGTGAAGATGGCCCTGGAGTCACGCCTCGGCCGTGGTGCGAACAAAATGGAGCAGAGCAGCCGGATAGCACGGTCTAAACAAAGTTCTTGTGCGACCGTCGCTCACTGCTCAGTCTCTCGTCCCGGTCGTGATTGCGCAGAAGCCATTAAGCCACGAAACGTAGGCTGGAGGGGATCCGCTGCGCGAGAGCTGTTTATTGTCGCCTTGGGCGAACCACTTTGGGCCATAAGTCAGGTTGAGATCGCTCTCCGGGTACAACAGTACGCGAAGAGGGAAGTCCCAACACTGGACAGTGTGCTAAATGCTGTCAATGAGGACGACGACCTGCCGAACATCAAGGAAACGACGTTGTGGAGGTTGATGAAGGACATCGGATTCATATTTGAAAAATGAAAACCGAACCTTGCGCTAGCTAATCGAGCGAAGTGACATCGTTGCCTGGCGCCGCCGGTACCTGCAGGCGACCAAGGAATTCCGATGACATGGCAGGTACGAGTCGTTCCTTGTTTATTTTCTTACGCAGTACGTTTAGACTGGCTTCACATAGAGCTTGATGTTAACGTTGCAACCTCGTAGTAACAGTGAGTGCTGCTTCAGAATGACACATTTAAAAGAAATCGCCTTAACCACGTTGCTGTTGCGGACCTTTTGCGTAGAGGTGACATTTCACGGCCAGCTTTGCGCTAAGTTTGAGTGGGGCACAAGTCTGCACGGGTCAGATTTAATCGCTAAATCCCAATTGGTGCGGCAAGCAAAAACAACAAAACTGACAAAAATGTCGTAGCACCGCAATGGGTAGTGCCATCTCGTCGTCACCGTAGGAACGAATAAACACCCACCGTACACTACCCGTTGCTCCGGTGGTGCGAGTTACTGGCGCTACTGCTGCGAACGTTGGCAATATTTGTTCGCAGTCGCCGCGAGTGAAGAGATTTCAAATGTTGCGGAATTAGTCAAGTACCCCATGCAAACATGCAGCGAATATAAAGTGGCTACCAAATGCCGCCTGGGCGCAAAATATAAGCCCGAACAAGGGAGCAATAAAGCCGAGATAATTCTTTTTTCTCGATTGTCTTTGAGCGGCTGTTTGTGAGACAGTGGTCAGCAGTATGTTTCTTGCAGTGCGTTGCCTGCTTACATGCTGCAGTGTGCATGTTTACTGACAAGCATTAACTCGTGCACTCGGTTGTTTTGCATTTACAAGTGCGTCACCTACCTAGATGAAACCTCGGTCAACGCAGGGCACACAAAAGAACACGCCTGGCAGGACAAGACTGTGAAGTCATCTCAGGATGCCTTCCTGAAAGGTTTAACAACGGGATTGGCTGCGCCTTCGGGCAAGGGGGCCCGTTTGATCCTTGTACATGCTGGAAGCAGTGCAACAGGATTCGTGGAAGATGCTGCTGACTTCTTCAGAGCAAAAAAGGGAAACAACGCTGACTACCGCTCTGAGATGGATGGCAACTACTTTGAGAAGTGGTTCACCGACAAGCTTTTGCCAAGCATTCCGGCCAATAGCATTTTCGTCATGAACAATGCTCCATATCATAGCGTGGCTCTTGAAAAAGCACCTACCAAGCCTACACGCAAAGCTGATATTCAACTTTGGCTCACAAATAAATATGTTCCATGGTCACAGGACATGGTGAGGGCAGAACTGATGGAGCTTTCTCAAAAGGAAAACACACCCAGCGTTGTGTGCCGCATCGACACCCTGGCGGCTACCCATGGCCACGAAGTGTTTCGTTTACCACCATACCACTGTGAGTTCAATCCCATAGAACTTGTTTGGAGCCAGGTGAAGGGATACATTGCTCGTCGCAACGAATGTTTCACTTTGGCTGAAGTTCAAAAGCTCCTGCCGGAAGCACTGGCATCTGTAAGCCAGGAAAACTGGCAAAAC
The DNA here is from genome assembly GCF_055824585.1 of Amblyomma mixtum. Taxonomy (NCBI): domain Eukaryota; kingdom Metazoa; phylum Arthropoda; class Arachnida; order Ixodida; family Ixodidae; genus Amblyomma; species Amblyomma mixtum. The sequence goes on along the minus strand of NC_143021.1, from coordinate 17,354,149 downwards.
TGCTGTGTTCGTGTGGAACAAGTTAAGGCTGCAGCATGACAGCGCGATATGATTGTTGACGCTGAAATAGAACCGGTTGTCTTGAGTATTTCTGACTCTTGCAACTCCTCCTCTGATGATTCGAGCCCTGATTCCAGTGATGAAGATTTAAGTGGCATCCAGGAACTTGTCTGACTTCGAATTGATGTGTAATACACATGCTACCGAGGAAAGAGAGGACTCATCAGCATGCTGTGATCACCTTTGTGCGTGTGTGGGTGGAAATGTGAAATATGTGTGCATGTGGGTGTGTGTGTTGATCAGCCTACCGAGGAAATTGGAACATTTCCATCAAAAACTGCAGCATTTCCTTCAAAAATTGTAACATTTCCGTTAAGTCATTGCATCATTGCAATTCATTGCATCAAATTGTATCGGGCAGTAACTTGTAGTGTAGGTGGTGAGGTGGTCGCGTTAATAGTGTCTGTATAGAAGTAGAATTTTTAAGGGAGTGCAAATAGTACTTTTTCCAATTACAATATGAATACTGGTACACGTCGTCAATGTGTGCAGTTTTTAGAAGATTCATTGCAGAAAAATACGATGGAGTTTAATCAAGCGTTGTGTCAATTATTCGAAAAATATCTGAAAATTTGACAGCAAATTGGATTCATTTCAAATAATTTTGAACATGCACTGTTTGATTCGTTCGACTAGATGAACAGAAATTTATTCAATGTGCTGTACAAAAAGTTCGAACATTCACAAACCCCTAGGAATGGGCCTCATTTTGTGTGAGGGTTGGGAATGGTATGTATGGGTGTCTGATCTTCATGTCCTGAAAAGGGATTCCTGGTTTGGTGTTGCCTTGCATGGCTGTCAATCTCTGGTCGTTTTGACATGTTATGCAGTGCCAGTGTTGAGGTAGCCAGTACTGTATGTTTTGTCCTTAATTTTTCGGAGGTGAGAATGATTTCAAGCTGGCTCTTGCTCAGTTGAGTGTGAATTTTTTTGTTTCGAGTCATGTCTTTGGAGGAATTAGCCGGTATTAAATGGGATGTCATAGGGCTTAGTGAGGTTAGGAGGACAGATGAGGCGTATACAGTATTAAAGGGCGGGCATGTACTGTGCTATCGTGGATTAGTAGATAGGCGAGAACTAGGTGTGGGATTCCTCATTAATCAGGATATAGCTGGCAACATCGAGGAGTTTTACAGTATTAACGAGAGAGTGGCAGCTATCGTAATTAGGCTTAATAAGAGGTACAAGCTGAAGGTGGTGCAGGCCTACGCGCCTACATCAAGCCATGATGACCAGATAGTTGAAAGCTTCTATGAGGATGTGGAATCGGCAATGACCAAAGTAAAATCACAGTACACTGTACTGATGGGTGACTTTAATGCAAAGATAGGTAAAAAGCAGGCTGGAGACAAGGCGGTAGGTGACTATGGCATAGGTTCTAGGAACAGTAGGGGAGAGTTATTAGTAGAGTTCGCAGATAGAAATAATTTACGAATTATGAATACCTTCTTCCGCAAACGAGCAAACAGGAAGTGGACTTGAAAGAGCCCCAATGGTGAGACTAAAAATGAAATAGATTTCATATTGTGCGCACACCCTGGCATCGTAGAGGATGTGGAGGTCCTCGGTAAGGTCCGTTGTAGCGACCACAGAATGGTAAGGTCTCGTGTTAGCTTAGATTTGAAGAGGGAACGGAGGAAACTGGTGAAGCGAAAGGCTATTAACGAGTTAGCATTAAGAGGGAAGGTGGAGGAATTCAGAATGTCGCTGCAAAACAGATTTTCCGCTTTAACTGATGAAGACGACCGCAGTGTTGAAACAATGAATGATAATCTTACAGCTATCGTTACAGAGTGCGCCGCAGAAGTAGGTGGTAGGATGGTTCGACAGGATACGAGCAAGCTATCTCAGGAGACCAAAGATCTGATTAAGAAACGCCAAAGCATGAGGACGTCTAACTCCACAGACAGGATAGAACTAGCAGAGATATCGAAGTTAATAAATAAGCGCAAGGTAGCCGACATAAGAAAGTTTAACATGGAGAAAATTGAGCATGCTCTAAGGAACGGCGGTAGCCTAAAATCAGTGAGGAGAAAACTGGGCATAGGTAAAAACCAGATGTATGCGCTAAAAGACAAACAGGGCAATGTCATCAGCAATATGGATAAGATAGTTGAATTAGCCGAAGAGTTCTACACAAATCTATACAGTAGCGAATGTAATCATCAAGTTACTGAGGGAGGCAGTCAAGCACAGCAATGGGACTTCCTGCCAGTAACGAAGGAGGAAGTAAAGAAAGCCTTAGGAGCAATGCAAAGAGGGAAAGCAGCTGGTGAGGATCAGGTAACAGCAGATTTGTTGAAGGACGGAGGAGAGATTGTGCTACAAAAACTAGCCACCCTCTATACGCAATGCCTTGTGACCTCGAGAGTACCAGAAGCTTGGAAGAACGCTAACATTATCTTAATTCATAAGAAAGGAGATGTGAAGGACTTGAAGAATTACAGACCAATCAGCTTATTGTCCGTTGCCTACAAGGTATTTACTAAGGTAATCGCTAATAGAGTCAGGACAACCTTGGACTTTAGTCAACCAAATGATCAGGCAGGCTTTCGTAAAGGATACTCGACAACAGACCACATTCACACTATCAATCAGGTGATAGAGAAATGCGCAGAATATAACCAACCCTTATATATAGCCTTCATTGAATACGAGAAAGCATTTGACTCGGTGGAAACCTCAGCTGTCATGCAGGCATTGCGGAATCAGGATGTAGAAGAGTGTTATGTGAAAATATTGGAAGATATTTATAACGACTGCACAGCTACTATAGTTCTCCATAAAGTCAGCAATAAAATTCCAATACGGAAAGGGGTCAGGCAGGGAGACACGATCTCGCCAATGCTCTTCACTGCCTGCTTACAGGAGGTATTCCGGGGACTGGAATGGGAACAGTTGGGGATAAGAGTTAATGGAGAATGCCTGAGTAATTTGCGATTCGCTGATGACATTGCCTTGCTAAGCCACTCAGGACAAGAACTGCAAAGCATGATCAATCAGTTAGACAGGCAGAGCAGAACGGTGGGGCTAAGAATTAACATGCAGAAAACCAAAGTAATGTTCAACAGCCTAGCAAGGGAACAGCAGTTCGCAATTGGTAGCGAGGTGCTGGAAGTAGTAAGAGAATATGTCTACTTAGGGCAGGTAGTGACCGCAGATCCGGATCATGAGAGGGAAATAACTAGAAGAATACGAATGGGGTGGAGCGCATATGGTAGGTTCTCTCAGATCATGAATGGTAGCTTACCAATATCCCTGAAGAGAAAAGTATACAACAGCTGTATCCTACCGGTACTCACCTATGGGGCAGAAACGTGGAGGCTAACAAAGAGGGTTCAGCTTAAGTTAAGAACAACGCAGCGAGCTATGGAAAGGAAAATGATAGGTGTAACGTTAAGAGATCGGAAGAGGGCGGAGTGGGTGAGGGAACAAACGCGGGTTAATGACATCTTAGTTGAAATCAAGAGGAAGAAATGGGCTTGGGCAGGGCATGTAATGCGAAGGCAAGATAACCGCTGGTCCTTAAGGGTAACGGAGTGGATTCCAAGAGAAAGCAAACGTAGCAGGGGACGGCAGAAAGTTAGGTGGGCGGATGAGATTAAGAAGTTTGCAGGGATACAGTGGCGGCAACTGACAAAGGACAGGGTTAATTGGAGAGACATGGGAGAGGCCTTTGCCCTGCAGTGGGTGTAGTCAGGCTGATGATGATGATGATGATGTCTTTGTTAGTACAGTGGTCAGGTTTTCGTTTTATCAGATACTGTTGTTCGATGTCTGCACTTTTGTTTTTCAATTTTGGAGCACTTGACTGATTGTGTGTTGGTGTACATCCACTGCACGTGTCCTTTAATTTGTATGCACTGTGATCCATGCCACTGGCTGTTTCCAGAATAAACCATTTCTTGCAAACACTGCCTGGTCAACATTCTTTATTGCCCTGTCTAATTTATTGTTTGCTCTTTCGAAATACTTTTTCCTAACGTTTTACAACTTTTTCTGCATTCTTACTTGACGCTCCCACAGCTTGGAACTCTTTTTACCTAGCTGCATGAAAATCCTCCCTGAGCAGTTTCTATTCTTCTAGGAGAGCTGGGAAATCGAGACAAGCAGACTTTTCTCTGTATTGCCTTCATATACGTTTGTGCACGACAACAAATCTGTAACTCTTGAGGCAGTACTATTTTCTGTCACTGTGTGAATCAACACTGCGTTCTAAATTTAACACTTAACACGGGAAAACAGGCCATATCGAGGTGGTGTGTTTAAAAATAATTTGACCCATCAATTTAAATATACTGCTCTTTTGCTGCATATAATAGCCCAAGTTATAGAACTCTCTTCAATGAGAAAGGAAAACGCGCTTTTCTTAAGAACGAAAGGTATCTTAACAAAAACAAAAGAATTGCAGATATGCACAGTAACGTGACACATATACAGTCAGAAAATAGGCGATTAAGAAGTCTAGAACACACTTTCTGCGCTCCTGCATGATAAACCAGCATTCTAAATTAACAGACATCTTGCTTCTGAACTTTGCGATCAGCAAAAAATAATTGTTCTTGCCAAGTCTTTTGGGCTACTCTACATCACAGTGCCAAGTCGGCCCCAGACTCTTTTGGCGAAGACTGGATCAGCCGCTAACCGGTTGCACAGAACAATTCATAACATGCCAGGTACCTTAAGAGAGGCCCACACAAAAGTGAGCTCCTCGGAAACGGCGAAATCTAAAGTTGCAGACGGCCACTAATTAATTAGCACTCACCACTGTGCTAATTAATCAAACCCGACGAATGAATGTCATATTTCGCACAAACCTCTCGCTTGCGTCTAAAAAGTATAGTAAGAATGCTGCAGAATCGGGCAGAAAACCGCCACTGCTGACCAAAAGCCGGTGCGAGCTCACTGACAACGAATTTCGGACAGCTCACATTAACGCGGCATGCATCGAATGAACAGATGCATGCAGTTGATTTCAGAAGACGGCATAATATTCAAGCGATTCTGAACAAAACGAGTTTTCTCATTCAAGTCACGAGAGATTCAACTTGCGATGAAAAGAAAATGTGCGAAAAAAAAAAGTTTCACCATACGGGATTTGAACCCACTCACTCCCATTGCCTATCGACTCTCCGGAGCGACGCGTTAGACCACACGGCCACAGAACAGCTTTTTTTCTCTTTATTGCATGGAAGAACATCCGTAGAAAGGAGGAAAACTTCAATCAGACTGGATCGCGTCTCAAGTTACCGGGCTGCTTAATAGGAGCCCGCCATTGCCCTAACTCACACTGCATCCCCATCAAAACATCAAAATTCAGGGAGGCACACACATGCATCTAGGCACGACCACAGAACAGCGCGGAGTGATACACCTCTCTTTATTTTGTAACGGCCTTTATTGACAGTTGTGAAGGCCGGTTAGAGCGAGCAAGGACAGGTCCGGACCCCGAACAGTTCACGCTCTCGTCTCGCGCCGCGCGTCGGCTCTGCTGCTTCAGCTGCCGATCGTCGTCTTCTCGTCTCGCGCCTCGCCTCGGTTCTGCTGCTCTGACTGCTGATGATCTTCCTCTTTACATTTGGCTCCGGGGAAAAAGAGCCATCCTGGCGATTTAGGGGGTCAACACGACGCAGGGGTCGTAGTGCGGCTTCAAACGCGAAACGTGGACGGTCTCGCGCCCACGTCGTCGGAGATCGGGTGATGGCGTCACGGGCTCAACTACGTAAGTGACGGGAGAAGTGCGCTCAAGGACGCGGTAGGGTCCCTGGTAGTTCGGCAGCAACTTGCTAGAGAGACCTGGTGCAGCAGAAGGCACACGGAGCCAAACAAGGGATTGCGGCTGAAAAGTGTCGGTGCCATGGGAGTGGTCCAAGCGGTATTTCTGGCGCCCTTGGTCGTCGGACGTGAATGACCGCGCGAGCTGGCGGCACTCTTCAGCGTGTCTGGAGGCTTCAGATACGGTTGTGGTTTCTGACGAATCGGGATGATAAGGAAGAATAGTGTCGAGCGGCGAGGACGGTTCACGGCCGTACAGAAGGAAGAATGGTGAGAAACCAGTAGTGCTCTGCGTAGCGGTGTTGTAGGCATACGTGACGAAGGGGAGGACGACGTCCCAGTTAGTATGGTCGGCCGCCACGTACATTGACAACATGTCACCTAATGTTCGATTGAAACGTTCAGTCAAGCCGTTCGTCTGGGGATGATAGGCAGTAGTGGTGCGGCGAGTAATGTTGCATTGCTGCAGGAGAGATGAAACGACGTCTGACAGAAACACCCGCCCACGGTCGCTCAACAGTTCACGCGGTGCTCCGTGCCGAAGTATGAAATGGTGCAAGAGGAAGGCTGCAACATCCCGCGCTGTAGCAGCTGGGAGGGCGGCTGTTTCAGCGTACCGTGTCAGGTGGTCTACAGCGACGATAACCCAGCGGTTTCCTGCAGCAGTGTACGGAAGGGGTCCATACAGGTCAATGCCAACTCGGTCATTTATTTTTTGCGGACTACTTCCGTAGCCTTCACAGCGTTGCACATGATGTATGAAACGGAGGCGCGCCTCCGCCGCGCTCCAGCGCGTGATAGGTGGTGGTGGTTGAAACATTTATTGCCAAGCAGTGCAGAGGGGGCAAACCCTGGCTTCCCTTACGTGCCACGAGGTAACCCTTAGGGGGTTGCCCTTAAAGGGCAAAGGACAGTCCTTGGAGGGCTATCCGCTTCAAGGCGTTGGTAGTTATCCGGCGCTGCTCAGCAGCAGCGGAGCTGGCCAGGAGAGTCTCCCAGTATGACTCCGCCGTGGTTGGGGTTGGAGGGTGTGGGAAGGAGGAGGCATGTGAGAAGGATATGAATAAAGTCTCCCGGTTTTCCGCAGAGCTTACAGGAGGAAAGGAACTGATCGGGGTAGCGGGCATGAAGAAGAATAGGGTAAGGAGCAGTACGGGTCTGGAGTCGGCGCCAGTGAGTGGCCTGGGTTAGGGTTAGAGAGGGAGCCGGTTGTGCGTAAACGCCCCGGGTATCTCGGTAGTGGGTAAGGATATCTCTGAAGGTAAGCAGACGCTCCTGGGATGACGGAAGGGGTCCAACTCCAGCCCGGAAAGTGAGACCTCGGGCGAGCGAATCTTTGAGACGAGGGGAATATGATGATTCCCTAGTTTAAGCGATATGGGAGGGTTGGCGGGGTCGTGCGGCCTGGGGCGGTGAAGGAAGAGTTCCTATTTGGAAGGGGAGCAGGCGAGGCCGCGCGCGCGAACGTACGAGTCGATGATGTGATATGCGGGCATCCGGTTCGAGGACCTCGTCGCGCGCTTTTCGTGAGGGCCGCTGGCGTCACCGGTTAGACCGCCGTGAGCCGACCACTCTGGAGCGCTTCTCGCGGACTGCTAGCACGTGGCACCGACCTCGACACAGGCCCTGGCCCGCGACATAGAGTCATGTATTTTATATAAAATACGCATACCAGTATCAAATTTCGCTGCATGAAGTGATGTGCCACTTACCCACTTCTCTCATGCATTCCAGGACCTCGTTCTGCTGCTGGGTTTGCCACGGCACTACGAGCAGTCGAACAAGGCGCGCTTTGAGGACCGTCGGAGTCACCAGTTGAACCGAACCGCCGACTGACAGCAACTCCTACGAGACCGAATTGCACTAGGCTTAGGTTTTCACTGCCCTTTCTGGACCCAAAGATGGCGACCGCTATGGCGTCCCTGAAAACTATGTATGTTTTGTGAAGAAAACTATGGAAGTGGTAGGAGTACAGCGTGGTACAGCGCCCACCTCGGGAGGTGGTGGGTTCGACTCCCGGCGCCGGCCGGGTACCCACCTTCTTTCTCAAAATGATTTCAACCTATGGCGCGGCCTGGTGCTCGGCTCCCTAGCACTGCATTGCTTGGGAAAAGGAGCCTGCGCCTTCAAATCCCGTCTATCTCAAGTAAGCGTGTGAGATAGCACGGGCAGGAGACCACTGCGTCAGCAGACCGTCTGTGGCGTTATCGAAGAAAGAGCTCGAGTTCTTGGCATGACGACATGAGGCATTTTGTTATGTTCCTTCATGTTTCTTCTTTCTTTTCTTCCTGCTGTATCAGTAGTGTATATATGCTCCTGATCTGCAATAAATGCGCTGTGTTGAAATTTAGCGCTTGTCTCGTCTCGTCTTTGTCCTGTGTTGTTTCCCGCGCTATGATTACGCTGTTGCGAGGACAGCACGTTCTCTGCGCAAGCTGGGGAAAGATGCAGCCATACTTTAGTCAGACGCACCACAAAGCCACTAAGCATGCACCGACTCATCTGCCAGCCCGGCATAGGGGGGTGCACTAGGTTTGGTTTGGTTTATGGGGTTTAACGTCCCAAAGCGACTGAGGCTATGAGAGACGCCGTAGTGAAGGGCTCCGGAAATTTCGACCACCTGGGGTTCTTTAACGTGCACTGACATCGCACAGTACACGGGCCTCCAGCATTTCTCCTCCAAAGAAATTCTAGCCGCCGCGGCCGGGATCGAACCCGCGTCTTTTGGGTCAGCAGCCGAGCACCATAACCACTGAGCCACCGCGGCGGCTTGGGGGGTGCACTAGAGTCACTGGATCCAGTTCCCTGGGCAAATTCCCTGAATAACCTCTATTACTGGAATTTTCGCTTATTTTCTCTTTTCCTAGAATGGGGGCGCTTTTGTGCGATGAAATGAAAAAAAACGCGGAAGTTAGAAATTGGATTAATCCGATGGAAAAGAAACATAGTGTCGAACTACATCGATACTGCAAAAGACAGATCAGGAAAGGATTTTGCTATTTCAATTTCAATCTCAATTTATTTTCGAATTTCTTTTACAGGAAATACAAACACTTTTTGGACCCATAGCCAGCGGCTAGTTCGGGTCCAAGTACACGAAATACGTAAAAGCAAATTCAAAAACGGCGAACATATACAGAAAAGCGTAAGCGTAGTACAAGATTAAAAGCAAAGCAGTCTAAATAACACTGGTAGATAACATTCGGCGCGGCAAAAGAAAGAAATAGCTTTGAAAACATGACATGCAAAAAGAACTTTCGGACATCAAGTGTTAGTAAAAACTATCGTGTTACATACAAAGTACATAATAACAAAAAACTGTGACGAAAAAAGAATTTCACGTTAAATTAATTATTTCAATTAACTATGATAACTCAAGAGGCAGTGCCCTACTTTTTGAAGCTAGGTCAGGGTGTCTTAGAACGCGCAGCTACAAAAAGAAATTTAACGAAGAAGATGACACATGTGCAGTGTGTGGTAGATCTGTGGAAACACCTGAACACTTCATTCTCAAATGCGATAGTATCCATCCGGATGTCGATGCAGGCACAGTCACTCTTCCTGAGGCCTTAGGGTTTAAAGATAACAAAATAAATCTGCAGTAGAAGTTAGCAAAAAGCGATTGGAGGATTGGTGGGTGAAAAGCAGAGATGTGACATAAGGTTAGCAGTGTAGGAAGCCGTAGGTAAAGATGATGGCGAATCTTAATGAAAATTGACAACACAGTTGAACAAAAATAAAGAAAGAAAAGCTGAGCATGGTGGCAATTGCCACCACCCCGTTTCAAAGGGGGCGCTCCTATCCATCCATCCATCCATCCATCGGTGTGGCTGGCGCGGTTATTACGCGCGCAACGACAGGGCGACGGAAGGGAGGGAAGGACTGACCCCAATGCAAGCCCCTGCCGCCTGTTGACGAGGCGGAGCCAGTAACGTCGGGTGACGTGGTGCTCTGTCCGCGGTCAGCATCAGTGATTTCATCCGTCGTGTGGATCGAGGTGTTCCTCAGAAGCAGGGCAACCTGCACTCCTCATTCATGATTTTCTTTCTTCCTAGAAGCCCTTCTAGGAATCGCCCGTCCTGTGTTTCCTGTTTCCTCTATTTTGTCCTCATTTTCTTGCGCTGTGTTAATCTGTCGCGTAGAAAGTATGAACCAACTAGTCCACACCAGAATCCTATAAGCCCTTCTTTCCTTCTCTGGAAGTCAGATTCCTTCAGCGCTTCTCAGCCGATCCCTCGCAGTTGAGCGGTCGTTTCTAGCTCCACCGTGGCAGGCGAGAAATGGCTAAGGGGAGTGAGTAGAACTCCAAGGTCATCCCAGTAAGTGTGGGCAGTGTTCTAATGTCTTAACTAAATCGGAATCACCCGCCAGTTTTGGTTACCTTCGCCCTCTGTCTCCCACGCTGTCTCCCACGTCTCGCAGGCTGTCTGGGATAAAAGCACCGGGGACCTTGGCTATATACCACAGCATTTTTGCGGTATGTGGTGACTTCCGCTGCAACACCGGTCGAGCGCTGTGCTCCGGCAATGACCGCTCCATACCCAGGCCGCGATGCGGTAGCCGGGAATTTATCGCGGTCCCGTCTCTCGCAGACGAGAACAACCGCGCGCCCCATCCGATGACGACGAAGATAGCCCAAGGCAAAGCTGATCGCGTGACCGCGAGCCAGCCTGTGCCGTGCCTGTGCACGGGTTTCACTATGCCGATACCCACTATATAAAACCTGGGAATGAAGCTAAAGCAACCGGAGGTGCCAAAAAGTCAACCAGTACTGCTGTCGTGCCTTGCATGGGTAGGTTTTCATCTTGGTGAGAAAGCATTACTCCGATGGGTCAACCCCGCGCAAAGTCATGCGATGTTTGTGCCATCGTTGCCTACGGTGCCGCCATCACGCAACATCGTTTACACTCCTAGCGCCTCCGCTTGGCCGATACTGCCGCCCACACCACGCCGCCGGCGTGGTCCGCCGTCCCCGCTCCCAACGCAGGCATCCCGGGAGCGTCTGCTTACCTTCAGAGATATCCTTACCCACTACCGAGATACCCGGCGCGTTTACGCACCACCGGCTGCCTCTCTAACCCTAACCCAGGCCTCCCACTGGCGCCGACTCCAGACCAGTACTGCTCCTTACCCTATTCTTCTTCATGCCCGCTACCCCGATCAGTTCCTTTCCTCATGTAAGCTCTGCGGGAAACCGGGAGACTTTATTCATACCCTTCTCACATGCCCCACCTTCCCACATCCTCCATCCCCAACCACGGCTGAGTCATACTGGGAGACTCTCCTGGCCAGCTCCGCTGCTGCTGACCAGCGCCGGATAATTACCGACGCCTTGAAGCGGATAGCCCTCCAAGGACTGTCCTTTGCCCTTTAAGGGCAACCCCCTAAGGGTTGCCTCGTGCCACGTAAGGGGAGGCAGGGTTTGCCCCTTCTGCACTGCTTGGCAATAAATGTTTCAACCACCACCACCCACCCAACGCAGGAGAGTCATTGGCGTCGAAATCACGCTAGCAACCGCGCGGCGGTGGTGGACGCGGGCTGCTCGTGCCGTGTCTTTAAGGCGGTTTTAATGCAGGTCTCTCACGCGTGCATTGAATTTAGGCAAAAATTTCCTGTCATTTTCTTATTAAAAAACTTAAGCACCAGACGTGGAGCGGATACAGTTTTTCGGTTCCGAATTAATTGCGGTGATTGTGCCCACATGCTCGCAGACAGAAGGGGGCGCACGTAAATGTGGAAAGAGCGAGGCCAAGCACGACGACGCATTATTCCGGTTTGCAATTGGTGTGATTCATGGCCTACATTTTTTTGCCTTTGTCGTATTTTGTCGGACTGCGAACATCACAGGTAAGACCTATTTTAGCAACTGCAAAATGTTGTCTGACTGATAATAACGGAACTCGACGGAACAAGCTTGAACCAGTTGGCGACATTTTTTTTTATTCAGCCTTCTAAGAGAGCACTGCCTTTTGCTTATGTTTTACTCGGCACGTTGCTGCAGGGAAGCATTTGGAGTTACGCACATGAGTTTTAGAAACGCTTGCGGAGGCGAACTGCTCACGGGATTCACGGAAGCACAGATCTGGAAAGAAGCTGACCGAGAACTGTTTTTCTTAAGCTGTCAAATGACGTCATCGATAGCGTACTAATGCAAGATTGGTGGATTGGCCATGCAACGAAAACTATACCTTCGAAGAAGAGACGAAAGGAGCCCAGTGCTACATCTATAAAAGATCAATGATTGAAAGCCTGCAAGGTAGGTCTTCTACTGCGCTGAACGAGACTGCGACATCCTTCGAAGTCCTCCTGCGACATCCTTCGGCTTTTCTCGGTTTGAGGCATTGAGTTCTCCGCGTGCTTATCGCGACTGGGCGGCCAAGACTGCTCGCGCTGAGCCGTTATGCGTCGCCAGTGTTGCCAGTCGGTTGAAGTTGAAAGGAACTCAGCTTTCTTGCACATTACTCTTAATTGTAAGATCACCGCGGTGGCTCCGTGGTTCTGGTGCTCGACTGTTGACCCGAAAGACGCGGGTTCGATCCCTGCTGCGGCGAACAAATTTCAATAGAGGCGAAATTCTAGAGGCCCGTGTACTGTACGATGTCAGTGCACGTAAAAGAACTCGCTCGCTCCCCCCGGCATTTGTTGTCGCTGTATGAACCCGATTCACTGGATTTATATTCTGGTGCTCATGGCATTGCTGCCAGTAATCTGCCCAAGGAAAAAAGAAAGAGACGGATACATATTACAGCGCTGGGGATGCGATTTTGGAATAATTGACTTGTTCAGGTCGGCCGCGGTAAGTGTCACATCTGTTACCTTGAGTACAGCTTTGCCGAAGGCTCTGCCATGAGTACAACTTCAAAAGCAGTCAGAAACAGCAACAGCAATTGTTTCTAGCTTTCTTCTAGAAATCTCTCCACCGTCATGTAACCGTACGCCGTGTATTTTAACATGCTTGGTGCATTTACACGACGAACAGGGATCTCACGAATCGGAAATGATCTATCGATAAGAATGTGACTTATATTTAGAAGCAAGATACTCTAAGTTAAGCAGATGAGAAAGGGAACAAAGTGAAGTAAATCACGGATATGCAAGTGTTTACCGGCACTTGGTTTGGTTTGGTTTCATGGGGTTTAACGTCCCAAAGCAACTAAGGCTATGAGAGACGCCGTAGTGAGGGGCTGCGGAAATTTCGACCACCTGGGGTTCTTTAACGTGCACTGACATCGCACAGCACACGGGCCTCTAGAATTTCTCCTCCAAAGAAATTCGACCGCCGCGGCCGGGATCGAACCCGCGTCTTTCGGGTCAGCAGCCGAGCACCATAACCACTGAGCCACCACGGCGGCTTACCGGCACTTACAGTGAAACATACGTACATATTTATGCATTCAAACACGCGTCTCAGCAATACGCTCCTTTCCTCACGCTTTTGTCTGTCACCACTTTTACCTTTTCGTGCAGAAAGGGCGGCCTTGACCATGAATGAAATGAGGGCTTGCGATGGATAGAAGCCTGCTGCCGCCGATCGGGAGCTGGTCCTGCATTCTGCACACATCCCATCTGATTGTGGTGACATGAACAGCGAAAAATATCTGAAGTCAGGCAAACTCGCCCACGCTTTCTCACACTGAACGAGCAAATGGAGGTGTAAGCCATCGCGAAGCTGTCAAATGCATCAGAAGGGAAAACATTCAGGGGGGCACTTTGTTGACCTAAAGTGCGGTGAGGCGAAAGCCTCTAGAGTGGTGTTGCTGCTTGTGTCACTGATGTGTGGTTAAGGTGTCAATTAAGTACACAACTGTTTGTGAATCTTAAATGCTGGAGACGCTGGAGGGCGTTTGAGAGGCATCCGTCTGATTCGACGCCTTTCTGCAAGCACTCTTCAGCGTCCTAGACAAGGAGAACTACATATGCGTTGGCAGGAAGTAGCGTAGCCATTAGCCCTCTCGGCTGCGGGACGGAAGGATGGTGGTTCGAATCTCATCGTGCACAAAGATTTTAGAGCGCAGCTCTTAGGCGCCCGTTTCTACGTTCCGCGGCGTCTCCGTCGCCGTCGTCGTTGTCCGTTGTAACCACGAGGGCGTAAAAGCGCAACTTCCTCCTCTCCTTAGCTAGAAAAAAAAAACAGTGCCGCGCGGACGGCTCTCGCCGGCGCGCGTCGTAAAACGGGGGAGAAGGAACCCCTGGAGAGCGACTAGCCTTTTGTGTGTGGCTGCCCCATCTCCCACCGCTCGCCAACGCGGAGCGCGGGAGGATTGCCGTCGATTGTTCCTAGGCTGTCCGAGTCGTTTCTACGTGATGTTGACGGAGAGGGCGTAGCCTTGCGTGCGCCATGAGATGCCCTCTCCCTGTGCACTCGCGCGACGGCGGCGGCGCCACGACAGAAAGTTTCAGATGCCCGTCGAAGTCACTCTCTTCCTTTGACCAATGAGGACGCGCGCCCAGCGCGAGAACGAGAAGGAGACTGTACAGCCGACACTGTGTATGTGCACGCCTGCCTTGGCGCGAAGAACAGACAGACGTGGAGCGAGCCTATATAAGAAGGGCGTTGACCGCCCGAGCCACCGTTTAAGTATGCATGTCTTGCTCGCATTCTTTGCCTCAATCTATGGAAAAGCTGAAACAGCTGACAAGCTCCGCTCAAATGTCGCGTTAGGATATAAAGTAATCGTCAGCAATTTTTTTTCTGGTCTGGCTAGAAAAGCGTGGAACCTTTGCTGACAACCTTCTGTTGACAACGATGAGGCATTAAAGGCTTTCGCATCAATAGGAGGCTTCCCACATTCACGCCGGCTGGCGTGTGGCTGCGGCCACATGAGAATTGGAGCGCCGGCTCTAAGAAGACACAGCACTCAGCCCTAACGTTCGCGCTACATAGCATGCTACGTAGAAAATTATGAAGAAATGAAACGTCAAGAACTTGAAAAATTAAAGACTGATCAGCTTACAGTCCGGTGCTTACAAGGTGTTTACAAAGGTAATCGCAAATGGAGTCGGGACAACCATGGACTTAAATCAACCAAATGATCCGGCAGAGACCATATCAATGCCATCAGTCAGGTTATAGAGAAATGCGCAGAGCATAACCAGCCCTATATATATATCTTTCATTGATTACGAAAAAGAATTTGACTCATATGAAACCTCAGCAGTCATACATGCATTGCGGAATCAGAGTGTAGAATATTCTTGTGTGAAAATGCCGGAATATATCTATAACGACTGCACAGCTACCTTAGCCCTTCATAAAGTCACCTATCAATTTCCAATAAGGAAGGGCGTCAGGCAAAGAAACATGATCTCGCCAATGCTATTCACCGCCTGTTTACAGGAGGTATTCCGGGACCTGAAATGGGAACAGTTGGGGATAAGAGTGAATGGCGTCTACCTCAGTAATCTGCGATTCGCTGATGACATTGCCTTGCTAAACCACTCAGGACATTAACTGCAAAGCATGAATAATGAGCTAGACAGGCAGAGCAGAACGACGGATCCAAAAATTAATATGCAGACAACCAAAGTAATGTTCAACAGTCTCGAAAAGGAACCGCAGCTTACAGTTGGTAGCGAGGGGCTGGAAGTTGTAAGGAAATACAGCTACAGGGCTGGTAGTAACAGCTGATCCGGATCATGAGAGGGAAATACCTGGAAGGATTAGAATGGGGGGGGAGCGCATATGGCAGGTTCTCGCAGATCATGAATGGCAGTTTACCAATATCCACCAAGAGAAAGGTATACAACAGGCGTATCTTACTATAGTACTCACCTACGGGGCAGAAACGTGGAGGGTAAAAAAGAGGGTTCAGCTTAAGTTGAGGACAACGCAGTGAGCTATGAAAAGAAAAATGGTAGGTGTAACGTTAAGAGGCAGGAAGAGGGTCGATGGAGTCATGTAGCGGGCGTAGTCATGATGATAGTGATGAAATGCATTCCCTTCAGTGAGTAATGTACGGGCCCGTTCGATGATCTGCACTTTTAACTTGTGGGGATACACATAAATCCCCTGCCCCATTGTAACGGCCGCGCGTAATTATCACGCGATGCTATGCGCGCGCCGTTCGGGAGGTTTTGCGAGGGAGGGCACTCACGCCACCCCCGCTTCCTTTCGCTCCCCGCCGCGACGCCGCCGCGGAGACTTTCCCTCTTTCCCCTCTTAGAACGGAGAGACCTCCTCTCACAGCCCACGAGAAGGCACGATTTTCCCGAGGCTCGCTCGTCTTCTGGCAGGAGCCGTGCACACGCACGGATCAGAGATCTGCCACGGAGACCGCTGCCCTTATCGCCCGGCCATCGCGTGTGATTTGACCGCCGCGGGCCGTGAGCGAGAAACCACGCGAGGTGAGCGGAACCTTCTTCCCCCACATTTTTGCGTGCGTTCTGCCCTTTGTGTTTTTCACCCCCATACGCGAGCGGAACACTCTCCCTCGTTACGGCGGTTGTATTGTTGCTGCTGCATTGTATTGCTCGGGAGCAATAAACGCTCCTCCGAGTAGCATATTCGTGTTTGTCCCTCTGGCCCGAACCCGCCGTGGTTGCGACTCACCGCACCGCGGGTTGGGGGTCACAGCTCTGACTGCTAGGGCTGGCACGCTGGTGCTAGAAAGCGACAACTGCTTCTAGCCCTTTGAGCGTTACAAGAATAACCCCCATATTCTTGGCGCACAACGTGGGGCCAGAGGTGTCACAAACCGAGTGTCTGTGTGAGCGACTGCCGACACACAGACTAGCCATGGCGGCGAGCGGGATTGACTTCCAGTCCCTGCTGTGGTTGTCCAATACGGCTTCTCAGCAGCAACATCTTGGCACGGCAGTAACAACTACTGCAGGTGTATTTCCAGAGGCTGACGCTAGCCCCTGCGATCTTATATCGTTTGAGCCGAGCGGTGATTCACACGACACACCGGCTCAGACGAGCGGCGACGCTAGGCACTTCTCGCCAAGCGCTATGCCGCCAAGTAGGGAGAGCATGGCGCGTCATGTGCAATCTTGCTCATCCCACGGGGCCGCTCAGCCAGAACTACCTGGCCAGGCCCAAGAGGCTGTGTTGCGCAACGCCTTACGCCTCATAGAGAGCCTCACGGGTATCGTGCAGAACAACCTGCAAACACCAGCTCCAGCGGCGAGTCCGAGGCTAAGGGTGGACCTTCCCAGCTACGGCGGCTACCATGATTTTGTCAGTGCCAACGAGTACCTTGAGCGCATGCTGACCTACCAGCAGGCGACAGGGCTTTCCGATGGCGAGATTCTGGCGCGTGTCGTGCCAATCTCACTGACTGATCAGGCTGCCCGCTGGTTCCGCCTTGCTGGCTATCGGTCTCGCGCGATGGAGGAGTTCCGAGCGAGGTTTCGCGAGGAGTTCTTGCCCGCAGATTACGAGCGTCGTCTGCGGCGCGAGTTGGAGCTGCGTACTCAGCATCCGGACGAATCCTTGCTTGAGTACGTGAGGGCGATGGACGAACTCTATCGTTTTGCAGACCCCTCTGCTTCGAACGGCGAGAAGGTAGAGCGTGTCACGCGACAAGCTCACCCTACCTTCGCAGCCTACCTACGAGGCGTACCGTTCAGGGACTTGGACGAACTCGCCTCGGCAGCCAAGCGCATACAGGCAGACATATTCGCCTCCCGCGCGTATCGGCCACCCCCGCCAGCGTCGCAGGCACATGAGCCGCGATGCGCCTGGAACGGAGACACTTTTCGAATCCGTTCCCGGGGAGCCGAAATGGTTGCATTAAGTGACGAGCAAATGAGAAACGGTTGGGAACTATCAGACCGAGCTCTCGACCCGTACACGTATGCTATGCGGTCAGCACAAGCTGCGCGTGGCCAAGGTATGCAGAATCGGGACCGACATGCCGACCCGAGGACGCTAGACCAAAGGGCATCTGCGACGGTTCGCCCGGCAGGGAGGAACGGTCAACCGGCGCGCGGCGACAACTGCCCCGCCCGGCAATGGCCGAATACCCTCTGCTACCGGTGCAACCAACGAGGGCACTACGCCCGGGAGTGCAGACGCCCCGTGAACCGAGAGAACGCGCTTTCGGGAAACGAACGCAGCCGCCGGTGAGCAACGCTTCGCAACCGGCGGCGGCATCAACAGCGGTGCTCAGTGAGTCACACGAACTCCTAGCCCCGCTGGCGTGTCGTTTGGAACCACCCAGCGACACGCCAGTACTGCTTATTGAGCTTACAGTGGCACAACGTAAGTTCATGGCATTGCTAGACACAGGACCAAGCGCATCCCTGTTTGGCGACGAGGTATGTGAGCATCTCCGTCGGAACGGACTCCGACTGCGAGCGAGCAACCTCACGTTCCGATTAGCCAGCGGCACTGCGCACGCGAGCGGTGCCGCGCGGCTTGTGGTGCGGTGGGAGAAAAGAGTGAGACGCCAGCGCTGCGCTCACCTCCCCGGCCTATCGGTTCCAATTATTCTTGGTAGAGACTTCCTCGCCAAGACGGGCATTGTTATTGACGTCTGCAAAGGAGGATATAAGGAGCGAGCATGTGGCGCCCAACCCCAAAAAGCGTCGAAAGCACATTCGCTTTCCGATAATTCGCGCGCAGACGTACGCAACGATCGCCCGAAAGAGAGCCTCGAAACGCCTTCGGCCCGGCTGAACTACCAGCCTGTCGAGCGCGCCGAGAGGAAAAGCGCGGAAGGGAACCTCTCCCCTCCCGCGCGACCCCCTGTCTCCCCTGCGGTTGCACTTCGCGCCGCGGCGGCATGCAGGCCTCCCCACCCGCTGCTGGACAGCTCAGACAGCTTGTCGGGGGAGGAAAAAGCGCATTTGTCTCTGCTCCTAAACGAGTACGACGCCGTATTCACGGAGCGGCCTGGCTGCACTACGCTGATTAGGCACAAAATTGAGACAGGCGACGCTGTTCCATGGAAGTGCAATCCTCGGCCAGTCAGCTTGGCTAAGAGGAAAGCGCTCGATAACGCACTGGACGAGCTTCTCGATACAGGCGTTGTGGAACGATCAAACAGCCCCTGGGGGTTTCCAGTGGTGCTGGTGCCCAAAAAGGATGGAACAACCCGCCTTTGTGTGGACTATCGACGCCTGAACGAGGTGACACGGAAGGACGCATACCCACTTCCGAGCATTCCCTCGATAGTGTCCAATGTCACTACGATCGATGCTAGCAGAGGACACTTTCAGGTGGAGATGACCCCCAGTGATCGAGAGAAAACTGCCTTCACTTGACACAGGGGACTTTTCCAGTTTACCCGAATGCCGTTTGGCCTGGTCGGAGCGCCCGCGACGTACAAGCGTCTGATGGACCATGTCCCAGGCGATGCAAGGTGGCATCACGCTCTTGCTTACCTGGATGACATTGTCGTGTATTCGGAAACCTTTGATGAGCACTTACGCCATCTCAGGGATGTACTGGAAAGGCTGAGGTCTGCGGGAATCACTCTGAACCCGAACAAGACCCAGATAGCGGCGACCCGAATAACACTGTTGGGGTTTACGCTAGACAAAGGACGCCTTCTGCCGTGCGAAGACAAGCTGCGGGCTATTTTGCAGTTCCCGTCGCCGGCAGATATAGGCGGACTAAGACGCTTTCTGGGGCTGGCGAACTTTTATCGACAGTTTATCCCAGATTGCGCAGCTCTGCAAGCCCCCTTAACAACACTGTTAAGGAAAGGTGTGAAGTGGCATTGGGGACCCGAGCAAGAGGCGGCACTACGCCATCTCACTTGCGCACTCGCGGAAACCACAGAGCTAAGGCTGCCTGACCTGAACAGGGAATTTGTGATCCACACGGACGCTTGTGACCTGGGCTTAGTAGCAGTCCTGCTTCAAGAGCACGGAGGTAGCCTGAGACCGGTGGCGTTCGCCAGCCGCTCATTAACTCCCGCAGAGAGAAACTATTCCGTGACAGAAAAAGAATGTCTCGCGATTATCTTCGCTCTGCGGAAGTTCGACTACTATGTCGATGGAGTTGCTTTCGTGATTGAAACTGATCACATGGCACTCACTTGGCTGAGACGCCTAGGCGAGCCGTCCGGACGCCTAGCGCGATGGGCGCTACTCCTCCAGCGTTACGACTTTACCGTGCGCTACAGGAGGGGCAAGAACAACGTGGTGGCGGACGCACTTTCGCGCGCGCCCGTTGACGGCTTGGGAAGTAACAGCACTACCCACTCCGCCGCGCCCGACAGCCAGAGCAGCGCGACTGCCGCGCAGCTCACACAACGCCCCGAGGGAAGGGACACCCCGCCTTCCCAGGGTGAAAGCGTAAACCACTTTGAAGGCATCAGTTCAGTGGTGAGCGTTTTTAGCAGAAAGGAGCTGTTGGAGGCACAGCGGGAGGATCCATTTTGTCGAAAAGTGTTCGACGGGCTCAGGGAGCCGGGCGGCGCGGCCCCGGCGCGCATGGAGGCAACTGGTATTGTTGTCCGTGCGGGGCGCTCGAACACAGCTGGTAATGCTGTGAGCGCGATGGATTCCTATCTGCTCTACTCCGATGGCTTCCTGCTGAGATATATCCCCTCCGAGAAGGATACACACGAGTCCTTCAAGGTGGTGATTCCACGCACGTTGAGAGGAGCACTTTTACGCTACTTTCACAACACGTGCATCGCTGGGCATGCGAGTGGCCCTAAGACTTACCTCAAGTTGTGCCGCCTCGCTACCTGGCCTGGCATGAAGCGGGATGCGATACGCTACGCCCGCTCGCGCGACGTGTGCCAAAGGGTTAAGCGACGTGGTGGACGCCCACCTGGGCTCATGCAGCCGATCAATAGCCAGGTTCCTTGGCAAATTGCGGCTTGTGACGTCATGGGACCTTACCCCAGGACTCCGAGTGGAAACCAATATCTGCTCGTTGTCACGGACCATTTCAGCAAATGGGTGGAACTGTCCCCACTTCGAAAGCTGACGGCACGCGTAATCATGGGGAAGCTGATCGAGGTGTTCACACGATTCGGCTACCCCGGGCAGTTGATAACGTAGTAAAATGGCAGTTTGGGCGAGTTGGTTAAGCATCTTGTAATAAAAACAGCGCAAGGACACAGGACGTGAACGGAGAGTAGACACACACGGCGCTGAACTTGCAACTAAGTTTATTGGAAAAACACGCTGCTTTTCAAGGCAGGGCGTCAAGAAAGCTCTGCTGCTTAAACTTAATTTAGAAGGGCTAGCAAAGAAGGTGAAAGATGCTGAGCTAGGGGTTCTGGAAATCTTCTTCGCAGCCAAGACACATAAGCCGGAGATTCCGTTCAGGGCAATAGTTTCCGAGCATCGCTCTTGGCAGTTGGTGGTTTCCACGTACCTAAACAGACATCTTTCAACACTGCATGTGAATGACCCGTTCCTGGTTCCAAACTCAGAGGAAATTGTTAACTTTCTACTCACTGACAACCCTGGAGACTGTTCTGGTTTTAGTATAGATGTGGAAGATCTGTTCTTTTCTCTACCGCATGTGCCTCTCCTGCAATATGTACAGCAATCCATTGAAGATCAAAATGACGAACATGGTTTTCAAGATAGATGCGGAATTTCTACGGCATCCTTTCTGGAACTCCTCACCTTCTATCTCAAGAATACGTATGTCTCTTGGGAAAACCAAACAGTCTTGCAAAAGTCTGGCGTGTGTATAGGATCTAAAGTAGCCCCGGTGCTCAGCAGCATCTTCCTTAGTCATGTCGACAAGGAAGTGGCGAATGAATTGTCAGGTGGTTTTATACGCATTTTTAGGTATGTTGATGATTACCTTGTGATTGTGAAGTCCCCTCAGGCAGAAACCGTGTCAAGTGTTTTAGATTGTTTTGTAAAGAAAGGGTCCGGACTGAAATTTACGCATGAAATTCCTCAGCATAACACATTACAATTTTTGGACTTACTGCTGGTCTTCGAAAAAGACCACGTGTGCTGGCAATACTCCCCTCGGAGTGAGAAGCCCCTGCTGAACTATAGGTCTTGCCACTCGAAACTAGTAAAAAACGGGATAGTAACAGGGTGCATGAGTATGGCGTTAAAGAAATCCTGTTCTCACAAAATGAAGACTAGCCTCTGCGCCCAGGTACACCGCTGTAAGCAGGCCGGTTTCCCAGACTCAGTTCTTGTGTCGTGTGCGGAAAAGATCCTGAAAAAATTGAAAACCGCCGAACGTGACTCTGAGCAGCGCGCCAGTGTTGACGATAGAACAAAGAATATAGCTGTAATGCCGTACGTACATTCCATTTCGCACAGATTCAAGAAAGTGGGGGCCAAGTATGGTGTCAACGTTGTGTTCTCGGCACCTAATAAGGTAGGCAAAGTGGGGGCAGCTGTTCAAAGGAAGAGGGATGGAATGGGAAAGAAAACAGGATGTAAAATTAATCATGCAAACAGGTTCGTCTCGTGTAAGGTTGCTGTAGTCTACCAGATTCCTCTGTCCTGTGGCCGTACTTATATTGGACAGACAGGTCGCTGCATTAATGTACGGCTTTTGGAGCACCAAAATTCTTTGGGAAAGAGTTCAACAAACTTGGCCAAGCATTGTCTCGAGTGTAAGTGCACCCCGTTTTTCGTTGACACCGAAATCTTGTTCATACATAACGACCGTAGCACGAGGGAAGTAGCAGAGGCATTTCATATCTTGAGGAAAGGAAACAGATGTGTCAGCCAGCCTTCAGTAGCATTGTCATCTAAGGAAATGAAGTTGCTAAACAGTGGTTAGCACCGATAATCACACGTGCCTTTAGGAGACATTTTATTACCCGATAAGTGTATTTTTGACAAAGCGCATGCGCGCCCTTTCTTGACGCCCTGCCTTGAAAAGCAGCGTGTTTTTCCAATAAACTTAGTTGCAAGTTCAGCGCCGTGTGTGTCTACTCTCCGTTCTCGTCCTGTGTCCTTGCGCTGTTTTTATTACAAGTTGATAACGGACAATGCATCGTACTTCACTGCCAAACTTTTCGTGGACTCCTGTGCGGCCCTTGGCATTAAGCACAGGAGAACAACCACGTACCACGCCCAGGCGAATCCCACGGAACGCGTGAACCGCAACATCAAGCACATGCTCGTTGCATTTGCGGAGACGCACATCGACTGGGACACCTGTCTCCCCGAGATTGGGTTTGCTCTCAGGTCGACCGTGAACCGCTCGACTGGGTACACACCTGCCGCTCTCAACCTTGCCAGGGAGCTGCCGAACCCGTTAGAACTTACTCTAAGGTTCGCAGCAACACCCCGATTGCTTGGTCGGCACGCGCCGACTATGCGACCGGGCTGCGCGCGAGGATGACGGAGGCTTTGGACAAAGCACGCCGGAATCTGAGCACTGCTCGGGCCCAGCAGAAAGCGCAGTATGACCGCTCTCACCGGGAAGTTCACTACAAACCGGGTAACCTGGTGTTGAGACGCAGTCACGTTCTGAGCGATGCCAGTAAGCGGTTTTCTGCTTCTCTGGCGCCGAAATGGACGGGACCATATGTAGTTCGGGAGAAACTTTCCTCTCTCGTCTACAGGCTGGCGGACTTGACGCTAAGACCGACCGGCGGGCCAGTGCATGTCTGTGATCTCAAACCCTACTTTGACAGAGGGAACGAGTGGCCTGTGGAGAACACCCTCCCCCGCCAACAGGCAGCCGCACCGAGACGCAAGGCTCGACAACAGAGCCCGCCGCCTCGTTACAACTTGTGCCCACGGCAGAACCAACTCTGACCAACGCGCAGGGAGTAATTTCTCCTGCTTAATATGGACGGAACACCCCTTCCATATTTCGCACCACGGCTTCCGGAGCAAGCACACGCTTTCTCGTCGGAAAAGACCGAGCGGGGTTAGACTAGTTAAAAAAAAAGTGTAAATCGTTAAAGTAACTAGAAAGAAAAGCAAGCTTTGCAGCCGCAGGCCAGCCTGCACAGCGTGCCCGGAGGAGAGCCAGCGACGCCGCAACGACCCTTGCTGCTTCGAACACCCAGAGCCAGGCCGTTTGGAGGGCGGCCGCATTCCAAAACCAAGAGCCCGCTGTCACCACCGAACAACCATGCCGAAAAACAGCTCCCGGTCGGCCGCGGGACGAGCGAGCGAGAATTCAGAGAAACCGGGGCCTGTGTCTACCACGGCGAAAACTGAAGCAGAGAAGCCGCCTTGGGGTGCCCCGTGTCCCCGCGGCAGCGGCTTCGCCCGCAAGAGAAGCTTGGTGCCCCGCTGGGCCCGCCTCGCAAGTTCTCCGCGGCAGAGAGAAAATGGCTCGGCGCGTCCTTTGCCACCCCCATCAAGAGGAAAAAAGGGCGAGCCGAAAGCTAGCTGTTCGACCAGCTGAGTGGAGGCCTGCCGTACGCTGTGCAACGGGACGATCGGTGCGCAATTGCCCTGAGCCTGCCTGCCGCCCGCGCGTCCCGGCAAAGCTGCCCTGACCGACTCACGGGACCTGCGGTCATCGACCCCCTTCAACCCTGGGCTCCACAGTCGTCCATGGCGGTCGTCTACACTGCCTTCCTGCCCTGGCGTCCACGGCCTTCGACGACGGCACTGCTGGCAGTGAGCTGAATCTTTTCTTAATTCGTTTTAAAGTTAAACGGCGTTTCGCCGGCCCCACTCGGTACACACTTTTTGTGAACGCGGTCACTTCTCGGCCGTAGGGCAGTTTTAAGGAGGGGGGGATGTGGGGATACACATGAATCCCCTGCCCCATTGTAACGGCCGCGCGTACTTATCACGCGACGCTATGCGCGCGCTGTTCGGGAGGTTTTGCGAGGGAGGCCACTCTCGCCACCCCCGCTTCCTTTCGCTCCCCGCCGCGACGCCGCCGCGGAGACTTTCCCTCTTTCCCCTCTTAGAACGGAGAGACCTCCTCTCACAGCCCGCGAGAAGGCACGATTTTCCCGAGGCTCGCTCGTCTTCTGGCGGGAGCCGTGCACACGCACGGATCAGAGATCTGCCGCGGAGACCGCTGCCCGTATCGCCCGGCCATCGCGTGTGACTTGACCGCCGCGGGCCGTGAGCGAGGAACCACGCGAGGTGAGCGGAACCTTCTTCCCCAACATTTTTGCGTGCGTTCTGCCCTTTGTGTTTTTCACCCCCGTACGCGAGCGGAACACTCTCCCTCGTTACGGCGGTTGTATTGTTGCTGCTGCATTGTATTGCTCGGGAGCAATAAACGCTCCTCCGAGTAGCATACTCGTGTTGGTCCCCTCTGGCCCGAACCCGCCGTGGTTGCGACTCACCGCACCGCGGGTTGGGGGTCACAGCTCTGACTGCTAGGGCTGGCACGCTGGTGCTAGAAAGCGACAACGACTTCTAGCCATTTGAGCGTTACTACAAGAATAACCCCCATAAACTTTGATATGGCATTCACGCTCAAGGCGGAGTGCGGTATACCTTAACTGTCAGCCTGATGGAGAAAAACTCGCATTTCCCAAGCAGTTCGAGGCACCATGCAAGAGAAGAAATGAAAATTTAGGTCCCTTTACTGTGACCGATTTTAAGCCGGCTCTAAGTTTCTTTTCTTTATTTGTATCACAGCAGCGGACCTGTTGCGAGCTGCACTAAGCTATAACTCATGCAAACAGACGGCAATATAGCAGCCGTAGTATCGAACCTTTACCGTTTCATTGCCACCTAGGCAATATCCTCTTCAGCCGCCGTGTCTAGCGGTAGTCAACAAAAAATTAACGTTGGGAGCCAAAACAGATCAGCGAAAAGTGAAATTCAATCGCGACAAGTAGCAGACGGCCGGCACCCGAGCGGCGGGCAGAGAAAAACAGCGCCATTTTTGTTGTCATGAAGCGGTGCCTTTGGGAACTACGCTTTGTCCTTGCCGGTCGGCACACCTGCACATCTAGCCATCGTTACGAAAGCAAAGACGGCAGTC
The DNA here is from genome assembly GCF_055824585.1 of Amblyomma mixtum. Taxonomy (NCBI): domain Eukaryota; kingdom Metazoa; phylum Arthropoda; class Arachnida; order Ixodida; family Ixodidae; genus Amblyomma; species Amblyomma mixtum. The sequence continues at coordinate 17,328,504 of NC_143021.1, read as the reverse complement.
AACTGCAAGACATTCGCAGTCATCCGCAATCCAGGGACGGGATATGATTTATTTTCTAAAGAAACTGAAGTTCTTCACAGCATTTAGAAAAAGTAAGAATTTAGAAATCCATGGATTAATAAGGCACTATTAAATAGAATCAAAGAAAGCGATAAGCTTTTTCTCTATTTATCTAAACTAAACTACTGGATTATTTGCTTCAATTAAAAAAAAAACTCAGAAATCACCTAGGGCGTGGCATTGGAGCACGTAATGCCTACTACGAAAGAAAAATTTGCAGGTATTGCAAATGATGATGGTGATGATCAAATAATGCAAGGAAAATATGGCGTACAACAAATCAGCTTGTGTCCAAGGCTCAACCAATCCCAATAACTCAATATTCATGGCACGACCTAGGCTGGAACCCTGCTAGCTAATAAAATTAATGACCATTCCCTAAACGCGGTGTCATTTATTGTATGTAACGCGGACACTTCACCCTTGACTGTAATGTATACGTGAATTCTGCTATTACAGGTTAATTATATCTTACTTTTACTGCAAAAGAAGGAATATATACACTATTACAAAAGCTAAAAAACAGTAGTGCCTCTTTAATGGATAATATGAAGGCCCAACCCATAAAATCGAACGCGCACATCATTAGCCATCTGCTGTCACATATATGCAGTCTTATTCTAGCTACGGGAGTTTTTCCTGATAAACTAAAGACTGCAAGACTATCGTTAGTGCATAAAAGTAATGATAAAAGTTACATGCACAACTACAGACGCATTTCTGCATTGCCGATTTTTTTTTTTTCAGAATGAACAGAACGAGCTAACAGTCTACGTTCACTTAACTACTTTCAGCAAAACGACATTAAAGCTGAGCGGCCGTATGGTTTTGAAAAATTTATGTCCGCGGAAATGGCCCTATGGAAATTGAAATTTTCGAGCAGAAACTTATACACAAACATGGCATCTTGCTACAAACGTTACCCATCTACGCAATATGAGGAGTTGCTTTAGATTTAGTTTAATGATCTTAAAAACAGCTCTCAATAGTCAGCAATAAACAAGGCGATATCTGAAGTGGTATTATTACTTATGGTATTCTACGATGGTCGACGGTTGGGCCATTATTATTTCTTCTTTACATTAATGATATTGTAAACACTCACTCCATAAATAATTGTATACGCTGGTGGCACTAAGATATTTTTCTGAGGATCAGATATAATACACCTGGAGGGACAAGCGAACAATTAGTTGGATAAACTATCGGTATGACTTAGCACAAATCAGTTTGCAATGAACACGAAGAAACCAAAATACCTTGTGTTTCAACCAAATAATTAGTGTGTTAAAAAATTACCGACGATTACGTTACTTCCTAATGCGAAATTTGAGCGCAGCAAAAAGCTGTTTCACCTTTTCGATAGATTGAGGCAAAGAAATCGAGCAACACATGTATGCGCTATCACAGAGTTTTTTTTTATTTTTCACACGTATTCCTTTAACAAAGATTCCACTAACAGTTCTTGACAGTCATGAATGAAGCTTTGTGGTCGGAGAAATAGACTGATATATGTTCGACTTGGTACACCAATGCTTGATTCTCAAAGACGAGATCTATACAAGTGCCTCGCGAGGTTGTCACAGCCGTGGGACGCGTTACGAGCGAGAGGAACGGGATGTTCTCCCGCATAAGTGTTAGGAAATTGCTGTTTGTCTTTATGTCAACATTAAAGTCCCCCACTACTAACATCGGTGTGGATCGATGGACGGTTAATGCGAGTTGCAGGAAGTGCACGACGTCTTTCGTGAGTGAGGTAGGGGCGAAGTAGGCAGCTACTACCAGCAAGCCGTTGGGCAACTTTGCGGCGCACAGTTCGCCAAGTTCATGTGACGTGCCAAACATTTCGACTGGTATTGCAGAGAGACCTGTGCGCAAGTAGATAGCGACTCCCGCCGCTCTGTTGTGGTCTCTGCGAGCACCACAGCAGTATAGGAAATCTATGATTTCGAGAGGCTCTTCGGGATCCATCCAGGTTTCAGCAAAGCAAAGTACAGAGGAATGGCGCAGAATGTGATCGTGGTGTACGTCCTTGGCATGTGCGGCAAGGGAGCGTACGTTAAGAATGTGGTTGTGAATGATGAATCAAGTGCTGCCAGCGAATGACGCGTCCATTGGCTGTCTGCGTGTGTTACTGATGTGTGGTTAACATGTTAAGCTTCGCCTGTAAGAGTGGAACGCGACAGCGTCTTGCAACGCTGCCAGGGAGTCCACAGAACGCCATCGCCAATCCGGCTGTACGCCTTGCTGGACGGTAAATTTATTTTTTGAGGAAAGGAAATGTATCTCTCTCGCATATCTGGGTGGACACCTGCACCTCGCCGTAAGGGGAAGGGGGAAGATGGGAGTGAACGAAGACGCCGTATTAGCTAGACGCGCCTTTGTTCATTCCAAACCATTCAGCTGGCATTACGGAGTGGCTAGCGTGCTCGTATCGCACTCCGGAGACCCTGGTTCGATTCCCCAACTCGACCAATTTCGTTCTCGGTTTTATAGATTTATGCGGTCTAACTAGAAAGGTTAATTAGGCTATTTCATATTTACATTATTGCATTTCTATCCATCGTGTTCTGTCATTAACCTGTCAATTGTTGGAACTGTCTAGGATGTTCGACACAACGTATATGAAACGAGCAACGTCTTACTGAGTGGGGAAGTGCGTGGTGGTGGTGGGAACGCGGCTTCGTACTTATCTGTTTTTTTTTTTCAGCAGCGTCTCCTTCCGCGGACGCTGTTGTCGCTGCGGCGCGCGTCTTTCTTTTCTTTTCTTCTGACCTCTTCATTCTCCTCTATATTAATTAGGCTAATTGATTAATTAAGCAATTAACTAAACTCAGTCCAACTTAGTTGCAGCATCACTATACGATCCCTTTGATTGGTTGCATGGTTACTAGCCAAAGTACAATTGGCCCCATTTGAAATTCGCGCACTGTGACGTCACGAGCATTTCGACCAATTGAAAAGCATGACATTGGGGGCGGAGCTGGTTATGAGGCCGACGCCGACGCCGACGCCGACGCGAAACCCAGGAACGGACGCCAAAGAGCTGCGCTCTAAAAATTCAGGGGGGCACTTTGTTGACCTAAAGTGTAGTCAGGCGAAAGCCTTAAGCGCGGTGTTGCTGCTTGTGTCACCGATGTGTGGTTGAGATGTTAAGCTTCGCCTCTGAGTGTGGAACGCTACAGCGTCTTGCAACGCTGCCAGGGAGTCCACAGAACGCCATCACCCATTCGACTCTACGCATTGCTCAACGGTAAATTCATTTTTGAGGAAAGGAAATACACCTCTCTCGCATTTCTCGATGGACACCTGAAACTCGCCGTAAGGGAAGGGAGCAAGGTCGGAGAGAAAGAAGAGGTGCCGTAGTGGAGGTCTCCGGAATAATTTCGACCACCAGGGGATCATTAACGTGCACTGACACAACGTTACTAGAACCAACTAACATCGCACAGCACACGGGTGCCTCTTGCGTTTCGCCTCCATCGAAACGCAGCCGCCACGGTTGGGTTCGAACCCGGGTACTCCGGCTCGGTAGACGGGCGCCTTACCACTGAGCCACCGCGGCGCACCCACAAGGGATCCCCGCACTGGAATCTGGAAGGCTGCGAAGAACTCCGAGGAAGAGATGGCACACATGCATCCTAGCGCGAACGAACTTGGTAGCACAGGAGCATTTCTGATGGGGACTTGCCCGCACGATAAAGGCCGATTTACACGACGGTCCGTTCACCCGCGACCCCCGCATCGCGGGTTCATGTGCCACTAAAAACTGGCCTGCGATCCGATATGAGGGACGCCGTAGTGCAGGGCTCCGGAAATTTCGACCACCTGGGGTTCTTTAACGTGCACTGACATCGCACAGCACACGGGCCTCTAGAATTTCTCCTCCATCGAGATTCGGCCTCCGCGGCCGGGATCGAACCCGCGTCTTTCGGGTCAGCAGCCGAGTGCCGTAGCCACTGAGCCACCGCGACGGGTAAAACAGGTCATTTGTTTTCATAAAGAGAATAACTATACTGCAAGCATATCACGGCGCACATATGCTGTTTGCCCGCATGTGCCTCCTTCATTCGAAGTCCGAACTTTGCACAAGCTGTAACCGACTACTGCCAGGCAAACATCTCGGCGCGAACGTCTTCGCTGAGGTTGGGCGAGGAGTTTTCTATTCTACCACAGCAAATGAAACACGTTTAAAACTTTTTCTTGGGTGTTTCATCCGATTTAAGATGCGTGTTTTGTCTTTTAATATGTTTTATTTTTCATATATAACCAGTATTTACTGAGCAATGTGTTGCTCGCGCCACCGGTACCACCGCTTTGCACGAGCCGCAACGAGTAGACGCTCCGAACCTGCCCGGCCACCCGCGGTAATGGCACCCGTTTTTCCAGTTTCGGTATTGAAAGGTTGGCACCTTAACTGCTTGAAACTGGAACGTAATGTTTTGTGGGTAACATAATCCGGGGGTGTACTATGAGAAAACAACATTTTTACGGTTTGCAAAAATTTCGGCCAAGTAGGCCTTTAATTGTGCTAGACCACCATTTTCCTGCATAACGCCCGCATTTTCGTTGCGCGTCTGTCCTGAAGTATAACAAAAGGGACCCATGTGGGCTTGATGCAGTAAAGCTCAAATAGCCCTTGCAAAGACGATATGGAACCCCTGTGGAATCAACAGGCGTAAGCCCAGTGTGGGCTTGCCCACTTATTCCCCATAGGGGGCCGACGTACGTATTTGCGGAGTTTTCCTCAACATTTGCCCAGGTCGGACAACAGAGGACCCATATCTCCAGCTCCTCCGTCCTGGTATGTCCTCAACGCTTAGTGATGCGTCAGCATAAAGTTCTTCCTCACTGTTAGGAAGTCCGTTCGGGGTGGAACCAGTATTAAATTTATTAGTTAGTATGGAACATATAAGTACTAATATAATTTACATTGGCATCACCTTCTTGAATGTCGAAATAATATGCCTGCTTGTTTTTCTTGTATGACAAAGCACATTGTTCGGGCGGGGACTTTTTTTCTGAAAATCGCGAAATTTACGTGGTGTTTTGCCTGTCTGTCGGTCGACCGGTTAGTTGCGCATTCACCGTAATCCAATGAGGTAGGATGAACGAAAAATTACAGGATTGAACTTATGTCTGCTTAAAAATGCGAAGCCCTTTCGCTTCCCTTGCCTTCTCTGTCCATTTTTATTTTTAAGTTTTAATTTTTTACTTTCTATTTTTTCTTTATTTCTTATTTTTTTTATTTTTTTTTAATTTCTGTATTTTTACATTTTATTTTTCTATAGCTATCAACATGAGTACCATCATCATCATCGCTATCACCACCACTATCACTGTCATCATCATTATCGCTATCCATCTCTAGGACTTTCTCTAGCACTATCATCAGTAGCTATCACTATCACTATCTATCTCTACCAATATCACTATCGGCTGCTATTATCACCATTACTACCACCATCACTACCATTATCATCACTACCAGCATTAGTAATCACTGCCATCACTACCAGTGTCTATCTGTAGCATTATCGCTATCAGTAGCCATCTTTATCACTATCCATCACTATTTTACTATCTGCTTATTAACTATCACTACTATCATTACATATATGCTGCTTAATCAACTTTTACCATTACTCATTTCTTTGTACATAAATGATCTTCCAGATGCTCTGAATTGTGCCCAAACTATTATGTATGCTGATGATACAGCCCTTCTGTTCTCTAGCCATGAACCTAATATGGTTGAAACGCACGCTAATAGTGATCTTTCTCTGATATGCCGATGGTTTCTACAAAATAAATTAACAATTCACACCTCGAAGACTAAATACATTGTCTTCTCCAGTCCCTATAAAAAAGGCTGAGGCTTAACTTGGTTAAGCCTGGAGAATGCGAAGCATCATCGTGTCGCGTAATCTGGAGGCGCACAACCACAGCGACGGCGCGAGGTGGGCCCCGTTTCTCCACTGTCGTGACGTCATCGTGTCACGTGGTGTGACGTCATGTATCACGTGATTTGGAGGCGCACAACCACAGCGACGGCGCGAGGTGGGCCCCCGTTTCTCCACTGTCGTAACGTCATCGTGTCACGTGGTGTGACGTCATGTATCACGTGATTTGGAGGCGCACAACCACAGCGACGGCGCGAGGTGGGCCCCCGTTTCTCTACTGTCGTGACGTCATCGTGTCACGTGGTGTGACGTCATGTATCACGTGATTTGGAGGCGCATAACCACGGTGAAGGGCTGAAGTGGTAGCTAAAGTAGTATGCTTCGCATAAAACTCAAATAGCTTAAATGAGTTAAGAATAGGCGCAAACCCCCTCGAACGAGTCGATCAACAGGTATATCTTGGTGTAAATCTAGATTCAGGTTTCAATTTTAATTCTCACATAATTCGTGTAAGCAGTAAATTGAGATGGGATTGCTTTGTTTTACTAAAAGCTAGAAAGTTCTTCTCGCTTCGCACATTAAAAATTTTGTATTATTGCCTTTTTCAAAACAATATGACATACTGTATAGAGTCCTGGTGTCTTACGTTTAACCCTTACTTAAATCAAATAGCAGTTTTACAAAAAAGAGCCCTCCGTATAATAACACATAGTAAGCGCACAGATAGATCCGCTCCACTCTTTCGTGACCGAGACATTGCACCTTTTTTTGCTATGCGGGATTTCAATTTAGCTTGTGTGGTTATACATAAACTAAACCATAGCATCCCACTGTCATCATCTGTTTTCGTATATCCGCCTCGTCCAGCTAGGAATTTTTTCAATTCAAAGTTTTAAAAATACAAATTGCGCTGCAGTATGTATAAATAAATAAATAAATAAATATATTGTCGTTTTCACCTTCCAGTTGTGAATAATGTGCACGGTAAAAGAACTATCGCCTATGCCAGTGCTAAAATTTGGAACCAACTGCCAGCTAACTTAAAAACAGGTCAATTGTCAATCGCCGAAAGAAAGAAGTTTTTTCGGAGCCAGCAATATTCGACTCCACTATAAATCAGTGTTTCTCTTGGATGCATACATTGTTTTATTTTTTGTTTGTTTATTTTGTCCTGCTAACTATTGTATAATTTCTTGAGTATTTCGCTTTTATTTGTATATAACTGTCACATAACTGCTGTATAATACTGAGTTGTCTCGCTATACTCTTTTTTTTTGCACTTCCTGCATGGGCCCAAGTCTAGCCGAGAAGGCTAAGGGCCCACATGATTCGCATGAATTTTTTTAATAACTGTTTGAATAAAACTCAGTTTGATTTGATCTTATTTGATTTCCATTTGATTTCAATTACCATACAACTTAAGATTGACAGTCCGTGCAGACACTTTTGCGGACAACTTCCGTCCGCGCCACTCATGAGCCAAGAAATGCTTACGCCATAATATAATATCACGGGTGCAGCTCTTCAGTGGAGCACGTGCTAAGCACGCATTGCTCAGCCGCACTAATAAAAGCTCCACATTCACGGCAGTAATACAGTACCAACCCTGCCAGCTGGTATGCCCTCAAACTCCTCTTTTTCATAGCGAAAAAAGTCGCGTCCTTATCACACTGGTCCAGTGCTCCTTGATTTCACACCTGGCTGTACAGTGGGACTCACATCGAGGCTGCCGAATGGAGCGCAATGACTGTCCACGCATTATTCGCGTAATTTTTGCTCGATCAAAGCTGGCGTCATAAAAGCAACAGCATGAAGGTGAAGACAATTTGGTTTATCAGGTACGCGTCTGATGAGAGAGTGCTGCACACTCCGATGTGGGTCGGACTCTGCGTCTGCGTATACAGGGCCACAGTCGGATAAGCATTAAGAAAATGTCTGTTACAACATTATCTGATCAGATATGAATCAATTTACTACGGCTGGATTTCTGCCAATTCGAAGTGACGAGTTTTCTCAGGCAGGCAGAAAAGCGAATAGCACTCACCAATCAAATAAAACCGACCTCACTAAAAACAGAGAATTCATAAGTCATGCTAAGAGACTCATTCAGTGCACATCTATTTGCCCGATTTTTCTATATTCGCTAGAATGAACAACCTCGTCACAGTGACGAGTAATCAGCGAACTACAACATTTATGTACACGCGCAATTTTCGACCTTACAACTCCCGCCTCCATCAGGCCGCGAAGCCGTAGGGTCTGAAAACGCCTGCGAGGCTTCTGCTTGCAGCCTGCGTGGGCATGTGCTAGCTGCAGGACGTCACTCGTGTGTTCGTGCGCTCTTTGTTTATGAGACACGTCACAAGGCTGCGTTGTCGACTACACAGCGACGCCCGACGAAAACAACAAGTCGTGCGCCCGTTGTTGTCGTCTGACGGCAACGGAAAGATCCCGGCCAAGCTGTCTTCACCGAGTGTTTCAACTACCTGGTTTGGCGTTTGTCATCTTTCAGGTCTGTACGCCAGATATGTCACCTTAAGTCCTGAAGGAACTGGATTAGGTGCGCATTCAAATCAGTTCACTTTTATTCCTTGAACAGATGAGAAAGAGACAAAACACTGTCAAAGCACCTCGACTAGGGTCCACTCCATTTCGGGGTGGCAGCGCAAGGCAGTAGAAGTTAGTACAATATCATACTTCAAAGGAGATACGAGTAATATAGGACAGAAAGAACCATGTCAACGTAAATAGCAGGATTGAAATTTGGTGACTGCATAGAGCTCCTAGGGCACCTAAACCGTGCATAGGATTCCTTCGGAGCTCTACAATAATAGCAAATGAAAAGAAGAGAAAGATGTGAAAATTCGAGTGTACTACATGGATAAATCAAAGCTCTTACAGAGAAAATAAAATTTGAGGCATTCACTCAAGTTAGCCGAAATTAAAATGCAACTATGAAAGGGATGTTTTCAATCACGCCCATAAAGGATGATTTCCCTGGAGGACGTCCGCGTTTCGGTAATCGATGCGAAATTAGGTCGAAATCCGTTGTTTCATGTATCTTCATGTATCATGAACACTACCTAGGAAACCGAAAAATTCAGAAAAAAATATGAGATCAGAGTTTTGGATCTGTGGTTACAAAGCAACTTGAGAGCGCATTACGCAACCAAGGCTCTCAAAGCTACGGTCAACCAAATATCAAGAATTATTATAAGCGTAACCTAGCATCGGAAAGAGGCGAGAGAGGAAGACACCTTCCGCCTAGTCCAAGCCTTAGTCATAAGCAGGATTACCTACGGGCTCGCTTACCAAGAGATCAGAATCGTTGATAGAAGGGCCATTGATACAATCATAAGGGGAGCCTATAAAATTGCCCTAAACATACCATCAACGGCATCAACGGAACGTCTTTCGGCACTCGGAGTACACACCTTTGACGAGCTCAGGGAGGCGGTTCTAGAGGGTAAAAAAAACGCCTAACTTCAACACAAGAGGGTAGGGATATCCTGAGGAGACTGGGGCTATGGCAGGCACTACGAACTAGTGAGAGCAAGTCCCAAATTCAGACGCCTTCAAGAGAGAAGACCTATGTAAACCAGGCACTTCCACCACGAACGGCAGAAGGTAGGACAGCCAGAGTCAAAGCACTGGCGAAAAACTATCAAAAGAAACGGAAGCGGTATACGGGAAATCGGGGTCTATGCCCAGCCAGGCAGGTTCGCGATTGCTGCGGTGGACAACCAAAAGAGGCCAATAATCAGGGCTTCAATCTATGCCAAAGATCCTGCGGAAGAGGAATCACTGACCATAGCCATCACCGCCAAGACTCAACATCAACAGGGGAAGTCATCGCACCTAGTGAAAAACTCCCAACAAGCCTACAGGGACTACCTCGCTGGAAAATTTCACGGAAGAGCGAGCACACGTACGCTCTCACACTCACGCAGAATAACACGGACAACTGGTCATGAAGGCCTAGTTGGAAACGAGGTAGCGAATGTTCTAGCCCGAGCTATCGCAAACTGGGCGGATTCCCATCCCTACCCCACCCCTCTCCTAGGACCATATAGTGACAAGCTAAAACGCGTTAGGGTAAGAAGACATTTCTCACCGCCACACAAACAACTGTCCTCCTCGGCTGGCATTTGCTGGAGGAGAATACAAACAAACATATCCAAGTATTAACATTTTACATAAGATCAGACCCACACACTACCCAAGTTACTATCCAGGGCAATCCGGACAAAAAGTTAATATTGCCACACCCGACACACGAGCAGTGGGAGGAGGCCCCGACCAGCGACAAGTTGGACCAGCAAGCCTGGATCATCCAGCCAGTCTGCAAGTCACCTGCCGCCAGCGGAGACCTGGACTACTGGCCCCGACCAACCGGCTTCCGCCAATTAATCTATGCTAATTAAAAGTTTTTTTCTCACTCTCTCTCCTTGCTTCATTCTAATCAGTAGTACAGCAGTCTTTTCCCCATCCCAACCCTGTATACTTCGTGCCCCTTTAACATTTTTCATAGGAAGCTCGTGGTTGCTGTGCTAATAATCGAGCAGGGAAGTCTTGCAGAGAGCAACAATCTTACCTGAAGGCTGACACTTTTCCTACATGACCTGGGGTCACGGACATGACTTCTGAGGTGCAGGCGCCTGGTAGAGACCAGCGATCACCCTCTTTACTCTCTTGGATGGAGCAGAACCACACGGCAGCATTCCAAGGGCCAACATAATTGTCCTTGGGAAAGTAGAACGTCCATGTATAAAAACTACTCTTTATCCGAAACTATAACTACTTTCTATCAGGAAGTTTGCAATTAAAGTTCGATATTTTCGATATGGTTTAAAACTTTCCCGAACCTCAGTCACCACATCCTGATACGTCAATCCGTTTAACAGTACCTTTTGCTGGGCTAGTTGCTGTGACATTGTGTTCAGGAAAGTAAAAACAGCGCTAAATTGTACACAAACCACACAGAAAGACTGTCTTTCTGTGTGGTTTGTGTACAGTTTAGCGCTGTTTCTACTTTCCTGAACATACGTCAATCCACAGCGCTCGTTTCAAAAACCAGGAGATGTCAACGCATTTAAATGCTGTCCGCACGTTGTCACTGCGCAAGGCCGAGGCGAGTGCAGAGTCTATGCTGGCTAAAAATACATTACAAAGGGCAGACAGGACAAAACAAGCAGTACAGATTCCCCGTTGTTACAGATTGAGGCCTTGTCAGAGCAGATAAGAGTGCAACGCAAATAAACTGCTGAAGGAGTAAGAAAACTGTCAACAGGCAAGCTTGGAGCATCCTCCAAAAATATATCCCCACTCTTATCAATGCACTCCCGGACAGAAGCGAATAACTGGTCGAGACGCGCAGAATAAACCAGACCACTGACGTCATCGGAAACGCTACCGTTGTCGCATCTTCGCTGTTAGGAAAGAAATGCAAGGAAGGTGTTAATCATTAAAAAAATTCATTTCAGTCGTTTCAACAGCCTTTTCATGGAACGGGCGACCTTAGTGCGGCCACGAACCCCTTTCGCTGGCGATCAATCTGTAATGGATGCCTTCCTTGCTGGTTCTTGCAGTGTAAATCACAATCAATGAGCTACGTATTTGCAAGCGGTGATGGGCTTAGTTAAATTCTATTTTTATTTACTCATTTTCTGCTCTAAAAAACCGTTCTCCGACTGCACTAATTTTTTTCACAACTTCCAGGAAGTATTTAGTAATACAGACGATTAGTATTTTTTTAATAAGCAAACACAATTCCAGCGCAACAATATGATGGAGGCAAATGTTTTCTCATTTGGACTGATCATGGCGCATAATTACTATAATAATAAATTATTGACCTTTAAAATCGCATGCTTCATCAATGGAAATAATTAAGCAGCCTTCTTGTTCAGGTGAGTTGCGAAAGCAGTCGAAGTTCTCTTTATATGCGACCAATGAGTGCCTTTTTATCACGTGCAGTGATGTGCCAGCATGTTCCGTGAAATTAGAGCGCTTGTGTCGTTATCCCTATGCTATTCTGCCCAGTTGTATGCTGCAGTCAACAAAAAAGATGACATTTTCAGATTTTTTTTCGTATAAATTGAAAACATCATGAATATTAAATATCTGTTTCCTGGTTCTGAATATATTATGACGCAATAATGTCCTTGTCTTCCGTAAGGAGTTTTTCGGGGCGTAACTGCTAGCTTTCAGTTCGTTTTTCATTTTTTGGCTTTTCATGGGTGCTTCCCATAGCGCTCATTTTCCGTCTGTTTTAAGTTATTATTAATTTGTTTTCATTTTCAGGTGACATTTTCTACAGCTACATGTATTACTGCGTATTTTTATAAGCAGTGGGCGAAGCGGGATGTTAACATAACGTGATCAAGCCTGCTGAATGGGCAGTTACCCGCGGCCACAACTAGGGGATGTAATGTTCAACAGTCTCGCAGGGGAACAGCAGTTCACAGTTGGTAGCGAAGTGCTGGAAGTGGTCAGGAAATACGCCTACGCCTGACAAGTTGTCGATAAAGAGATTGTTTGCGTGAGCCTAAAAACATCACACTGACTGTTATCGACATTGCCGAAGATATGGCCCTCTTATCAGTCTCTACAGTAACCCATGAAATCATGTGCAATGTGCTGAACTAAAGGACAGTGGCCCAGCTCAACCCCCGTACGTACATCTCTCAAAAGAATTAGGTTTCCAGGATGATCTAGGTAAATCAACACCTGGTGTGGATGGAAAAGTCACGGATGGCAAAGAGTGATTTCACTAGACGAATCTAAGTTCTTGTCGTACGGGAATGATGAGATTCGTTTTATATACATGTCGCCCCAAACACAATTTATATGGACTTCGTACTCAACTTCCCACGTTAAACCACAGAGGCGTACACGTAATGGCACGGGGCTGATTCTCCACTCGTGGAGTTTGTCTCCTTGACTGAATTCAAAGTATCATGAGGTACGAGATCGATCAGGGCATTCTTGACAAGACTATGCTTCCATAGACGCGCAAGAATCTGGGATTCTGATGCGCGTTTCAACAGAGTTACTGCCCAAAGCACTCTTCTGCGCTTGTGAAAGATCGGATGGAGAAGATGACGGTGGACCTTATAGAGTATCCAAGCCAGTCTAATGAGATTATTTTAGTTGAGCATATTTGCATAAACATCGAGCATCTTTCGAGGGACAAAAAATAAAACAGCGCTGAGGAGGAAGTCGATAAGCTACTGCAAAAGCAGAGAAACATGAATTAGACGTCCGTTGATAGCTTCCTGTACTCTACACTTCGGTGGAGTCAAGCACTGATCGCCGGAAAAGATTTGCGGGTAGAGTACAGACGCGTAAGGCTATGGCGAAAAGGCATTCTTGAAGTTTTTGCTTCAATTTGTAATTAAAAAAAGAACATATAACCGCCGTTAAGTTCACGCTGCGCGTAACCAAGTTCTGCAAAAAAATTGCTGTGAGGACAAATTATCGCTTAATATGATGATAAACATTGGTTCCTGTCTAACAAATTCGACATTGTTGTCCCACCAACCTCGTTCACAAATTTTAGTGCGGTAAAAAAGGTAAATTCGAAGCACTGAAATTCATATCTTTTTGTTTACTACTGTAATGTTCATTGCATGGTGTTTCTTTTCTTGTGTGTGTTACCTAAAGTGCAAATGCCGTACTGCTTCTTGTTGAGGGCTGTATTGTTTTACTTTACCAAAGATTGTACCGCTGCTTGCTTTGCAAGTGCACTGTGGAGTGAATAGCAAAATCTGGGTATATTTTAAACCTTTTTTTCCGGCACAGTGGTAGTGCTGTACTGTTTTATCAGAACAATGATTATAGTATAGGTTGATTCAGGCGTGTAATTGCCAACCAGAGGCACCCACGTGCACACTGACCTTTGAAACAACAGCTTGAATGATGGGACCTTTGTTGTTTTTTCCTTACATTAAAGACCTTTTAGATACCATTTCATTGACAGCCAGACTATTTTAGATTGAGTGGGTTGCGCAGTTTTATTGCGCGATAACTAATCCTGAAGGCTTTACTGCAATCTGTCTAATCTTAGTGCACATTGGTATAGACTGTATGCCATCGTATTTGCAAGAAAAACGGTGACTCGGTATCCGCTCCCTCTGGGTGGACGCGCGCTACCCTACACGCGAATTTCGAGGTGCCTCGGTATTGTGATCGACAGAAACCTCTCTTGGTCACCTACGTTTAAATCGCTTGGTAAGAAATTGCTGCAGCATCACCGATGTTTATGCACATGGTGAGAACGCGATGGGGCAGGAACTACCACTCGGTGGTACCCCCAAAGCTTACCTTGAAACAGGACTGAGTTGTTCTCTGCCGGTTCTCCATCGAGTATCTCACAGGAGAAAGGAAGCACTAAGCAACTGGGAACAACTGCCTTCGGGCCTGCCTGGGCCTCCAAAAAAGATCCCCTTCCCAGGAGACTGTAGCGCAAGCCAAGTGTGTACGTCAAGATATGATTCCCTCTAGAGAGACAATATGTATTCACCTCCTATATGTACTCCTAGGCAGGAAACACCGCCAAAACTACTGACACCGAATTTTTCTCCCGGAACGAGCCCCCTTTAAAAGTGAATCAGTTGAATTATACCCGGTATGAATGCAAAGAACCGCAGGTCGGAGGCTGTGACACTTCACGCCAATCAGAGCGACATACTTGAAAAGTACTCTTAGGAGACCCACATTTTCGCCGGTTGCTCATCATGAAGAGTTCCTCCTGTGTTTTCTATGTGACATCTACAGGCCAAATGCTCTCTTATTACCTTCAGTGGACGCCGTCCTTCACATCGGCAGAGCTGTACGGTGCCAAAGAAGTTGCCCTATATTATCTATCCAAGCTGCGCCGAACAGGTGGACTCTGGCTGATGTCCAAAGGCTCTAAAAGCAGCTCCTCTACAAAATCTCTCAAGCCTGCTTAGGTAAACTTATAGCCCGTCAGTCTCCCTTGACGATGACTATTTGCATCCTTCGGCCAGCTTTGCAGGTCATTGTATATTATTCCAGTGCTTTGCGGCACACAGTGGCATTTTAGAGTTGGTGTTTGGAATTGGTGTTTATTTTTTTTTTTAAGAAAAGGGAAGCCAAGGCAAAGGACGGTAGGCCTGACTAAGACGTGGCTCCTTTATACAGATAGCAGCACACACACACCTCTAGTGTACTGCATACATCACAGACGGGCATAAATCAAATATATCATATGATATCTACAAAGCCTAAATAGAATGTACAAAGAAAGTCGCAATACATATATTGGTTGTACACAGAAAACAACAATACATAAGCATAAATAGAATAAAGTTCATGCTACAGAATTTTACACAAAGACAAGACCACATACTATTAAAAACTGAACTTTGTTGACGCTCACAATTCTTACCTAGTGAACCACCTGAATGTTACCTGAAAAGATAACTTCTGCTTTATTTATTTATTTATTTATTTATTTATTTATTTATTTATTTACATTTCTGCAGCGCCATGAAGGCATAATTGCAGGGGGGAATACATACATAAAGAATCAATCGTACATCATGTGCCAACTTTTTGTACAGGATAATTACTGCGGCTGAAAGGTACGTGTTTTTTTGTGTGTTCTCAGATGGTACAGTCAGGCCGGAATGAAACGCGAACACGCATATGTCATACATTTCAGCTTTCCAACCTATTTTCGATTATGCATTTCAGTAGGCCCTTTACCCAGACACATGAATCAGGCTAGTTGTAGACTTCAGCTGAAAGTAGGAAAGCAAAATATTTTGTTTTCTAGACAAGCTCTGTTCGCGTTTCATTCCGGCCTGACTGTACATTACGGCAGGTCTGTCAGGTAGAGTGACACACAGTCTGTTATGGTGAATATATAGAAGCAACTGAAAGTAATAAATATCATGTGAAGGTAGAATAGCATATTTTTTAAATAAGGGTTTTGTGGACAAATCACGCTGCCTGTCATAATAGCTTTCGATGGCTTTATGTGTTTGTTTTTTGGAGAACAAGCAACCTATTAAATTCTCCAGATGAAGTAGTTCGCTATGCGAGAATGCAATATGATAATTCAGAACAAAAAAGAGCATAATACATTGAAATCTTGAACCTTTCTCATGGGTATTTAGTTATTTTATAACGTCATCCTACAGTTTTACTCAAACATTTTACTAAATTTAAAACATGCACATTCTGTGAAACGTTTTCATTAAACCAAACACCAAGGAACTTGTGACTGGCGACTTGTTTCGTAACACTGCTTTTATATTTAATAACTGCACTGCATTGTCTAGGCAGAAGAATAAGCAGACGAAGCGCCCAGCAAAGTTTTCTAGCATCGGAATTCTAAAAGGGCTTTCTTTACAAATCTGAACGGGTCCCTAAAGGAAAAAAAAAAACGCTTTTCAAGAAAGATCGGCTTTGCGGGTTTCATCTTTATGCATTTCTTCATTCGATTAACCGGCAGCGATAAACTTTAGACTTCCACATAGACTTCCTCGACGTCTGAAATCTGTCTATCGTTGTCTTCGAGCGAACGTCACAAGCAACTTCCAATTATGCTTTGGCCAAGTTCACACTGATACGAATGCGGCTCAGATGAAATAGTGCAGTACGCTCTAATAAATTCTCAGCTTATGCAGATAAGTCTGTAGATTACAAGCCGCAATAGGAATCTCTCGGGCAAGTGCAGTAGCAATGAACATTGTTTTAGGTCCCTCAGACAGCCCCGCGGAACAGTGCCATGCGCTGAAAATTTTATTTGCCTATTTGGAGGACATTCGACTAACTGAAGTATTTTAAGCTTGTCTTGCACTCCCTGTGAACGCATTCGCCGTGCACTGAACGTTTTGCGTGCCCATCTGCAGTACATTGCCCTTCATCACTACCCTTAAACTTTCTTGCACTCCCCTCTGAGGTATATTCTCCCCAGTTCAATGACCAGAAATATGAGTTGTTACTTATTTCCTTCACCCATTTCTATAAGCTTTTCTTTCCCAAAGCTCCTATCTAACGCAGAGTAGCATTTCAGGCCTCTTTCAACGTCGGCTTAATTTCCTGCCTTTCATTAAAGAGCCTCTCTCCATCTATCTAACCTTACCGTCCAAACGGCTATCGAGACTAAAGTTCCTGAATATAAGATAATCTAAATTCCTGTTGTATTACTTCTAAACCGTTGCAGTGCCTATGAAACATGTTCGTCTATTCTCCCGTTATTACATATAACTCTACCTAAAAGTTTCATCAGGTGCAGGTTGTAATAGTGAGTGCATATTCACTACGCGATAATACGCTAACCGTACACTCGGCCTTTTACGCGGAAACTTTTGTCTAGGTCATGTTTCACTGAAATTAGCATTGTCGAACATTTAGTGTTTCATTCCTTTCATCGTCACTAAATCCCGTTTTAAATCGCGCAACATGGTTCATCGGTGTAAATTTTCTCCCTACTGACAGCGTGCCTCCTATTAAATCTCACCTTAATCTGCCTTACATTTTGCACAAGGAAAATTTATGGTCTACAGTTTTTCTTGAGATCTACTTCCCTAACGACGGAATTAAATACAACTTATTAAGAGTTCACCCTCGTAGATCATCGACATGAAGTTAAAAAGTAAGCTGCGGCACCTATCGCTGTTTCAATTCCTCTAGTCCGACGACAGGTTCTAACTGAGGCCACCTCCCTGCCTTTATCGCTAGCAACACCGAACACAGAATTTAGGGCAATTAATTTTATCATACGTGCTCGGCCATAGATGCTCATTTCTAACCCTGAACAATTTGGAACATTGTAAACAAAACAGATAAATCGTAGACTGCTCTAAAACTTTGAATGGCCAAATAAAATTCCCAGTGAAATTTGAGCGGATGTTATTAACAACATGTTTAAAATTTTCGATATCACAAATCCTCATTACCCATCCCATGATTTCTTCCCTATGGACAAGATTATTATTGGTGCTGTTAGCATTGAAAAATAATTGAAGATCTCAGGGTGTCCTTGTCATGCAGTGTGGCCAAACCAATTTAAATCTTCCAAAGGTTGCAAAAGTGCACATTGTTATTATTCCTCATCAAATTTTCGAACAATACCTGTGGTCTGGTTGCGTTTTCAATGATTGGATGCTTGGTAAGGTGGCTCCTTTGCATAAGTCGGGGGCAAACATCACTTAAATAACTATCAAACCACTTCATTTATTAGCATCTCCTATATGATCATTAAACATGTCATTAATTCTAAAGATGCAAGATTCATGGAACCGAATTCTTAATCAGTCATGCCCAGAGCGGATTTTGTTCAACATTTTTTATATGTGAGACAAGTTATTTGTTTTACGTAAGATCTCTCCAATCTTGACCGTAGTTCTAGCATACTGAATATTTCCGCACTACTCAACCTCCTTTGATAAGGTTTTGCAGTATTACTTCCTTCAAAAATCAAGTAACCTCAACTCTGACACTAGTGTTATTTTGTGGCAGCAGTCTTTCCTCACTAATAGCTTTCTATTTCTGGCAGCAAATCAGTTTAACTCCCATTTCCTTTCAATTCGGTCATGTTCCCCAACGGTTCTTACCTTCGAACCTAGTTTTTCTCGTTTACATAAATGACTTACCCATTTGCATAGTTTCGTCTACACGTCTGTTTGTCGATGATTGTATTAATTACATTCAAACGAACTGTGACTCTGGTGTTTCTGTCGGTGAGCCAGACAAAAAAAATTCAAAATGTAAATTTTGGCATATGCGAGGTACCGCAGTAACAGTTACTGACAAGCTTTACAAAAGCCTTTTGTAAATGGTGTTCGCACACAAACACCCCAATGCGTATAAAACGTCTAGCCTAAGAAAACTGAACGTTCTAATTATTGTTAACATCGCACACCATATGATGAGCTACTAACAACGAAATTTCCGTCTTGATCTTGTTCAGCAAAATTCTTTAAGCAAACACTAGATAGATCAAGACTGCGATATTCAGCATGTCTGGCTCTCTGGACTTGAACCGCTACCACCTTAACTTGAATCTGTACAAAACCATATTTTCATATTTTCCAGTTATCTCGATAACTTCACCGTTACTGCTGTGGCAACTAAGATTTGTTGCGTACCATATAAAAAATACTTGCATTAGTCTGTTTCAAAAAGATTTGCCATCACAATTATGTACTCAAGAGCAGAATACTAACAACCCATACTTTTGTACCAGCACGCATTGATCGTCGCCACTAATTTCGTATTCTTTCCAGTCCAACTAAACATTCTTCCTGACATACAAACCCAAAGAACGGCTGGTTTCACACTCAAGCTCAGCCAAGGTCAGGCCCCTGCTCGGGATGAACGGCGCAAGAACGAAAGAGCAAGAAAATGCCCGCTCGGGGCCACCGGCGAACGCACGAAGGAGAGAGAAAATTATGGGCCCAACGGCGCGCCTTTCACGTCTGCGGCAGCGAACAGCGCCTGTCAATAGATGGCGCTGGCGCCCGTGCGGTGCGGTTGAACAAAAATTAAGAAAGGAAATCTGAGCATGGTGGCAATTGCCACCACCCCGTTTCAAAAGGGGCGCTGCTATCCATCCATTCATCCATTCATCCATCCATCCATCCGTCCATCCGTCCGTCCGTCCGTCCGTCCGTCCGTCCGTCCATCCATCCATCCATCGGCTCTAGGAAACCGGCGCAACCACGCCAAGGGGCGCGAACAGCAGCGAGCTCGGCGACAGATACCCAGCGAGAGTGTACCTACGAAGACAAAAGTAAAATCTCTGCAAACCAATGGTCTCGTCCTTTGGTCTCGTCCTTCGAGAAAGCAAGCAAAACCGAGCTATCGCTCAACAAACTTGGTTTTTGGGCACTTACTCCCAGTACAGCAGCGGCATGCTGTTGGCAAAACGTACTTGAGTGGTCTTAAAAAGGCCTCATCCAATTTGTACGCCTTCTATTTTTTGTTGTTGTTGTTGTTGTTATTTGTCGCCGCTAATGTGTATCCTTCTCAGGGTATTTGCTGTGGTTTTGTTTATCTGACGCGACAAACCCCATTCCGGCACCAATTAAGTGTGTCCAGTGAAAAAATTATTGATTGCTTAAATCGTAATCACAAGACTTACAAATGCAAAGCACTATGCAAAAATTTCACATCTATGCACACTTTAGCCGCGTTTACATATTCGTATCTCGCGCCTGAAAGCTGCTGTGCGTTCGAACCCTTGGCAACATGTTTTTCTGTTTGCTAACTCAATGTTAGACATTGTTTAAGTTATGTTGATCGCAGAATGTTCTTCACAGGATTGTTCTTTAGTGAACTATTTGCCTAAAGAGACAAAGCAGTTGTTTCTTTGGGATATACAGGAAAAGATTCCACAGCTCTTGTTCCTAATATTCCTATTGGACGAGCAGGTTTCCGACTGCACTGTTGCGGGTTTGTAAGGCACAAATTCTGGGGCTATTGACTGCACCCATCATTGCGCAATGGTTTGTGGGCAGCGGCCCAGTATTTTGAGGCTTCTTCGGGATAATTTATAGACTTTCACTGCTCGGTCGACTGCGTTCCTTCTGACGTGCTTTCGTGCAGTGCAAAACTCTATTAGCATTATCAGTTTGAGAGGCGAGCAAATCTAACGCGCCTTTTTGTTTTCGGAAATTTCGCTTGGCACTTCCGAGGTTTTCCAGCCAAGTGTTGTAGAGGGAAAATGAAATTAAATGGCGAGATGACTCAATGTAGCCATTTCGTTGTTCTTGCGCGCAATGGGTACAGGGACCATGAAAAAATATAGCTTGTCGACGCCTCCCATGACCGATGACTTTAAGGCTTTCAAAACCGACGGGAGGTTTTTCAACTTTCAATTTAATTTTCAATTCAATTCTTTAATTTTTTCCTTTTTGAGAGGAGACAGGACTAAACAGGTCATTAGGATGGCTTGACGCCAGTCCCACCTCCTTATAAATTGGCATTCACAAAGATACGGCTGTGGTACAATTGTTCAGGTAAAAAAAAACATAGCGAAAGCGCAAGTTAAAGATGCACTGAAGAGGAATCTGAACTCGTCTTTTTGCCGCAGGAACTCGATCTACACGTTCCCAGCAGTCTTGGCAACCTCGATTTATTGCCCTGTGCGGCCGATTTCCCTAATTAAATCAGATTAACGTCCAGCTCCCACCCTTTTTTTTTTTAATTCCCCCGCATATGGTGGGAGGAGACGACTAACGAATGGAGTGTCTTTCAGGCAGTCGCGTGGCGACTTTGCCTTCGCTTTAATTTTGTTTCGTTTAGGTTTCCGTGAATAAATAGGTCTATTCAGAGACTACATAGCCGCAAATTAGGCCCACGGAAATAAAAATACGCGTGGACACTTTGCTTTCGCCGATCACTACGTATCACTACGCCGATGGCAGAGCGTCAGGCCGCCACGGGACTGGGTGAAAGGTTGGTTGACTCCTCTCATCGTTTGCGGGGAATTAAAAAAATGCCAGGAGCCCGACGTTAATTGGATTTAAATTAGAAAAATCGGCCGCACAGGGCAATAATTCGAAGTTTCCAAGAACCCTCAGAACGTGAGATCGAGTTGTAGAGGTAAAAATATGAGTTCAGATTCCTATTCAGGGCATCTTTAAGGCTTGTAAAACCTTCATTCGAGAATATTTTTCAATAGTTCATCTATTCAGAAAAAAAGGCGCCTCTCTACGCAAAATTCAGGCAGTTATAACTTCTAGTTTTCATGGTATCATCCCTCCTCCTCGAAGCGTAGTGAGGCTCCTTTAAGATTTTATCGAATCTGGTTTTATTGCTTCAGATATCACGGAAGAACTTTAATCTCAATATTCTTATTCGCTGGGGCAAGAGTTCCCATCCAAGCGATTCTCGAAGTTCGGACTTCCTAAGATGGAAATTGATAGTTTCCCATAACAAAGCTCGCGGCACGCTCCTGTACTCGCTCTAATTTGTCTTGCTCATAAATATTGCATGTGGCCGACAGCCTTCTGTAATGGTAGCGGGCCTTGAGGGCAAATAAATAAATAGACAAAGCCTATTAAATAGTAATATGAGATTAATTACGTAACTAAATTAATTACGCCGTAAAAGCATAGAGCTAATCAGAATGAATTAAAGTGCAATTTTGCTTTTCCTTGAAATTCTGTTGCCGACTCGCCGTTCACAGTACGTAATCACGTGTTTTCCTCCTGCAGTATTTCCTTTAAGCTCCCGGCAGTATTTCTTCCGACACGTTTCCGTTTGCCCCCCACTAAACCATTCCCATAGTCCACAGCACAGTTCAATCAATCTAACAATTAATCAGTGACTATAAATCACTCTAATTTGCTTGACAGTAAGTGGGTGCATTCAGATTCAATTCTCCAACAGGCAAGTTTTCTGTCCCTCCATTCCAAACAGAATTCCTTTCCTCCTGCATTCACCCGTGTATGTTTTCAGGGTATCTCCGACGCAGGTGTCTGCTGTACGTCCCGGTTGCTCGTCGCCCAGGATTGCGTCGAATGGAGGGCAGGCGATGTGTCTACAGTCCAGGGGTATTTTCCAGAGTGCATCGCCGTTGGGGTACCAGACTTTTCGCTATCTCGCCCATATCTACCCTGGACAGGACGGGACGGGCCGCTGGGAACTGTCCGCGGACTTTAAAAGTATGGATGGCATGTTTGCCATCCGGCGCCGAAAACAAGGCGGGCGCCCGCAGTGCAAGCGCCTCTCGGCGCCCCTCGGACATTGGGCGAGCCGAAGCAGCGCGGACACCATTCCGTTCACTGATGGCGTCCCTATCTCGCTTGTCCTTACACTTTCCACCCCATATCGCATGTTGCTCGTTTTATTTTTATTCCACAAGCGTGGCATCGGCACCTCCCCCCGTCGAGCCTTGAGGAGCATCCGCAAGCATCCACTTTTGCTTTTCGACGAAGGCGAAAGAAAAAAATTGGCAGTGGCTTAGCTCTGGTTATGCCTTGATATACAAGCGAAAAGCTGCAGTTATGCTTTGTTTGACGTCATGGCTGTCGCAATTCGCGTAGAATGCACTGGGAGCACCACGATCACGGTGTAGGCAAACGCGTTATATAGCCCCCCTTCCGCATGCGTAGTAACTGTGCTAAACACGTGGCTGCAAGTAGCGTCGCACGAGGAAGCCGAGCGCGGGCCGATGCACACTCGGTAAACACGCGCAGAGCGCGCGAACGACGGCGAAGGCCGACCGGCGGAGCCGCGCTCTGCGGTGGCTCCGCCGACCACCTGCGCCTCTCCATTGACGTCACGCGGAGAACTCGCGCATGCGCAGCTATGGCTAAAATCGATCGCGGCGCACGCGAGACCCGGTGTTGACTAGCCTAGTGAAGCTTTTCGCTTCGAAAATTCAGGAGCTCTTCGACGATGTAAAGTGCGCGACCACCAACGGGACGACAGCCGTAGGCATACACGAGCCGGCTATGGGACGGCTTGGATTGGCTACTCATGACTAACTAGTCACGATTGGTTCAAGACTAACTAGCCATGATTGGTTAATGACTAACTAGCCATGACTAATCAGTTCATGACTAGTAAGTCATGTTAATTACTTCATGACTAGTTTGTTATGATTGATTAATGACTGACTATTAATGATTGGTTAATGACTAACCAGGTATGACTGGTTAATGCTTAGTTAGTCATGACTAGTTAGCTGGTGACTAATTAGTTGATGGCTGGCTAATCACTACTTATTCAAAACTAATTAGTTGATGACTAACTACTCATGATTGGTTGATGACTAACTACTCATGATTGGTTAATGACTAAGTAGTCATGAGTGGTTAATGACTAACCAGTCATGACTGGTTAATGACTAGTTAGTCATGACTTGTGGCTAGTAATGGCTAGTTACGGCTTTCAGTTCAGATGTAACGGACGGACGGACAGAGTCATGGCCACAAGTATGAGCGCTTAAAGGCTTTCGCCTTAATACAAAAGGCGCCCGTGTGTTGCGCGATGTGTGCGCACGTTGAAGATCCCCGGGTGGTGGCATTTATTTATATTCCGCTATTTCTGTGTCTCTTTTCGATCCCTCATTAATTCCTTCCCTCATAGCAAAGGTGAGGTGTCCACCGAGAAGTGCGCCATTTTCTTTCCTCAAAACCATTTGATCTTGTTCTGGTCCCGTAGCCAAGAGGAGGAGGCTCAGACAGGCTCACTTAACGCATGAGTGCATACAGCGGCTAGAATTTCACCTCTCTTTGTCTGCACGTTTTTGTCCGTCCGTCCCTCCACACCACGCGGAATACTACACACCCCCTTCTCGCCGAGACGTCACGAAGATGCGGTGGAGCTGATGTAAGTAGCGACTTCCGTGAGCTTGAAACCCTAAAATTGACTGCCTTAATAAACCTTCGCCTGGTTTCAACTTCATTCCTTTTTCTACCACCCTATCAACAGGCATCCTTTGCTACCGCCGCCATCAAGAGTATCCCCTCGCCTAAACCGCAGACATCCCATAGCTGCCATGAAAGGCCGCACGTCAGCTATGATTGATTCATTCTTTCCAGATGCATCAGACCGCTGGAATGCCCTGCCTAATAATATTGCTTCGTGCACAGATCGAGCAATTTTTTGCACTAAACTAGCGAGTTATCGTATCTTACGTGATGTACTCGGCTTTAACAAATAATCTAATCCTGTGTTACGGTCTCCTTTCATTTTTTTTGCTTTGTTTCGTTACTTTGCTTTTTGTTTTTGTTTTTCCTGAGCTGGTATCAATATGTTGTTGCACACTGTTCTTGCCCCCGCCTTATGTAATGCCCACGGGCCCTTAAGGCTTCAATAAATGAAATGAAATGACCTTGCAATGCTGAGCTTTCTCGCTAATCTCACAAATCGCGCAGCCCCCTAAACAACTCTACCTCCATAGGCTTGGTGTGTTCCTCACATACGAATTAATTATGGCCAGCAAATTTTCATGCCACAGCTTGCCAAGGCGAATTATTTTAGCCAGTGTAATATCAGTGGGCTCACTAATATCGATGGGTTCACTGCTCCTGCTAGAAATTTGTATGAAATGATTTTGCGCTCATAACTGCGCACTGCTCCTTTTTTTTCATGCATTCCGTACTAAATTTTTGTAATTGTTGTTCAAGCTTTCCTTTGGTGTTTTTCTTTCTATATCAGCTCTTGTTCGTATTATATTTCTATCCGCAGCTGCAGCCATTGTAATGGAACTTGGGGCCGGTCAAGCTGCCTCTGAGCAGCTTCTTCCTTTTGTTTCCCCTACAGTGATTGTACCTCATTGTTTGTGGAAATAAAAAACGTTCCAGATCACTACGGTAACCCGCATTGGAGGAATGCGAAAGCGATGACGCCTCCTCGGCCCAGGTCGCCCCTCTTTTTTCTCCTCACGTCACCGCATCGCGCAACTGCTGACGTCACGGTGCTCCGATCCAAGGAGGCGCCCGTGCACACTAGTCGTCTCCATGCCAACCCCCTTGCCGCGGAGGCGACACGGCGGGCGCGCTCCTTCGCCGCCTGGTGGCGTCACCTCATCTTCACGCTATGACGTCACGCCGTTACGTGCTCCGTTTCATATTAATTGCATTGATACCTCGCCACCATGTTCCCAATTACATCGTTACAATCACGGTGATTGTAACACTCATTGAACGTTTGTTTTTTATTGATTAATTATGCATTGATTGCACGGTCGATGATTGATCGATTGGTAGATGATTGGTTGATCTACACTGAATTACTTAATTGAAATTGAAATGGAAATGGAAATTTTATTTCGTAACAAAAAAAAATTACCGACGATTACGTTACTTCCTAATGCGAAATTTGAGCCCAGCAAACAAGCTGTTTCACCTTTTCGATAGATTGAGGCAAAGAAATCGAGCAACACATGTATGCGCTATCACAGAATTTTTTTTTTAGCAGACGGAGGACTTCCATCGGTCGTCTCGCTCATGGCTCAGAAAGAACTGGCAGATAATTTCGCAGTGGCGAACGGCAGCGGCAATTTCGGCTCGGTTGTGAATGATGAATCAAGTGCTGCCAGCGAATGACACGTCCATTGGCTGTCTGCGTGTGTTACTGATGTGTGGTTAACTTGTTAAGCTTCGCCTGTAAGAGTGGAACGCGACAGCGTCTTGCAACGCTGCCAGGGAGTCCACAGAACGCCATCGCCAATTCGGCTGTACGCCTTGCTGGACGGTAAATTTATTTTTTGAGGAAAGGAAATGTATCTCTCTCGCATATCTGGGTGGACACCTGCACCTCGCCGTAAGGGAACGGGGGAAGATGGGAGTGAACGAAGACGCCGTATTAGCTAGACGCGCCTTTGTTCATTCCAAACCATTCAGCTGGCATTACGGAGTGGCTAGCGTGCTCGTATCGCACTCCGGAGACCCTGGTTCGATTCCCCAACTCGACCAATTTCGTTCTCCGTTTTATTGATTTATGCGGTCTAACTAGAAAGGTTAATTAGGCCATTTCATATTTATGTTCTTGTATTTCTATCCATCGTGTTCTGTCATTAACCTGTCAATTGTTGGAACTATCTAGGATGTTCGACACAACGTATATGAAACGAGCAACGTCTTACTGAGTGGGGAAGTGCGTGGTGGTGGAGGGAACGCGGCTTCGTACTTATGTTTTTTTCAGCAGCGTCTCCTTCCGCGGACGCTATTGTCGCTGCGGCGCGCGTCTTTCTTTTGTTTTCTTCTGACCTCTTCATTCTCCTCTATATTAATTAGGCTAATTGATTAATTAAGCTATTAAGTAAACTCAGTCCAACTTAGTTGCAGCATTACTATACGATCCCTTTGATTGGTTGCATGGTTACTAGCCAAAGTACAATTGGCCCCATTTGAAATTCGCGCACTGTGACGTCACGAGCATTTCGACCAATTGAAAAGTGTGACATTGGGGGCGGAGCTGGTTACGAGGCCGACGCCGACGACGACGCGAAACCCAGGAACGGACGCCAAAGAGCTGCGCTCTAAAAAATTGCTGAGGCTCAGCTTGGCTAAGCCTGGGGAATGCGAAGCATATTAGTGGCTAGGCTTGGTAATACATGGCTTTCCTTGGTTGAATACTTGGTCATTTTAATACAACCACTAGAAGCCTTCGTCGTGGGGGAAGACAACGGCATGGCTACAGCGGAACGCCGACTAACCCCGAGACGCGCGTTGGGTGAGCGCCTGGATTGCCACGGAAGCCGCGTCTGCCTGCCCGGTGGAGCGAGCGTTTCACCTACACCGAGTGTGAACGCGCGTTCGAAATGCGCGGGAATGCGCGGGTGTGACGGCTAGGGGTCCCACGGCGACGGCGCGAGGTGGAGGCCGGCTCTCTCATCCGATGTCACGTGGTGTGACGTCACGGTGTCACGTGGTGTGACGTCAGGGTGTCACGTGGGGGTCCCACGGCGACGGCGTGAGTGGTAGCTCTAGCAATATGCTTCGCATAAAAGGAATGTTGCGAGGAGGGCAGGTAAAAAGCTGAAAAAACAGCTTGAGGAGTCCTGACCTCCCAGCATACTTAGTAGCGCAGCAGCGCGCGGCGAAGGCGTGCACGTCAACATCAAACCAAGGGGAGAAAAAAAATAAACAGGTTATACAAAGAAGGTACGCAATTTCTGTGAGTAAATCGCGGAAATGTCATTATTTGTTTCAATAAAAAGATTATTTAAAACCGTCGACAATGAGTACTTCAACATCTGTTTCCCGCAGTTAGTCCGGCATTTGGTGACATTCCAGGGTTCCAAATAACGTACGTTATAGGTGGTGGTGTTTATCTGCAATCCTGCTAGTCTTTCTCTCTCGCCGCGCCGCTGCGGAAAGTGCTGACGCCCTGTCCAGTCGCTGCTAAGAGCGGCGGCCGTTCACTTCACCACGGTCAGCGGGCACGCTCCGTTTGCTCGAAGCGCCGTTGAGAGCGCTGCATGTTGGTAGCGCACGAGCGTAGTCACGGGGTATTTTTTCATACTTCGCAGGCGTTCGCCTTGAAAAAGGACTCCGTAGGAGATACGATGCTACAATAAACTGGATCGGTTGTTCATAAACCTGCTCTACAACCTAACGTAACGGCCTTGGCGCTAAAATGAATATATAAAAATGTGCATAATTCATCTTAGTTAATTAACCAATTAAGCGCAATAATAAAAATATTCTGAGGAGCGCCACATGATGGCGAACAATGTATCGTTGGTTTCACCGGGCTGCGGTTTACCACTTTTTTTAAATCCTTGGTTCAAGTTACGTGAAATACCCTGTATGTCGAAAAAAGCGCTCTTATACCCCAAAAAACCTATATTTAATAATTGTGTAATGTCTTAGGTGAAACACCCTGTATAGGGCAGTCAAGTGCCAAACTGAGACTTTACTGGACAGCATGCAAGCAGCTACTAATCCGCACTCTTTAGCAGCTCTAATCCACCCATCGCACTATCTATCTAGCTCTGTAAGATATATGCAACTCACTTCGAGTTTGGCCCAAATAGATCATCTGCTGTGCTTTGGGACTTCTGTACCCTTGTCGTCACTCTCAAGCACACAGGGAGAGGCAGACTGTTATCTGTGTATTTAGATTTGGGTGAGAATGGCATATTAGGAGCTAGCAAACTGAAAAGTCTGACAGCAGGATAGGCCCTGTATTTTCGACAGGGTGTAGTTTGGCAGTCAATTTTAGCACGACGTGAGGAAAAAAGCCGCTCTGAGAATCGACAAGCGAGTAATGCTCACTGCTGATGACAAAGAACCGACTTCTATGCAGCGAGAAAGAGACGTTCAGTAAAAAATCGAAGATGAAAGTTTGCTTGCCGTTTTTGTACCGCGTGCAGAATTCTAAACCTAGATAAAACGGGAAATTCTATGCAATGATTTATTGGTTTGCTCTTTCCGACACTGCGATCCCATCTATCCATCGTGCTCATGAGTGCGCGCCACGGGGCGTCAAGAAGGTTCCCGGCGCATATGAGAGGTATTCGGCCTCCTTTGAGGCTCCTTGTCAAAGGCCACGAGAGACCAGCGCTATCGCCGCCGAAGGTTGTCCAAGCTCTGCGAGTCTTCCGTTTGCAATTTTCACGGCAAGCCGCGCGACCCAGGGAGAGCGCGACATTGATCAAGTCGTGTTAGCAGCTTCGCAAAGCCGAAGGCTGTTTTTAAGGTAACTTTTAATGGCCCCGCAAGACCGGCAGGAATGGTCGGCGTCTATGTTGTTTCATCTAGAATTTTTAATTGGCGCTGCACCTTAAAGTTTCTTCTATAGGACATCGCTGTCCCACATCCACCTATATTTCACCCCACAGTTTGATAACAGCCTGCACCCTCACTCCATCGTCTTTTGAAGGCATGGCTTCACTTTGACTTAGGGACTTTGACTATAGGAATACCTATACTTTAGCCATCACTAAATATATTTCGTTGCATCATCCCCTTATGCTTTTGGGCGTTACAGGCTAAGTTCCTCTTTTACCAATGAATGCGATGCCACTATATGAGTGGTCGTTGGCCATCACCGTGCGTGCATCGTCGTTGACGCACCCGCTGCAGTGGCTCAGTTAAGCCACTCGTCTACTGAGCCGGAGTACCCAGGTTCGCACCCGGCAGTGGCAGTCGCCTTTCGATGGAGGCGAAACTAAAAGGAGCCCGTGTGCTGTGCGATGTCACTGCAGGTGGCCGAAGTTGTTCCGGAGTCGTCTACTACGGCATTTCACTCTCTCTTTCCTTTCGTTTCCACCTTCCTCCTTTCTCTCACGGCGAGGTTGAGGCGTCCAGGGAAAAGTGAGACAGTTACTACTGCGCCTTTCATTGCCTCAAAACCAATATGTTCCTGCGCCGACGCGCCTTGCACGGAGTGCGCCCGTCATTCCGGCGGGTCACTCAACCGTGGTGCGACCTCGGGCGTCGTCGGCGGCGGCCCGCGACCCTGGCCGGGCTGCTCGAGGGCCGCGGATAGCGCCCGATAAGGATGCCCGTGGCCTGTAGCGCTCGACGCCAGCGCGGACTGTGATTCTGCACGAGGCCCACTGTCTCGAGACAGGCGGCGAACGCTGCGTGTATGCTGTCTATAGGAGGCGTCAGCGTAGCGAAATGGGCCACTTGGTACATTAGCAGCGAGAGGATACCCACAAACAGACGCACTCTGTCTGGTCAGCTCGCGTTGCACGAGCCGATCAAACATCACCTAAAGGCGCACTAAAGAGGAATCTGAACTCGTCTTTTTACCGCGGGAAATAGATCTACACGTTCCGAGAGTTCTTGGAAACTTCGAATTATTGCCCTGTGTGGCCGATTTCCTTAATTTAAATTGAAGTAAACGTCCCGGCTGCCGCCTTTTCTTTTGAACTCAGTTTGGAAAAGAGGAGGAGTCAGCCAACGCTGCAGTTCCTTTTAGCCAGTCGCGTGGCGGCTTGGCTTTCACTTTTATTTTGTCTTTTAGGTTTCTGTGAATAAATAGATCCAATCAGAGACTAAATAGCTGCAAATCAAGCCCATAGAAATAAGAAATAAAAATACGCGTGGACTCTGTGCTTTGGCCGATCAATACGTATCACTCTGCCGCTGGCAGAGCGGCAAGCCGCCTCGGGACTGGCTGAAAGGATGGCTGACTCCTCCTACCGTAAGCGGTGAGTCAAAGAAAGGCGGGAGCCGGGACGTTTAATCCGACTGAAATCAGGGAAATCGGCCGCGCAGAACACTAATAGGAAGTTTCTAAGAGTGCTCGGAACGTGTAGATCGAGTTCCCGCAGTAAAAAGAAGAGTTCAGTTTCCTCTTTAGTGCACGTTTAAACTGCATGGCTGGTTCATTCATTCATTCATTCATTCATTCATTCTTATTTACACCAAAAAG
Organism: Amblyomma mixtum; assembly: GCF_055824585.1. NCBI lineage: Eukaryota > Metazoa > Arthropoda > Arachnida > Ixodida > Ixodidae > Amblyomma > Amblyomma mixtum. The sequence goes on along the minus strand of NC_143021.1, from coordinate 17,297,716 downwards.
ATGTGGGTAGGCACTGGCAAAAAGCGAAAAAATTTTGGCTTGAAAGCGCCGGCGCCCCCCTGTACATGGCATACAGCGAAACAGCACACAAAGGTTGCTGACAGTGCGTGATCCTCCCTGACTAAATGCAGCAAAAGGGGATCATTTGCGCTCCAGACAACTAGAAATCTCCTTTTGCGCACATGTTGGAGGTGTTCCTTCTTACCGATCGGATAACTGTTAGAAATCAAAATGCTACCATGCAGGTCTAAGTTAACTCGGAAATTTGCACAACGGTGCTTCTTTCCATACTTCCTTACACTTCCTCCTGTATAATTAACCACTAAGCACTATAACCGCTAAACCGCCGCGGTGGCTCAGTGGTTATGGTGCTCGGCTACTGGCCCGAAAGACAGGGGTTTCATTCCGGCCGCACTGGTCGCATTTCGATGGAGGCGAAATCTCAGAAGCCCGCGTGCTATGCGATGTCAGTGCACTTTAAAGAACCCCAGGTTCTTTTATCCGGACCACTACGGCGTCACTCATAGCCTGGGTTGCTTTGGGGCGTTAAACCCCATAAACCAACCAAACCTTTAACCTTTTATTCACTACCCCCTCATGCAATACAACCTAGAGAAATCTGTATCTAGGTGGTGTTGGCTAAGGTGTTCACCGAGAGGAAGATAGATACTCCGCCTTCCTTTTCCCATAAAATGTTAACAAAACTATTTATGTCTGCCTCTTAATTGATTCGCATGACACAATACGGCTGGAGCTTCGTATTCCTGCCTTCATGTGTAACATAAGTATTGAGGTTGTTGAAAGCAATGTGGCTCGAATGCATGGCGGAAATTTTAAAAAATGCAGAGTTAAAGCGGGTGCCATGCTTTAGGGACTGATGTGGGCGGTTTTTTAACGCTTTAGCATGAAAGGCCCCGTTCATCATGTGGGGACCTGCACCGCTGGCCCCCTGCGGTTGTCTTCTCCGCGTCGCACCCTCCCTAGCTTAGTTACCTTAACTAACAAGGGAGGGCATCGCAGCGACACGAGCGCCACGGATGGCAAGATTGCTGAGCTCGCGCGTAGGGGAAGACGGCTTCCTTCGGTTCGGGAACTTGGACGCGCGCTAACGTTCTGACGCGGCATTCCACTCTCCGCCAGCGGGGCGAGGCCTCGTGGGGAGGAACGTTCTACCGCATCTCTTCCCGTCCGACCGCGGACTATCCCCTCCCTTAGCGTAGACGAACATTCGCTCATGACCTTGCTGGTGAGTCGGATGACCTCTATTGCTCAGCATATTTTGTTGCCAGCTGGCGTTATTGTTTTTGTTGGAGCAATAAATGCCTGCTTCTGTCAGCCAGAATGTCGTTCTTTTGTTCCCTCAGAGCAAGGCCCGCCGTGAGCAGCGTGCGCTCGGTAGCGTACGCGGTTACGAGGCGGGGTCCCGGCGGTTCTGAATTATGTCAGCCGGAGTATTTATCTCCCCAATTAAAACCTCACAACCAGCAAATCCCGTGTTGGCGTTGTGAGTGAAAAATCACGGCCATGGCTGGGGCAGAAGGTCCACAGAGAGAAATGGGACCTTGCGGTACCATCACAACTTGCCCACCGGACAGTGAACAAACTGTCCATCGTGGCAGGTGGTCGTTAAACTCCTCATTCATGATGATTGGTCGTTCGGAAAGAGCAACCTGAGCCGCACAACTAAGTATCACCACTGGGAGCCCCTGGCATAGTAGAGCAGTGGCGCATCGCTTAACCACTGCACCACTTCGCCAGGAATAGAGATGTAAAGGCCTGAAAAAAACACTGCAATTTTGGAAAAAAAAAACGGCTTTTTTTCCTTTTTTTTTTCAGACGAGAAAAAAATGGCAAGAAACATCGAAAATTTCACAATGCAATTGAGGTTTTATGATTACTTGCTTTTAGTTTAGCTTTTTGTTTTTGCTTTGAAAACCATTACAGCGTGCATCGTTGAACGATTGGAGAGCAATCGTCAATGCCGGTACCAGGTAGTGCTTTTAAAACGTTCGTGCTGGAAGTACGCGGGTTGAAGGCCAGGTCACATATAAGTTCTAGGCTTGACTTAAAAACACACTAATACTTGCACTCCCGGCTGAAGTAGAGCAAAATGGCTGCAAATTCTACAGCGCTACACACATCGCATAAATAACATAGGCTGCTGTGCACGTAAGCGGTTTTAGCCAAATACAAGCCTATAGCTTCTCGATTTCCAACGTAGCAGAGTACAAGACATCCGCAGGAATTTGGTCCAGGACAGGGGTCTTCAGCGAAGCACGTGGCCCCATCTACCTGGTGGCAAGGCCTTTGCACCAACCAGCCGCTAACTCCTCTGGCTTGCAGACTGCTGCAGATACCACAATCAACCACCGGCTGCGAACGAAACTGGTCACGTTTCGGAAACGTCCATACAAGGATTCGCAACAGGCTTTCAGGGGAACGCGGTCGAAAGCTTGTGTATGTGCAGTCGAACCTAGCTGTAGACACAGCTTCAATTCATGCCGCTGCGCGTAGTGCCGCATCCAGCGACCGTGACTCTGAGTTCGATATGGAGTGACTTATAGATCAGTTTTCATGTTCTCTTTCTCGGTACAATAGAACAAGAAGTTCGTTCCACAAATATATTTATATCTCCATATTCGCCTGAAGTGCAAACCATTATTTATCATCTCGATGCAATAGAACAAGAAGTTTGTTTCACAATATGGCATCCATAACTGCATATTCGACTGAACTTCGGAGCATTATTATTGATCGTTGTGCTGGTGAAAATAAATCTGTTTTTGTCACGTTTTGCAAAATTTCCAATTTTTCATCAAAAAAACCCTGAAAAAAAACGTCTTTTTTTCATGCCATTCAAAATTTCTAGAAATTTTACACCTCTAGCCAGGAGTGGTATGAGGACTCCCATGGATCTATGAATGTAAACTAGAGAACGACCTCCTTTATGTATGATTATCGCATCATAGTCTTCAAGCGGAGCTTAAGTGTCCCCTCCATTTCTTTACTCCCGCTTTCATGAAGAATTTTCAGAAATTCTCAGAATAACTTGGGCATCTCTCTGAGTCTTCCCTTTTCCTAACTGGAGATGTCTCTCATCTCCACATTTATCAGATGGCCAGACAAGTTGAATGTTAGAAAAGTATGGCGGGTTCACTGGCTATTAAGTACGGTACGCCAGTACCTGAACTATGTGGTTGCCACCAGAAGCGCTGCGATGTCGTGTCGTGACAAGTTTGTACGTAAATTAACGATTATCAGACCTCTAATAAGCACTGCTAACAAGAGTCCAATGGCTGTTAAACGAGCCTTCAGATCCCTTCCCCCTTTGCTGAGCCGCTGTGTAAACCACGTCGTAAGCATTACGAGTGTCATTAGGGGAAATTCCGGCGTGTGTCTCTGCGTGGCAGTCGAGTGAAGTCTCCGGAGCCTGCACCAAGCCGAGCGCGAGAATCGTCCCCAAGAGAAATGCGAGAGGGAAACATTCGGACGACACATTTAAGCTCCGCCAGACGCGATGGCGTTGATGTGTACCTTCGACGGCCTGGGGTCCCCTTTGAATATCAGTTCGCAGACTCGGGCACTGTCACCAAGGCCTCCCCATAGCAATGTCTAATGAACTTGCCTAGTAGGCCTCCTTTAATGCGCCACCAAACGAGATCGCAAAGCATGCTCGTTCGGCAGAAACAAGGCAGAAAAGAACGAGTCAGAAGTGTGACGACTTTAAAGTGGCTATCGAAATGAAGGCTTTAAAAGACCCGTAGAAAATGAACTCGCTGAACAAACTAAAACAGGTGCTCAAATAATTGGTGAAAGAATAAATGGAGCTCCAGGATGTTGCGCTGATCTTATCAGCGAAGTGAAAGCTAAGCGTGAAGCTATCGGTGTCAGAAGGTTTCATGGAGCTGCAACTCACGAACAGGTCGCTTGCTGGCAGACCACATGCCCAATAAGCGGAATTTGAGGATGGAAAAAAAATACCCCGGAGAGGAAAGATACCGTAGAGATTAAGAAGAAAAGTTGTCTGACTGACGATCCAAAGAAGATAAAAAAAGCGAGTTGTTCGCTTTCAAATCGGGCTGATGTATAGCCTTTTCAGACGGAGCTTTAAGGCTATTACTCTCATTGAACAGTGGAGACACTGATAGCCTTTCTAGTGACTTATCGATAGCGGACTGTAATGCGCTATATGAGGTCCACTTACGGAAGTCGTCAGGTTCTGACGGAATAACGGCGGCATTATATAAGACGTTTAAACAAAAGAATTCTCTCTTGACCGCCGCGGTGGCTCTGTGGTTTTGGTGCTCGGCTGCTCACCCGAAAGACACGGGTTCAATCCCGGCCGCGGAGGTTGAATTTCGATGGAGGCGAAATTTTAGAGGCCCGTTTCCTGTGCGATGTCAGTGCACAATAAAGAACCGCAGGTGGTAGAAATTTCCCGAGCCCTTCACTACGGCGTCCCTCATAGCCTGAGTCGCTTTGGGACGTTAAACACCATGAAGCATAAACCACGAAGCTGCTCTCATTTTACAACGCATTTTTTAAAAGTCATTTAAAAAGGTATTTTACCACCGTCTTTGTCCCGTGCACGTGCAGAATACGTATACTGAAAACTGACAATCCTGCTAATCTAAAGAAAGTATAGTTATCGGCCGATAACGCTTACTGGTACTAATTATAAGCATGTAATGCAAGTTTTAGCCAAACGTTTGCAGTCAATTATTGACCTTCTGGGGGTGGTCCACCCCCGTGGACCACCCCCAGAAGGTCAATAATTGACTGCATTTATGTCATTTGCAGAATACTAGAATGTTGTGATGGCTATTTTAGGAAAGTCGCAATGCTTCAAATCGATTTAGAGAGGGCCTTTGACCGTGTCCGCCACGACATTCTGTTTATGATCCTCAAAAATGACTGTTGTTAGACAGGTAATATTAGAAGGAGTTAAAATGGTGTGAACTAACTGCACCATGAATCTGATTGTTAACCGGGAGCTTAGAGCTGGAAATATGGTTAGGACATCTATGCAGTGCGACTGCCCATTATCCCCGCTACTCTTCGCTAAATACCTAGAGCCACTTTTCCGGAACGTAATAACATTATTTTTCGAGGATTTGAACTTCAAACCTCGGAAATTAAAGTATTTGCTTATGCACATGATGTGGACATTTTTTGTACCGACTAAAGCAGAATACAACACGCAATGTCGGTTGCTCGCAGATATTTTATTGCTACGCTATTAGTAATTATAGCGTTCTTAATGTGGACAAATGCGCGGGTTTTGGCATGGGGACTGGGCATCAGCGTCTAGGTTTCATTCATGTGTAAAATGGCCACGTCTCAATTTTATTTATGTAAAAATGCGCCAGTTTTTTTTTTCGGGCACATGCAGGAGTGTTTACAAAACACTGCTGAGGTCAAGGCGGTGCATATACGCACAAAAATATTTTCCACCATCTGAAACGCATACACAAAAAAGGGATACAAACACCAATGTTCTGAACCTAATCATTAAATGAATCTAAGGGCTACACTCTACAGCATTTTCTGGATATTTATTCCAATAGCAAGTGGCATCTGGAAACAGAGTACTTGTGGATATTGTACCTGTGCAAATGTATTGAACTATGCATTTTCGAGCTTTTTCTTCAAGTGCTGAAACTATGGATTTGCCTCAACTGGCTCATAACATTTACCTTCCAATGTATCCTGTAATCATCCCTCCTTACATTACATCTAAAATAATTTACAACCTTCAGTCATCCTCCACTGCTAGTGTGGATTTTATTACTGCAAAATTCCTCAAAAGTACTAAAATGTATTCATACCTTTCCTCAACTAAGATATTTCAGCAGTCACTGGACAACGGTGAACTACCGGCCGATTGGAAGATAGGTAACTTGGTCGCTGTGTATAAATCTGGTGAATAACACTCGACTTGTAACTACCGGCCCGCATCTATCACAACCATCCAAACTAAAATCATAGAGCGCATATCAATCAATCAATCAACCAGTTTATTCTGCACTGCAAACACATTTTACAGATTCAGGCCTGCCGAAGCCTCATTTGGGCTTGTATGGCAGCACCTGGCAGGTAGCCGCAAGTGACGTCCGGCGCTTTGCAAACTAAGATTAACAGAAAGCAAAAGAAAAATAGGACCAGAAAAAAACGTTGAAACACATCGCACTTCCCAGTTATTTTATTTATTTATCAATACTGCAATCCCCTCTGGGGATGTTAGCAGGGTGGGATACAATGAATACATAATGAAAACAATAACACAGACAAAGCATATAATACACATTAGATCCATGGAGCGTATAAACAGTTAAAGACAACACGTTTCTAAACAATACCTAAAACAAATGCCGATATTGATGATTTTGAAATTTGATCATTGGTTAGTAGATTCCATTCAGTTACTGTTCGGGGAAAGAAAGAATACTTAAAACAGTTATTATGGGTGCTAAAGGCGGTTATTGTGCGACTGTGTCTCTGCCTTGTAGAATCCCAGATGAAAAACTAATTATTCCCGTGAGGTCGGTTTTATAATGACCGTTAATAAGTTGAAAGAGGAATTTTAGTCGTGATACACGGTTTCTCCAAAGCTATTATATATGAAGCGAACTGCTTTTCTTTGCACCATTTCCATCTTGGTGATGTTAGTCTTGGTGAAAGGGTCCCAAATTACACATGCATAGTCTAGTATCGGCTGAATTACACTTTTGTATGCGAGCAGACGGACAGAAGGGGTGGAAAGTCTCAAAGCCCTCCTCAAGAAGAATAATTTGCGGTTAGCATTAGCTACTACATATTCAAGGTGCTTAGTCCAAGTGAGATCATTAGTAATCCAGAGTCCTAGATACTTGTAGTGTGTTACTTCGGAGAGAAATATGCCGTTAGTAGTATATGGATATTTAAGCTTGTGCTTCTTGCGTGTAATAGTCATAAAAACAGTTTTTTGAAAATTAATTGACATTTTCCAAGCTTTGCACCAGGCAACAACTTGTCCTAACGCATTGTTCAGCAGTTCCTGGTCAGCGGCGTTCTCATTCTCCGAGTACAATACACAGTCGTCAGCATAAAGTTTAATCTTGATGGGAATACCATGCAGTACATCATTAATAAACAAAAGAAACAAAAGAGGCCCAAGCACCGTGCCCTGCGGGACGCCAGAGCTAACTGAAAGTCGTTCTGAATGGTGGTCATTAAAAACAACAAATTGTTCTCTGTTCTCAAGATAAGCTGTAAGCCAGTTATATAATTGAGAATTTTTCAGTATTGCGCCTAATTTGTGAAGTAACGTTTTATGAGACACCTTGTCGAAAGCCTTTGAAAAATCCATAAAGACAGCGTCTATTTGTTTCCCATTGTTAATTGCTTTAGCAAAGTCATGCACTGTTAGAACCAATTGGGTATTTGTAGAGTAGCCTTTTCGGAAACCATGTTGATGCTTCGTAAGTATATTATATTTCTCCAAGAATTCTGAGATATGATTATGAATTATGTGTTCCAAAAGTTTACATACCGTAGATGTTAAAGAAAATGGGCGGTAATTTTGAATGCACTGCTTTTTTCCTGCCTTATGTAGTGGCTTCACTCTGGCAGTCCTCCAGTCGCTCGGCACTTGTCCCTCGCACAATGATCTCGTGAACAGAACGCGCAGGTATTTTGAGGTCCATTCTGCATACCGCTTTAAAAATGTGTTTGGAATGTTGTCCGGGCCGCAAGACTTTTTAATGTCCAAATTTAAAAGCATGTTTAGTATTCCTGTTTCACTTATTTTAACATCGGGTATAGGTGACGTAGGTAATTCGAAAGACGGCATTACGCCATTATCTTTAGTAAAGACGGACTTCAAATGTTTATTAAACGCAGTCGCTATTACCTTGCCATCGCACACATCTTTACCATCAACATTAAATACATCACATTCCTTGGAAGTCGGAGAAATAGAACGCCAAAACTTTTCTGGAGCTGTAGTTATGAAACTGGGCAGTAATTCACCATAGTAGCGTTGTTTATCGGCATATACTTGATTTTTAAGGCGGGAGGAAATTTTGTCAATCTTTTTTTTGACCGCCTGTGCAGCATGGATTTTTAATCTTTCCTTAAGACGCTTCACTTGCCTTTGGAGTCGTAATGTCTAACGGGAGATCTAGGGGTTCCTGCCGTTTTTCTTTTTAGTTATCAGCGGGACAAAACGGTCAATGCACTCTTTTACTAATTTTTTAAACCTGCACCAAAGCGAATGCACATCATCCGTGCTATCTGAAAAGGCATCGAAGTTAAGAGAAAGTATGTTAATGATTGATACATCGTCGGCTCGAGAAAAGTTTGGGTAAGATGGATATTTAGGCTTGCTATCCAAGACGGCATCAGCAATGGTGAGTAGGACAGCTTCGTGGTCCGAAATTCCAGGTACTATTTCGTAATTTGTATCTGCGCCTATTGATCCGCTGACAAAAAATAGGTCAAGGACTGACTGAGAACTGCCCTGAATTCTTGTGCTTTGTTCCACAATTTGCAATAAATCAAAGGAAAAAGCAATATCCAACATTGCTTCACCTAAAGCGTCATGTTTTTCAAGTGAGAACGTCGACCAGTCTATATTAGGTAAATTAAAATCACCTGACAATATAATGCGATCACCAAGTTTGACATTCGTGTACAAATATTGTTTGAGATCGTCTAGAACGGAAACGGTAGAACTAGGGGGCCTGTTCATTGCTGCAAGAACATATCTAACATTTCCATAGTATGCTTTACAAAAAATACACTCTACATTGGGTATATCAGACATTGGGAAAATTCGCAAGGTTGACTTAAAGAGTATGCTAACGCCTCCACCTCTACCATCACGGTCTTTTCTGTACGAACTGTAGCCAGGGGGTACAAACTCACTGTCAAATACTGTGTCGTTAAGCCAAGTCTCAGTCAAAACCGCAATTTCTGGATCGTGCAAAAGCAGAAGAGCATCCAACTCAGCAGTCTTGTTTAGAACACTCCTACAATTAACATTTAATATTTTCAGGGTCCGAGGTTTATTAGTGAGAAGTCAGTTTGATTTCTTTTTAAGCCTGAAGCGAGAACCTTTCGCTTCGTCCCAACCATATAGGACGTTATCAACGCTTAGTTTATCGAATAATAACTTTGCTTTGGCTCCTTCGTCTCTCTCTTCTTCACAGCTTTTCCATAATTGTTTACGTATTTCTCGAACTCCTTTTGAATAATCCTCAGCTATTGATATGCCGGAGTCTTTGAGCTCATGACATGATTGTAATATTGATATTTTTTCACGAAAATCGAGGAGTTTTCACAGGTCGCGCCTTGCTTGCTTCCTTTTTACCCATTCTATGGCATCTTTCGACGACACTTACCGTTAAACCCAGCTTTTCCTGAAAAACACCATTTGTTACTGTCGTGTCCGGTCGCTGTGTTGAATGCAGCGAAAGACGCACACGGTACTTTAAGACTTCGTTTATTTAAAGCCGATGAGGGTGCGACCAGCGTCGACCGAGGCAGGAGCCGAACTGGCCGCCCGAAGAAAGGAGGGAGTGGAGAAGCGTCCACGGCAGGGAGTGGCTTCCCAGAACAGGAGGAGGGTGCGGGGGCGCACCGTGGGGGGGCATCCGGCGACAGCGTGCGACGAGGGGCAAGCGGTCGTTAGGAGGAGGATTGAGTGGTCGTTAGGAGGAGGATGCGAACTGTCGTTAGGGGGAGGACGCGGGGGCGCACACACAAAAGCAACAAGGGGACACAACACTTCCTTCCCCCTTAGAAAGTTGCCTGGTATCGTGCAGGGGGTCGGCGCTCACGCGTGGAGGCGCGCTGGCTTTGTGCGCTCGGGGGAGAAACACTTGTAGGCTGGCTGTTGTTCGCTGTGTCTCCTAGGTCTGTCCTGGGCGAAGTCTCTTCTTCCGGGAAGAGGTGCCAGGCTATGTGGGAAAATGGTGCACGTGTTCTCTCCGCTGACGGACAGCTCTCAGACGGCGTCGTAAATCTACGCAGCTGGTTGAGATGTCGGCGTGCTACTGTGCCATGTATGTTGACGAGCCAAGAGCGCAGGCCTATGCGTCTGACAATTGTAGCTTCCTCCCAGCGTGGCTTTTTCAGAAACTGTCGGGCGAGGACGCGCTGCCCCTCATTAAGCGTGCCGCAGCGCGGAATTGCTTTTTCTTCCCGGAACGTCTCTGCCTTTGGCTCGGGGAGGATGGCTGTGAGCTGGGTTCGCATTTCACGCTCGAACATCATTTTCGAGGGGGTCTCGCCTGTTGTGCTCTGAACCGTCGTGTGCTGCTTGAAGAGAAAGCGCGCAAGGCGGCGCTGCAGCGAGCCTGTCTGATCTCTTTCAAGGGCGCGTTTTAGCTCGGCTACGTGGCGCTCGGCTTGTCCGTTTGTCGCTGGGTGGTAGGGGGCCGATGTAACTGATGAGATCCCGTTGTCGCGATAAAACTTGAGGATCTCCGCAGACACAAACGGTGTTCCGTTGTCCGACACTACCTTGCGCGGCAGGCCGAACGTTGCAAATAGTGATCGGAGGTTGTCAATGACTGCTGCCGAAGTCGTCTGTCCCATTTGCCTTATCTCAAGCCACTTTGTGTAGGCGTCTACGACCACAAGGAAAGTGCAGCCCTCAATTGGTCCTGCAAAATCAATGTGCAGTGTGTGCCATGGTGTGTCTGGCTTTTCCCATTCTGGGACAGGAGCTTTCGGCGGGGCGCTCCGGCTGCTCTGGCAAGGCTTGCATTCTCGCACCACTGTTTCGATGTCGTTGTCAATGCCAGGCCACCACATGTAGCTTCTGGCGCACTTTTTCATTGCAACGATGCCCCGATGTCCGGCGTGGATGAGAGACATAGCTTGTGCGCGTAGTTCTCTCGGCATCACAACTCGGGACCCAAATATGATGCAGCCGCGATGGGTGCTCAACTCTGTAGCTCGCCTGCGGTAAGCGTCGAAGTTGTCCCCTTTGAGTTTATGCACGTTGCCTTGTTGAACAGCTGTGTAAACTAGCCGGAGAGCTGCGCACTTCTGCGTAGATGCTGCAACTGTGCCTGCTGTAAGCGGAGGTTCTGGCAGTGCTTCGAACATCAGAACGTCTCCTGGTGGAAATGGTTCGTCAACAGTTGCGTCTAGTGGCAGACGGCTTAGCGCATCGGCGTTTTGATGTTTACTCCCATTGCGGTAGACCAGAGCGTAGTCGTACGCTGAGAGTTTGATGCACCAACGTGTCATTCGCGGAGACAAAGTTGGTGGCATAGGCCTTTGTGGTCCCAGAATGCCCAATAGCGGTCGGTGATCGGTTATAAAGGTCACCTTCCGGCCGGCAATGTACTGGTGAAAATGTGTCGCCGCGTAGACGATGGCTAGCCCTTCTTTGTCAAGTTGCGCGTAGTTGCGTTCTGCTTGCGACAACGTACGTGAGGCGAAGGCGATGGGAGCTTCCCTTCCTTGCTCGTCAGTTTGCGATAGAACCGCGCCGACTCCGTACGGTGATGCGTCGCAAGCCAAAAGCAGAGGCTTCCTTTCGTCGTAGTGGCGGAGGACTGTACATCTTCGAATCAGGTCTTTCAGGGCATCGAATGACTGCTGATGGCGTGGCGACCATGTCCATGTCACATCTTTCCGAAGGAGTTGGTATAAGTCGTTGGCCACGGTAGCTCTTTGTTCCAAGAACCGGTCGTAGAACGTCAAGAGTCCGAGAAAAGCCTGTAGCTCCTGCTTGTTTGTTGGAGCTCGTGCTTCTGTGATCGCTCGCACTTTGTCCTCGGTAGGGTGAATGCCTTCCGCATCAATTCGGTGTCCCAGAAATTGCACCTCTGGCACCGCAAAACAGCACTTCGATTTGCTTATGCACAAATTAGCGTTTGCTAGCCTTTCGAGAACGAGCTCTAGGCGCACTGCATGCTCTTCAGTGGAAGTGCCACTGATGATGACATCGTCAAGGTAGACACAAACTCCTGGGATGCCCTGAAGCACTGTCTCCATGAATTTTTGAAATATGGCCGGGGCTGCAGCTACGCCAAAAGGCAGTCGCTTGACTTTGTACAAGCCTTTCAGTGTGTTAATTGCCAATAATTCAGCAGTTGACTCGCTCACCTTCAGCTGCTGATACGCCTGGGTGAGGTCCAATGTGCTGAAGACTCTTGCGCCACGCAGTACACTGAATACTTCTTCAGGTGTCGGTAGCGGGTAAGAGGACGCTTTAGTCGCAAGATTGACGGTGCTCCGGTAGTCTCCGCAGAGGCGTATGGTTCCGTTCTTCTTGCGAACTACGACAAGTGGTGTGGCCCATTCTGAATGCTGCGTCGGCTCGATGACACCTTGCTGCTCCAGTTTGTCCAACTCTTTTTCAACTGAATCTCGGAGAGCAAACGGCACCGGCCTGGCCTTCAGAAATTTGGGTTGCGCGTTGTCCAACAACTCCAGTGTGACCGGGGGCCCTTCGTTTCCTGGAATCTCTTCCGAGAATACTCTTTCGTATTTCTCTTGCAGTTGCTCAACCATGTTCTGGCTCGGCGTCTGGTGTATGCCGCATATCATCACGCCTAGTGGAGAAAACCAGTTTCTCCCTAGAAGGCTTGATCCTGTGCCCTTCACAACAAGCAGAGGTAGCGTATGGGTCTGGCCGTTGTAGTTAACCTGCACGTTGGCAGAGCCCAATAGTGGCAGATTCTGTCCTGACCACGTTCGCAGGTGCGTGTCGTCTTGTTGCAGGGCGGGTGCGTCAGATGGCCATGAAGTTCGGAACGTGTCCTCACTGATCAGAGTACAGGCTGCGCCGGAGTCCACCTCGAACTTAATCAGCTGGTGATGTACGCTTACTTCTGTAAAAATCTTCGGTCGCGTGCCGAGATTCATGGTGTTCAGGTCGTACAACACAGATGGTGTTGCTGATGTTGTTCCATGGGGATCAGATAGCGGCGTATTCTCTGAGGCGTTGACGCTGTGATTAGGCTGGGAAGGTGACTTTATCTTGGCAAGTCTCCGTTTCGTAATGCATGCTCTTTCGATATGCCCTCGCTTGTGGCAAAAATTACACGTGGCTGACTGGAATCGACATCCCTGGGGGTTGTGTTGGTCGTCACACCGCCAGCAGCGTTGTGCCTTTTTGACCGATTTTACAACAACAGAAGGCTTGCGCACCTGGTTGCTTGTCTGGTGTACCGGCTCGGTGTTCCGGCGAATCCCTCTCTGCTGGTGACCGGCGCTCTCCGCTCGAACGGCGATGTCGTAAGCTTTGCTGAATGTGAGGTCCTTCTCAGCGAACAGGCGCTGCTGCAGTGACTCGTCACTCAGTCCGCACACAAATCTGTCGCGTAACATCACGTCCAAGGGAAGCATGGTGGTGTTAGCAGAAGAAGCTGCGTCCATTTCCTGCCCGGTAGCTGTTGTCGACAGCGTTCCAAAATTGCAGTCGGCAGCGAGCTTCTTGAGCGCTGCTACGTAGGCGCTCACTGTTTCTCCTTCCAGTTGATCTCGTCGTTGGAAGCGAGCCCGGCTGTAGACCTCGGATGGCCTTGGGTCGTAGTGCTTTTGCAGCGCTTTTACGATGTCGTCGTAAGACACTGCCGCTGGTGTGCTTGGCTGAATAAGGGCGCAGACTGTATCGTAGGTCTGCTCCCCGCACAGCGTCAGCAGGTTGGCCCTCTTCAAGGCTGGGTCTGTGATGTTGTTAGCTTCAAAGTAGAACTGAAGACGTCCAACCCACGATGACCACGATGAGCCGTTGAATTCTGGTATCTGATTGGGAAACCCTCGCGTAGCCATGGCTTGTCAATAGCGTTGCGTAGCGCGGGTCGAATCCACTTTCTCGTCGCCACTGTCGTGTCCGGTCGCTGTGTTGAATGCAGCGAAAGACGCACACGGTACTTTAAGACTTCGTTTATTTAAAGCCGATGAGGGTGCGACCAGCGTCGACCGAGGCAGGAGCCGAACTGGCCGCCCGAAGAAAGGAGGGAGTGGAGAAGCGTCCACGGCAGGGAGTGGCTTCCCAGAACAGGAGGAGGGTGCGGGGGCGCACCGTGGGGGGGCATCCGGCGACAGCGTGCGACGAGGGGCAAGCGGTCGTTAGGAGGAGGATTGAGTGGTCGTTAGGAGGAGGATGCGAACTGTCGTTAGGGGGAGGACGCGGGGGCGCACACACAAAAGCAACAAGGGGACACAACAGTTACTTTCTCTTCCAGTTCATGGTTAGACTCAATGCTGTCCTCCTCTATACCGTAAATGATAAGGTTATTTCTTCTACCTCTGTTTTCTAAGTCATCCATCTGGTTTCTAACTAAAGTAAGCTGCCCGTGAAGTTCTGATATGGTAGATTCCATATCTTTCACCTTCGTGGCTAAGACATTTAGGCCGGATAATTGTCTCTCAATACCGTCAATCCGCTCAGTTAAAGAGGAAAGCTTGACTTCTATCTTGTTCTGTGATGCCTGTAGGCCCTCCATTGTTGAAGTAATCTTACCCTGGCCTGCTTGTAACTCCGATAGCATCTCTTTTCCAGTTGGACCAGGATTTGCTTCAATATCGCCACAAGACAACGCATCTTTCGATAATGTAATAACACAAGACAGAAAGCACTGAAAGCTCAGTGGGCAGGGCAGCAGCACTAAAAAACGATCGTCACTTCGATAACAATGTTCATATTTGAGATTACCAACCTGAAGTGCAAAGCAAAAGGGATTGCTTAGCATGTTGCCGTGTGTGCTGCTGACATGCCCACTGGCGAAGAAAAGCTCCGGCGGTAGATTTATAGTCGATGGATGTGCCACGTGACATGACGTCCCCGATGTCGTCAAAGGTGTGGAAGCTGATAGCCAAGGTTGGTCTGGTTCAGTGATGACTCCGTCGGAAAGCTGTACTGCTGATACGGCATCGAATCCTTGAACATGGCTCGCACGTGTCGCTTGATACCACTCACGCGGCGCTTGCAGGGGTCCGAGAAAGACCTGAAGTGCAAAGCAAAAGGGATTGCTTATCATGTTTCCGTGTCTGCTGCTGACATGCCAACTGGCGAAGAAAAGCTCCGGCGGTAGATTTATAGTCGATGGATGTGCCACGTGACATGACGTCCCCGATGTCGTCAAAGGTGTGGAAGCTGATCGCCAAGGTTGGTCTGGTTCAGTGATGATTCCGTCGGAAAGCAGTACTGCTGATACGGCATCGAATCCTTGAACATGGTTCGCACGTGTCGCTTGATACCACTCACGCGGCGCTAGCAGGGGTCCGAGAAAGGCCTGAAGTGCAAAGCAAAAGGGATTGCTTATCATGTTGCCGTGTCTGCTGCTGACATGCCCACTGGCGAAGAAAAGCTCCGGCGGTAGATTTATAGTCGATGGATGTGCCACGTGACATGACGTCCTCGATGTCGTCAAAGGTGTGGAAGCTGATAGCCAAGGTTGGTCTGGTTCAGTGATGACTCCGTCGGAAAGCAGTACTGCTGATACGGCATCGAATCCTTGAACATGGTTCGCACGTGTCGCTTGATACCACTCAGGCGGCGCTTGCAGGGTTCCGAGAAAGACCTGAAGTGCAAAGCAAAAGGGATTGCTTATCATGTTGCCGTGTCTGCTGCTGACATGCCAACTGGCGAAGAAAAGCTCCGGCTGTAGATTTATAGTCGATGGTTGTGCCACGTGACATGACGTCCCCGATGTCGTCAAAGGTGTGGAAGCTGATAGACAAGGTTGGTCTGGTTCAGTGATGACTCCGTCGGAAAGCAGTACTGCTGATACGGCATCGAATCCTTGAACATGGTTCGCACGTGTCGCTTGATACCACTCACGCGGCGCTAGCAGGGGTCCGAGAAAGACCTGAAGTGCAAAGCAAAAGGGATTGCTTATCATGTTGCCGTGTCTGCTGCTGACATGCCAACTGGCGAAGAAAAGCTTCGGCGGTAGATTTATAGTCGATGGATGTGCCACGTGACATGACGTCCCCGATGTCGATGTCCCCGATGAAAAAACGCTGAATCCACTAAACTACATCAACAAAAAATGTATATCAGGCAATGTAGGCGATGAAAGTCCAGGAATATGACCATGAAAGGAACAACGAGACAAAACAGGCGATAAATTATACCAAAAAACGAAGTCAAAGGTCAGATGAAAGCAGATGAACGCAATAGTTTTTTTTAGTTTATAATTTGTACTCACAGAAAATGCGCTTGACGGCAACACATTTATTGACGAAGGAACATAGAATGCAGAATCTTTTCACAATACCACTGTCCTTGTGTCTAACTCATTTTTTCATCCCTCTCAGCACGGTATTAGGAAGTCCTATTCGTGCGAAACACAGCTACTCTTATTCACACACAAACTTGAACCAATTTTAGACCTGTCGCTCTATCGCCGACTGTACGCCCTCCTGGATTTCGCGAAAGCATTTGATAAGGTCTCCCGTCATTTTTGTCACAAAAACTGCGCACGGTAGGATTAGACACCGACATTCTAAAATGGTTCCAAGTTTTCCTTGCACATCGTAAGCAGTTTGTTGCAGTCCACAACGTTAATTCCATCGCTCACCAGTTCTTTCCGGTGTTCCCCAAGCCAACGTCTGCTTTTTCTTATATTTATCAGACTTTCCCAGTAATCTTTCTTCTTCTGTACATCTTTTTGCCGATGACTGCGTTCTTTTTCAGGAAATAACAAATGATAGTGACAAGCACATGATTCAGTCTGACTTTAACGCTATCTCATCAAGGTGTAAAACTTGGAGTATAAACGCTGAATCCTGACATTCTAAAACTTGTGCGCATTTATCGTGTTAGTAGTGGTTTTCCCGTATATATTCTTAACGGTGCGTTACCTGAACCATTTACAAAATATTGTCACGCGTGGCTCAGTGCGTCAGGCACGGTTGGGCGCGTCAAAGTAGGCGACTGCAGCGGACGTCGGTACCAGCCCAAAAGCGGAGCATTCGTTTGCCACACACTTCCGCTCCTTTCTTTTCTCAAGGCGAGCTCGCGCGCATTAGGCGCTGTCGTGTTTCCACGAGAACGATGACGACGAATGGACGGTGTCATTACTCCCCGGCACAAAGAAGCATCGTCCCGATGCTGGGAGTGAGTGGAGTGGTCGGAAGGACTGAACGGGATTAGTGGGCGAGGCTACCACTCGTGATAAGGCTTCAGGCGGACCACGTGAACCACTTCAGGGCACGGAGACCGTCGGGACTTCTGAACTCCATCGGGAATGACCTCGTAGTTGAGGTCACCCAATGACCTGACCACGCGGTATGGTCCGAAGTAGCGATGGAGGAGTTTTTCGCTGAGTCCTCGTCGCCGAATAGGGAACCACACCCACACACGGTCGCCAGGCGCATAATGGACGTCATGATGGCGCCGATTGTAGCGATGTGCATCTCGAAGTTGTTGGTCCTGAATTCGTACTTTGGCCAGTTGGCGAGCCGCTTCGGCGAGTTCCAGGAACGTGTAGGTATCAGTGTGAAGGCTAGAGTCGTCCAGATGTGGTAACATTGCGTCGAACATCGTCGTCACTGCACGGCCGTAAACGAGGTGGAATGAGGACATCTGCGTTGTTTCTTGCATGGCTGTATTGCAGGCGAAGGTGGCATAAGGGAGCACTTCGTCCCACGTTTTCTGTTCAATATCGACGTACATGGAGATCATGTCAGAAAAGGTTCGGTTCAGTCTTTCAGTCAACCCGTTCGTCTGAGGGTGGTACGACGTTGTTCGGCGGTGGTCGGTATGTCTGTAAACCAAGATCTCCTGGAGCAGCTCAGCCATGAACGCAGGGCCTCTGTCAGTGATCAGCACTTCAGGTGCCCCATGGCGGAGTACGATCTGATGCACGAAGAACTTGGCGACTTCTAAAGCGGTGCCGCTGGGTAGAGCTGACGTTTCTGCAAAGCGGGTAAGGTAGCCCGTCGCGACAATTATCCATTTGTTGCCAGAGTTCGAACGTGGGAACGGATCCAGCATGTCCATTCCTATTTGTTGGAAAGGCCTTGTGGGTGGTCTAATGGGCATCAAGAACCCAGCTTGTTCGGTTTACGCCACCTTGCGACGCTGACAGGCTCGGCACGTTCTGACGTAGTGAGTGACATCAGCACGGAGACGAGGCCAGTAGTAATTATCTTGGATTCGGGCTAGCGTACGGGCTATCCCCAAATGTCCAGAAGTTGGTTCGTCATGGGAGGCTTGGAGGATTTCATTGCGCAGGCTAGTCGGTACGACGATTAGGTATTGCGTATTGTTTGGAGCGAAATTTTTCTTGACCAGAAGACCATTGCGGATGCGTAAAGATGACAACACGCGCCTGAAAGCGCGCGGGGCGGTCGTGTTGCTGCCGTTGAGAACTTCCATTACATCTCGAAGTTCGAGGTCGGCGCATTGTTGGTCAGCGAGGCAGGAGGCGCTGAGAGCACTCAGTAAGATGTCGTCATCATTACAGGCGTCTGTAGAAGGATCTACTGGGGCGCGGGGCCGACAATCGGTGTCAGAGTGCTTGCGCCCGGATTTGTACACGACAGTCATGTCGTATTCCTGGAGCCGCAGACTCCATCCGACGAGGCGAGCGGATGGGTCTTTGAGGCTTGCGAGCCAGCATAAAGCATGATGATAGGTCACCACCTTAAAATTTTTGCCGTAAAGGTACGGTCGGAATTTCGAAGTGGCCCATACAATGGCAAGGCATTATTTCTCGGTAGCAGAATAGTTTGATTCGGCTGGTGACAAACACCGACTTGCGTAAGCGATGACCCGTTCTTGACCTGCTTGGATCTGGACCAGGACAACACCTAAGCCGATGTTGCTGGCACCAGTATGGAGCTCCGTGTCAGCGTTTACGTCGAAGTGAGCCAGAACGGGAGGCGCCTGCAGGAGGCTTTGAAGACTGCGGAATGCATTTTCTTGAGCGGCTTCCCATCTGAAAGGTGTGTCCGTCCTTGTTAGGCGCGTCAGCGGCTCGGCAATGCGAGAAAAATCTTTCACGAAGCGACGGTAATACGGCCACAATCCAAGAAAACGGCGGACAGCTTTCAAGTCTTGCGGCGGCGGAAAATGGGCAATAGCTGTTGTTTTTTTCAGGATGAGGCTGAACACCGGCTTGATTCACAACGTGCCCTAAGAACTTCAGCTCTCTATACGCAAAGTGGCATTTCTCATTTTTGAGCGTGAGTCCAGAAGACCTTATTGCTTGTAGGACCAATTCGAGCCGGTGAAGATGCTCCTGGAAAGTCGGGGCGAAGACGACAACATCGTCAAGATAGACGAGACACGTCTGTCATTTTAAGTCGGCAAGAACGGTATCCATGAGGCGTTGGAAAGTTGCCGGTGCAGAGCATAGTCTAAAGGGCATGACCGCAAATTCATATAGGCCATCTGGAGTAATAAAGGCTGTTTTTTCACGGTCCCGCTCATCGACCTCAATTTGCCAGTAACCTGACTTGAGGTCCATCGAAGAAAAGTATTTCGCGCTACAGAGGCGATCCAGAGCGTCGTCGATCCGGGGGAGAGGATAGACATCCTTTTTGGTGATTTTGTTTAAGCGACGGTAGTCTACACAGAAACGCAATGTTCCGTCTTTCTTCTTCACAAGGATGACTGGCACTGCCCAGGGACTCCGGGAAGGACGAATTACGTCGTCGCGGAGTATTTCCTTGACTTGGCGGCCAATAGCGTCGCGTTCAGCGGGAGACACTCGGTAGGGGGACTGTCGGAGAGGGTGCACGTTATCGTCCGTAATAATGCGATGCTTCGCTAGGTGTGTTCGTCCAACACGCGATGATACCGAGAAGGTGTCGCCGTAGCGCAGAAGATCTTTAACTTGTTGTTGCTGCGTCGGGGAAAGTGCTGGATTGACGTCGAACGTGAAACCAGTGACTGGGCTCTGCTGTTCCGACAACGACATTGTGGAAATACTGAGTGTGCTGCTGACATGGGCGATGGCATTGACGTGAGCCACAACGGTTTCCACGTTCAGATGTTGGTATGCACCACCGAAATTGCTTATCAGCACTTGTGTTGCTCGATCGACGAGATTAACTACTCCTCTGGCGACAGCAAGGCTCCTGGCAAAAAGCAAGATCTGGTTGCCTTCCGCGACGCCTTCGAAATTCCGCACAGTCTTGGCGCCGACAGAAACTACGAGACTCGAACGAGGTGAAATGGTGACGTGGTCATCCAGGATGCAAAGTGCGGTAGTATGGTCTGAATCTCTGTGTATTGTGTTCTCTGTGGAGAAACACACGGCCTTTGACTGGAGGTCGATGACCGCTCCATTCTCGGTCAAGAAATCCATTCCGAGAATGGCGTCATGTGAACAATTTTCGAGTATAACGAACGTTGCCAGGTAGGTTGCGCCTTGAACTGTTACTCTTGATGTGCAAGTCCCGGTCGGTGTAACTAAGTGACCCCCGGCTGTACTAATCTGTGGGCCCACCCACGGAGTGGTGACCTTTTAAGGCGAAAGCCTTTAATTCCTCATCGTTGTAAGCAGCAGTTGTCGACAGAAAATGTCACGCTTTTCAGTTGGTCGAAACGGTCGTGACGTCAAAGTGCGCGAATTTCAAACGGGGCCAATTGTACTTAGGTTAGTAACCATGCAACCAATTAAAGGGATCGTATCCCTTACGGATACGATCCCTTTAATTGGTTGCATGCGATCCCTTGGATGGATGCGATCCCTTTAATAGTGATGCTCCAAGTAAGTTTGACTGCGTTTAGTTAATTGCTTACTTAACCAATTAGTCTAAATAACCTTTCTAGTATGACCAGATAAATAAATAAAACCGAGCTTGGGAATCGAACCCCGGTCTCCGGAGTGCGAGTCGAGTACGCTACCACACCGCCATGCCAGCTCGATGGTTTGGAATGAACAAAGATGCGTCTAGTGAATACGGTGTCTTCGTTCACTCCCATCTTCCTCCCTCCCCGTTATGGCGAGGTTTAGGCGTCTACCGAGATACGAGAGACAGATACATTTCCTTTCCTCAAAAACCAATTTACCGACGAGCAAGGCGTATTTGTCAGCGTTTCAGATTGGCCCAAATTGTCGTGACGTCACCACGCGCGAATTATGACGGGTGTCTACCGAAATATGTGAGACAGTTACTGCGCAACTTCCTTTCCTCAAATACAATTTTCGACTAGTGTCTACTGAGGTATGTGAGACAGCTAATGCGTAATTTCCTTTCCTCAAATACAATTTTCATTTCCTTCACTACGGCCCCTCTTCCTTCTTTCACTCACACTTCCTCCCTTCCTGTACCGTGCGGCTCAGGTGTCCACCGAGACGACAGAGAATTACAGCCCCATTTCCTTTCCTTAAAAAGCGTTGCGTTCAAAGGGCAACGCATCGCGCCGAACGAGTGGTGGCGTTCGGTGGACTCCCTGGCAGCGCTACAACACGCTGTCGCGTTCCACTCCTAAAGGCGAAGCTTAAGCGTCATTAATTGGCAGTTAATTAATGCACCAACAAAATGTGAAGTGAACAATCGCGTAGCAGAATGCATCACTCAGGCTTTCGCCTTTCACCACTTTAGCCGCTAAAGTTCCTCGTAATTTTTTCAGAGTTGCGGCGAAATTTTCACTGAGGATAGAGTAATACGCCCGTGTAGACGAGTGCAGGGACGTCTGTTCCGTCGAGGGAAATGCTCAGGTTTGCTGTCGTAGACGTCGTGTGAGAGGTACGGTGCGGTGTTCGGTCACGGCTGCGGTGCGGCGCGGGTTCGCTTCGATTCGTCAGGTGGCATTGACGTCGAGTCGGCGTATCACGGTTTTGGACGGCAGTCGGTCGTGGCATCAGGTGGCCACCTAGTTGCGGCGTAGGAGGGTCTTGTATATTGCGTCGATGAGCAACCTCCCCCTCTAAGGTTGCTGCTTTTAGTTTTCCTGGCGGGGGCTTGGCGACCTGGGGGGATGGCGACGTGGGGATGGCGACCTGCGTGTCCCGCCGGCAGATTCGGCCAGATAGTCGTTGATTTCCCTGGGTCGCGGCCCAGGCTGCGGACGGGGTGCATCGGCAGGGAACCCCTGCAGGCCCATCTGACGATACCTGCAATTGCGGTACAGGTGTCTCGGCTCACCGCAGTGATAGCAGAGTGGACGGTAGTTGGGAGTGAGCCAGGTGTCACTTTTACGGGGGGAATACGCTGGAGCAGGACGAGCAGGTGGTGGCGGCCGTAAACGGGCCGGGGTTTCCTGAAGGCGACTCGGCGACGGCGGTGGTGCGCGACGAGCAACAGCGGCGTATGTCATTAGCGGTGGGGCTGTAGACGGCTGAAAGAGAGCTGGGGTTGTAAGCGCATGTTGCACCTCTTCCCGAATAACCTCGGAGAGGGTAGAAACCGTTGCCGCAGGCGGCGTAGCCGGGAACAGCTTCTGGAGCTCCTCGCGAACGACAGCGCGTACGGTTTCGCGGATCACGTCAGCAGTATTGATTTCAGTAGCTGCCGCAGTTATGGCGAAAGGCTGACGCTCGTATTGCCGCAACCGCATATCGAGTGTCTTTTCCATGGTGGTGGCCTCCGACAGAAATTCTGCTGCCGTGTTCGGTGGTTTGCGGACCAGTCCGGCAAAGATTTGCTCATTTACACCTCGCATAAGGTACTGAAGTTTCTTCTGCTCGGCCATATCCGGGTCAGATCGACGAAATAACTTCGTCATCTCTTCGAAGTACACAAGCACGCTTTCATTTGTGAGCTGAATTTGAGACTGAAGGAGCAGATCGGCCCGTTCTCTTCGAAGCACCGTGGTGAAATCCTTCAGGAACTGCTCTTTAAATACAATAAATACATTCCACGTTGTTATGGACGACTGCCGGTTCTGAAACCACGTACGAGCTGCGCCCTCCAGCGAAAAGAATACGTGTTGAAGCTTGGAGTCATCCGCCCACCTGTTGTATCGGGCCACGAGTTCAAATTTCTCCAGCCTGTCTTCTGGGTCTTCGCCTGGAGAACCTTGGAAGATCGGTGGCTCCCGAGGCTGCTGCAGCACAACGGAAGGTGCACTAATCGTCGTCTGCATGCCTATTTCGGGCTGGACGGTCGTCGACGATGGCGCTGGACGAACCGATTGGGTCGAACGAGACTTCAGGAGCCCAAACTCGGGTTGAAGGCCTTGGAGCCGGCGGCTGCTGTGGTGTACAGGCGTCACCTCGATGGCAGATGGCCCTCGAGGACTTGAATCCCTGCTTGCTGGGGGAGTCCGAGGCATGGAATGCGTTACCCAGCACCTCCACCAGATGTCACATGTGGTTCAGTATGTCAGGCACGGTTGGGCACGTCACACGTGGTTCGACTGCAGCGGACGTCGGTACCAGCCCAAAAGCGGAGCATTCGCTTGCCCCACACTTCGGCTTCTTTCTTTTCTCAAGGCGAGCTCGCGCGCATTCCGCGCTGTCGTGTTTCCACGAGAACAATGACGACGAATGGACGGCGTCAATATAAGTACCTCGGAATTCATATGAAGACTAACCTTAGCTGGCACGCACACATTGAATGCATGATTAACGAAGCTAATCGCATGCTCGGATACCTGAGACATAACTTGCACGCAGCCCCAACTCACATCAAACTTCTGCTCTGTAGTACCACACTTGTGCGCTCACAACTAGAATATGCGTCACCAATCTGGGACCCCGGTATTAAGAGTTTGATCGACCTACTGCAAGTGGCACAACGCAAATCAGTGCGCTTTATCCTCCGACTTTCAGCGTGCATCGATCCTAACTGCTATGAAGGCTACCTTGGGACTAACTTCACTTGCATCACGATGCGAACTTGCACGCCTGTTCCTTCACAAAATGTTTCATTACGAGTCCATTCGCTGCGAGTTACTTCTTCACCTTCATATATTTCACGCCGCACAGATCCCATACATAAGGTAGGCATTTCTACATGCAAAACTAAAACCTTCATGGATTCTTTTATTTCTCGCACGTTATGCGACTCCAACCATCTTCCTTCTTCAACTGCCACAATTTCTTACCCTGTATTATTTCGATCTACTGTTACCGTTCATAATGTATTATATATTGTGTTGATCACTTTTCTTATCTATATTTTGGTAATTTATTGTTCTCTGCTCTTTTTTCCATTGTCAGCGTTATGTATTACCCACTCCCCTCTGTAATGCTCGCCCTGAGGATAAAATAAATAAATAAGCATTTGTTTTTGCCGTCTGCTCGAGTTTAGTTAGTGTAATTATTGGTTTTCGTCATGAATGGTTCCCTTTTGAAAATGCTGTTAAACCAGTACAACGTACCGATGCCGCCTGCGTTGTCGGTATTTGCGTCGAGGCTTGGAGCTCTCGAATTCCGACCAGTGGGAGGCCGCATTGCTCAGTTCCGACTCGGACACACAGATACGGGTTGTGACAAGAGCCCTAGAAGTCGCCGAACGCCACGGGCTCGTAGCCACTTGATGGGGCTATAGCCCCACACCGTCTGCTACTTTTGTCGGCGGAAATAAAGTTTATCCTTCTCGCTGCCTGTGCCTAGCTTTATTCTCCGAAGTTTTTTATATTTAATTAACCTCCAGTGCGTTTTTCGTAAATATTCCAGACGCAATCGCCGTTGTTCGCTTCCTTGAGTGGTATCTTTGTTTTCGTATGTGAGCATGCATGTGACTTCCACTGACCTAGTATAAGGACTTGCTGTTCGTATACTTGGTTTGGCATTGTACAAACTATGCATTTCTTATTTTTACATTACTCTGCAGTGCGAATCGCTTTGTAAAGCACACGCTTCTACTGACTTTCATGGAACGAGGATTAGTCAAGCTGTTACTCGCTCTTTTCTTTCACATATACAAATGTAAACACATAAAATGAAAAAATGCGACGATCTACAGCGTGACGCGACAAATGTGTGTTAAAACTTTTTTATTGCGCACACTTGTCATAAAGGTATAATGTTTATTCGCTTTATACTATATGAAATCATGTAAGTTATTTTCGGGCAGGAACTGGAGAATGCTCCTGCCCTTATTGTTGTGGGTAAACCACTTGGAGAAATTCTCCTCCCTTGTCGGCATTAGTCCCCCAAGAAAGAGTTACAACTTAGCAGAATTAGTTGTGCATTTCGCTATTACACTAATGTCCTTCCCATAGAGTCTTCAAATTAGATTTCGCCTTGGGCTTCTGGCGAGTGGGGAGGGTATAATGGTCGGGTGGTCCCCAGAGGAGGCTTCTCGAGTGGAGGAGGTCGGGGGTTATGCACCCGCCGGATGGTGGCCCGGAGGAGACACCTTCCATGCCCGAAGTGTGCCCAGATCTCATCCACTGGAGGCGCCGAGGGTGGAGGATTCGGGCGCGGACACACACACACAGCACAGCTTTTTCTCCGAACGATGTTTGTAGTGCTGAGTAAAATAGTTACAGTGTGAAAGCAATCGAGATCAAAGATTTTATTCATGTGCCCAATCGGAGGTTGTGACGAGTTTTCATGCCGCTGCTGTCTACATAAAGTTTGTTAGCCGACTGGCCCGTACTTCCTTGAATTGCTTAAGCTTTGGAGCCAGTGAATTCCTGGCGATGCAACTTCCTTCTCAACGGACACGGCGCCTACCAAGCTTAGTTACTGTACCCTCGCGCTATTCCGCTCGCCATGTTAAGAATATGGCGAAACGCCTACGTTAAAAAAGCAGAAACGTAGGTAGAGCTTTACACAACAATTTTCAGCCCAACTTTTCCTTTCAGTAACATAACAAAGCCATCACGGCATAACTAAAGGCCAAAGGGTCTTCAAATGTTGGGAGTCTTCTCACCACAGAAGAGCTGCTTGAAGTGTGGCTTGAATGCTCCGCTACACGGAGCATTTAAGGGGCATTCATTCCACTACGTGTGCACGCTGTGGCCTGAGGACCTCTGACGAGAAAGCGTGGGTGAGGAGTGTACATACTTGCACGGTTCAGTGAAGTGCGAACAGTGGGACATGTAAAAGAATCTATGGTTTCTGAGCAGGCTGTCGACGTACCAAATGCACAATCCAAACCGAAGGTATCGCTCCTTCTGTTTCTCTAAGTTCGGATACATTGCGCCGGAAACAAAGAACCACGCTCTATCTTATAGCATTTTAATGCCAATTTCTGCTGCCTTAATACTGCCATTAAGATGTCCCGACCGAGGGATGAGCAGCGCGGCCCGCTGAAGACCTTGACCTGACTCTCACAGGCCTTGAGATGCCTTTTTAGCACGAAGTTTCTTGTGCTTGCGGAAGGGAAAAAAAATGTTCCAGGAGAAGACAGCATGTCCTAAGTATAAACCTTTCCATCAGGCGAGTAGTATGTCGAAACGCCCCCTCTGAACTGTTGCAAACCGGTTCCACTGCCATTTCCACCACGCTATTGTGGGGTGCAGGCAACAACCCAGTGAGCAATGTGGAGACGCCCAAGAAGCCCTTATTGTGAAGGTCTATAAAGCGTGTTCTAAATTCAATGGTCGCTACTTCATAACAGGAGATATGTGCACAAGGATACAAGAGGCAAGGTGCAAGTTTTCGCGCTGACTAAGCAACTAATACCCACCATAGCGGAGCACCGAATACAGTTCGAAAAAGGAGAGCGTAAGTCCTCACATCTCCTGAGGAGGTCACCTGCGGCCACTCGACGTAGTTATGCAGGTGAGTACGCAGTGTCTTCTTAAAACACGGTTACCTTTGCCACGGCATAGGAGGCGCGGAATTTTCCCTCCTTTCATCTGATACAGAGATGCCTGAAAGGACTCAGGAGGGCGTAAGTTTTCAAAATCGCATTTATTATATCAACAAAGTGTAGACAGACACTGTACAGAAACGCATGCACATACACACGCGGAGTCATATCAACTGCACGCGCAAAGGCGGCATCCACTCGTCACAATGAGCTAGTTCAAGCGCATTACTGAAGCGCGTCGCAACCTTGCCACGTCAAGTTTTATCACCGTGCCTCACCAGATGGAGGTGCTATGCAAACCAGCACCTCGATTCGCACACACGCACACAGGGGAATCGTGCATGCCTCATTTCCCACTAAAAGTCACCAGTGCAAAAGGAATGATTTGTTTAATGTAAAATCTAGGTGAGAGCAGACCGCAAGGACTTAGAGGAACGCTTCGGTCGAGGGCCTGACGAGGGGTTCAGGCAAACAGCGCTGAACACATCCATTCTTTTGCCTCGCGGAAGTTGTCCTTGCACACACGTCTTTCCCTTAGCCTCATTATTTATAGCTAGTGCGCCTTAAGAGACACGGAAAAGTAAAACCATATATAAAACTAAACGTAAGGACCGCACATCACGGGAGCCATTGTTCATTCTCCTGAAATAGTCATGGACAGTTCGGCAAGTCGTTAATAAAAAATGAAGCTCGACGCCTGCTCTTCACGGCAAGTGTCGGCTGATATCACATCCGAGTCGCACGCAGACTCGGCAAGGGCAGGATATAGGGGGCGCCACTCGGCGCGGACCGGTAATAATCGTGAGCAGTAAAATCACCGTGCTGCCTAGGAAGCTAGCCGACCCGTACGGTCGTCACCATCACGGCTCAGCTGTGCGCTGCGCACGACGGTTGCGTATGGAAATCTGCACGTCGATGTCCGTCGCGCGCTCACGGAGCATGGTTTCATCCCTCTGCTGCCGAGTCCACAACGTTCTCTTCGGACTGGGCGTCCGCTGCTCATAGCTCGGTGTCGACGCCCAGCGGTGTCATGAGCGCGAACACGGCGGCCAGGAAGGCGGTGCCCAGCACGTCCCCCAGTGCGGTCACGTACGGGATGGCCGTCGAGTCGGGGTCCATGCCACGGCGCCACAGGAAGCGAACGATGCGCCTCGTGGCCAGCAGCAGTACGGCCACCTGCGCAAGGGTTCAGCACTCTCAGCGGGGCCCTGCGCCACCTGTTAAGGCGAAAGCCTTTAATGCCCCATCGTTGTCGACAGAACGTTGTCAACAGGAGGAGGTTCTCAGCAGAAGGTTGTCAGCAGAGGTGTCATGCTTTTCGGTTGGTGGAAATGGTTATGACGTCAGAGTGCGCGGATTCGCAGTAATGAGGTCACCCGCGGATGCCTGACGACCCCTTTTGGAGCAGATGACAACTAAAAAAATAGTTGTCGTCCGCTCTGACAGGGGGCGGAAGGCGTCCGTGGGTGACCACATTACATACCTCATTACTGCGAACAAAGCCGTGGATACAACCGTCAAAGTCGGGAGTCAAAGTATGTAGTTGTAATGTGTAGTCAAATAAAGCACTAGTACAGCAAAAACAGCCTCGCAGTCAATTCCAAGCAGTGCGCCAGGAAAGGCTTTCGCCTTGCAGCACTTTAGAGAGCCAAAGTGCCCCCTGAATTTTTTTTACGATGGCAGGTTAGCGCGTGCGCTGTGGCCATTCGAGAAAAGGTACAGACGCGGTCAGTGTGATGTGCAACGCATCAAAGGAAAGAGCGGTTTGCGCTTTACAGAAACAACGTGTGTCGCGACATATACCACAGATATCTTGTCGGCTGTCGCCTAGGGAACCATCGCCGTGCTCTGTTGAGCTGCTTCGCAAATGATGCTCCATCCATATCCAGATTGCTGCAAGTCATACTGACCGCTACTATGGATGGGGGCGCCGTAATCTCGAGTAGCGTCACCCACCTGCGACTCTTACGTCTGCTGCCATCGCACAGCCCGCAGGCATTTTTGCAACTCACTTCCATCGAAATGCACCAGTAGCGGGTGGGATTCGACCTCATGACCTTCGGGTAGCAGCCGAAGGACAGTGTCGACAAGGCACCACGACAGGTATTGAAGTAAAGGGACGTGTTAAGCATTAGTGCCACCTCTGCATAAATGACCGCAAGTGAATGTTCCTCGTGTTAAATGCATTACCCGTCTGCATACTTCTCTGTAGCTGCCGCGCTTCTGGCGAGAAATGAGCTGGTGCTAGCACCCATCCCATCCTTCCACGAACGACGTTAATGGATATCAACATGCCAGTGAGTGCTAGCAGAGAGAGAAAGATAAAGAGGAAAAGGGAAGGCAGGGTTGTTAGCCAGGAGGTTGTTCTGGTTGGCTACCCTGCGCTGGGGAACAGGGACGATGGGATTGAGAAGGGAGAGAAAGGAAGGGCGAGGGGCGCAATCACAATTGGCCCCTCAAAACAGTCGCTCTCAGGAAGCAAAACAGTGCCTTGTAGGTCTTGAGGGCAGTCGACTGCTGTAGACAAACGTAAAACTACCTAGGTAAACGACTGCGCCGGAATCGTAGTGCAATCATGGTCGTGAAATACATCATGATACTGAGCATCATGTGTTTGAAGTGTTATATCGGGCAATACTGTAAACGGAAACACTGTATACCCTGCACGTGTATATAGTCCTCAAAATACAAAATGTTTACTTTTATTTATGTATTGAACACGGACTGGATTCCGGATCCCGTTCTTTTATTTGCAGGTTAGAGAAGAGACGTGCCTCTAACGTAAGAGACCCACTTCCGTTCGTAGATTCATAGACTTTCTCCCCCAACATTATCATCATCATCAACATTACGAATTGAAAAGCCTCCTCCACCACCAGCCGGACAGGCCGGCCAAAGCCCGCACGCACCTGAAGTATCGCGGCGACGACGTAGAAGAGCACGAAGAGGGCGCTGAGCTTGACCGTGCCGTTCTTGAGCAGCGAGATGAGCGTCATGAAGATCAGGTGACCCGGAACCACCAGCGCCACCAGCAGCCACGAGCCACGTACATTGGCCTCGGCTGCGCAAGGGAAATCAGGCACTTGAAGGCGGCTGAAGCCAAGGCTCGCCTGGCAGACAGGCCGAAGCTCGAGAATTAGATTCAGCACGCGGGACGACTATTCTGATCAGGATGTCATAATGTTTGTGTTTGCCCCACGTGCGCGTGGACGGGACCCGTAGCTGTCCTGGACCGGCAGCAAGAACTGCCGCAAACCGGACTTCACACTGAGGCATCTATCAGACCATGTATCTGCTCGCTAAGACAACAGGCATTACTCTGCTTCCTTCTACGAATAAGTGGACACGCGACAGTCTCTGGAGTCATGGCAATGTCATCTGGCTCGGTCTGGGCCATAAAGACCTTGAGCCTCTCTAGAATGCTTAACCTGTGACCTGTGTGCAGTACAGGTGGGTTCGCTAGTGGGCGGTACCCTCCTTGAGGCTGTTGGGATTCACTTTTTCTCCCTGTTTCCATCGCCACCCCTCCTCCACCTCCTAAAACCCACCGTGAAGAAGCAGCAAGCTGTAGGGCAACCCCGTCAAGTCAGCCTCTGCCTGTCATGTCAAAATGTCCTCTCTCTCTCTCTCTCTTGTTAAGAATCTACTCACCGGAGCCTTAAGGTCGCTAAACCCAGGTAGACGACGCAAAACGCAGTCGCAGTCGTCTTCACTATGACAGTAGTTATCTTCGTCTGCCTGACATTCGTATCCCGTGTTTCCGGTGCGTGGTTCATTAGAAAAATGGCCAGCCAACTGGCCCAAGCTTCACCACAACTGAATTTACCTCTCTCTTGTTCCTCATGCTTCCAATTAAATATTCCAAATTTTGACCTTCCATAGGCCGAAGAGGTGACAACGATGACTTCACCGCATCCCCCTCTACAGAAGCGTAGTTAAACTGCTTCTTGGGCAGGTAGAGGCACACGTAAGGGTACCCTATTGGGCTGACAGGAAGCAGCTATGAAAGAAGGCACCAAAATTTTCCAGTTAGTAAGGAATTTGTAGTGACAAACAGCGCAAACAGACAAGGAACCAGAGTTCCCCAGAGAACTCTGGTTCCTCGTCTTTATTCCGCTGTGTGTCGTCATGAATCTTTACCAACTATCCCCGTTGAACGTCTTAGTAAGGCAGAGACTAAAGTTCAAAAGTAGAGTGGAAGATACTTCAGTTTGTATACCATGGTCAAAATTACCAGCTGGCTATGATGCGGTCTTGTCGAAAAACACTCACACACTGCTTGTCAATGTATCTAATCAGTTTGACCCTTGTCTCTCACTCCTTGTCTGTGCTTCTGTGCATCTGTGCTTCTGCCAACAACTTTTCACGTGGTGAGGAGCGGATTGCAGCTGCAGTCAAGATGGGGTGGAAGTCTACCGTTTCTACGCCTATGAATGCAATGATTATTTTAGCAAAATCTGTCATTCAGAGATCAATCTGTCTGCAGAGTAGTTTTCTTCTTTCAGGGGCCCGTGGTTCGCACATTACGCTCTCCGCGTAAGTGACGAAACGTACACTGATTATTTTTCAAATAGCCAGCGGAATACGTCTTTTAATCTGCACAGCTTTACTATATTAATCAGTAGCGCGAAAGGTAAGTTATAGATGACGGCCACCCCATTTGGCTGCATCATAATGCGCCTTTGTTTGGCTCCTCACCAAGTGCAAAGTTGTGGAGAGGGGGTGATGCGGAGGTGAAGCAGAGGTGAACTACGATGGACACTGTGAACGCCAAAAAAGTAACACAAAATTGGAGTATTTGAACGGGCCCGGCGAACCGCGTAAGTCAGCCCACATTTTAGAGAGCAGAGCCCGAAAGTTTCCCTTGTTAAGACAAGAGCATGGCCCTGTGTACCTTAACTGCGATCTTTCCATCACAGGAGTGGCATGGCATCCTACTCTCTGAAAGCGTCCTAAGCATTCTAAAGCTCTTTCTCCCGAATCAGTGTGGTCGTCCGTGCCAAGAGGACATGAGTGCGCCGCTGAAGTCACGGGTCCGGGTCATAACTCTATTCCCCCCCCTCCCCCCTCCCCAGGCAGCACTGCCCCAATAGCTGGGATATGGATCTGTATAATGCTAAAAAGACAGACACCACGATATCGATCTATATAAGGCCTAGAAGAACGCTACTGTGCTAAAAGACAAAGACACCATGAAAAGAACAGCACATGCACGGTCTCAGTGGCGTCTGTAGCGCCGTAACGTTCTTCCGGCCATGACCACTCGCCAACTAGCCCAAACTGCTACGTTACTGCCGTAAATTCTTGATAATGCTGCTGATGCCTCATGCCCTGGCGCTTTAGGCGACCCATGGAGCGTTGTCGAGCAAATAATGTTATCTCTTTCTCTCTCGGCCAGTAAACGAAGTGACCTTGCACGTCCTCCTCGAAGGATGGTCACCCACCGTTGTCTGCGACCAGGCTGAGCGCGGATCCGCTGATGGGCGTGGAAGCCTGCAGGGACGAGTGCTCGGCCTGCGAGCTGTGCCGCTCCTGGTGCATCAGCGTGGACAGGCGGCTCGCCTGCACCGCGGCCAGGTTTCCCCCGACACCTGCGCGCCACGGAGGAGGGCGTGAGATACGCCGGCAGCCAACACTACCGCCTCCAGGGAAGCCGGCCCTGTGGCATTCATTCATTCATTCCGTGAAAGGCTTGGAGAGAGAGAGAGAGAGAGGAGACTTTAATGAATAATGGAGAGGTCTGCCTGGTCATGGGCCTGGCATGCTACTCCAGATGGGGGTGTACTCCTCACCTGGAGGGATCCAAGGCTTCCATCCCTCCGTTATAAATTATACCAACTGGACAGGTGAAAGTCAGGGGTCCTGGGTGAAGATTGGTGCTGATGGTACAACATATACTGCATGCAGGTAGTGTCTCGACTCCTGAGGGCACGCAACGTGCTACTTTTTTATTAATGAGAACATGTTTGCAATCTCGGATCCTAGGTCTAATGGCCAATCCAGCGGTGAATGACGTCTGCCACCTGACTACCACCTGCACATCTGGAAGAGCAGAAGCTTCTGAAAATACACAAGCGCAGAAGCGGCCGTGTCTCCAGCAGACCGCCGTCATCAAGGTAAGTGTTGGAAGAGGCCAATTGTTTCCTTGCACCGCATTTATGGCAAAAAGTGAGAAACCCCCACATAGAAACTGCCATACACCCTATGGCAGTGATAGTGTCGGTAGCGGTGGCTCACTGGAAGCGTGATACGGTTACAGCAGCCCCAGTACGCACTAGAAAAAGCACAGAGGCGGAAGAATGTGCCAGATCCCTTGCCATATGAACAAGGACCTCATCATTATCACCACTGACTCGGTAACAGCCTGTCGCAATCACACACAGCAACGTATTTCCTCTTTCCCTATCCGGCACCACACACGTCACACCCCCCAAAACTCGTCTCGTCTGGCCGCCCGGGCATATGTCTCTCCCTGGCAATGAACCCGTTCATGAGACAGCCCGAGGAATTATCCTCCGAAGGTCATTCTAACCAAGAGGAGGCGGACATGCCATCTAAATACCGTATTCGCGCATATTCCAATATTACCGGTCGCCCCGCAGAACATCATCATCATCATCATCATCAGCCTGACTGCACCCACTGCAGGGCAAAGGCCTCTCCCATGTCTCTCCAATTAACCCTGTCATTTGCTAGTTGCCGCCACTGTATCCCCGCAAACTTCTTAATCTCATCCGCCCACCTAACTTTCTGCCGTCCCCTGCTACGTTTGCTTTCTCTTGGAATCCACTCCGTTACCCTTAAGGACCAGCGGTTATCTTGCCTTCGCATTACATGCCCTGCCCAAGCCCACTTCTTCCTCTTGATTTCAACTAGGATGTCATTAACCCGCGTTTGTTCCCTCACCCACTCCGCCCTCTTCCGATCTCTTAACATTACACCTATCATTTTCCTTTCCATAGCTCGCTGCGTTGTTCTTAACTTAAGCTGAACCCTCTTTGTTAGCCTCCACGTTTCTGCCCCATAGGTGAGTACCGGTAGGATACAGCTGTTATATACTTTTCTCTTCAGGGATATTGGTAAGCTACCATTCATGACCTGAGAGAACCTGCCATACGCGCTCCACCCCATTCTTATTCTTCTAGTTATTTCCCTCTCATGATCCGCATCTGCGGTCACTACCTGCCCTAAGTAGACATATTCTCTTACTACTTCCAGCACCTCGTTACCAATTGCGAACTGCTGTTCCCTTGCAAGGCTATTGAACATTACTTTGGTTTTCTGCATGTTAATTCTTAGCCCCACCGTTCTACTCTGCCTGTCTAGCTGACTGATCATGCTTTGCAGTTCTTGTCCTGATTGGCTTAGCAAGGCAATGTCATCAGCGCATCGCAAATTACTCAGGTATTCTCCATTAACTCTTATCCCCAACTCTTCCCATTCCAGTCCCCGGAATACCTCCTGTAAGCAGGCAGTGAAGAGCATTGGCGAGATCGTGTCTCCCTGCCTGACACCTTTCCGTATTGGAATTTTATTGCTGACTTTATGGAGAACTATAGTAGCTGTGAAATCATTATAAATATCTTCTAATATTTTCACATAGCACTCCTCCACACCCTGATTCCGCAATGCCTGCATGACAGCTGAGGTTTCCACTGAGTCGAATGCTTTCTCGTAATCAATGAAGGCTATATATAGGGGTTGGTTATATTCTGCGCATTTCTCTATCACCTGATTGATAGTGTGAATGTGGTCTATTGTCGAGTATCCTTTACGAAAGCCTGCCTGATCATTTGGTTGACTAAAGTCCGAGGTTGTCCTGACTCTATTAGCGATTACCTTAGTAAATACCTTGTAGGCAACGGACAATAAGCTGATCGGTCTGTAATTCTTCAAGTCCTTGACGTCTCCTTTCTTATGAATTAAGATAATTTTAGCGTTCTTCCAAGCTTCTGGTACTCTCGAGGTCACAAGGCATTGCGTATACAGGGTGGCTAGTTTTTGTAGCACAATCTCTCCTCCGTCCTTCAGCAAATCTGCTGTTGCCTGATCCCCACCAGCTGCTTTCCCTCTTTGCATTGCTCCTAAGGCTTTCTTTACTTCCTCCTTCGTTACTGGCGGGATGTCCCATTGCTGTGCTCGACTGCCTCCCTCAGTAACTTGATGATTACATTCGCTACTGTATAGATTTGTGTAGAACTCTTCGGCTAATTCAACTATCTTATCCATATTGCTGATGACATTGCTCTGTTTGTCTTTTAGCGCATACATCTGGTTTTTACCTATGCCCAGTTTTCTCCTCACTGATTTTAGGCTACCTCCATTCCTTAGAGCATGCTCGATTTTCTCCATGTTGAACTTTCTTATGTCGCAGAACATACCATCTCGCAAAAAGTCTCCGTCGAGAGGAAGCGGTCTTCGTGCGCCAACTCCAGATTAATACTTTCTCCCATCTTGCACTTAATTAGGCACACATTTTGCCGGACACGCCACCCTGCAAACTGCCCTTTATGTGGCGCACCCCACCCTTTTCACGGTGACTGACTGGATCACGCCACCTGCTCGCTCGTTCTGAACCCGTCTGCGGCAGCGGCTGCTCCGCCCAGGGGGAAACTAATGCTAAAGCATACTCTGCCGCATGGATATCATTGATTGTCTTAAATATTTCGTCAGAATAACTACTCTACGAAAAATAAATTGTTGGACGTCGGGCGCATACAACCATCCTTTGTGACGTATAGGCTATTTATACGGACTCCGGCAGTTCTCACCATTCATGAGGGGCTGGAAGGCTGCCATGCTGTGGTACCTTCTGACGGCGAAGTCCAGGATGTTGCCGGCGAGGCTGCAGCAAGCAGTGAGATGGGAAAGAGAATGTGAGAATTCTTGTTTGTATTCCTGTTCTGACTGCGGCTTGTAGGCACGGGTGTTCCTGTGCCTACAAGCACCCATCTGCACATCAGGACTCTGCAGGCTTAGTCATGCTCAACGCCATCCTTACCATGAACATTACGTAACCGAATGCCAAAAGCCTCTCGCAATGAGCTGCAACTACCTCGTCACACTGTACCCGCTGCCATACTATCAAATAAATTCCCTGACCTCCTCACTCCATCTCGTTTCTAGCCGTCCCCTAATACGTTTTACTGCGACGGCCCTACACTCCAGACGTGCCAACCCCGAGCAAGAATCTTGTCATCTTGTCTTGGCTCCGAACTAACCCGAGCTTACCCGAGTTACTCGGGTAAACTCGGAGGAGAGTCGCGCCTCCGAATGATTGGTAGCGAGAGGTTTCTCGGGAAGAGCAGCATGGGTCGCACAATCCCTACCGGTGGCTGTAATAGAAACAGCAACCTGCCAGTGCAGTGGCGCAGAGGTCAACCGCTGCGCTGGTAGTGGTATCAGGGCTCGCCGCAATCCATTAATGT